>NW_028249231.1:0-660546 GCF_964263255.1 Lissotriton vulgaris
CTAAATGACTGTTGGATGTGAATTATAACTTTTTCAACTAAAATAAGTGTGTTTAAAGTCATTTCTGTGCCTGAAACAGGTCAAAATTGAAGCTTTTGAGTAAGCAAAACTCAGTAAAAATGGCAATTTTGGTCACTGTGAGGGTTTAAAAAGTGGGTATTCAACATGAGGCACGATCCACTTGACATTTTGAATCATTTTTGGTACAGTCCAAAAAAATCAATTTTCGGATGAAAAACGATGACTCCGGACCTGTCGAAAGATCCCAAAATGGTCTATAATGATGACATTTTAACATTTAATCTTTTGACTCTAAATGACTGTTGGATGTGAATTGTGACTTTGCCAACTAAAATAAGTGTGTTTAAAGTCATTTCTGTGCCTGAAATGGGTCAAAATTGAAGCTTTTGAGTAAGCAAAACTCTGTAAAAATGGCAATTTTGGTCACTGTGAGGGTTTAAATAGTGGTTATTCAACATGAGGCACGATCCAATTGACATTTTGAATCATTTTTGGTACAGTCCAAAAAATCTATTTTCGGATGAAAAACGATGACTCCGGACCTGTCGAACGTTCCCAAAATGGTCTATAATGATGACATTTGAACATTTAATCTTTTGACTCTAAATGACTGTTGGATGTGAATTATAACTTTTTCAACTAAAATAAGTGTGTTTAAAGTCATTTGTGTGCCTGAAACGGGTCAAAATTGAAGCTTTTGAGTAAGCAAAACTCTGTAAAAATGGCAATTTTGGTCACTGTGAGGGTTTAAAAAGTGGGTATTCAACATGAGGCATGATCCAATTGACATTTTGAATCATTTTTGGTACAGTCCAAAAAATCAATTTTCGGATGAAAAACGATGACTCCGGACCTGTCGAAAGATCCCAAAATGGTCTATAATGATGACATTTTAACATTTAATCTTTTGACTCTAAATGACTGTTGGATGTGAATTATGACTTTGCCAACTAAAATAAGTGTGTTTAAAGTCATTTCTGTGCCTGAAATGGGTCAAAATTGAAGCTTTTGAGTAAGCAAAACTCTGTAAAAATGGCAATTTTGGTCACTGTGAGGCTTTAAATAGTGGTTATTCAACATGAGGCTCGATCCAATTGACATTTTGAATCATTTTTGGTACAGTCCAAAAAATGAATTTTCGGATGAAAAACGATGACTCAGGACCTGTCGAACGATCCTAAAATGGTCAATATGGATGAAATTTTAACATTTAATCTTTTGACTCTAAATGACTGTTGGATGTGAATTATGACTTTGTCAACTAAAATAAGTGTGTTTAAAGTCATTTCTGTGCCTGAAACGGGTCAAAATTGAAGCTTTTGAGTAAGCAAAACTCAGTAAAAATGGCAATTTTGGTCACTGTGAGGGTTTAAAAAGTGGGTATTCAACATGAGGCACGATCCACTTGACATTTTGAATAATTTTTGGTACAGTCCAAAAAAATCAATTTTCGGATGAAAAACGATGACTCCGGACCTGTCGAAAGATCCCAAAATGGTCTATAATGATGACATTTTAACATTTAATCTTTTGACTCTAAATGACTGTTGGATGTGAATTGTGACTTTGCCAACTAAAATAAGTGTGTTTAAAGTCATTTCTGTGCCTGAAATGGGTCAAAATTGAAGCTTTTGAGTAAGCAAAACTCTGTAAAAATGGCAATTTTGGTCACTGTGAGGGTGTAAGTAGTGGTTATTCAACATGAGGCATGATCCAATTGACATTTTGAATAATTTTTGGTACAGTCCAAAAAATCTATTTTCGGATGAAAAACGATGACTCCGGACCTGTTGAACGTTCCCAAAATGGTCTATAATGATGACATTTTAACATTTAATCTTTTGACTCTAAATGACTGTTGGATGTGAATTATGACTTTGTCAACTAAAATAAGTGTGTTTAAAGTCATTTCTGTGCCTGAAACGGGTCAAAATTGAAGCTTTTGAGTAAGCAAAACTCTTTAAAAATGGCAATTTTGGTCACTGTGAGGGTTTAAAAAGTGGTTATTCAACATGAGGCTCGATCCAATTGACATTTTGAATCATTTTTGGTACAGTCCAAAAAATCAATTTTCAGATGAAAAACGATGACTCCGGACCTGTCGAACGTTCCCAAAATGGTCTATGTTGATGAAATTTTAACATTTAATCTTTTGACTCAAATGACTGTTGGATGTGAATTATGACTTTGTCAACTAAAATAAGTGTGTTTAAAGTCATTTCTGTGCCTGAAATGGGTCAAAATTGAAGCTTTTGAGTAAGCAAAACTCTGTAAAAATGGCAATTTTGGTCACTGTGAGGGTTTAAATAGTGGTTATTCAACATGAGGCACGATCCAATTGACATTTTGAATCATTTTTGGTACAGTCCAAAAAATCAATTTTCGGATGAAAAACGATGACTCCGGACCTGTCGAACGTTCCCAAAATGGTCTATGATGATGAAATTTTAACATTTAATCTTTTGACTCAAATGACTGTTGGATGTGAATTATGACTTTGTCAACTAAAATAAGTGTGTTTAAAGTCATTTCTGTGCCTGAAACGGGTCAAAATTGAAGCTTTTGAGTAAGCAAAACTCTGTAAAAATGGCAATTTTGGTCACTGTGAGGGTTTAAATAGTGGGTATTCAACATGAGGCACAATCCAATTGACATTTTGAATCATTTTTGGTACAGTCCAAAAAATCAATTTTCGGATGAAAAACGATGACTCCGGACCTGTTGAACGTTCCCAAAATGGTCTATAATGATGACATTTTAACATTTAATCTTTTGACTCTAAATGACTGTTGGATGTGAATTATGACTTTGTCAACTAAAATAAGTGTGTTTAAAGTAATTTCTGTGCCTGAAACGGGTCAAAATTGAAGCTTTTGAGTAAGCAAAACTCTGTAAAAATGGCAATGTTGGTCACTGTGAGGGTTTAAAAAGTGGTTATTCAACATGAGGCACAATCCAATTGACATTTTGAATCATTTTTGGTACAGTCCAAAAAATCAATTTTCAGATGAAAAACGATGACTCCGGACCTGTCGAACGTTCCCAAAATGGTCTATGATGATGAAATTTTAACATTTAATCTTTTGACTCAAATGACTGTTGGATGTGAATTATGACTTTGTCAACTAAAATAAGTGTGTTTAAAGTCATTTCTGTGCCTGAAACGGGACAAAATTGAAGCTTTTGAGTAAGCAAAACTCTGTAAAAATGGCAATTTTGGTCACTGTGAGGGTTTAAAAAGTGGGTATTCAACATGAGGCATGATCCAATTGACATTTTGAATCATTTTTGGTACAGTCCAAAAAATCAATTTTCGGATGAAAAACGATGACTCCGGACCTGTCGAAAGATCCCAAAATGGTCTATAATGATGACATTTTAACATTTAATCTTTTGACTCTAAATGACTGTTGGATGTGAATTATGACTTTGTCAACTAAAATAAGTGTGTTTAAAGTCATTTCTGTGCATGAAACGGGTCAAAATTGAAGCTTTTGAGTAAGCAAAACTCTGTAAAAATGGCAATTTTGGTCACTGTGAGGGTTTAAAAAGTGGGTATTCAACATGAGGCATGATCCAATTGACATTTTGAATCATTTTTGGTACAGTCCAAAAAATCAATTTTCGGATGAAAAACGATGACTCCGGACCTGTCGAAAGATCCCAAAATGGTCTATAATGATGACATTTTAACATTTAATCTTTTGACTCTAAATGACTGTTGGATGTAAATTATGACTTTGCCAACTAAAATAAGTGTGTTTAAAGTCATTTCTGTGCCTGAAATGGGTCAAAATTGAAGCTTTTGAGTAAGCAAAACTCTGTAAAAATGGCAATTTTGGTCACTGTGAGGGTTTAAATAGTGGTTATTCAACATGAGGCACGATCCAATTGACATTTTGAATCATTTTTGGTACAGTCCAAAAAATCTATTTTCGGATGAAAAACGATGACTCCGGACCTGTCGAACGTTCCCTAAATGGTCTATAATGATGACATTTGAACATTTAATCTTTTGACTCTAAATGACTGTTGGATGTGAATTATAACTTTTTCAACTAAAATAAGTGTGTTTAAAGTCATTTGTGTGCCTGAAACGGGTCAAAATTGAAGCTTTTGAGTAAGCAAAACTCTGTAAAAATGGCAATTTTGGTCACTGTGAGGGTTTAAAAAGTGGGTATTCAACATGAGACATGATCCAATTGACATTTTGAATCATTTTTGGTACAGTCCAAAAAATCAATTTTCGGATGAAAAACGATGACTCCGGACCTGTCGAAAGATCCCAAAATGGTCTATAATGATGACATTTTAACATTTAATCTTTTGACTCTAAATGACTGTTGGATGTGAATTATGACTTTGCCAACTAAAATAAGTGTGTTTAAAGTCATTTCTGTGCCTGAAATGGGTCAAAATTGAAGCTTTTGAGTAAGCAAAACTCTGTAAAAATGGCAATTTTGGTCACTGTGAGGCTTTAAATAGTGGTTATTCAACATGAGGCTCGATCCAATTGACATTTTGAATCATTTTTGGTACAGTCCAAAAAATGAATTTTCGGATGAAAAACGATGACTCCGGACCTGTCGAACGATCCTAAAATGGTCAATATGGATGAAATTTTAACATTTAATCTTTTGACTCTAAATGACTGTTGGATGTGAATTATGACTTTGTCAACTAAAATAAGTGTGTTTAAAGTCATTTCTGTGCCTGAAACGGGTCAAAATTGAAGCTTTTGAGTAAGCAAAACTCAGTAAAAATGGCAATTTTGGTCACTGTGAGGGTTTAAAAAGTGGGTATTCAACATGAGGCACGATCCACTTGACATTTTGAATAATTTTTGGTACAGTCCAAAAAAATCAATTTTCGGATGAAAAACGATGACTCCGGACCTGTCGAAAGATCCCAAAATGGTCTATAATGATGACATTTTAACATTTAATCTTTTGACTCTAAATGACTGTTGGATGTGAATTGTGACTTTGCCAACTAAAATAAGTGTGTTTAAAGTCATTTCTGTGCCTGAAATGGGTCAAAATTGAAGCTTTTGAGTAAGCAAAACTCTGTAAAAATGGCAATTTTGGTCACTGTGAGGGTGTAAGTAGTGGTTATTCAACATGAGGCATGATCCAATTGACATTTTGAATAATTTTTGGTACAGTCCAAAAAATCTATTTTCGGATGAAAAACGATGACTCCGGACCTGTTGAACGTTCCCAAAATGGTCTATAATGATGACATTTTAACATTTAATCTTTTGACTCTAAATGACTGTTGGATGTGAATTATGACTTTGTCAACTAAAATAAGTGTGTTTAAAGTCATTTCTGTGCCTGAAACGGGTCAAAATTGAAGCTTTTGAGTAAGCAAAACTCTTTAAAAATGGCAATTTTGGTCACTGTGAGGGTTTAAAAAGTGGTTATTCAACATGAGGCTCGATCCAATTGACATTTTGAATCATTTTTGGTACAGTCCAAAAAATCAATTTTCAGATGAAAAACGATGACTCCGGACCTGTCGAACGTTCCCAAAATGGTCTATGTTGATGAAATTTTAACATTTAATCTTTTGACTCAAATGACTGTTGGATGTGAATTATGACTTTGTCAACTAAAATAAGTGTGTTTAAAGTCATTTCTGTGCCTGAAATGGGTCAAAATTGAAGCTTTTGAGTAAGCAAAACTCTGTAAAAATGGCAATTTTGGTCACTGTGAGGGTGTAAGTAGTGGTTATTCAACATGAGGCATGATCCAATTGACATTTTGAATAATTTTTGGTACAGTCCAAAAAATCTATTTTCGGATGAAAAACGATGACTCCGGACCTGTTGAACGTTCCCAAAATGGTCTATAATGATGACATTTTAACATTTAATCTTTTGACTCTAAATGACTGTTGGATGTGAATTATGACTTTGTCAACTAAAATAAGTGTGTTTAAAGTCATTTCTGTGCCTGAAACGGGTCAAAATTGAAGCTTTTGAGTAAGCAAAACTCTTTAAAAATGGCAATTTTGGTCACTGTGAGGGTTTAAAAAGTGGTTATTCAACATGAGGCTCGATCCAATTGACATTTTGAATCATTTTTGGTACAGTCCAAAAAATCAATTTTCAGATGAAAAACGATGACTCCGGACCTGTCGAACGTTCCCAAAATGGTCTATAATGATGACATTTGAACATTTAATCTTTTGACTCTAAATGACTGTTGGATGTGAATTATAACTTTTTCAACTAAAATAAGTGTGTTTAAAGTCATTTGTGTGCCTGAAACGGGTCAAAATTGAAGCTTTTGAGTAAGCAAAACTCTGTAAAAATGGCAATTTTGGTCACTGTGAGGGTTTAAAAAGTGGGTATTCAACATGAGGCATGATCCAATTGACATTTTGAATCATTTTTGGTACAGTCCAAAAAATCAATTTTCGGATGAAAAACGATGACTCCGGACCTGTCGAAAGATCCCAAAATGGTCTATAATGATGACATTTTAACATTTAATCTTTTGACTCTAAATGACTGTTGGATGTGAATTATGACTTTGCCAACTAAAATAAGTGTGTTTAAAGTCATTTCTGTGCCTGAAATGGGTCAAAATTGAAGCTTTTGAGTAAGCAAAACTCTGTAAAAATGGCAATTTTGGTCACTGTGAGGCTTTAAATAGTGGTTATTCAACATGAGGCTCGATCCAATTGACATTTTGAATCATTTTTGGTACAGTCCAAAAAATGAATTTTCGGATGAAAAACGATGACTCCGGACCTGTCGAACGATCCTAAAATGGTCAATATGGATGAAATTTTAACATTTAATCTTTTGACTCTAAATGACTGTTGGATGTGAATTATGACTTTGTCAACTAAAATAAGTGTGTTTAAAGTCATTTCTGTGCCTGAAACGGGTCAAAATTGAAGCTTTTGAGTAAGCAAAACTCAGTAAAAATGGCAATTTTGGTCACTGTGAGGGTTTAAAAAGTGGGTATTCAACATGAGGCACGATCCACTTGACATTTTGAATAATTTTTGGTACAGTCCAAAAAAATCAATTTTCGGATGAAAAACGATGACTCCGGACCTGTCGAAAGATCCCAAAATGGTCTATAATGATGACATTTTAACATTTAATCTTTTGACTCTAAATGACTGTTGGATGTGAATTGTGACTTTGCCAACTAAAATAAGTGTGTTTAAAGTCATTTCTGTGCCTGAAATGGGTCAAAATTGAAGCTTTTGAGTAAGCAAAACTCTGTAAAAATGGCAATTTTGGTCACTGTGAGGGTGTAAGTAGTGGTTATTCAACATGAGGCATGTTCCAATTGACATTTTGAATAATTTTTGGTACAGTCCAAAAAATCTATTTTCGGATGAAAAACGATGACTCCGGACCTGTTGAACGTTCCCAAAATGGTCTATAATGATGACATTTTAACATTTAATCTTTTGACTCTAAATGACTGTTGGATGTGAATTATGACTTTGTCAACTAAAATAAGTGTGTTTAAAGTCATTTCTGTGCCTGAAACGGGTCAAAATTGAAGCTTTTGAGTAAGCAAAACTCTGTAAAAATGGCAATGTTGGTCACTGTGAGGGTTTAAAAAGTGGTTATTCAACATGAGGCACGATCCAATTGACATTTTGAATCATTTTTGGTACAGTCCAAAAAATCAATTTTCAGATGAAAAACGATGACTCCGGACCTGTCGAACGTTCCCAAAATGGTCTATGATGATGAAATTTTAACATTTAATCTTTTGACTCAAATGACTGTTGGATGTGAATTATGACTTTGTCAACTAAAATAAGTGTGTTTAAAGTCATTTCTGTGCCTGAAACGGGACAAAATTGAAGCTTTTGAGTAAGCAAAACTCTGTAAAAATGGCAATTTTGGTCACTGTGAGGGTTTAAAAAGTGGGTATTCAACATGAGGCATGATCCAATTGACATTTTGAATCATTTTTGGTACAGTCCAAAAAATCAATTTTCGGATGAAAAACGATGACTCCGGACCTGTCGAAAGATCCCAAAATGGTCTATAATGATGACATTTTAACATTTAATCTTTTGACTCTAAATGACTGTTGGATGTGAATTATGACTTTGTCAACTAAAATAAGTGTGTTTAAAGTCATTTCTGTGCATGAAACGGGTCAAAATTGAAGCTTTTGAGTAAGCAAAACTCTGTAAAAATGGCAATTTTGGTCACTGTGAGGGTTTAAAAAGTGGGTATTCAACATGAGGCATGATCCAATTGACATTTTGAATCATTTTTGGTACAGTCCAAAAAATCAATTTTCGGATGAAAAACGATGACTCCGGACCTGTCGAAAGATCCCAAAATGGTCTATAATGATGACATTTTAACATTTAATCTTTTGACTCTAAATGACTGTTGGATGTAAATTATGACTTTGCCAACTAAAATAAGTGTGTTTAAAGTCATTTCTGTGCCTGAAATGGGTCAAAATTGAAGCTTTTGAGTAAGCAAAACTCTGTAAAAATGGCAATTTTGGTCACTGTGAGGGTTTAAATAGTGGTTATTCAACATGAGGCACGATCCAATTGACATTTTGAATCATTTTTGGTACAGTCCAAAAAATCTATTTTCGGATGAAAAACGATGACTCCGGACCTGTCGAACGTTCCCAAAATGGTCTATAATGATGACATTTGAACATTTAATCTTTTGACTCTAAATGACTGTTGGATGTGAATTATAACTTTTTCAACTAAAATAAGTGTGTTTAAAGTCATTTGTGTGCCTGAAACGGGTCAAAATTGAAGCTTTTGAGTAAGCAAAACTCTGTAAAAATGGCAATTTTGGTCACTGTGAGGGTTTAAAAAGTGGGTATTCAACATGAGGCATGATCCAATTGACATTTTGAATCATTTTTGGTACAGTCCAAAAAATCAATTTTCGGATGAAAAACGATGACTCCGGAACCTGTCGAAAGATCCCAAAATGGTCTATAATGATGACATTTTAACATTTAATCTTTTGACTCTAAATGACTGTTGGATGTGAATTATGACTTTGCCAACTAAAATAAGTGTGTTTAAAGTCATTTCTGTGCCTGAAATGGGTCAAAATTGAAGCTTTTGAGTAAGCAAAACTCTGTAAAAATGGCAATTTTGGTCACTGTGAGGCTTTAAATAGTGGTTATTCAACATGAGGCTCGATCCAATTGACATTTTGAATCATTTTTGGTACAGTCCAAAAAATGAATTTTCGGATGAAAAACGATGACTCCGGACCTGTCGAACGATCCTAAAATGGTCAATATGGATGAAATTTTAACATTTAATCTTTTGACTCTAAATGACTGTTGGATGTGAATTATGACTTTGTCAACTAAAATAAGTGTGTTTAAAGTCATTTCTGTGCCTGAAACGGGTCAAAATTGAAGCTTTTGAGTAAGCAAAACTCAGTAAAAATGGCAATTTTGGTCACTGTGAGGGTTTAAAAAGTGGGTATTCAACATGAGGCACGATCCACTTGACATTTTGAATAATTTTTGGTACAGTCCAAAAAAATCAATTTTCGGATGAAAAACGATGACTCCGGACCTGTCGAAAGATCCCAAAATGGTCTATAATGATGACATTTTAACATTTAATCTTTTGACTCTAAATGACTGTTGGATGTGAATTGTGACTTTGCCAACTAAAATAAGTGTGTTTAAAGTCATTTCTGTGCCTGAAATGGGTCAAAATTGAAGCTTTTGAGTAAGCAAAACTCTGTAAAAATGGCAATTTTGGTCACTGTGAGGGTGTAAGTAGTGGTTATTCAACATGAGGCATGATCCAATTGACATTTTGAATAATTTTTGGTACAGTCCAAAAAATCTATTTTCGGATGAAAAACGATGACTCCGGACCTGTTGAACGTTCCCAAAATGGTCTATAATGATGACATTTTAACATTTAATCTTTTGACTCTAAATGACTGTTGGATGTGAATTATGACTTTGTCAACTAAAATAAGTGTGTTTAAAGTCATTTCTGTGCCTGAAACGGGTCAAAATTGAAGCTTTTGAGTAAGCAAAACTCTTTAAAAATGGCAATTTTGGTCACTGTGAGGGTTTAAAAAGTGGTTATTCAACATGAGGCTCGATCCAATTGACATTTTGAATCATTTTTGGTACAGTCCAAAAAATCAATTTTCAGATGAAAAACGATGACTCCGGACCTGTCGAACGTTCCCAAAATGGTCTATGTTGATGAAATTTTAACATTTAATCTTTTGACTCAAATGACTGTTGGATGTGAATTATGACTTTGTCAACTAAAATAAGTGTGTTTAAAGTCATTTCTGTGCCTGAAATGGGTCAAAATTGAAGCTTTTGAGTAAGCAAAACTCTGTAAAAATGGCAATTTTGGTCACTGTGAGGGTTTAAATAGTGGTTATTCAACATGAGGCACGATCCAATTGACATTTTGAATCATTTTTGGTACAGTCCAAAAAATCAATTTTCGGATGAAAAACGATGACTCCGGACCTGTCGAACGTTCCCAAAATGGTCTATGATGATGAAATTTTAACATTTAATCTTTTGACTCAAATGACTGTTGGATGTGAATTATGACTTTGTCAACTAAAATAAGTGTGTTTAAAGTCATTTCTGTGCCTGAAACGGGTCAAAATTGAAGCTTTTGAGTAAGCAAAACTCTGTAAAAATGGCAATTTTGGTCACTGTGAGGGTTTAAATAGTGGGTATTCAACATGAGGCACAATCCAATTGACATTTTGAATCATTTTTGGTACAGTCCAAAAAATCAATTTTCGGATGAAAAACGATGACTCCGGACCTGTTGAACGTTCCCAAAATGGTCTATAATGATGACATTTTAACATTTAATCTTTTGACTCTAAATGACTGTTGGATGTGAATTATGACTTTGTCAACTAAAATAAGTGTGTTTAAAGTCATTTCTGTGCCTGAAACGGGTCAAAATTGAAGCTTTTGAGTAAGCAAAACTCTGTAAAAATGGCAATGTTGGTCACTGTGAGGGTTTAAAAAGTGGTTATTCAACATGAGGCACGATCCAATTGACATTTTGAATCATTTTTGGTACAGTCCAAAAAATCAATTTTCAGATGAAAAACGATGACTCCGGACCTGTCGAACGTTCCCAAAATGGTCTATGATGATGAAATTTTAACATTTAATCTTTTGACTCAAATGACTGTTGGATGTGAATTATGACTTTGTCAACTAAAATAAGTGTGTTTAAAGTCATTTCTGTGCCTGAAACGGGACAAAATTGAAGCTTTTGAGTAAGCAAAACTCTGTAAAAATGGCAATTTTGGTCACTGTGAGGGTTTAAAAAGTGGGTATTCAACATGAGGCATGATCCAATTGACATTTTGAATCATTTTTGGTACAGTCCAAAAAATCAATTTTCGGATGAAAAACGATGACTCCGGACCTGTCGAAAGATCCCAAAATGGTCTATAATGATGACATTTTAACATTTAATCTTTTGACTCTAAATGACTGTTGGATGTGAATTATGACTTTGTCAACTAAAATAAGTGTGTTTAAAGTCATTTCTGTGCATGAAACGGGTCAAAATTGAAGCTTTTGAGTAAGCAAAACTCTGTAAAAATGGCAATTTTGGTCACTGTGAGGGTTTAAAAAGTGGGTATTCAACATGAGGCATGATCCAATTGACATTTTGAATCATTTTTGGTACAGTCCAAAAAATCAATTTTCGGATGAAAAACGATGACTCCGGACCTGTCGAAAGATCCCAAAATGGTCTATAATGATGACATTTTAACATTTAATCTTTTGACTCTAAATGACTGTTGGATGTGAATTATGACTTTGTCAACTAAAATAAGTGTGTTTAAAGTCATTTCTGTGCATGAAACGGGTCAAAATTGAAGCTTTTGAGTAAGCAAAACTGTAAAAATTGCAATTTTGGTCACTGTGAGGGTTTAAATAATGGTTATTCAACATGAGGCACGATCCAATTGACATTTTGAATCATTTTTGGTACAGTCCAAAAAATCTATTTTCGGATGAAAAACGATGACTCCGGACCTGTCGAACGTTCCCAAAATGGTCTATAATGATGACATTTGAACATTTAATCTTTTGACTCTAAATGACTGTTGGATGTGAATTATAACTTTTTCAACTAAAATAAGTGTGTTTAAAGTCATTTGTGTGCCTGAAACGGGTCAAAATTGAAGCTTTTGAGTAAGCAAAACTCTGTAAAAATGGCAATTTTGGTCACTGTGAGGGTTTAAAAAGTGGGTATTCAACATGAGGCATGATCCAATTGACATTTTGAATCATTTTTGGTACAGTCCAAAAAATCAATTTTCGGATGAAAAACGATGACTCCGGACCTGTCGAAAGATCCCAAAATGGTCTATAATGATGACATTTTAACATTTAATCTTTTGACTCTAAATGACTGTTGGATGTGAATTATGACTTTGCCAACTAAAATAAGTGTGTTTAAAGTCATTTCTGTGCCTGAAATGGGTCAAAATTGAAGCTTTTGAGTAAGCAAAACTCTGTAAAAATGGCAATTTTGGTCACTGTGAGGCTTTAAATAGTGGTTATTCAACATGAGGCTCGATCCAATTGACATTTTGAATCATTTTTGGTACAGTCCAAAAAATGAATTTTCGGATGAAAAACGATGACTCCGGACCTGTCGAACGATCCTAAAATGGTCAATATGGATGAAATTTTAACATTTAATCTTTTGACTCTAAATGACTGTTGGATGTGAATTATGACTTTGTCAACTAAAATAAGTGTGTTTAAAGTCATTTCTGTGCCTGAAACAGGTCAAAATTGAAGCTTTTGAGTAAGCAAAACTCAGTAAAAATGGCAATTTTGGTCACTGTGAGGGTTTAAAAAGTGGGTATTCAACATGAGGCACGATCCACTTGACATTTTGAATCATTTTTGGTACAGTCCAAAAAAATCAATTTTCGGATGAAAAACGATGACTCCGGACCTGTCGAAAGATCCCAAAATGGTCTATAATGATGACATTTTAACATTTAATCTTTTGACTCTAAATGACTGTTGGATGTGAATTGTGACTTTGCCAACTAAAATAAGTGTGTTTAAAGTCATTTCTGTGCCTGAAATGGGTCAAAATTGAAGCTTTTGAGTAAGCAAAACTCTGTAAAAATGGCAATTTTGGTCACTGTGAGGGTGTAAGTAGTGGTTATTCAACATGAGGCATGATCCAATTGACATTTTGAATCATTTTTGGTACAGTCCAAAAAATCTATTTTCGGATGAAAAACGATGACTCCGGACCTGTTGAACGTTCCCAAAATGGTCTATAATGATGACATTTTAACATTTAATCTTTTGACTCTAAATGACTGTTGGATGTGAATTATGACTTTGTCAACTAAAATAAGTGTGTTTAAAGTCATTTCTGTGCCTGAAACGGGTCATAATTGAAGCTTTTGAGTAAGCAAAACTCTGTAAAAATGGCAATTTTGGTCACTGTGAGGGTTTAAAAAGTGGGTATTCAACATGAGGCATGATCCAATTGACATTTTGAATCATTTTTGGTACAGTCCAAAAAATCAATTTTCGGATGAAAAACGATGACTCCGGACCTGTCGAAAGATCCCAAAATGGTCTATAATGATGACATTTTAACATTTAATCTTTTGACTCTAAATGACTGTTGGATGTGAATTATGACTTTGTCAACTAAAATAAGTGTGTTTAAAGTCATTTCTGTGCATGAAACGGGTCAAAATTGAAGCTTTTGAGTAAGCAAAACTCTGTAAAAATTGCAATTTTGGTCACTGTGAGGGTTTAAAAAGTGAGTATTCAACATGAGGCATGATCCAATTGACATTTTGAATCATTTTTGGTACAGTCCAAAAAATCAATTTTCGGATGAAAAACGATGGCTCCGGACCTGTCGAAAGATCCCAAAATGGTCATAATGATGACATTTTAACATTTAATCTTTTGACTCTAAATGACTGTTGGATGTAAATTATGACTTTGCCAACTAAAATAAGTGTGTTTAAAGTCATTTCTGTGCCTGAAATGGGTCAAAATTGAAGCTTTTGAGTAAGCAAAACTCTGTAAAAATGGCAATTTTGGTCACTGTGAGGGTTTAAATAGTGGTTATTCAACATGAGGCACGATCCAATTGACATTTTGAATCATTTTTGGTACAGTCCAAAAAATCTATTTTCGGATGAAAAACGATGACTCCGGACCTGTCGAACGTTCCCAAAATGGTCTATAATGATGACATTTGAACATTTAATCTTTTGACTCTAAATGACTGTTGGATGTGAATTATAACTTTTTCAACTAAAATAAGTGTGTTTAAAGTCATTTGTGTGCCTGAAACGGGTCAAAATTGAAGCTTTTGAGTAAGCAAAACTCTGTAAAAATGGCAATTTTGGTCACTGTGAGGGTTTAAAAAGTGGGTATTCAACATGAGGCATGATCCAATTGACATTTTGAATCATTTTTGGTACAGTCCAAAAAATCAATTTTCGGATGAAAAACGATGACTCCGGACCTGTCGAAAGATCCCAAAATGGTCTATAATGATGACATTTTAACATTTAATCTTTTGACTCTAAATGACTGTTGGATGTGAATTATGACTTTGCCAACTAAAATAAGTGTGTTTAAAGTCATTTCTGTGCCTGAAATGGGTCAAAATTGAAGCTTTTGAGTAAGCAAAACTCTGTAAAAATGGCAATTTTGGTCACTGTGAGGCTTTAAATAGTGGTTATTCAACATGAGGCTCGATCCAATTGACATTTTGAATCATTTTTGGTACAGTCCAAAAAATGAATTTTCGGATGAAAAACGATGACTCCGGACCTGTCGAACGATCCTAAAATGGTCAATATGGATGAAATTTTAACATTTAATCTTTTGACTCTAAATGACTGTTGGATGTGAATTATGACTTTGTCAACTAAAATAAGTGTGTTTAAAGTCATTTCTGTGCCTGAAACGGGTCAAAATTGAAGCTTTTGAGTAAGCAAAACTCAGTAAAAATGGCAATTTTGGTCACTGTGAGGGTTTAAAAAGTGGGTATTCAACATGAGGCACGATCCACTTGACATTTTGAATAATTTTTGGTACAGTCCAAAAAAATCAATTTTTGGATGAAAAACGATGACTCCGGACCTGTCGAAAGATCCCAAAATGGTCTATAATGATGACATTTTAACATTTAATCTTTTGACTCTAAATGACTGTTGGATGTGAATTGTGACTTTGCCAACTAAAATAAGTGTGTTTAAAGTCATTTCTGTGCCTGAAATGGGTCAAAATTGAAGCTTTTGAGTAAGCAAAACTCTGTAAAAATGGCAATTTTGGTCACTGTGAGGGTGTAAGTAGTGGTTATTCAACATGAGGCATGATCCAATTGACATTTTGAATAATTTTTGGTACAGTCCAAAAAATCTATTTTCGGATGAAAAACGATGACTCCGGACCTGTTGAACGTTCCCAAAATGGTCTATAATGATGACATTTTAACATTTAATCTTTTGACTCTAAATGACTGTTGGATGTGAATTATGACTTTGTCAACTAAAATAAGTGTGTTTAAAGTCATTTCTGTGCCTGAAACGGGTCAAAATTGAAGCTTTTGAGTAAGCAAAACTCTTTAAAAATGGCAATTTTGGTCACTGTGAGGGTTTAAAAAGTGGTTATTCAACATGAGGCTCGATCCAATTGACATTTTGAATCATTTTTGGTACAGTCCAAAAAATCAATTTTCAGATGAAAAACGATGACTCCGGACCTGTCGAACGTTCCCAAAATGGTCTATGATGATGAAATTTTAACATTTAATCTTTTGACTCAAATGACTGTTGGATGTGAATTATGACTTTGTCAACTAAAATAAGTGTGTTTAAAGTCATTTCTGTGCCTGAAATGGGTCAAAATTGAAGCTTTTGAGTAAGCAAAACTCTGTAAAAATGGCAATTTTGGTCACTGTGAGGCTTTAAATAGTGGTTATTCAACATGAGGCTCGATCCAATTGACATTTTGAATCATTTTTGGTACAGTCCAAAAAATGAATTTTCGGATGAAAAACGATGACTCCGGACCTGTCGAACGATCCTAAAATGGTCAATATGGATGAAATTTTAACATTTAATCTTTTGACTCTAAATGACTGTTGGATGTGAATTATGACTTTGTCAACTAAAATAAGTGTGTTTAAAGTCATTTCTGTGCCTGAAACGGGTCAAAATTGAAGCTTTTGAGTAAGCAAAACTCAGTAAAAATGGCAATTTTGGTCACTGTGAGGGTTTAAAAAGTGGGTATTCAACATGAGGCACGATCCACTTGACATTTTGAATAATTTTTGGTACAGTCCAAAAAAATCAATTTTCGGATGAAAAACGATGACTCCGGACCTGTCGAAAGATCCCAAAATGGTCTATAATGATGACATTTTAACATTTAATCTTTTGACTCTAAATGACTGTTGGATGTGAATTGTGACTTTGCCAACTAAAATAAGTGTGTTTAAAGTCATTTCTGTGCCTGAAATGGGTCAAAATTGAAGCTTTTGAGTAAGCAAAACTCTGTAAAAATGGCAATTTTGGTCACTGTGAGGGTGTAAGTAGTGGTTATTCAACATGAGGCATGATCCAATTGACATTTTGAATAATTTTTGGTACAGTCCAAAAAATCTATTTTCGGATGAAAAACGATGACTCCGGACCTGTTGAACGTTCCCAAAATGGTCTATAATGATGACATTTTAACATTTAATCTTTTGACTCTAAATGACTGTTGGATGTCAATTATGACTTTGTCAACTAAAATAAGTGTGTTTAAAGTCATTTCTGTGCCTGAAACGGGTCAAAATTGAAGCTTTTGAGTAAGCAAAACTCTTTAAAAATGGCAATTTTGGTCACTGTGAGGGTTTAAAAAGTGGTTATTCAACATGAGGCTCGATCCAATTGACATTTTGAATCATTTTTGGTACAGTCCAAAAAATCAATTTTCAGATGAAAAACGATGACTCCGGACCTGTCGAACGTTCCCAAAATGGTCTATGATGATGAAATTTTAACATTTAATCTTTTGACTCAAATGACTGTTGGATGTGAATTATGACTTTGTCAACTAAAATAAGTGTGTTTAAAGTCATTTCTGTGCCTGAAATGGGTCAAAATTGAAGCTTTTGAGTAAGCAAAACTCTGTAAAAATGGCAATTTTGGTCACTGTGAGGCTTTAAATAGTGGTTATTCAACATGAGGCTCGATCCAATTGACATTTTGAATCATTTTTGGTACAGTCCAAAAAATGAATTTTCGGATGAAAAACGATGACTCCGGACCTGTCGAACGATCCTAAAATGGTCAATATGGATGAAATTTTAACATTTAATCTTTTGACTCTAAATGACTGTTGGATGTGAATTATGACTTTGTCAACTAAAATAAGTGTGTTTAAAGTCATTTCTGTGCCTGAAACGGGTCAAAATTGAAGCTTTTGAGTAAGCAAAACTCAGTAAAAATGGCAATTTTGGTCACTGTGAGGGTTTAAAAAGTGGGTATTCAACATGAGGCACGATCCACTTGACATTTTGAATAATTTTTGGTACAGTCCAAAAAAATCAATTTTCGGATGAAAAACGATGACTCCGGACCTGTCGAAAGATCCCAAAATGGTCTATAATGATGACATTTTAACATTTAATCTTTTGACTCTAAATGACTGTTGGATGTGAATTGTGACTTTGCCAACTAAAATAAGTGTGTTTAAAGTCATTTCTGTGCCTGAAATGGGTCAAAATTGAAGCTTTTGAGTAAGCAAAACTCTGTAAAAATGGCAATTTTGGTCACTGTGAGGGTGTAAGTAGTGGTTATTCAACATGAGGCATGATCCAATTGACATTTTGAATAATTTTTGGTACAGTCCAAAAAATCTATTTTCGGATGAAAAACGATGACTCCGGACCTGTTGAACGTTCCCAAAATGGTCTATAATGATGACATTTTAACATTTAATCTTTTGACTCTAAATGACTGTTGGATGTGAATTATGACTTTGTCAACTAAAATAAGTGTGTTTAAAGTCATTTCTGTGCCTGAAACGGGTCAAAATTGAAGCTTTTGAGTAAGCAAAACTCTTTAAAAATGGCAATTTTGGTCACTGTGAGGGTTTAAAAAGTGGTTATTCAACATGAGGCTCGATCCAATTGACATTTTGAATCATTTTTGGTACAGTCCAAAAAATCAATTTTCAGATGAAAAACGATGACTCCGGACCTGTCGAACGTTCCCAAAATGGTCTATGATGATGAAATTTTAACATTTAATCTTTTGACTCAAATGACTGTTGGATGTGAATTATGACTTTGTCAACTAAAATAAGTGTGTTTAAAGTCATTTCTGTGCCTGAAATGGGTCAAAATTGAAGCTTTTTAGTAAGCAAAACTCTGTAAAAATGGCAATTTTGGTCACTGTGAGGGTTTAAATAGTGGTTATTCAACATGAGGCACGATCCAATTGACATTTTGAATCATTTTTGGTACAGTCCAAAAAATCAATTTTCGGATGAAAAACGATGACTCCGGACCTGTTGAACGTTCCCAAAATGGTCTATAATGATGACATTTTAACATTTAATCTTTTGACTCTAAATGACTGTTGGATGTGAATTATGACTTTGTCAACTAAAATAAGTGTGTTTAAATTCATTTCTGTGCCTGAAACGGCTCAAAATTGAAGCTTTTGAGTAAGCAAAACTCTGTAAAAATGGCAATTTTGGTCACTGTGAGGGTTTAAAAAGTGGGTATTCAACATGAGGCATGATCCAATTGACATTTTGAATCATTTTTGGTACAGTCCAAAAAATCAATTTTCGGATGAAAAACGATGACTCCGGACCTGTCGAAAGATCCCAAAATGGTCTATAATGATGACATTTTAACATTTAATCTTTTGACTCTAAATGACGGTTGGATGTGAATTATGACTTTGCCAACTAAAATAAGTGTGTTTAAAGTCATTTCTGTGCCTGAAATGGGTCAAAATTGAAGCTTTTGAGTAAGCAAAACTCTGTAAAAATGGCAATTTTGGTCACTGTGAGGGTTTAAAAAGTGGTTATTCAACATGAGGCACGATCCAATTGACATTTTGAATAATTTTTGGTACAGTCCAAAAAATCAATTTTCGGATGAAAAACGATGATTCCGGACCTGTCGAACGATCCCAAAATGGTCTATAATGATGACATTTTAACATTTAATCTTTTGACTCTAAATGACTGTTGGATGTGAATTATAACTTTTTCAACTAAAATAAGTGTGTTTAAAGTCATTTCTGTGCCTGAAACGGGTCAAAATTGAAGCTTTTGAGTAAGCAAAACTCTGTAAAAATGGCAATTTTGGTCACTGTGAGGGTTTAAAAAGTGGGTATTGAACATGAGGCATGATCCAATTGACATTTTGAATCATTTTTGGTACAGTCCAAAAAATCAATTTTCGGATGAAAAACGATGACTCCGGACCTGTCGAAAGATCCCAATATGGTCTATAATGATGACATTTTAACATTTAATCTTTTGACTCTAAATGACTGTTGGATGTGAATTATGACTTTGCCAACTAAAATAAGTGTGTTTAAAGTCATTTCTGTGCCTGAAATGGGTCAAAATCGAAGCTTTTGAGTAAGCAAAACTCTGTAAAAATGGCAATTTTGGTCACTGTGAGGGTTTAAATAGTGGTTATTCAACATGAGGCTCGATCCAATTGACATTTTGAATCATTTTTGGTACAGTCCAAAAAATGCATTTTCGGATGAAAAACGATGACTCCGGACCTGTCGAACGTTCCCAAAATGGTCTATGATGATGAAATTTTAACATTTAATCTTTTGACTCTAAATGACTGTTGGATGTGAATTATGGACTTTTTCAACTAAAATAAGTGTGTTTAAAGTCATTTCTGTGCCTGAAACGGGTCAAAATTGAAGCTTTTGAGTAAGCAAAACTCAGTAAAAATGGCAATTTTGGTCACTGTGAGGGTTTAAAAAGTGGGTATTCAACATGAGGCACGATCCAATTGACATTTTGAATCATTTTTGGTACAGTCCAAAAAATCAATTTTCGGATGAAAAACGATGACTCCGGACCTGTTGAACGTTCCCAAAATGGTCTATAATGATGACATTTTAACATTTAATCTTTTGACTCTAAATGACTGTTGGATGTGAATTATGACTTTGTCAACTAAAATAAGTGTGTTTAAAGTCATTTCTGTGCCTGAAACGGGTCAAAATTGAAGCTTTTGAGTAAGCAAAACTCTTTAAAAATGGCAATTTTGGTCACTGTGAGGGTTTAAAAAGTGGTTATTCAACATGAGGCTCGATCCAATTGACATTTTGAATCATTTTTGGTACAGTCCAAAAAATCAATTTTCAGATGAAAAACGATGACTCCGGACCTGTCGAACGTTCCCAAAATGGTCTATAATGATGACATTTGAACATTTAATCTTTTGACTCTAAATGACTGTTGGATGTGAATTATAACTTTTTCAACTAAAATAAGTGTGTTTAAAGTCATTTGTGTGCCTGAAACGGGTCAAAATTGAAGCTTTTGAGTAAGCAAAACTCTGTAAAAATGGCAATTTTGGTCACTGTGAGGGTTTAAAAAGTGGGTATTCAACATGAGGCATGATCCAATTGACATTTTGAATCATTTTTGGTACAGTCCAAAAAATCAATTTTCGGATGAAAAACGATGACTCCGGACCTGTCGAAAGATCCCAAAATGGTCTATAATGATGACATTTTAACATTTAATCTTTTGACTCTAAATGACTGTTGGATGTGAATTATGACTTTGCCAACTAAAATAAGTGTGTTTAAAGTCATTTCTGTGCCTGAAATGGGTCAAAATTGAAGCTTTTGAGTAAGCAAAACTCTGTAAAAATGGCAATTTTGGTCACTGTGAGGCTTTAAATAGTGGTTATTCAACATGAGGCTCGATCCAATTGACATTTTGAATCATTTTTGGTACAGTCCAAAAAATGAATTTTCGGATGAAAAACGATGACTCCGGACCTGTCGAACGATCCTAAAATGGTCAATATGGATGAAATTTTAACATTTAATCTTTTGACTCTAAATGACTGTTGGATGTGAATTATGACTTTGTCAACTAAAATAAGTGTGTTTAAAGTCATTTCTGTGCCTGAAACGGGTCAAAATTGAAGCTTTTGAGTAAGCAAAACTCAGTAAAAATGGCAATTTTGGTCACTGTGAGGGTTTAAAAAGTGGGTATTCAACATGAGGCACGATCCACTTGACATTTTGAATAATTTTTGGTACAGTCCAAAAAAATCAATTTTCGGATGAAAAACGATGACTCCGGACCTGTCGAAAGATCCCAAAATGGTCTATAATGATGACATTTTAACATTTAATCTTTTGACTCTAAATGACTGTTGGATGTGAATTGTGACTTTGCCAACTAAAATAAGTGTGTTTAAAGTCATTTCTGTGCCTGAAATGGGTCAAAATTGAAGCTTTTGAGTAAGCAAAACTCTGTAAAAATGGCAATTTTGGTCACTGTGAGGGTGTAAGTAGTGGTTATTCAACATGAGGCATGATCCAATTGACATTTTGAATAATTTTTGGTACAGTCCAAAAAATCTATTTTCGGATGAAAAACGATGACTCCGGACCTGTTGAACGTTCCCAAAATGGTCTATAATGATGACATTTTAACATTTAATCTTTTGACTCTAAATGACTGTTGGATGTGAATTATGACTTTGTCAACTAAAATAAGTGTGTTTAAAGTCATTTCTGTGCCTGAAACGGGTCAAAATTGAAGCTTTTGAGTAAGCAAAACTCTGTAAAAATGGCAATGTTGGTCACTGTGAGGGTTTAAAAAGTGGTTATTCAACATGAGGCACGATCCAATTGACATTTTGAATCATTTTTGGTACAGTCCAAAAAATCAATTTTCAGATGAAAAACGATGACTCCGGACCTGTCGAACGTTCCCAAAATGGTCTATGATGATGAAATTTTAACATTTAATCTTTTGACTCAAATGACTGTTGGATGTGAATTATGACTTTGTCAACTAAAATAAGTGTGTTTAAAGTCATTTCTGTGCCTGAAACGGGACAAAATTGAAGCTTTTGAGTAAGCAAAACTCTGTAAAAATGGCAATTTTGGTCACTGTGAGGGTTTAAAAAGTGGGTATTCAACATGAGGCATGATCCAATTGACATTTTGAATCATTTTTGGTACAGTCCAAAAAATCAATTTTCGGATGAAAAACGATGACTCCGGACCTGTCGAAAGATCCCAAAATGGTCTATAATGATGACATTTTAACATTTAATCTTTTGACTCTAAATGACTGTTGGATGTGAATTATGACTTTGTCAACTAAAATAAGTGTGTTTAAAGTCATTTCTGTGCATGAAACGGGTCAAAATTGAAGCTTTTGAGTAAGCAAAACTCTGTAAAAATGGCAATTTTGGTCACTGTGAGGGTTTAAAAAGTGGGTATTCAACATGAGGCATGATCCAATTGACATTTTGAATCATTTTTGGTACAGTCCAAAAAATCAATTTTCGGATGAAAAACGATGACTCCGGACCTGTCGAAAGATCCCAAAATGGTCTATAATGATGACATTTTAACATTTAATCTTTTGACTCTAAATGACTGTTGGATGTAAATTATGACTTTGCCAACTAAAATAAGTGTGTTTAAAGTCATTTCTGTGCCTGAAATGGGTCAAAATTGAAGCTTTTGAGTAAGCAAAACTCTGTAAAAATGGCAATTTTGGTCACTGTGAGGGTTTAAATAGTGGTTATTCAACATGAGGCACGATCCAATTGACATTTTGAATCATTTTTGGTACAGTCCAAAAAATCTATTTTCGGATGAAAAACGATGACTCCGGACCTGTCGAACGTTCCCAAAATGGTCTATAATGATGACATTTGAACATTTAATCTTTTGACTCTAAATGACTGTTGGATGTGAATTATAACTTTTTCAACTAAAATAAGTGTGTTTAAAGTCATTTGTGTGCCTGAAACGGGTCAAAATTGAAGCTTTTGAGTAAGCAAAACTCTGTAAAAATGGCAATTTTGGTCACTGTGAGGGTTTAAAAAGTGGGTATTCAACATGAGGCATGATCCAATTGACATTTTGAATCATTTTTGGTACAGTCCAAAAAATCAATTTTCGGATGAAAAACGATGACTCCGGACCTGTCGAAAGATCCCAAAATGGTCTATAATGATGACATTTTAACATTTAATCTTTTGACTCTAAATGACTGTTGGATGTGAATTATGACTTTGCCAACTAAAATAAGTGTGTTTAAAGTCATTTCTGTGCCTGAAATGGGTCAAAATTGAAGCTTTTGAGTAAGCAAAACTCTGTAAAAATGGCAATTTTGGTCACTGTGAGGCTTTAAATAGTGGTTATTCAACATGAGGCTCGATCCAATTGACATTTTGAATCATTTTTGGTACAGTCCAAAAAATGAATTTTCGGATGAAAAACGATGACTCCGGACCTGTCGAACGATCCTAAAATGGTCAATATGGATGAAATTTTAACATTTAATCTTTTGACTCTAAATGACTGTTGGATGTGAATTATGACTTTGTCAACTAAAATAAGTGTGTTTAAAGTCATTTCTGTGCCTGAAACGGGTCAAAATTGAAGCTTTTGAGTAAGCAAAACTCAGTAAAAATGGCAATTTTGGTCACTGTGAGGGTTTAAAAAGTGGGTATTCAACATGAGGCACGATCCACTTGACATTTTGAATAATTTTTGGTACAGTCCAAAAAAATCAATTTTCGGATGAAAAACGATGACTCCGGACCTGTCGAAAGATCCCAAAATGGTCTATAATGATGACATTTTAACATTTAATCTTTTGACTCTAAATGACTGTTGGATGTGAATTGTGACTTTGCCAACTAAAATAAGTGTGTTTAAAGTCATTTCTGTGCCTGAAATGGGTCAAAATTGAAGCTTTTGAGTAAGCAAAACTCTGTAAAAATGGCAATTTTGGTCACTGTGAGGGTGTAAGTAGTGGTTATTCAACATGAGGCATGATCCAATTGACATTTTGAATAATTTTTGGTACAGTCCAAAAAATCTATTTTCGGATGAAAAACGATGACTCCGGACCTGTTGAACGTTCCCAAAATGGTCTATAATGATGACATTTTAACATTTAATCTTTTGACTCTAAATGACTGTTGGATGTGAATTATGACTTTGTCAACTAAAATAAGTGTGTTTAAAGTCATTTCTGTGCCTGAAACGGGTCAAAATTGAAGCTTTTGAGTAAGCAAAACTCTTTAAAAATGGCAATTTTGGTCACTGTGAGGGTTTAAAAAGTGGTTATTCAACATGAGGCTCGATCCAATTGACATTTTGAATCATTTTTGGTACAGTCCAAAAAATCAATTTTCAGATGAAAAACGATGACTCCGGACCTGTCGAACGTTCCCAAAATGGTCTATGTTGATGAAATTTTAACATTTAATCTTTTGACTCAAATGACTGTTGGATGTGAATGATGACTTTGTCAACTAAAATAAGTGTGTTTAAAGTCATTTCTGTGCCTGAAATGGGTCAAAATTGAAGCTTTTGAGTAAGCAAAACTCTGTAAAAATGGCAATTTTGGTCACTGTGAGGGTTTAAATAGTGGTTATTCAACATGAGGCACGATCCAATTGACATTTTGAATCATTTTTGGTACAGTCCAAAAAATCAATTTTCGGATGAAAAACGATGACTCCGGACCTGTCGAACGTTCCCAAAATGGTCTATGATGATGAAATTTTAACATTTAATCTTTTGACTCAAATGACTGTTGGATGTGAATTATGACTTTGTCAACTAAAATAAGTGTGTTTAAAGTCATTTCTGTGCCTGAAACGGGTCAAAATTGAAGCTTTTGAGTAAGCAAAACTCTGTAAAAATGGCAATTTTGGTCAATGTGAGGGTTTAAATAGTGGGTATTCAACATGAGGCACAATCCAATTGACATTTTGAATCATTTTTGGTACAGTCCAAAAAATCAATTTTCGGATGAAAAACGATGACTCCGGACCTGTTGAACGTTCCCAAAATGGTCTATAATGATGACATTTTAACATTTAATCTTTTGACTCTAAATGACTGTTGGATGTGAATTATGACTTTGTCAACTAAAATAAGTGTGTTTAAAGTCATTTCTGTGCCTGAAACGGGTCAAAATTGAAGCTTTTGAGTAAGCAAAACTCTGTAAAAATGGCAATGTTGGTCACTGTGAGGGTTTAAAAAGTGGTTATTCAACATGAGGCACGATCCAATTGACATTTTGAATCATTTTTGGTACAGTCCAAAAAATCAATTTTCAGATGAAAAACGATGACTCCGGACCTGTCGAACGTTCCCAAAATGGTCTATGATGATGAAATTTTAACATTTAATCTTTTGACTCAAATGACTGTTGGATGTGAATTATGACTTTGTCAACTAAAATAAGTGTGTTTAAAGTCATTTCTGTGCCTGAAACGGGACAAAATTGAAGCTTTTGAGTAAGCAAAACTCTGTAAAAATGGCAATTTTGGTCACTGTGAGGGTTTAAAAAGTGGGTATTCAACATGAGGCATGATCCAATTGACATTTTGAATCATTTTTGGTACAGTCCAAAAAATCAATTTTCGGATGAAAAACGATGACTCCGGACCTGTCGAAAGATCCCAAAATGGTCTATAATGATGACATTTTAACATTTAATCTTTTGACTCTAAATGACTGTTGGATGTGAATTATGACTTTGTCAACTAAAATAAGTGTGTTTAAAGTCATTTCTGTGCATGAAACGGGTCAAAATTGAAGCTTTTGAGTAAGCAAAACTCTGTAAAAATGGCAATTTTGGTCACTGTGAGGGTTTAAAAAGTGGGTATTCAACATGAGGCATGATCCAATTGACATTTTGAATCATTTTTGGTACAGTCCAAAAAATCAATTTTCGGATGAAAAACGATGACTCCGGACCTGTCGAAAGATCCCAAAATGGTCTATAATGATGACATTTTAACATTTAATCTTTTGACTCTAAATGACTGTTGGATGTGAATTATGACTTTGTCAACTAAAATAAGTGTGTTTAAAGTCATTTCTGTGCATGAAACGGGTCAAAATTGAAGCTTTTGAGTAAGCAAAACTGTAAAAATTGCAATTTTGGTCACTGTGAGGGTTTAAATAATGGTTATTCAACATGAGGCACGATCCAATTGACATTTTGAATCATTTTTGGTACAGTCCAAAAAATCTATTTTCGGATGAAAAACGATGACTCCGGACCTGTCGAACGTTCCCAAAATGGTCTATAATGATGACATTTGAACATTTAATCTTTTGACTCTAAATGACTGTTGGATGTGAATTATAACTTTTTCAACTAAAATAAGTGTGTTTAAAGTCATTTGTGTGCCTGAAACGGGTCAAAATTGAAGCTTTTGAGTAAGCAAAACTCTGTAAAAATGGCAATTTTGGTCACTGTGAGGGTTTAAAAAGTGGGTATTCAACATGAGGCATGATCCAATTGACATTTTGAATCATTTTTGGTACAGTCCAAAAAATCAATTTTCGGATGAAAAACGATGACTCCGGACCTGTCGAAAGATCCCAAAATGGTCTATAATGATGACATTTTAACATTTAATCTTTTGACTCTAAATGACTGTTGGATGTGAATTATGACTTTGCCAACTAAAATAAGTGTGTTTAAAGTCATTTCTGTGCCTGAAATGGGTCAAAATTGAAGCTTTTGAGTAAGCAAAACTCTGTAAAAATGGCAATTTTGGTCACTGTGAGGCTTTAAATAGTGGTTATTCAACATGAGGCTCGATCCAATTGACATTTTGAATCATTTTTGGTACAGTCCAAAAAATGAATTTTCGGATGAAAAACGATGACTCCGGACCTGTCGAACGATCCTAAAATGGTCAATATGGATGAAATTTTAACATTTAATCTTTTGACTCTAAATGACTGTTGGATGTGAATTATGACTTTGTCAACTAAAATAAGTGTGTTTAAAGTCATTTCTGTGCCTGAAACAGGTCAAAATTGAAGCTTTTGAGTAAGCAAAACTCAGTAAAAATGGCAATTTTGGTCACTGTGAGGGTTTAAAAAGTGGGTATTCAACATGAGGCACGATCCACTTGACATTTTGAATCATTTTTGGTACAGTCCAAAAAAATGAATTTTCGGATGAAAAACGATGACTCCGGACCTGTCGAAAGATCCCAAAATGGTCTATAATGATGACATTTTAACATTTAATCTTTTGACTCTAAATGACTGTTGGATGTGAATTGTGACTTTGCCAACTAAAATAAGTGTGTTTAAAGTCATTTCTGTGCCTGAAATGGGTCAAAATTGAAGCTTTTGAGTAAGCAAAACTCTGTAAAAATGGCAATTTTGGTCACTGTGAGGGTGTAAGTAGTGGTTATTCAACATGAGGCATGATCCAATTGACATTTTGAATCATTTTTGGTACAGTCCAAAAAATCTATTTTCGGATGAAAAACGATGACTCCGGACCTGTTGAACGTTCCCAAAATGGTCTATAATGATGACATTTTAACATTTAATCTTTTGACTCTAAATGACTGTTGGATGTGAATTATGACTTTGTCAACTAAAATAAGTGTGTTTAAAGTCATTTCTGTGCCTGAAACGGGTCATAATTGAAGCTTTTGAGTAAGCAAAACTCTGTAAAAATGGCAATTTTGGTCACTGTGAGGGTTTAAAAAGTGGGTATTCAACATGAGGCATGATCCAATTGACATTTTGAATCATTTTTGGTACAGTCCAAAAAATCAATTTTCGGATGAAAAACGATGACTCCGGACCTGTCGAAAGATCCCAAAATGGTCTATAATGATGACATTTTAACATTTAATCTTTTGACTCTAAATGACTGTTGGATGTGAATTATGACTTTGTCAACTAAAATAAGTGTGTTTAAAGTCATTTCTGTGCATGAAACGGGTCAAAATTGAAGCTTTTGAGTAAGCAAAACTCTGTAAAAATTGCAATTTTGGTCACTGTGAGGGTTTAAAAAGTGAGTATTCAACATGAGGCATGATCCAATTGACATTTTGAATCATTTTTGGTACAGTCCAAAAAATCAATTTTCGGATGAAAAACGATGGCTCCGGACCTGTCGAAAGATCCCAAAATGGTCATAATGATGACATTTTAACATTTAATCTTTTGACTCTAAATGACTGTTGGATGTAAATTATGACTTTGCCAACTAAAATAAGTGTGTTTAAAGTCATTTCTGTGCCTGAAATGGGTCAAAATTGAAGCTTTTGAGTAAGCAAAACTCTGTAAAAATGGCAATTTTGGTCACTGTGAGGGTTTAAATAGTGGTTATTCAACATGAGGCACGATCCAATTGACATTTTGAATCATTTTTGGTACAGTCCAAAAAATCTATTTTCGGATGAAAAACGATGACTCCGGACCTGTCGAACGTTCCCAAAATGGTCTATAATGATGACATTTGAACATTTAATCTTTTGACTCTAAATGACTGTTGGATGTGAATTATAACTTTTTCAACTAAAATAAGTGTGTTTAAAGTCATTTGTGTGCCTGAAACGGGTCAAAATTGAAGCTTTTGAGTAAGCAAAACTCTGTAAAAATGGCAATTTTGGTCACTGTGAGGGTTTAAAAAGTGGGTATTCAACATGAGGCATGATCCAATTGACATTTTGAATCATTTTTGGTACAGTCCAAAAAATCAATTTTCGGATGAAAAACGATGACTCCGGACCTGTCGAAAGATCCCAAAATGGTCTATAATGATGACATTTTAACATTTAATCTTTTGACTCTAAATGACTGTTGGATGTGAATTATGACTTTGCCAACTAAAATAAGTGTGTTTAAAGTCATTTCTGTGCCTGAAATGGGTCAAAATTGAAGCTTTTGAGTAAGCAAAACTCTGTAAAAATGGCAATTTTGGTCACTGTGAGGCTTTAAATAGTGGTTATTCAACATGAGGCTCGATCCAATTGACATTTTGAATCATTTTTGGTACAGTCCAAAAAATGAATTTTCGGATGAAAAACGATGACTCCGGACCTGTCGAACGATCCTAAAATGGTCAATATGGATGAAATTTTAACATTTAATCTTTTGACTCTAAATGACTGTTGGATGTGAATTATGACTTTGTCAACTAAAATAAGTGTGTTTAAAGTCATTTCTGTGCCTGAAACGGGTCAAAATTGAAGCTTTTGAGTAAGCAAAACTCAGTAAAAATGGCAATTTTGGTCACTGTGAGGGTTTAAAAAGTGGGTATTCAACATGAGGCACGATCCACTTGACATTTTGAATAATTTTTGGTACAGTCCAAAAAAATCAATTTTCGGATGAAAAACGATGACTCCGGACCTGTCGAAAGATCCCAAAATGGTCTATAAGGATGACATTTTAACATTTAATCTTTTGACTCTAAATGACTGTTGGATGTGAATTGTGACTTTGCCAACTAAAATAAGTGTGTTTAAAGTCATTTCTGTGCCTGAAATGGGTCAAAATTGAAGCTTTTGAGTAAGCAAAACTCTGTAAAAATGGCAATTTTGGTCACTGTGAGGGTGTAAGTAGTGGTTATTCAACATGAGGCATGATCCAATTGACATTTTGAATAATTTTTGGTACAGTCCAAAAAATCTATTTTCGGATGAAAAACGATGACTCCGGACCTGTTGAACGTTCCCAAAATGGTCTATAATGATGACATTTTAACATTTAATCTTTTGACTCTAAATGACTGTTGGATGTGAATTATGACTTTGTCAACTAAAATAAGTGTGTTTAAAGTCATTTCTGTGCCTGAAACGGGTCAAAATTGAAGCTTTTGAGTAAGCAAAACTCTTTAAAAATGGCAATTTTGGTCACTGTGAGGGTTTAAAAAGTGGTTATTCAACATGAGGCTCGATCCAATTGACATTTTGAATCATTTTTGGTACAGTCCAAAAAATCAATTTTCAGATGAAAAACGATGACTCCGGACCTGTCGAACGTTCCCAAAATGGTCTATGATGATGAAATTTTAACATTTAATCTTTTGACTCAAATGACTGTTGGATGTGAATTATGACTTTGTCAACTAAAATAAGTGTGTTTAAAGTCATTTCTGTGCCTGAAATGGGTCAAAATTGAAGCTTTTGAGTAAGCAAAACTCTGTAAAAATGGCAATTTTGGTCACTGTGAGGCTTTAAATAGTGGTTATTCAACATGAGGCTCGATCCAATTGACATTTTGAATCATTTTTGGTACAGTCCAAAAAATGAATTTTCGGATGAAAAACGATGACTCCGGACCTGTCGAACGATCCTAAAATGGTCAATATGGATGAAATTTTAACATTTAATCTTTTGACTCTAAATGACTGTTGGATGTGAATTATGACTTTGTCAACTAAAATAAGTGTGTTTAAAGTCATTTCTGTGCCTGAAACGGGTCAAAATTGAAGCTTTTGAGTAAGCAAAACTCAGTAAAAATGGCAATTTTGGTCACTGTGAGGGTTTAAAAAGTGGGTATTCAACATGAGGCACGATCCACTTGACATTTTGAATAATTTTTGGTACAGTCCAAAAAAATCAATTTTCGGATGAAAAACGATGACTCCGGACCTGTCGAAAGATCCCAAAATGGTCTATAATGATGACATTTTAACATTTAATCTTTTGACTCTAAATGACTGTTGGATGTGAATTATGACTTTGTCAACTAAAATAAGTGTGTTTAAAGTCATTTCTGTGCCTGAAATGGGTCAAAATTGAAGCTTTTGAGTAAGCAAAACTCTTTAAAAATGGCAATTTTGGTCACTGTGAGGGTTTAAAAAGTGGTTATTCAACATGAGGCTCGATCCAATTGACATTTTGAATCATTTTTGGTACAGTCCAAAAAATCAATTTTCAGATGAAAAACGATGACTCCGGACCTGTCGAACGTTCCCAAAATGGTCTATGATGATGAAATTTTAACATTTAATCTTTTGACTCAAATGACTGTTGGATGTGAATTATGACTTTGTCAACTAAAATAAGTGTGTTTAAAGTCATTTCTGTGCCTGAAATGGGTCAAAATTGAAGCTTTTGAGTAAGCAAAACTCTGTAAAAATGGCAATTTTGGTCACTGTGAGGGTTTAAATAGTGGTTATTCAACATGAGGCACGATCCAATTGACATTTTGAATCATTTTTGGTACAGTCCAAAAAATCAATTTTCGGATGAAAAACGATGACTCCGGACCTGTTGAACGTTCCCAAAATGGTCTATAATGATGACATTTTAACATTTAATCTTTTTACTCTAAATGACTGTTGGATGTGAATTATGACTTTGTCAACTAAAATAAGTGTGTTTAAAGTCATTTCTGTGCCTGAAACGGGTCAAAATTGAAGCTTTTGAGTAAGCAAAACTCTGTAAAAACTGGCAATGTTGGTCACTGTGAGGGTTTAAAAAGTGGTTATTCAACATGAGGCACGATCCAATTGACATTTTGAATCATTTTTGGTACAGTCCAAAAAATCAATTTTCAGATGAAAAACGATGACTCCGGACCTGTCGAACGTTCCCAAAATGGTCTATGATGATGAAATTTTAACATTTAATCTTTTGACTCAAATGACTGTTGGATGTGAATTATGACTTTGTCAACTAAAATAAGTGTGTTTAAATTCATTTCTGTGCCTGAAACGGCTCAAAATTGAAGCTTTTGAGTAAGCAAAACTCTGTAAAAATGGCAATTTTGGTCACTGTGAGGGTTTAAAAAGTGGGTATTCAACATGAGGCATGATCCAATTGACATTTTGAATCATTTTTGGTACAGTCCAAAAAATCAATTTTCGGATGAAAAACGATGACTCCGGACCTGTCGAAAGATCCCAAAATGGTCTATAATGATGACATTTTAACATTTAATCTTTTGACTCTAAATGACGGTTGGATGTGAATTATGACTTTGCCAACTAAAATAAGTGTGTTTAAAGTCATTTCTGTGCCTGAAATGGGTCAAAATTGAAGCTTTTGAGTAAGCAAAACTCTGTAAAAATGGCAATTTTGGTCACTGTGAGGGTTTAAAAAGTGGTTATTCAACATGAGGCACGATCCAATTGACATTTTGAATAATTTTTGGTACAGTCCAAAAAATCAATTTTCGGATGAAAAACGATGATTCCGGACCTGTCGAACGATCCCAAAATGGTCTATAATGATGACATTTTAACATTTAATCTTTTGACTCTAAATGACTGTTGGATGTGAATTATAACTTTTTCAACTAAAATAAGTGTGTTTAAAGTCATTTCTGTGCCTGAAACGGGTCAAAATTGAAGCTTTTGAGTAAGCAAAACTCTGTAAAAATGGCAATTTTGGTCACTGTGAGGGTTTAAAAAGTGGGTATTGAACATGAGGCATGATCCAATTGACATTTTGAATCATTTTTGGTACAGTCCAAAAAATCAATTTTCGGATGAAAAACGATGACTCCGGACCTGTCGAAAGATCCCAATATGGTCTATAATGATGACATTTTAACATTTAATCTTTTGACTCTAAATGACTGTTGGATGTGAATTATGACTTTGCCAACTAAAATAAGTGTGTTTAAAGTCATTTCTGTGCCTGAAATGGGTCAAAATCGAAGCTTTTGAGTAAGCAAAACTCTGTAAAAATGGCAATTTTGGTCACTGTGAGGGTTTAAATAGTGGTTATTCAACATGAGGCTCGATCCAATTGACATTTTGAATCATTTTTGGTACAGTCCAAAAAATGCATTTTCGGATGAAAAACGATGACTCCGGACCTGTCGAACGTTCCCAAAATGGTCTATGATGATGAAATTTTAACATTTAATCTTTTGACTCTAAATGACTGTTGGATGTGAATTATGGACTTTTTCAACTAAAATAAGTGTGTTTAAAGTCATTTCTGTGCCTGAAACGGGTCAAAATTGAAGCTTTTGATTAAGCAAAACTCAGTAAAAATGGCAATTTTGGTCACTGTGAGGGTTTAAAAAGTGGGTATTCAACATGAGGCACGATCCAATTGACATTTTGAATCATTTTTGGTACAGTCCAAAAAATCAATTTTCGGATGAAAAACGATGACTCCGGACCTGTCGAAAGATCCCAAAATGGTCTATAATGATGACATTTTAACATTTAATCTTTTGACTCTAAATGACTGTTGGATGTGAATTATGACTTTGCCAACTAAAATAAGTGTGTTTAAAGTCATTTCTGTGCCTGAAATGGGTCAAAATTTAAGCTTTTGAGTAAGCAAAACTCTGTAAAAATGGCAATTTTGGTCACTGTGAGGGTGTAAGTAGTGGTTATTCAACATGAGGCATGATCCAATTGATATTTTGAATCATTTTTGGTACAGTCCAAAAAATCTATTTTCGGATGAAAAACGATGACTCCGGACCTGTCGAACGTTCCCAAAATGGTCTATAATGATGACATTTTAACATTTAATCTTTTCACTCTAAATGACTGTTGGATGTGAATTATAACTTTTTCAACTAAAATAAGTGTGTTTAAAGTCATTTCTGTGCCTGAAACGGGTCAAAATTGAAGCTTTTGAGTAAGCAAAACTCTGTAAAAATGGCAATTTTGGTCACTGTGAGGGTTTAAAAAGTGGGTATTCAACATGATGCATGATCCAATTGACATTTTGAATCATTTTTGGTACAGTCCAAAAAAATCAATTTTCGGATGAAAAACGATGACTCTGGACCTGTTGAACGTTCCCAAAATGGTCTATAATGATGACATTTTAACATTTAATCTTTTGACTCTAAATGACTGTTGGATGTGAATTATGACTTTGTCAACTAAAATAAGTGTGTTTAAAGTCATTTCTGTGCATGAAACGGGTCAAAATTGAAGCTTTTGAGTAAGCAAAACTCTGTAAAAATGGCAATTTTGGTCACTGTGAGGGTTTAAAAAGTGGTTATTCAACATGAGGCACGATCCAATTGACATTTTGAATCATTTTTGGTACAGTCCAAAAAATCAATTTTCGGATGAAAAACGATGATTCCGGACCTGTCGAACGATCCCAAAATGGTCAATATGGATAAAATTTTAACATTTAATCTTTTGACTCTAAATGACTGTTGGATGTGAATTATGACTTTGTCAACTACAATAAGTGTGTTTAAAATCATTTCTGTGCCTGAAATGGGTCAAAATTGAAGCTTTTGAGTAAGCAAAACTCAGTAAAAATGGCAATTTTGGTCACTGTGAGGGTTTAAATAGTGGTTATTCAACATGAGGCACGATCCAATTGACATTTTGAATCATTTTTGGTACAGTCCAAAAAATCAATTTTCGGATGAAAAACGATGACTCCGGACCTGTTGAACGTTCCCAAAATGGTCTATAATGATGACATTTTAACATTTAATCTTTTGACTCTAAATGACTGTTGGATTTGACTTATAACTTTTTCAACTAAAATAAGTGTGTTTAAAGTAATTTCGGTGCCTGAAACGGGTCAAAATTGAAGCTTTTGAGTAAGCAAAACTCTGTAAAAATGGCAATTTTGGTCACTGTGAGGGTTTAAAAAGTGGGTATTCAACATGAGGCATGATCCAATTGACATTTTGAATCATTTTTGGTACAGTCCAAAAAATCAATTTTCGGATGAAAAGCGATGACTCCGGACCTGTCGAAAGATCCCAAAATGGTCTATAATGATGACATTTTAACATTTAATCTTTTGACTCTAAATGACTGTTGGATGTGAATTATGACTTTGCCAACTAAAATAAGTGTGTTTAAAGTCATTTCTGTGCCTGAAATGGGTCAAAATTGAAGCTTTTGAACTCTGTAAAAATGGCAATTTTGGTCACTGTGAGGGTTTAAATAGTGGTTATTCAACATGAGGCACGATCCAATTGACATTTTGAATCATTTTTGGTACAGTCCAAAAAATCTATTTTCGGATGAAAAACGATGACTCCGGACCTGTCGAACGTTCCCAAAATGGTCTATAATGATGACATTTTAACATTTAATCTTTTCACTCTAAATGACTGTTGGATGTGAATTATAACTTTTTCAACTAAAATAAGTGTGTTTAAAGTCATTTCTGTGCCTAAAACGGGTCAAAATTGAAGCTTTTGAGTAAGCAAAACTCTGTAAAAATGGCAATTTTGGTCACTGTGAGGGTTTAAAAAGTGGGTATTCAACATGAGGCATGATCCAATTGACATTTTGAATCATTTTTGGTACAGTCCAAAAAATCAATTTTCGGATGAAAAACGATGACTCCGGACCTGTCGAACGTTCCCAATATGGTCTATAATGATGACATTTTAACATTTAATCTTTTGACTCTAAATGACTGTTGGATGTGAATTATGACTTTGTCAACTAAAATAAGTGTGTTTAAAGTCATTTCTGTGCATGAAACGGGTCAAAATTGAAGCTTTTGAGTAAGCGAAACTCTGTAAAAATGGCAATTTTGGTCACTGTGAGGGTTTAAATAGTGGTTATTCAACATGAGGCACGATCCAATTGACATTTTGAATCATTTTTGGTACAGTCCAAAAAATCTATTTTCGGATGAAAAACGATGACTCCGGACCTGTCGAACGTTCCCAAAATGGTCTATAATGATGACATTTTAACATTTAATCTTTTGACTCTAAATGACTGTTGGATGTGAATTATAACTTTTTCAACTAAAATAAGTGTGTTTAAAGTCATTTCTGTGCCTGAAACGGGTCAAAATTGAAGCTTTTGAGTAAGCAAAACTCTGTAAAAATGGCAATTTTGGTCACTGTGAGGGTTTAAAAAGTGGGTATTCAACATGAGGCATGATCCAATTGACATTTTGAATCATTTTTGGTACAGTCCAAAAAATCAATTTTCGGATGAAAAACGATGACTCCGGACCTGTCGAAAGATCCCAAAATGGTCTATAATGATGACATTTTAACATTTAATCTTTTGACTCTAAATGACTGTTGGATGTGAATTATGACTTTGCCAACTAAAATAAGTGTGTTTAAAGTCATTTCTGTGCCTGAAACGGGTCAAAATTGAAGCTTTTGAGTAAGCAAAACTCTGTAAAAATGGCAATTTTGGTCACTGTGAGGGTGTAAGTAGTGGTTATTCAACATGAGGCATGATCCAATTGACATTTTGAATCATTTTTGGTACAGTCCAAAAAATCAATTTTCGGATGAAAAACGATGGCTCCGGACCTGTCGAAAGATCCCAAAATGGTCATAATGATGACATTTTAACATTTAATCTTTTGACTCTAAATGACTGTTGGATGTAAATTATGACTTTGCCAACTAAAATAAGTGTGTTTAAAGTCATTTCTGTGCCTGAAATGGGTCAAAATTGAAGCTTTTGAGTAAGCAAAACTCTGTAAAAATGGCAATTTTGGTCACTGTGAGGGTTTAAATAGTGGTTATTCAACATGAGGCACGATCCAATTGACATTTTGAATCATTTTTGGTACAGTCCAAAAAATCTATTTTCGGATGAAAAACGATGACTCCGGACCTGTCGAACGTTCCCAAAATGGTCTATAATGATGACATTTGAACATTTAATCTTTTGACTCTAAATGACTGTTGGATGTGAATTATGACTTTGCCAACTAAAATAAGTGTGTTTAAAGTCATTTCTGTGCCTGAAATGGGTCAAAATTGAAGCTTTTGAGTAAGCAAAACTCTGTAAAAATGGCAATTTTGGTCACTGTGAGGCTTTAAATAGTGGTTATTCAACATGAGGCTCGATCCAATTGACATTTTGAATCATTTTTGGTACAGTCCAAAAAATGAATTTTCGGATGAAAAACGATGACTCCGGACCTGTCGAACGATCCTAAAATGGTCAATATGGATGAAATTTTAACATTTAATCTTTTGACTCTAAATGACTGTTGGATGTGAATTATGACTTTGTCAACTAAAATAAGTGTGTTTAAAGTCATTTCTGTGCCTGAAACGGGTCAAAATTGAAGCTTTTGAGTAAGCAAAACTCAGTAAAAATGGCAATTTTGGTCACTGTGAGGGTTTAAAAAGTGGGTATTCAACATGAGGCACGATCCACTTGACATTTTGAATAATTTTTGGTACAGTCCAAAAAAATCAATTTTCGGATGAAAAACGATGACTCCGGACCTGTCGAAAGATCCCAAAATGGTCTATAATGATGACATTTTAACATTTAATCTTTTGACTCTAAATGACTGTTGGATGTGAATTGTGACTTTGCCAACTAAAATAAGTGTGTTTAAAGTCATTTCTGTGCCTGAAATGGGTCAAAATTGAAGCTTTTGAGTAAGCAAAACTCTGTAAAAATGGCAATTTTGGTCACTGTGAGGGTGTAAGTAGTGGTTATTCAACATGAGGCATGATCCAATTGACATTTTGAATAATTTTTGGTACAGTCCAAAAAATCTATTTTCGGATGAAAAACGATGACTCCGGACCTGTTGAACGTTCCCAAAATGGTCTATAATGATGACATTTTAACATTTAATCTTTTGACTCTAAATGACTGTTGGATGTGAATTATGACTTTGTCAACTAAAATAAGTGTGTTTAAAGTCATTTCTGTGCCTGAAACGGGTCAAAATTGAAGCTTTTGAGTAAGCAAAACTCTTTAAAAATGGCAATTTTGGTCACTGTGAGGGTTTAAAAAGTGGTTATTCAACATGAGGCTCGATCCAATTGACATTTTGAATCATTTTTGGTACAGTCCAAAAAATCAATTTTCAGATGAAAAACGATGACTCCGGACCTGTCGAACGTTCCCAAAATGGTCTATGATGATGAAATTTTAACATTTAATCTTTTGACTCAAATGACTGTTGGATGTGAATTATGACTTTGTCAACTAAAATAAGTGTGTTTAAAGTCATTTCTGTGCCTGAAATGGGTCAAAATTGAAGCTTTTGAGTAAGCAAAACTCTGTAAAAATGGCAATTTTGGTCACTGTGAGGGTTTAAATAGTGGTTATTCAACATGAGGCACGATCCAATTGACATTTTGAATCATTTTTGGTACAGTCCAAAAAATCAATTTTCGGATGAAAAACGATGACTCCGGACCTGTTGAACGTTCCCAAAATGGTCTATAATGATGACATTTTAACATTTAATCTTTTGACTCTAAATGACTGTTGGATGTGAATTATGACTTTGTCAACTAAAATAAGTGTGTTTAAAGTCATTTCTGTGCCTGAAACGGGTCAAAATTGAAGCTTTTGAGTAAGCAAAACTCTGTAAAAATGGCAATGTTGGTCACTGTGAGGGTTTAAAAAGTGGTTATTCAACATGAGGCACGATCCAATTGACATTTTGAATCATTTTTGGTACAGTCCAAAAAATCAATTTTCAGATGAAAAACGATGACTCCGGACCTGTCGAACGTTCCCAAAATGGTCTATGATGATGAAATTTTAACATTTAATCTTTTGACTCAAATGACTGTTGGATGTGAATTATGACTTTGTCAACTAAAATAAGTGTGTTTAAATTCATTTCTGTGCCTGAAACGGCTCAAAATTGAAGCTTTTGAGTAAGCAAAACTCTGTAAAAATGGCAATTTTGGTCACTGTGAGGGTTTAAAAAGTGGGTATTCAACATGAGGCATGATCCAATTGACATTTTGAATCATTTTTGGTACAGTCCAAAAAATCAATTTTCGGATGAAAAACGATGACTCCGGACCTGTCGAAAGATCCCAAAATGGTCTATAATGATGACATTTTAACATTTAATCTTTTGACTCTAAATGACGGTTGGATGTGAATTATGACTTTGCCAACTAAAATAAGTGTGTTTAAAGTCATTTCTGTGCCTGAAATGGGTCAAAATTGAAGCTTTTGAGTAAGCAAAACTCTGTAAAAATGGCAATTTTGGTCACTGTGAGGGTTTAAAAAGTGGTTATTCAACATGAGGCACGATCCAATTGACATTTTGAATAATTTTTGGTACAGTCCAAAAAATCAATTTTCGGATGAAAAACGATGATTCCGGACCTGTCGAACGATCCCAAAATGGTCTATAATGATGACATTTTAACATTTAATCTTTTGACTCTAAATGACTGTTGGATGTGAATTATAACTTTTTCAACTAAAATAAGTGTGTTTAAAGTCATTTCTGTGCCTGAAACGGGTCAAAATTGAAGCTTTTGAGTAAGCAAAACTCTGTAAAAATGGCAATTTTGGTCACTGTGAGGGTTTAAAAAGTGGGTATTGAACATGAGGCATGATCCAATTGACATTTTGAATCATTTTTGGTACAGTCCAAAAAATCAATTTTCGGATGAAAAACGATGACTCCGGACCTGTCGAAAGATCCCAAAATGATCTATAATGATGACATTTTAACATTTAATCTTTTGACTCTAAATGACTGTTGGATGTGAATTATGACTTTGCCAACTAAAATAAGTGTGTTTAAAGTCATTTCTGTGCCTGAAATGGGTCAAAATCGAAGCTTTTGAGTAAGCAAAACTCTGTAAAAATGGCAATTTTGGTCACTGTGAGGGTTTAAATAGTGGTTATTCAACATGAGGCTCGATCCAATTGACATTTTGAATCATTTTTGGTACAGTCCAAAAAATGCATTTTCGGATGAAAAACGATGACTCCGGACCTGTCGAACGTTCCCAAAATGGTCTATGATGATGAAATTTTAACATTTAATCTTTTGACTCTAAATGACTGTTGGATGTGAATTATGGACTTTTTCAACTAAAATAAGTGTGTTTAAAGTCATTTCTGTGCCTGAAACGGGTCAAAATTGAAGCTTTTGAGTAAGCAAAACTCAGTAAAAATGGCAATTTTGGTCACTGTGAGGGTTTAAAAAGTGGGTATTCAACATGAGGCACGATCCAATTGACATTTTGAATCATTTTTGGTACAGTCCAAAAAATCAATTTTCGGATGAAAAACGATGACTCCGGACCTGTCGAAAGATCCCAAAATGGTCTATAATGATGACATTTTAACATTTAATCTTTTGACTCTAAATGACTGTTGGATGTGAATTATGACTTTGCCAACTAAAATAAGTGTGTTTAAAGTCATTTCTGTGCCTGAAATGGGTCAAAATTTAAGCTTTTGAGTAAGCAAAACTCTGTAAAAATGGCAATTTTGGTCACTGTGAGGGTGTAAGTAGTGGTTATTCAACATGAGGCATGATCCAATTGATATTTTGAATCATTTTTGGTACAGTCCAAAAAATCAATTTTCGGATGAAAAACGATGACTCCGGACCTGTTGAACGTTCCCAAAATGGTCTATAATGATGACATTTTAACATTTAATCTTTTGACTCTAAATGACTGTTGGATTTGACTTATAACTTTTTCAACTAAAATAAGTGTGTTTAAAGTAATTTCGGTGCCTGAAACGGGTCAAAATTGAAGCTTTTGAGTAAGCAAAACTCTGTAAAAATGGCAATTTTGGTCACTGTGAGGGTTTAAAAAGTGGGTATTCAACATGAGGCATGATCCAATTGACATTTTGAATCATTTTTGGTACAGTCCAAAAAATCAATTTTCGGATGAAAAGCGATGACTCCGGACCTGTCGAAAGATCCCAAAATGGTCTATAATGATGACATTTTAACATTTAATCTTTTGACTCTAAATGACTGTTGGATGTGAATTATGACTTTGCCAACTAAAATAAGTGTGTTTAAAGTCATTTCTGTGCCTGAAATGGGTCAAAATTGAAGCTTTTGAACTCTGTAAAAATGGCAATTTTGGTCACTGTGAGGGTTTAAATAGTGGTTATTCAACATGAGGCACGATCCAATTGACATTTTGAATCATTTTTGGTACAGTCCAAAAAATCTATTTTCGGATGAAAAACGATGACTCCGGACCTGTCGAACGTTCCCAAAATGGTCTATAATGATGACATTTTAACATTTAATCTTTTCACTCTAAATGACTGTTGGATGTGAATTATAACTTTTTCAACTAAAATAAGTGTGTTTAAAGTCATTTCTGTGCCTAAAACGGGTCAAAATTGAAGCTTTTGAGTAAGCAAAACTCTGTAAAAATGGCAATTTTGGTCACTGTGAGGGTTTAAAAAGTGGGTATTCAACATGAGGCATGATCCAATTGACATTTTGAATCATTTTTGGTACAGTCCAAAAAATCAATTTTCGGATGAAAAACGATGACTCCGGACCTGTCGAACGTTCCCAATATGGTCTATAATGATGACATTTTAACATTTAATCTTTTGACTCTAAATGACTGTTGGATGTGAATTATGACTTTGTCAACTAAAATAAGTGTGTTTAAAGTCATTTCTGTGCATGAAACGGGTCAAAATTGAAGCTTTTGAGTAAGCGAAACTCTGTAAAAATGGCAATTTTGGTCACTGTGAGGGTTTAAATAGTGGTTATTCAACATGAGGCACGATCCAATTGACATTTTGAATCATTTTTGGTACAGTCCAAAAAATCTATTTTCGGATGAAAAACGATGACTCCGGACCTGTCGAACGTTCCCAAAATGGTCTATAATGATGACATTTTAACATTTAATCTTTTGACTCTAAATGACTGTTGGATGTGAATTATAACTTTTTCAACTAAAATAAGTGTGTTTAAAGTCATTTCTGTGCCTGAAACGGGTCAAAATTGAAGCTTTTGAGTAAGCAAAACTCTGTAAAAATGGCAATTTTGGTCACTGTGAGGGTTTAAAAAGTGGGTATTCAACATGAGGCATGATCCAATTGACATTTTGAATCATTTTTGGTACAGTCCAAAAAATCAATTTTCGGATGAAAAACGATGACTCCGGACCTGTCGAAAGATCCCAAAATGGTCTATAATGATGACATTTTAACATTTAATCTTTTGACTCTAAATGACTGTTGGATGTGAATTATGACTTTGCCAACTAAAATAAGTGTGTTTAAAGTCATTTCTGTGCCTGAAACGGGTCAAAATTGAAGCTTTTGAGTAAGCAAAACTCTGTAAAAATGGCAATTTTGGTCACTGTGAGGGTGTAAGTAGTGGTTATTCAACATGAGGCATGATCCAATTGACATTTTGAATCATTTTTGGTACAGTCCAAAAAATCAATTTTCGGATGAAAAACGATGGCTCCGGACCTGTCGAAAGATCCCAAAATGGTCATAATGATGACATTTTAACATTTAATCTTTTGACTCTAAATGACTGTTGGATGTAAATTATGACTTTGCCAACTAAAATAAGTGTGTTTAAAGTCATTTCTGTGCCTGAAATGGGTCAAAATTGAAGCTTTTGAGTAAGCAAAACTCTGTAAAAATGGCAATTTTGGTCACTGTGAGGGTTTAAATAGTGGTTATTCAACATGAGGCACGATCCAATTGACATTTTGAATCATTTTTGGTACAGTCCAAAAAATCTATTTTCGGATGAAAAACGATGACTCCGGACCTGTCGAACGTTCCCAAAATGGTCTATAATGATGACATTTGAACATTTAATCTTTTGACTCTAAATGACTGTTGGATGTGAATTATGACTTTGCCAACTAAAATAAGTGTGTTTAAAGTCATTTCTGTGCCTGAAATGGGTCAAAATTGAAGCTTTTGAGTAAGCAAAACTCTGTAAAAATGGCAATTTTGGTCACTGTGAGGCTTTAAATAGTGGTTATTCAACATGAGGCTCGATCCAATTGACATTTTGAATCATTTTTGGTACAGTCCAAAAAATGAATTTTCGGATGAAAAACGATGACTCCGGACCTGTCGAACGATCCTAAAATGGTCAATATGGATGAAATTTTAACATTTAATCTTTTGACTCTAAATGACTGTTGGATGTGAATTATGACTTTGTCAACTAAAATAAGTGTGTTTAAAGTCATTTCTGTGCCTGAAACGGGTCAAAATTGAAGCTTTTGAGTAAGCAAAACTCAGTAAAAATGGCAATTTTGGTCACTGTGAGGGTTTAAAAAGTGGGTATTCAACATGAGGCACGATCCACTTGACATTTTGAATAATTTTTGGTACAGTCCAAAAAAATCAATTTTCGGATGAAAAACGATGACTCCGGACCTGTCGAAAGATCCCAAAATGGTCTATAATGATGACATTTTAACATTTAATCTTTTGACTCTAAATGACTGTTGGATGTGAATTGTGACTTTGCCAACTAAAATAAGTGTGTTTAAAGTCATTTCTGTGCCTGAAATGGGTCAAAATTGAAGCTTTTGAGTAAGCAAAACTCTGTAAAAATGGCAATTTTGGTCACTGTGAGGGTGTAAGTAGTGGTTATTCAACATGAGGCATGATCCAATTGACATTTTGAATAATTTTTGGTACAGTCCAAAAAATCTATTTTCGGATGAAAAACGATGACTCCGGACCTGTTGAACGTTCCCAAAATGGTCTATAATGATGACATTTTAACATTTAATCTTTTGACTCTAAATGACTGTTGGATGTGAATTATGACTTTGTCAACTAAAATAAGTGTGTTTAAAGTCATTTCTGTGCCTGAAACGGGTCAAAATTGAAGCTTTTGAGTAAGCAAAACTCTTTAAAAATGGCAATTTTGGTCACTGTGAGGGTTTAAAAAGTGGTTATTCAACATGAGGCTCGATCCAATTGACATTTTGAATCATTTTTGGTACAGTCCAAAAAATCAATTTTCAGATGAAAAACGATGACTCCGGACCTGTCGAACGTTCCCAAAATGGTCTATGATGATGAAATTTTAACATTTAATCTTTTGACTCAAATGACTGTTGGATGTGAATTATGACTTTGTCAACTAAAATAAGTGTGTTTAAAGTCATTTCTGTGCCTGAAATGGGTCAAAATTGAAGCTTTTGAGTAAGCAAAACTCTGTAAAAATGGCAATTTTGGTCACTGTGAGGGTTTAAATAGTGGTTATTCAACATGAGGCACGATCCAATTGACATTTTGAATCATTTTTGGTACAGTCCAAAAAATCAATTTTCGGATGAAAAACGATGACTCCGGACCTGTTGAACGTTCCCAAAATGGTCTATAATGATGACATTTTAACATTTAATCTTTTGACTCTAAATGACTGTTGGATGTGAATTATGACTTTGTCAACTAAAATAAGTGTGTTTAAAGTCATTTCTGTGCCTGAAACGGGTCAAAATTGAAGCTTTTGAGTAAGCAAAACTCTGTAAAAATGGCAATGTTGGTCACTGTGAGGGTTTAAAAAGTGGTTATTCAACATGAGGCACGATCCAATTGACATTTTGAATCATTTTTGGTACAGTCCAAAAAATCAATTTTCAGATGAAAAACGATGACTCCGGACCTGTCGAACGTTCCCAAAATGGTCTATGATGATGAAATTTTAACATTTAATCTTTTGACTCAAATGACTGTTGGATGTGAATTATGACTTTGTCAACTAAAATAAGTGTGTTTAAATTCATTTCTGTGCCTGAAACGGCTCAAAATTGAAGCTTTTGAGTAAGCAAAACTCTGTAAAAATGGCAATTTTGGTCACTGTGAGGGTTTAAAAAGTGGGTATTCAACATGAGGCATGATCCAATTGACATTTTGAATCATTTTTGGTACAGTCCAAAAAATCAATTTTCGGATGAAAAACGATGACTCCGGACCTGTCGAAAGATCCCAAAATGGTCTATAATGATGACATTTTAACATTTAATCTTTTGACTCTAAATGACGGTTGGATGTGAATTATGACTTTGCCAACTAAAATAAGTGTGTTTAAAGTCATTTCTGTGCCTGAAATGGGTCAAAATTGAAGCTTTTGAGTAAGCAAAACTCTGTAAAAATGGCAATTTTGGTCACTGTGAGGGTTTAAAAAGTGGTTATTCAACATGAGGCACGATCCAATTGACATTTTGAATAATTTTTGGTACAGTCCAAAAAATCAATTTTCGGATGAAAAACGATGATTCCGGACCTGTCGAACGATCCCAAAATGGTCTATAATGATGACATTTTAACATTTAATCTTTTGACTCTAAATGACTGTTGGATGTGAATTATAACTTTTTCAACTAAAATAAGTGTGTTTAAAGTCATTTCTGTGCCTGAAACGGGTCAAAATTGAAGCTTTTGAGTAAGCAAAACTCTGTAAAAATGGCAATTTTGGTCACTGTGAGGGTTTAAAAAGTGGGTATTGAACATGAGGCATGATCCAATTGACATTTTGAATCATTTTTGGTACAGTCCAAAAAATCAATTTTCGGATGAAAAACGATGACTCCGGACCTGTCGAAAGATCCCAAAATGATCTATAATGATGACATTTTAACATTTAATCTTTTGACTCTAAATGACTGTTGGATGTGAATTATGACTTTGCCAACTAAAATAAGTGTGTTTAAAGTCATTTCTGTGCCTGAAATGGGTCAAAATCGAAGCTTTTGAGTAAGCAAAACTCTGTAAAAATGGCAATTTTGGTCACTGTGAGGGTTTAAATAGTGGTTATTCAACATGAGGCTCGATCCAATTGACATTTTGAATCATTTTTGGTACAGTCCAAAAAATGCATTTTCGGATGAAAAACGATGACTCCGGACCTGTCGAACGTTCCCAAAATGGTCTATGATGATGAAATTTTAACATTTAATCTTTTGACTCTAAATGACTGTTGGATGTGAATTATGGACTTTTTCAACTAAAATAAGTGTGTTTAAAGTCATTTCTGTGCCTGAAACGGGTCAAAATTGAAGCTTTTGAGTAAGCAAAACTCAGTAAAAATGGCAATTTTGGTCACTGTGAGGGTTTAAAAAGTGGGTATTCAACATGAGGCACGATCCAATTGACATTTTGAATCATTTTTGGTACAGTCCAAAAAATCAATTTTCGGATGAAAAACGATGACTCCGGACCTGTCGAAAGATCCCAAAATGGTCTATAATGATGACATTTTAACATTTAATCTTTTGACTCTAAATGACTGTTGGATGTGAATTATGACTTTGCCAACTAAAATAAGTGTGTTTAAAGTCATTTCTGTGCCTGAAATGGGTCAAAATTTAAGCTTTTGAGTAAGCAAAACTCTGTAAAAATGGCAATTTTGGTCACTGTGAGGGTGTAAGTAGTGGTTATTCAACATGAGGCATGATCCAATTGATATTTTGAATCATTTTTGGTACAGTCCAAAAAATCTATTTTCGGATGAAAAACGATGACTCCGGACCTGTCGAACGTTCCCAAAATGGTCTATAATGATGACATTTTAACATTTAATCTTTTCACTCTAAATGACTGTTGGATGTGAATTATAACTTTTTCAACTAAAATAAGTGTGTTTAAAGTCATTTCTGTGCCTGAAACGGGTCAAAATTGAAGCTTTTGAGTAAGCAAAACTCTGTAAAAATGGCAATTTTGGTCACTGTGAGGGTTTAAAAAGTGGGTATTCAACATGATGCATGATCCAATTGACATTTTGAATCATTTTTGGTACAGTCCAAAAAAATCAATTTTCGGATGAAAAACGATGACTCTGGACCTGTTGAACGTTCCCAAAATGGTCTATAATGATGACATTTTAACATTTAATCTTTTGACTCTAAATGACTGTTGGATGTGAATTATGACTTTGTCAACTAAAATAAGTGTGTTTAAAGTCATTTCTGTGCATGAAACGGGTCAAAATTGAAGCTTTTGAGTAAGCAAAACTCTGTAAAAATGGCAATTTTGGTCACTGTGAGGGTTTAAAAAGTGGTTATTCAACATGAGGCACGATCCAATTGACATTTTGAATCATTTTTGGTACAGTCCAAAAAATCAATTTTCGGATGAAAAACGATGATTCCGGACCTGTCGAACGATCCCAAAATGGTCAATATGGATAAAATTTTAACATTTAATCTTTTGACTCTAAATGACTGTTGGATGTGAATTATGACTTTGTCAACTACAATAAGTGTGTTTAAAGTCATTTCTGTGCCTGAAACGGGTCAAAATTGAAGCTTTTGAGTAAGCAAAACTCTGTAAAAATGGCAATTTTGGTCACTGTGAGGGTTTAAAAAGTGGGTATTGAACATGAGGCATGATCCAATTGACATTTTGAATCATTTTTGGTACAGTCCAAAAAATCAATTTTCGGATGAAAAACGATGACTCCGGACCTGTCGAAAGATCCCAAAATGGTCTATAATGATGACATTTTAACATTTAATCTTTTGACTCTAAATGACTGTTGGATGTGAATTATGACTTTGCCAACTAAAATAAGTGTGTTTAAAGTCATTTCTGTGCCTGAAATGGGTCAAAATCGAAGCTTTTGAGTAAGCAAAACTCTGTAAAAATGGCAATTTTGGTCACTGTGAGGGTTTAAATAGTGGTTATTCAACATGAGGCTCGATCCAATTGACATTTTGAATCATTTTTGGTACAGTCCAAAAAATGCATTTTCGGATGAAAAACGATGACTCCGGACCTGTCGAACGTTCCCAAAATGGTCTATGATGATGAAATTTTAACATTTAATCTTTTGACTCTAAATGACTGTTGGATGTGAATTATGGACTTTTTCAACTAAAATAAGTGTGTTTAAAGTCATTTCTGTGCCTGAAACGGGTCAAAATTGAAGCTTTTGAGTAAGCAAAACTCAGTAAAAATGGCAATTTTGGTCACTGTGAGGGTTTAAAAAGTGGGTATTCAACATGAGGCACGATCCAATTGACATTTTGAATCATTTTTGGTACAGTCCAAAAAATCAATTTTCGGATGAAAAACGATGACTCCGGACCTGTCGAAAGATCCCAAAATGGTCTATAATGATGACATTTTAACATTTAATCTTTTGACTCTAAATGACTGTTGGATGTGAATTATGACTTTGCCAACTAAAATAAGTGTGTTTAAAGTCATTTCTGTGCCTGAAATGGGTCAAAATTTAAGCTTTTGAGTAAGCAAAACTCTGTAAAAATGGCAATTTTGGTCACTGTGAGGGTGTAAGTAGTGGTTATTCAACATGAGGCATGATCCAATTGATATTTTGAATCATTTTTGGTACAGTCCAAAAAATCTATTTTCGGATGAAAAACGATGACTCCGGACCTGTCGAACGTTCCCAAAATGGTCTATAATGATGACATTTTAACATTTAATCTTTTCACTCTAAATGACTGTTGGATGTGAATTATAACTTTTTCAACTAAAATAAGTGTGTTTAAAGTCATTTCTGTGCCTGAAACGGGTCAAAATTGAAGCTTTTGAGTAAGCAAAACTCTGTAAAAATGGCAATTTTGGTCACTGTGAGGGTTTAAAAAGTGGGTATTCAACATGATGCATGATCCAATTGACATTTTGAATCATTTTTGGTACAGTCCAAAAAAATCAATTTTCGGATGAAAAACGATGACTCTGGACCTGTTGAACGTTCCCAAAATGGTCTATAATGATGACATTTTAACATTTAATCTTTTGACTCTAAATGACTGTTGGATGTGAATTATGACTTTGTCAACTAAAATAAGTGTGTTTAAAGTCATTTCTGTGCATGAAACGGGTCAAAATTGAAGCTTTTGAGTAAGCAAAACTCTGTAAAAATGGCAATTTTGGTCACTGTGAGGGTTTAAAAAGTGGTTATTCAACATGAGGCACGATCCAATTGACATTTTGAATCATTTTTGGTACAGTCCAAAAAATCAATTTTCGGATGAAAAACGATGATTCCGGACCTGTCGAACGATCCCAAAATGGTCAATATGGATAAAATTTTAACATTTAATCTTTTGACTCTAAATGACTGTTGGATGTGAATTATGACTTTGTCAACTACAATAAGTGTGTTTAAAGTCATTTCTGTGCCTGAAACGGGTCAAAATTGAAGCTTTTGAGTAAGCAAAACTCAGTAAAAATGGCAATTTTGGTCACTGTGAGGGTTTAAAAAGTGGGTATTCAACATGAGGCACGATCCAATTGACATTTTGAATCATTTTTGGTACAGTCCAAAAAATCAATTTTCGGATGAAAAACGATGACTCCGGACCTGTCGAAAGATCCCAAAATGGTCTATAATGATGACATTTTAACATTTAATCTTTTGACTCTAAATGACTGTTGGATGTGAATTATGACTTTGCCAACTAAAATAAGTGTGTTTAAAGTCATTTCTGTGCCTGAAATGGGTCAAAATTTAAGCTTTTGAGTAAGCAAAACTCTGTAAAAATGGCAATTTTGGTCACTGTGAGGGTGTAAGTAGTGGTTATTCAACATGAGGCATGATCCAATTGATATTTTGAATCATTTTTGGTACAGTCCAAAAAATCTATTTTTGGATGAAAAACGATGACTCCGGACCTGTCGAACGTTCCCAAAATGGTCTATAATGATGACATTTTAACATTTAATCTTTTCACTCTAAATGACTGTTGGATGTGAATTATAACTTTTTCAACTAAAATAAGTGTGTTTAAAGTCATTTCTGTGCCTGAAACGGGTCAAAATTGAAGCTTTTGAGTAAGCAAAACTCTGTAAAAATGGCAATTTTGGTCACTGTGAGGGTTTAAAAAGTGGGTATTCAACATGATGCATGATCCAATTGACATTTTGAATCATTTTTGGTACAGTCCAAAAAAATCAATTTTCGGATGAAAAACGATGACTCTGGACCTGTTGAACGTTCCCAAAATGGTCTATAATGATGACATTTTAACATTTAATCTTTTGACTCTAAATGACTGTTGGATGTGAATTATGACTTTGTCAACTAAAATAAGTGTGTTTAAAGTCATTTCTGTGCATGAAACGGGTCAAAATTGAAGCTTTTGAGTAAGCAAAACTCTGTAAAAATGGCAATTTTGGTCACTGTGAGGGTTTAAAAAGTGGTTATTCAACATGAGGCACGATCCAATTGACATTTTGAATCATTTTTGGTACAGTCCAAAAAATCAATTTTCGGATGAAAAACGATGATTCCGGACCTGTCGAACGATCCCAAAATGGTCAATATGGATAAAATTTTAACATTTAATCTTTTGACTCTAAATGACTGTTGGATGTGAATTATGACTTTGTCAACTACAATAAGTGTGTTTAAAATCATTTCTGTGCCTGAAATGGGTCAAAATTGAAGCTTTTGAGTAAGCAAAACTCAGTAAAAATGGCAATTTTGGTCACTGTGAGGGTTTAAATAGTGGTTATTCAACATGAGGCACGATCCAATTGACATTTTGAATCATTTTTGGTACAGTCCAAAAAATCAATTTTCGGATGAAAAACGATGACTCCGGACCTGTTGAACGTTCCCAAAATGGTCTATAATGATGACATTTTAACATTTAATCTTTTGACTCTAAATGACTGTTGGATTTGACTTATAACTTTTTCAACTAAAATAAGTGTGTTTAAAGTAATTTCGGTGCCTGAAACGGGTCAAAATTGAAGCTTTTGAGTAAGCAAAACTCTGTAAAAATGGCAATTTTGGTCACTGTGAGGGTTTAAAAAGTGGGTATTCAACATGAGGCATGATCCAATTGACATTTTGAATCATTTTTGGTACAGTCCAAAAAATCAATTTTCGGATGAAAAGCGATGACTCCGGACCTGTCGAAAGATCCCAAAATGGTCTATAATGATGACATTTTAACATTTAATCTTTTGACTCTAAATGACTGTTGGATGTGAATTATGACTTTGCCAACTAAAATAAGTGTGTTTAAAGTCATTTCTGTGCCTGAAATGGGTCAAAATTGAAGCTTTTGAACTCTGTAAAAATGGCAATTTTGGTCACTGTGAGGGTTTAAATAGTGGTTATACAACATGAGGCACGATCCAATTGACATTTTGAATCATTTTTGGTACAGTCCAAAAAATCTATTTTCAGATGAAAAACGATGACTCCGGACCTGTCGAACGTTCCCAAAATGGTCTATAATGATGACATTTTAACATTTAATCTTTTCACTCTAAATGACTGTTGGATGTGAATTATAACTTTTTCAACTAAAATAAGTGTGTTTAAAGTCATTTCTGTGCCTGAAACGGGTCAAAATTGAAGCTTTTGAGTAAGCAAAACTCTGTAAAAATGGCAATTTTGGTCACTGTGAGGGTTTAAAAAGTGGGTATTCAACATGAGGCATGATCCAATTGACATTTTGAATCATTTTTGGTACAGTCCAAAAAATCAATTTTCGGATGAAAAACGATGACTCCGGACCTGTCGAACGTTCCCAATATGGTCTATAATGATGACATTTTAACATTTAATCTTTTGACTCTAAATGACTGTTGGATGTGAATTATGACTTTGTCAACTAAAATAAGTGTGTTTAAAGTCATTTCTGTGCATGAAACGGGTCAAAATTGAAGCTTTTGAGTAAGCGAAACTCAGTAAAAATGGCAATTTAGGTCACTGTGAGGGTTTAAAAAGTGGGTATTCAACATGATGCATGATCCAATTGACATTTTGAATCATTTTTGGTACAGTCCAAAAAAATCAATTTTCGGATGAAAAACGATGACTCTGGACCTGTTGAACGTTCCCAAAATGGTCTATAATGATGACATTTTAACATTTAATCTTTTGACTCTAAATGACTGTTGGATGTGAATTATGACTTTGTCAACTAAAATAAGTGTGTTTAAAGTCATTTCTGTGCATGAAACGGGTCAAAATTGAAGCTTTTGAGTAAGCAAAACTCTGTAAAAATGGCAATTTTGGTCACTGTGAGGGTTTAAAAAGTGGTTATTCAACATGAGGCACGATCCAATTGACATTTTGAATCATTTTTGGTACAGTCCAAAAAATCAATTTTCGGATGAAAAACGATGATTCCGGACCTGTCGAAAGATCCCAAAATGGTCTATAATGATGACATTTTAACATTTAATCTTTTGACTCTAAATGACTGTTGGATGTGAATTATGACTTTGCCAACTAAAATAAGTGTGTTTAAAGTCATTTCTGTGCCTGAAATGGGTCAAAATCGAAGCTTTTGAGTAAGCAAAACTCTGTAAAAATGGCAATTTTGGTCACTGTGAGGGTTTAAATAGTGGTTATTCAACATGAGGCTCGATCCAATTGACATTTTGAATCATTTTTGGTACAGTCCAAAAAATGCATTTTCGGATGAAAAACGATGACTCCGGACCTGTCGAACGTTCCCAAAATGGTCTATGATGATGAAATTTTAACATTTAATCTTTTGACTCTAAATGACTGTTGGATGTGAATTATGGACTTTTTCAACTAAAATAAGTGTGTTTAAAGTCATTTCTGTGCCTGAAACGGGTCAAAATTGAAGCTTTTGAGTAAGCAAAACTCAGTAAAAATGGCAATTTTGGTCACTGTGAGGGTTTAAAAAGTGGGTATTCAACATGAGGCACGATCCAATTGACATTTTGAATCATTTTTGGTACAGTCCAAAAAATCAATTTTCGGATGAAAAACGATGACTCCGGACCTGTCGAAAGATCCCAAAATGGTCTATAATGATGACATTTTAACATTTAATCTTTTGACTCTAAATGACTGTTGGATGTGAATTATGACTTTGCCAACTAAAATAAGTGTGTTTAAAGTCATTTCTGTGCCTGAAATGGGTCAAAATTTAAGCTTTTGAGTAAGCAAAACTCTGTAAAAATGGCAATTTTGGTCACTGTGAGGGTGTAAGTAGTGGTTATTCAACATGAGGCATGATCCAATTGATATTTTGAATCATTTTTGGTACAGTCCAAAAAATCTATTTTCGGATGAAAAACGATGACTCCGGACCTGTCGAACGTTCCCAAAATGGTCTATAATGATGACATTTTAACATTTAATCTTTTCACTCTAAATGACTGTTGGATGTGAATTATAACTTTTTCAACTAAAATAAGTGTGTTTAAAGTCATTTCTGTGCCTGAAACGGGTCAAAATTGAAGCTTTTGAGTAAGCAAAACTCTGTAAAAATGGCAATTTTGGTCACTGTGAGGGTTTAAAAAGTGGGTATTCAACATGATGCATGATCCAATTGACATTTTGAATCATTTTTGGTACAGTCCAAAAAAATCAATTTTCGGATGAAAAACGATGACTCTGGACCTGTTGAACGTTCCCAAAATGGTCTATAATGATGACATTTTAACATTTAATCTTTTGACTCTAAATGACTGTTGGATGTGAATTATGACTTTGTCAACTAAAATAAGTGTGTTTAAAGTCATTTCTGTGCATGAAACGGGTCAAAATTGAAGCTTTTGAGTAAGCAAAACTCTGTAAAAATGGCAATTTTGGTCACTGTGAGGGTTTAAAAAGTGGTTATTCAACATGAGGCACGATCCAATTGACATTTTGAATCATTTTTGGTACAGTCCAAAAAATCAATTTTCGGATGAAAAACGATGATTCCGGACCTGTCGAACGATCCCAAAATGGTCAATATGGATAAAATTTTAACATTTAATCTTTTGACTCTAAATGACTGTTGGATGTGAATTATGACTTTGTCAACTACAATAAGTGTGTTTAAAGTCATTTCTGTGCCTGAAACGGGTCAAAATTGAAGCTTTTGAGTAAGCAAAACTCAGTAAAAATGGCAATTTTGGTCACTGTGAGGGTTTAAAAAGTGGGTATTCAACATGAGGCACGATCCAATTGACATTTTGAATCATTTTTGGTACAGTCCAAAAAATCAATTTTCGGATGAAAAACGATGACTCCGGACCTGTCGAAAGATCCCAAAATGGTCTATAATGATGACATTTTAACATTTAATCTTTTGACTCTAAATGACTGTTGGATGTGAATTATGACTTTGCCAACTAAAATAAGTGTGTTTAAAGTCATTTCTGTGCCTGAAATGGGTCAAAATTTAAGCTTTTGAGTAAGCAAAACTCTGTAAAAATGGCAATTTTGGTCACTGTGAGGGTGTAAGTAGTGGTTATTCAACATGAGGCATGATCCAATTGATATTTTGAATCATTTTTGGTACAGTCCAAAAAATCTATTTTTGGATGAAAAACGATGACTCCGGACCTGTCGAACGTTCCCAAAATGGTCTATAATGATGACATTTTAACATTTAATCTTTTCACTCTAAATGACTGTTGGATATGAATTATAACTTTTTCAACTAAAATAAGTGTGTTTAAAGTCATTTCTGTGCCTGAAACGGGTCAAAATTGAAGCTTTTGAGTAAGCAAAACTCTGTAAAAATGGCAATTTTGGTCACTGTGAGGGTTTAAAAAGTGGGTATTCAACATGATGCATGATCCAATTGACATTTTGAATCATTTTTGGTAAAGTCCAAAAAAATCAATTTTCGGATGAAAAACGATGACTCTGGACCTGTTGAACGTTCCCAAAATGGTCTATAATGATGACATTTTAACATTTAATCTTTTGACTCTAAATGACTGTTGGATGTGAATTATGACTTTGTCAACTAAAATAAGTGTGTTTAAAGTCATTTCTGTGCATGAAACGGGTCAAAATTGAAGCTTTTGAGTAAGCAAAACTCTGTAAAAATGGCAATTTTGGTCACTGTGAGGGTTTAAAAAGTGGTTATTCAACATGAGGCACGATCCAATTGACATTTTGAATCATTTTTGGTACAGTCCAAAAAATCAATTTTCGGATGAAAAACGATGATTCCGGACCTGTCGAACGATCCCAAAATGGTCAATATGGATAAAATTTTAACATTTAATCTTTTGACTCTAAATGACTGTTGGATGTGAATTATGACTTTGTCAACTACAATAAGTGTGTTTAAAATCATTTCTGTGCCTGAAATGGGTCAAAATTGAAGCTTTTGAGTAAGCAAAACTCAGTAAAAATGGCAATTTTGGTCACTGTGAGGGTTTAAATAGTGGTTATTCAACATGAGGCACGATCCAATTGACATTTTGAATCATTTTTGGTACAGTCCAAAAAATCAATTTTCGGATGAAAAACGATGACTCCGGACCTGTTGAACGTTCCCAAAATGGTCTATAATGATGACATTTTAACATTTAATCTTTTGACTCTAAATGACTGTTGGATTTGACTTATAACTTTTTCAACTAAAATAAGTGTGTTTAAAGTAATTTCGGTGCCTGAAACGGGTCAAAATTGAAGCTTTTGAGTAAGCAAAACTCTGTAAAAATGGCAATTTTGGTCACTGTGAGGGTTTAAAAAGTGGGTATTCAACATGAGGCATGATCCAATTGACATTTTGAATCATTTTTGGTACAGTCCAAAAAATCAATTTTCGGATGAAAAGCGATGACTCCGGACCTGTCGAAAGATCCCAAAATGGTCTATAATGATGACATTTTAACATTTAATCTTTTGACTCTAAATGACTGTTGGATGTGAATTATGACTTTGCCAACTAAAATAAGTGTGTTTAAAGTCATTTCTGTGCCTGAAATGGGTCAAAATTGAAGCTTTTGAACTCTGTAAAAATGGCAATTTTGGTCACTGTGAGGGTTTAAATAGTGGTTATTCAACATGAGGCACGATCCAATTGACATTTTGAATCATTTTTGGTACAGTCCAAAAAATCTATTTTCAGATGAAAAACGATGACTCCGGACCTGTCGAACGTTCCCAAAATGGTCTATAATGATGACATTTTAACATTTAATCTTTTCACTCTAAATGACTGATGGATGTGAATTATAACTTTTTCAACTAAAATAAGTGTGTTTAAAGTCATTTCTGTGCCTGAAACGGGTCAAAATTGAAGCTTTTGAGTAAGCAAAACTCTGTAAAAATGGCAATTTTGGTCACTGTGAGGGTTTAAAAAGTGGGTATTCAACATGAGGCATGATCCAATTGACATTTTGAATCATTTTTGGTACAGTCCAAAAAATCAATTTTCGGATGAAAAACGATGACTCCGGACCTGTCGAACGTTCCCAATATGGTCTATAATGATGACATTTTAACATTTAATCTTTTGACTCTAAATGACTGTTGGATGTGAATTATGACTTTGTCAACTAAAATAAGTGTGTTTAAAGTCATTTCTGTGCATGAAACGGGTCAAAATTGAAGCTTTTGAGTAAGCGAAACTCTGTAAAAATGGCAATTTTGGTCACTGTGAGGGTTTAAATAGTGGTTATTCAACATGAGGCACGATCCAATTGACATTTTGAATCATTTTTGGTACAGTCCAAAAAATCTATTTTCGGATGAAAAACGATGACTCCGGACCTGTCGAACGTTCCCAAAATGGTCTATAATGATGACATTTTAACATTTAATCTTTTGACTCTAAATGACTGTTGGATGTGAATTATAACTTTTTCAACTAAAATAAGTGTGTTTAAAGTCATTTCTGTGCCTGAAACGGGTCAAAATTGAAGCTTTTGAGTAAGCAAAACTCTGTAAAAATGGCAATTTTGGTCACTGTGAGGGTTTAAAAAGTGGGTATTCAACATGAGGCATGATCCATTTGACATTTTGAATCATTTTTGGTACAGTCCAAAAAATCAATTTTCGGATGAAAAACGATGACTCCGGACCTGTCGAAAGATCCCAAAATGGTCTATAATGATGACATTTTAACATTTAATCTTTTGACTCTAAATGACTGTTGGATGTGAATTATGACTTTGCCAACTAAAATAAGTGTGTTTAAAGTCATTTCTGTGCCTGAAACGGGTCAAAATTGAAGCTTTTGAGTAAGCAAAACTCAGTAAAAATGTCAATTTTGGTCACTGTGAGGGTTTAAAAAGTGGTTATTCAACATGAGGCACGATCCAATTGACATTTTGAATCATTTTTGGTACAGTCCAAAAAATCAATTTTCAGATGAAAAACAATGACTCCGGACCTGTCGAACGTTCCCAAAATGATCTATGATGATGAAATTTTAACATTTAATCTTTTGACTCTAATGACTGTTGGATGTGAATTATGACTTTGTCAACTAAAATAAGTGTGTTTAAAGTCATTTCTGTGCGTGAAACGGGTCAAAATTGAAGCTTTTGAGTAAGCAAAACTCTGTAAAAATGGCAATTTTGGTCACTGTGAGGGTTTAAATAGTGGTTATTCAAAATGAGGCACGATAAAATTGACATTTTGAATCATTTTTGGTACAGTCCAAAAAATCTATTTTCGGGTGAAAAACGATGACTCCGGACCTGTCGAACGTTCCCAAAATAGTCTATAATGATGACATTTGAACATTTAATCTTTTGACTCTGAATGACTGTTGGATGTGAATTATAACTTTTTCAACTAAAATAAGTGTGTTTAAAGTCATTTCTGTGCCTGAAACGGGTCAAAATTGAAGCTTTTGAGTAAGCAAAACTCTGTAAAAATGGCAATTTTGGTCACTGTGAGGGTTTAAAAAGTGGGTATTCAACATGAGGCATGATCCAATTGACATTTTGAATCATTTTTGGTACAGTCCAAAGAATCAATTTTCGGATGAAAAACGATGACTCCGGACCTGTCGAAAGATCCCAAAATGGTCTATAATGATGACATTTTAACATTTAATCTTTTGACTCTAAATGACTGTTGGATGTGAATTATGACTTCATCAACTAAAATAAGTGTGTTTAAAGTCATTTCTGTGCATGAAACGGGTCAAAATTGAAGCTTTTGAGTAAGCAAAACTCTGTAAAAATGGCAATTTTGGTCACTGTGAGGGTTTAAAAAGTGGTTATTCAACATGAGGCACGATCCAATTGACATTTTGAATCATTTTTGGTACAGTCCAAAAAATCAATTTTCGGATGAAAAACGATGATTCCGGACCTGTCGAACGATCCCAAAATGGTCAATATGGATAACATTTTAACATTTAATCTTTTGACTCTAAATGACTGTTGGATGTGAATTATGACTTTGTCAACTACACTAAGTGTGTTTAAAGTCATTTCTGTGCCTGAAATGGGTCAAAATTGAAGCTTTTGAGTAAGCAAAACTCAGTAAAAATGGCAATTTTGGTCACTGTGAGGGTTTAAATAGTGGTTATTCAACATGAGGCACGATCCAATTGACATTTTGAATCATTTTTGGTACAGTCCAAAAAATCAATTTTCGGATGAAAAACGATGACTCCGGACCTGTTGAACGTTCGCAAAATGGTCTATAATGATGACATTTTAACATTTAATCTTTTGACTCTAAATGACGGTTGGATGTGAATTATGACTTTGCCAACTAAAATAAGTGTGTTTAAAGTCATTTCTGTGCCTGAAATGGGTCAAAATTGAAGCTTTTGAGTAAGCAAAACTCTGTAAAAATGGCAATTTTGGTCACTGTGAGGCTTTAAATAGTGGTTATTCAACATGAGGCTCGATCCAATTGACATTTTGAACCATTTTTGGTACAGTCCAAAAAATGAATTTTCGGATGAAAAACGATGACTCCGGACCTGTCGAACGATCCTAAAATGGTCAATATGGATGAAATTTTAACATTTAATCTTTTGACTCTAAATGACTGTTGGATGTGAATTATGACTTTGTCAACTAAAATAAGTGTGTTTAAAGTCATTTCTGTGCCTGAAACGGGTCAAAATTGAAGCTTTTGAGTAAGCAAAACTCAGTAAAATTGGCAATTTTGGTCACTGTGAGGGTTTAAAAAGTGGGTATTCAACATGAGGCACGATCCACTTGACATTTTGAATAGTTTTTGGTACAGTCCAAAAAAATCAATTTTCGGATGAAAAACGATGACTCCGGACCTGTCGAAAGATCCCAAAATGGTCTATAATGATGACATTTTAACATTTAATCTTTTGACTCTAAATGACTGTTGGATGTGAATTGTGACTTTGCCAACTAAAATAAGTGTGTTTAAAGTCATTTCTGTGCCTGAAATGGGTCAAAATTGAAGCTTTTGAGTAAGCAAAACTCTGTAAAAATGGCAATTTTGGTCACTGTGAGGGTGTAAGTAGTGGTTATTCAACATGAGGCATGATCCAATTGACATTTTGAATAATTTTTGGTACAGTCCAAAAAATCTATTTTCGGATGAAAAACGATGACTCCGGACCTGTTGAACGTTCCCAAAATGGTCTATAATGATGACATTTTAACATTTAATCTTTTGACTCTAAATGACTGTTGGATGTGAATTATGACTTTGTCAACTAAAATAAGTGTGTTTAAAGTCATTTCTGTGCCTGAAACGGGTCAAAATTGAAGCTTTTGAGTAAGCAAAACTCTTTAAAAATGGCAATTTTGGTCACTGTGAGGGTTTAAAAAGTGGTTATTCAACATGAGGCTCGATCCAATTGACATTTTGAATCATTTTTGGTACAGTCCAAAAAATCAATTTTCAGATGAAAAACGATGACTCCGGACCTGTCGAACGTTCCCAAAATGGTCTATGATGATGAAATTTTAACATTTAATCTTTTGACTCAAATGACTGTTGGATGTGAATTATGACTTTGTCAACTAAAATAAGTGTGTTTAAAGTCATTTCTGTGCCTGAAATGGGTCAAAATTGAAGCTTTTGAGTAAGCAAAACTCTGTAAAAATGGCAAATTTGGTCACTGTGAGGGTTTAAATAGTGGTTATTCAACATGAGGCACGATCCAATTGACATTTTGAATCATTTTTGGTACAGTCCAAAAAATCAATTTTCGGATGAAAAACGATGACTCCGGACCTGTTGAACGTTCCCAAAATGGTCTATAATGATGACATTTTAACATTTAATCTTTTGACTCTAAATGACTGTTGGATGTGAATTATGACTTTGTCAACTAAAATAAGTGTGTTTAAATTCATTTCTGTGCCTGAAACGGCTCAAAATTGAAGCTTTTGAGTAAGCAAAACTCTGTAAAAATGGCAATTTTGGTCACTGTGAGGGTTTAAAAAGTGGGTATTCAACATGAGGCATGATCCAATTGACATTTTGAATCATTTTTGGTACAGTCCAAAAAATCAATTTTCGGATGAAAAACGATGACTCCGGACCTGTCGAAAGATCCCAAAATGGTCTATAATGATGAAATTTTAACATTTAATCTTTTGACTCTAAATGACTGTTGGATGTGAATTATGGACTTTTTCAACTAAAATAAGTGTGTTTAAAGTCATTTCTGTGCCTGAAACGGGTCAAAATTGAAGCTTTTGAGTAAGCAAAACTCAGTAAAAATGGCAATTTTGGTCACTGTGAGGGTTTAAAAAAGTGGGTATTCAACATGAGGCACGATCCAATTGACATTTTGAATCATTTTTGGTACAGTCCAAAAAATCAATTTTCGGATGAAAAACGATGACTCCGGACCTGTCGAAAGATCCCAAAATGGTCTATAATGATGACATTTTAACATTTAATCTTTTGACTCTAAATGACTGTTGGATGTGAATTATGACTTTGCCAACTAAAATAAGTGTGTTTAAAGTCATTTCTGTGCCTGAAATGGGTCAAAATGTAAGCTTTTGAGTAAGCAAAACTCTGTAAAAATGGCAATTTTGGTCACTGTGAGGGTGTAAGTAGTGGTTATTCAACATGAGGCATGATCCAATTGACATTTTGAATCATTTTTGGTACAGTCCAAAAAATCTATTTTCGGATGAAAAACGATGACTCCGGACCTGTCGAACGTTCCCAAAATGGTCTATAATGATGACATTTTAACATTTAATCTTTTCACTCTAAATGACTGTTGGATGTGAATTATAACTTTTTCAACTAAAATAAGTGTGTTTAAAGTCATTTCTGTGCCTGAAACGGGTCAAAATTGAAGCTTTTGAGTAAGCAAAACTCTGTAAAAATGGCAATTTTGGTCACTGTGAGGGTTTAAAAAGTGGGTATTCAACATGATGCATGATCCAATTGACATTTTGAATCATTTTTGGTACAGTCCAAAAAAATTAATTTTCGGATGAAAAACGATGACTCTGGACCTGTTGAACTTTCCCAAAATGGTCTATAATGATGACATTTTAACATTTAATCTTTTGACTCTAAATGACTGTTGGATGTGAATTATGACTTTGTCAACTAAAATAAGTGTGTTTAAAGTCATTTCTGTGCATGAAACGGGTCAAAATTGAAGCTTTTGAGTAAGCAAAACTCTGTTAAAAATGGCAATTTTGGTCACTGTGAGGGTTTAAAAAGTGGTTATTCAACATGAGGCACGATCCAATTGACATTTTGAATCATTTTTGGTACAGTCCAAAAAATCAATTTTCGGATGAAAAACGATGATTCCGGACCTGTCGAACGATCCCAAAATGGTCAATATGGATAAAATTTTAACATTTAATCTTTTGACTCTAAATGACTGTTGGATGTGAATTATGACTTTGTCAACTACAATAAGTGTGTTTAAAATCATTTCTGTGCCTGAAATGGGTCAAAATTGAAGCTTTTGAGTAAGCAAAACTCTGTAAAAATGGCAATTTTGGTCACTGTGAGGGTTTAAATAGTGGTTATTCAACATGAGGCAAGATCCAATTGACATTTTGAATCATTTTTGGTACAGTCCAAAAAATCTATTTTCGGATGAAAAACGATGACTCCGGACCTGTCGAACGTTCCCAAAATGGTCTATAATGATGACATTTTAACATTTAATCTTTTCACTCTAAATGACTGTTGGATGTGAATTATAACTTTTTCAACTAAAATAAGTGTGTTTAAAGTCATTTCTGTGCCTGAAACGGGTCAAAATTGAAGCTTTTGAGTAAGCAAAACTCTGTAAAAATGGCAATTTTGGTCACTGTGAGGGTTTAAAAAGTGGGTATTCAACATGAGGCATGATCCAATTGACATTTTGAATCATTTTTGGTACAGTCCAAAAAATCAATTTTCGGATGAAAAACGATGACTCCGGACCTGTCGAACGTTCCCAATATGGTCTATAATGATGACATTTTAACATTTAATCTTTTGACTCTAAATGACTGTTGGATGTGAATTATGACTTTGTCAACTAAAATAAGTGTGTTTAAAGTCATTTCTGTGCATGAAACGGGTCAAAACTGAAGCTTTTGAGTAAGCGAAACTCTGTAAAAATGGCAATTTTGGTCACTGTGAGGGTTTAAATAGTGGTTATTCAACATGAGGCACGATCCAATTGACATTTTGAATCATTTTTGGTACAGTCCAAAAAATCTATTTTCGGATGAAAAACGATGACTCCGGACCTGTCGAACGTTCCCAAAATGGTCTATAATGATGACATTTTAACATTTAATCTTTTGACTCTAAATGACTGTTGGATGTGAATTATAACTTTTTCAACTAAAATAAGTGTGTTTAAAGTCATTTCTGTGCCTGAAACGGGTCAAAATTGAAGCTTTTGAGTAAGCAAAACTCTGTAAAAATGGCAATTTTGGTCACTGTGAGGGTTTAAAAAGTGGGTATTCAACATGAGGCATGATCCAATTGACATTTTGAATCATTTTTGGTACAGTCCAAAAAATCAATTTTCAGATGAAAAACGATGACTCCGGACCTGTCGAACGTTCCCAAAATGATCTATGATGATGAAATTTTAACATTTAATCTTTTGACTCAAATGACTGTTGGATGTGAATTATGACTTTGTCAACTAAAATAAGTGTGTTTAAAGTCATTTCTGTGCGTGAAACGGGTCAAAATTGAAGCTTTTGAGTAAGCAAAACTCTGTAAAAATGGCAATTTTGGTCACTGTGAGGGTTTAAATAGTGGTTATTCAAAATGAGGCACGATAAAATTGACATTTTGAATCATTTTTGGTACAGTCCAAAAAATCTATTTTCGGGTGAAAAACGATGACTCCGGACCTGTCGAACGTTCCCAAAATAGTCTATAATGATGACATTTGAACATTTAATCTTTTGACTCTAAATGACTGTTGGATGTGAATTATAACTTTTTCAACTAAAATAAGTGTGTTTAAAGTCATTTCTGTGCCTGAAACGGGTCAAAATTGAAGCTTTTGAGTAAGCAAAACTCTGTAAAAATGGCAATTTTGGTCACTGTGAGGGTTTAAAAAGTGGGTATTCAACATGAGGCATGATCCAATTGACATTTTGAATCATTTTTGGTACAGTCCAAAGAATCAATTTTCGGATGAAAAACGATGACTCCGGACCTGTTGAAAGATCCCAAAATGGTCTATAATGATGACATTTTAACATTTAATCTTTTGACTCTAAATGACTGTTGGATGTGAATTATGACTTTATCAACTAAAATAAGTGTGTTTAAAGTCATTTCTGTGCCTGAAACGGGTCAAAATTGAAGCTTTTGAGTAAGCAAAACTCTGTAAAAATGGCAATTTTGGTCACTGTGAGGGTTTAAAAAGTGGTTATTCAACATGAGGCACGATCCAATTGACATTTTGAATCATTTTTGGTACAGTCCAAAAAATCAATTTTCGGATGAAAAACGATGACTCCGGACCTGTCGAACAATCCCAAAATGGTCAATATGGATGAAATTTTAACATTTAATCTTTTGACTCTAAATGACTGTTGGATGTGAATTATGACTTTGTCAACTAAAATAAGTGTGTTTAAAGTCATTTCTGTGCCTGAAACGGGTCAAAATTGAAGCTTTTGAGTAAGCAAAACTCTGTAAAAATGGCAATTTTGGTCACTGTGAGGGTTTAAAAAGTGGGTATTCAACATGAGGCATGATCCAATTGACATTTTGAATCATTTTTGGTACTGTCCAAAAAATCAATTTTCGGATGAAAAACGATGACTCCGGACCTGTCGAACGTTGCCAAAATGGTCTATAATGATGACATTTTAACATTTAATCTTTTGACTCTAAATGACTGTTGGATGTGAATTATGACTTTGTCAACTAAAATAAGTGTGTTTAAAGTCATTTCTGTGCCTGAAACGGGTCAAAATTGAAGCTTTTGAGTAAGCAAAACTCTGTAAAAATGGCAATTTTGGTCACTGTGAGGGTTTAAAAAGTGGTTATTCAACATGAGGCACGATCCAATTGACATTTTGAATCATTTTTGGTACAGTCCAAAAAATCAATTTTCGGATGAAAAACGATGACTCCGGACCTGTCGAACAATCCCAAAATGGGCAATATGGATGAAATTTTAACATTTAATTTTTCGACTCTAAATGACTGTTGGATGTGAATTATGACTTTGTCAACTAAAATAAGTGTATTTAAAGTCATTTCTGTGCCTGAAACGGGTCAAAATTGAAGCTTTTGAGTAAGCAAAACTCTGTAAAAATGGCAATTTTGGTCACTGTGAGGGTTTAAAAAGTGGTTATTCAACATGAGGCACGATCCAATTGACATTTTGAATCATTTTTGGTACAGTCCAAAAAATCAATTTTCGGACGAAAAACGATGACTCCGGACCTGTCGAACAATCCCAAAATGGTCAATATGGATGTTAATTAAATACCATTTGGAGGCATTTAATGTTCGAGCAAAAACGGCTGATTTTCGACAAAAGAGATAACACCCCCCCATTAAGTCATGCTTCAGAAATGTGGAAAATGGTCCGTTTTCAAATGTTTTATTTTTGAACGTCAGTTCACATTTGTAGGTGGATCATCAGTGTTAGAGCTAAAATTAGCATGTTTAAAGTGATTTTCATGCTTCCAGGGGCCCAAAACACAAGATTTATGGAATGGTTAAAAGTGCATGAAAATGGCCAATTTACTCACTCTGAGTTCTCAAAAAGGGTTTCTTCACCCCGGGAAGTTAATTAAATACCATTTGGAGGCATTTAATGTTCGAGCAAAAACGGCTGATTTTCGACAAAAGAGATAACACCCCCCCATTACGTCATGCTTCAGAAATGTGGAAAATGGTCCGTTTTCAAATGTTTTATTTTTGAACGTCAGTTCACATTTGTAGGTGGATCATCAGTGTTAGAGCTAAAATTAGCATGTTTAAAGTGATTTTCATGCTTCCAGGTACCCAAAACACAAGATTTATGGCATGGTTAAAAGTGCATGAAAATGGCCAATTTACTCACTCTGAGTTCTCAAAAAGGGTTTCTTCACCCCGGGAAGTTAATTAAATACCATTTGGAGGCATTTAATGTTCGAGCAAAAACGGCTGATTTTCGACAAAAGAGATAACACCCCCCCATTACGTCATGCTTCAGAAATGTGGAAAATGGTCCGTTTTCAAATGTTTTATTTTTGAACGTCAGTTCACATTTGTAGGTGGATCATCAGTGTTAGAGCTAAAATTAGCATGTTTAAAGTGATTTTCATGCTTCCAGGGGCTCGGGAAGTGAAATAAATACCATTTGGAGGCATTTAATGTTCGAGCAAAAACGGCTGATTTTCGACAAAAGAGATAACACCCCCCCCATTACGTCATGCTTCAGAAATGTGGAAAATGGTCCGTTTTCAAATGTTTTATTTTTGAACGTCAGTTCACATTTGTAGGTGGATCATCAGTGTTAGAGCTAAAATTAGCATGTTTAAAGTGATTTTCATGCTTCCAGGGGCTCGGGAAGTTAATTAAATACCATTTGGAGGCATTTAATGTTCGAGCAAAAACGGCTGATTTTCGACAAAAGAGATAACACCCCCCCATTACGTCATGCTTCAGAAATGTGGAAAATGGTCCGTTTTCAAATGTTTTATTTTTGAACGTCAGTTCACATTTGTAGGTGGATCATCAGTGTTAGAGCTAAAATTAGCATGTTTAAAGTGATTTTCATGCTTCCAGGGGCTCTGGAAGTTAATTAAATACCATTTGGAGGCATTTAATGTTCGAGCAAAAACGGCTGATTTTCGACAAAAGAGATAACACCCCCCATTACGTCATGCTTCAGAAATGTGGAAAATGGTCCGTTTTCAAATGTTTTATTTTTGAACGTCAGTTCACATTTGTAGGTGGATCATCAGTGTTAGAGCTAAAATTAGCATGTTTAAAGTGATTTTCATGCTTCCAGGGGCTCGGGAAGTTAATTAAATACCATTCGGAGGCATTTAATGTTCAAGCAAAAACTGCTGATTTTCGACAAAAGAGATAACACCCCCCCATTACGTCATGCTTCAGAAATGTGGAAAATGGTCCGTTTTCAAATGTTTTATTTTTGAACGTCAGTTCACATTTGTAGGTGGATCATCAGTGTTAGAGCTAAAATTAGCATGTTTAAAGTGATTTTCATGCTTCCAGGGGCTCGGGAAATGAAATAAATACCATTTGGAGGCATTTAATGTTCGAGCAAAAACGGCTGATTTTCGACAAAAGAGATAACACCCCCCATTACGTCATGCTTCAGAAATGTGGAAAACGGTCCGTTTTCAAATGTTTTATTTTTGAACGTCAGTTCACATTTGTAGGTGGATCATCAGTGTTAGAGCTAAAATTAGCATGTTTAAAGTGATTTTCATGCTTCCAGGGGCCCAAAACACAAGATTTATGGAATGGTTAAAAGTGCATGAAAATGGCCAATTTACTCACTCTGAGTTCTCAAAAAGGGTTTCTTCACCCCGGGAAGTTAATTAAATACCATTTGGAGGCATTTAATGTTCGAGCAAAAACGGCTGATTTTCGACAAAAGAGATAACACCCCCCCATTACGTCATGCTTCAGAAATGTGGAAAATGGTCCGTTTTCAAATGTTTTATTTTTGAACGTCAGTTCACATTTGTAGGTGGATCATCAGTGTTAGAGCTAAAATTAGCATGTTTAAAGTGATTTTCATGCTTCCAGGGGCCCAAAACACAAGATTCATGGAATGGTTAAAAGTGCATGAAAATGGCCAATTTACTCACTCTGAGTTCTCAAAAAGGGTTTCTTCACCCCGGGAAGTTAATTAAATACCATTTGGAAGCATTTAATGTTCGAGCAAAAACGGCTGATTTTCGACAAAAGAGATAACACCCCCCCATTACGTCATGCTTCAGAAATGTGGAAAATGGTCCGTTTTCAAATGTTTTATTTTTGAACGTCAGTTCACATTTGTAGGTGGATCATCAGTGTTAGAGCTAAAATTAGCATGTTTAAAGTGATTTTCATGCTTCCAGGGGCCCAAAACACAAGATTTATGGAATGGTTAAAAGTGCATGAAAATGGCCAATTTACTCACTCTGAGTTCTCAAAAAGGGTTTCTTCACCCCGGGAAGTTAATTAAATACCATTTGGAGGCATTTAATGTTTGAGCAAAAACGGCTGATTTTAGACAAAAGAGATAACACCCCCCCATTACGTCATGCTTCAGAAATGTGGAAAATGGTCCGTTCTCAAATGTTTTATTTTTGAACATCAGTTCACATTTGTAGGTGGATCATCAGTGTTAGAGCTAAAATTAGCATGTTTAAAGTGATTTTCATGCTTCCAGGGGCTCGGGAAGTGAAATAAATACCATTTGGAGGCATTTAATGTTCGACCAAAAACGGCTGATTTTCGACAAAAGAGATAACACCCCCCCATTACGTCATGCTTCAGAAATGTGGAAAATGGTCCGTTTTCAAATGTTTTATTTTTGAACGTCAGTTCACATTTGTAGGTGGATCATCAGTGTTAGAGCTAAAATTAGCATGTTTAAAGTGATTTTCATGCTTCCAGGGGCTCGGGAAGTTAATTAAATACCATTTGGAGGCATTTAATGTTCGAGCAAAAACGGCTGATTTTCGACAAAAGAGCTAACACCCCCCCATTACGTCATGCTTCAGAAATGTGGAAAATGGTCCTTTTTCAAATGTTTTATTTTTGAACGTCCGTTCACATTTGTAGGTGGATCATCAGTGTTAGAGCTAAAATTAGCATGTTTAAAGTGATTTTCATGCTTCCAGGGGCCCAAAACACAAGATTTATGGAATGGTTAAAAGTGCATGAAAATGGCCAATTTACTCACTCTGAGTTCTCAAAAAGGGTTTCTTCATCCCGGGAAGTTAATTAAATACCATTTGGAGGCATTTAATGTTCGAGCAAAAACGGCTGATTTTCGACAAAATAGATAACACCCCCCCATTACGTCATGCTTCAGAAATGTGGAAAATGGTCCGTTTTCAAATGTTTTATTTTTGAACGTCAGTTCACATTTGTAGGTGGATCATCAGTGTTAGAGCTAAAATTAGCATGTTTAAAGTGATTTTCATGCTTCCAGGGGCCCAAAACACAAGATTTATGGAATGGTTAAAAGTGCATGAAAATGGCCAATTTACTCACTCTGAGTTCTCAAAAAGGGTTTCTTCACCCCGGGAAGTTAATTAAATACCATTTGGAGGTATTTAATGTTCGAGCAAAAACGGCTGATTTTCGACAAAAGAGATAACACCCCCCCATTACGTCATGCTTCAGAAATGGGGAAAATGGTCAGTTTTCAAATGTTTTATTTTTGAACGTCAGTTCACATTTGTAGGTGGATCATCTGTGTTAGAGCTAAAATTAGCATGTTTAAAGTGATTTTCATGCTTCCAGGGGCTCGGGAAGTGAAATAAATACCATTTGGAGGCATTTAATGTTCGAGCAAAAACTGCTGATTTTCGACAAAAGAGATAACACCCCCCCATTACGTCATGCTTCAGAAATGTGGAAAATGGTCCGTTTTCAAATGTTTTATTTTTGAACGTCAGTTCACATTTGTAGGTGGATCATCAGTGTTAGAGCTAAAATTAGCATGTTTAAAGTGATTTTCATGCTTCCAGGGGCTCGGGAAGTTAATTAAATACCATTTGGAGGCATTTAATGTTCGGGCAAAAACGGCTGATTTTCGACAAAAGAGCTAACACCCCCCCATTACGTCATGCTTCAGAAATGTGGAAAATGGTCCGTTTTCAAATGTTGTATTTTTGAACGTCAGTTCACATTTGTAGGTGGATCATCAGTGTTAGAGCTAAAATTAGCATGTTTAAAGTGATTTTCATGCTTCCAGGGGCTCGGGAAGTGAAATAAATACCATTTGGAGGCATTTAATGTTCGAGCAAAAACGGCTGATTTTCGACAAAAGAGATAACACCCCCCCATTACGTCATGCTTCAGAAATGTGGAAAATGGTCCGTTTTCAAATGTTTTATTTTTGAACGTCAGTTCACATTTGTAGGTGGATCATCAGTGTTAGAGCTAAAATTAGCATGTTTAAAGTGATTTTCATGCTTCCAGGGGCTCGGGAAGTGAAATAAATACCATTTGGAGGCATTTAATGTTCGAGCAAAAACGGCTGATTTTCGACAAAAGAGATAACACCCCCCCATTACGTCATGCTTCAGAAATGTGGAAAATGGTCCGTTTTCAAATGTTTTATTTTTGAACGTCAGTTCACATTTGTAGGTGGATCATCAGTGTTAGAGCTAAAATTAGCATGTTTAAAGTGATTTTCATGCTTCCAGGGGCCCAAAACACAAGATTTATGGAATGGTTAAAAGTGCATGAAAATGGCCAATTTACTCACTCTGAGTTCTCAAAAAGGGTTTCTTCATCCCGGGAAGTTAATTAAATACCATTTGGAGGCATTTAATGTTCGAGCAAAAACGGCTGATTTTCGACAAAAGAGATAACACCCCCCCATTACGTCATGCTTCAGAAATGTGGAAAATGGTCCGTTTTCAAATGTTTTATTTTTGAACGTCAGTTCACATTTGTAGGTGGATCATCAGTGTTAGAGCTAAAATTAGCATGTTTAAAGTGATTTTCATGCTTCCAGGGGCCCAAAACACAAGATTTATGGAATGGTTAAAAGTGCATGAAAATGGCCAATTTACTCACTCTGAGTTCTCAAAAAGGGTTTCTTCACTCCGGGAAGTTAATTAAATACCATTTGGAGGCATTTAATGTTCGAGCAAAAACGGCTGATTTTCGACAAAAGAGATAACACCCCCCCATTACGTCATGCTTCAGAAATGTGGAAAATGGTCCGTTTTCAAATGTTTTATTTTTGAACGTCAGTTCACATTTGTAGGTGGATCATCAGTGTTAGAGCTAAAATTAGCATGTTTAAAGTGATTTTCATGCTTCCAGGGGCTCGGGAAGTGAAATAAATACCATTTGGAGGCATTTAATGTTCGAGCAAAAACGGCTGATTTTCGACAAAAGAGATAACACCCCCCCATTACGTCATGCTTCAGAAATGTGGAAAATGGTCCGTTTTCAAAGTTTTATTTTTGAACGTCAGTTCACATTTGTAGGTGGATCATCAGTGTTAGAGCTAAAATTAGCATGTTTAAAGTGATTTTCATGCTTCCAGGGGCTCGGGAAGTTAATTAAATACCATTTGGAGGCATTTAATGTTCGAGCAAAAACGGCTGATTTTCGACAAAAGAGATAACACCCCCCCATTACGTCATGCTTCAGAAATGTGGAAAATGGTCCGTTTTCAAATGTTTTATTTTTGAACGTCAGTTCACATTTGTAGGTGGATCATCAGTGTTAGAGCTAAAATTAGCATGTTTAAAGTGATTTTCATGCTTCCAGGGGCTCGGGAAGTTAATTAAATACCATTTGGAGGCATTTAATGTTCGAGCAAAAACGGCTGATTTTCGACAAAAGAGATAACACCCCCCCATTACGTCATGCTTCAGAAATGTGGAAAATGGTCCGTTTTCAAATGTTTTATTTTTGAACGTCAGTTCACATTTGTAGGTGGATCATCAGTGTTAGAGCTAAAATTAGCATGTTTAAAGTGATTTTCATGCTTCCAGGGGCTCGGGAAGTTAATTAAATACCATTTGGAGGCATTTAATGTTCAAGCAAAAACGGCTGATTTTCGACAAAAGAGATAACACCCCCCCATTACGTCATGCTTCAGAAATGTGGAAAATGGTCCGTTTTCAAATGTTTTATTTTTGAACGTCAGTTCACATTTGTAGGTGGATCATCAGTGTTAGAGCTAAAATTAGCATGTTTAAAGTGATTTTCATGCTTCCAGGGGCTCGGGAAGTGAAATAAATACCATTTGGAGGCATTTAATGTTCGAGCAAAAACGGCTGATTTTCGACAAAAGAGATAACACCCCCCCATTACGTCATGCTTCAGAAATGTGGAAAATGGTCCGTTTTCAAAGTTTTATTTTTGAACGTCAGTTCACATTTGTAGGTGGATCATCAGTGTTAGAGCTAAAATTAGCATGTTTAAAGGGATTTTCATGCTTCCAGGGGCTCGGGAAGTGAAATAAATACCATTTGGAGGCATTTAATGTTCGAGCAAAAACGGCTGATTTTCGACAAAAGAGATAACACCCCCCCATTACGTCATGCTTCAGAAATGTGGAAAATGGTCCGTTTTCAAATGTTTTATTTTTGAACGTCAGTTCACATTTGTAGGTGGATCATCAGTGTTAGAGCTAAAATTAGCATGTTTAAAGTGATTTTCATGCTTCCAGGGGCTCGGGAAGTGAAATAAATACCATTTGGAGGCATTTAATGTTCGAGCAAAAACGGCTGATTTTCGACAAAAGAGATAACACCCCCCCATTACGTCATGCTTCAGAAATGTGGAAAATGGTCCGTTTTCAAATGTTTTATTTTTGAACGTCAGTTCACATTTGTAGGTGGATCATCAGTGTTAGAGCTAAAATTAGCATGTTTAAAGTGATTTTCATGCTTCCAGGGGCCCAAAACACAAGATTTATGGAATGGTTAAAAGTGCATGAAAATGGCCAATTTACTCACTCTGAGTTCTCAAAAAGGGTTTCTTCACCCCGGGAAGTTAATTAAATACCATTTGGAGGCATTTAATGTTCGAGCAAAAACGGCTGATTTTCGACAAAAGAGATAACACCCCCCCATTACGTCATGCTTCAGAAATGTGGAAAATGGTCAGTTTTCAAATGTTTTATTTTTGAACGTCAGTTCACATTTGTAGGTGGATCATCAGTGTTAGAGCTAAAATTAGCATGTTTAAAGTGATTTTCATGCTTCCAGGGGCCCAAAACACAAGATTTATGGAATGGTTAAAAGTGCATGAAAATGGCCAATTTACTCACTCTGAGTTCTCAAAAAGGGTTTCTTCACCCCGGGAAGTTAATTAAATACCATTTGGAGGCATTTAATGTTCGAGCAAAAACGGCTGATTTTCGACAAAAGAGATAACACCCCCCCATTACGTCATGCTTCAGAAATGTGGAAAATGGTCCGTTTTCAAATGTTTTATTTTTGAACGTCAGTTCACATTTGTAGGTGGATCAGCAGTGTTAGAGCTAAAATTAGCATGTTTAAAGTGATTTTCATGCTTCCAGGGGCCCAAAACACAAGATTTATGGAATGGTTAAAAGTGCATGAAAATGGCCAATTTACTCACTCTGAGTTCTCAAAAAGGGTTTCTTCACCCCGGGAAGTTAATTAAATACCATTTGGAGGCATTTAATGTTCGAGCAAAAACGGCTGATTTTCGACAAAAGAGATAACACCCCCCCATTACGTCATGCTTCAGAAATGTGGAAAATGGTCCGTTTTCAAATGTTTTATTTTTGAACGTCAGTTCACATTTGTAGGTGGATCATCAGTGTTAGAGCTAAAATTAGCATGTTTAAAGTGATTTTCATGCTTCCAGGGGCCCAAAACACAAGATTTATGGAATGGTTAAAAGTGCATGAAAATGGCCAATTTACTCACTCTGAGTTCTCAAAAAGGGTTTCTTCACCCCGGGAAGTTAATTAAATACCATTTGGAGGCATTTAATGTTTGAGCAAAAACGGCTGATTTTCGACAAAAGAGATAACACCCCCCCATTACGTCATGCTTCAGAAATGTGGAAAATGGTCCGTTTTCAAATGTTTTATTTTTGAACGTCAGTTCACATTTGTAGGTGGATCATCAGTGTTAGAGCTAAAATTAGCATGTTTAAAGTGATTTTCATGCTTCCAGGGGCTCGGGAAGTGAAATAAATACCATTTGGAGGCATTTAATGTTCGAGCAAAAACGGCTGATTTTCGACAAAAGAGATAACACCCCCCCATTACGTCATGCTTCAGAAATGTGGAAAATGGTCAGTTTTCAAATGTTTTATTTTTGAACGTCAGTTCACATTTGTAGGTGGATCATCAGTGTTAGAGCTAAAATTAGCATGTTTAAAGTGATTTTCATGCTTCCAGGGGCCCAAAACACAAGATTTATGGAATGGTTAAAAGTGCATGAAAATGGCCAATTTACTCACTCTGAGTTCTCAAAAAGGGTTTCTTCACCCCGGGAAGTTAATTAAATACCATTTGGAGGCATTTAATGTTCGAGCAAAAACGGCTGATTTTCGACAAAAGAGATAACACCCCCCCATTACGTCATGCTTCAGAAATGTGGAAAATGGTCCGTTTTCAAATGTTTTATTTTTGAACGTCAGTTCACATTTGTAGGTGGATCAGCAGTGTTAGAGCTAAAATTAGCATGTTTAAAGTGATTTTCATGCTTCCAGGGGCCCAAAACACAAGATTTATGGAATGGTTAAAAGTGCATGAAAATGGCCAATTTACTCACTCTGAGTTCTCAAAAAGGGTTTCTTCACCCCGGGAAGTTAATTAAATACCATTTGGAGGCATTTAATGTTCGAGCAAAAACGGCTGATTTTCGACAAAAGAGATAACACCCCCCCATTACGTCATGCTTCAGAAATGTGGAAAATGGTCCGTTTTCAAATGTTTTATTTTTGAATGTCAGTTCACATTTGTAGGTGGATCATCAGTGTTAGAGCTAAAATTAGCATGTTTAAAGTGATTTTCATGCTTCCAGGGGCCCAAAACACAAGATTTATGGAATGGTTAAAAGTGCATGAAAATGGCCAATTTACTCACTCTGAGTTCTCAAAAAGGGTTTCTTCACCCCGGGAAGTTAATTAAATACCATTTGGAGGCATTTAATGTTTGAGCAAAAACGGCTGATTTTCGACAAAAGAGATAACACCCCCCCATTACGTCATGCTTCAGAAATGTGGAAAATGGTCCGTTTTCAAATGTTTTATTTTTGAACGTCAGTTCACATTTGTAGGTGGATCATCAGTGTTAGAGCTAAAATTAGCATGTTTAAAGTGATTTTCATGCTTCCAGGGGCTCGGGAAGTGAAATAAATACCATTTGGAGGCATTTAATGTTCGAGAAAAAACGGCTGATTTTCGACAAAAGAGATAACACCCCCCCATTACGTCATGCTTCAGAAATGTGGAAAATGGTCCGTTTTCAAATGTTTTATTTTTGAACGTCAGTTCACATTTGTAGGTGGATCATCAGTGTTAGAGCTAAAATTAGCATGTTTAAAGTGATTTTCATGCTTCCAGGGGCTCGGGAAGTTAATTAAATACCATTTGGAGGCATTTAATGTTCGAGCAAAAACGGCTGATTTTCGACAAAAGAGCTAACACCCCCCCATTACGTCATGCTTCAGAAATGTGGAAAATGGTCCGTTTTCAAATGTTGTATTTTTGAACGTCAGTTCACATTTGTAGGTGGATCATCAGTGTTAGAGCTAAAATTAGCATGTTTAAAGTGATTTTCATGCTTCCAGGGGCTCGGGAAGTGAAATAAATACCATTTGGAGGCATTTAATGTTCGAGCAAAAACGGCTGATTTTCGACAAAAGAGATAACACCCCCCCCATTACGTCATGCTTCAGAAATGTGGAAAATGGTCCGTTTTCAAATGTTTTATTTTTGAACGTCAGTTCACATTTGTAGGTGGATCATCAGTGTTAGAGCTAAAATTAGCATGTTTAAAGTGATTTTCATGCTTCCAGGGGCTCGGGAAGTGAAATAAATACCATTTGGAGGCATTTAATGTTCGAGCAAAAACGGCTGATTTTCGACAAAAGAGATAACACCCCCCCCCATTACGTCATGCTTCAGAAATGTGGAAAATGGTCCGTTTTCAAATGTTTTATTTTTGAACGTCAGTTCACATTTGTAGGTGGATCATCAGTGTTAGAGCTAAAATTAGCATGTTTAAAGTGATTTTCATGCTTCCAGGGGCCCAAAACACAAGATTTATGGAATGGTTAAAAGTGCATGAAAATGGCCAATTTACTCACTCTGAGTTCTCAAAAAGGGTTTCTTCATCCCGGGAAGTTAATTAAATACCATTTGGAGGCATTTAATGTTCGAGCAAAAACGGCTGATTTTCGACAAAAGAGATAACACCCCCCCATTACGTCATGCTTCAGAAATGTGGAAAATGGTCCGTTTTCAAATGTTTTATTTTTGAACGTCAGTTCACATTTGTAGGTGGATCATCAGTGTTAGAGCTAAAATTAGCATGTTTAAAGTGATTTTCATGCTTCCAGGGGCCCAAAACACAAGATTTATGGAATGGTTAAAAGTGCATTAAAATGGCCAATTTTCTCACTCTGAGTTCTCAAAAAGGGTTTCTTCACCCCGGGAAGTTAATTAAATACCATTTGGAGGCATTTAATGTTCGAGCAAAAACGGCTGATTTTCGACAAAAGAGATAACACCCCCCCATTACGTCATGCTTCAGAAATGTGGAAAATGGTCCGTTTTCAAATGTTTTATTTTTGAACGTCAGTTCACATTTGTAGGTGGATCATCAGTGTTAGAGCTAAAATTAGCATGTTTAAAGTGATTTTCATGCTTCCAGGGGCTCGGGAAGTGAAATAAATACCATTTGGAGGCATTTAATGTTCGAGCAAAAACGGCTGATTTTCGACAAAAGAGATAACACCCCCCCATTACGTCATGCTTCAGAAATGTGGAAAATGGTCCGTTTTCAAATGTTTTATTTTTGAACGTCAGTTCACATTTGTAGGTGGATCATCAGTGTTAGAGCTAAAATTAGCATGTTTAAAGTGATTTTCATGCTTCCAGGGGCTCGGGAAGTTAATTAAATACCATTTGGAGGCATTTAATGTTCGGGCAAAAACGGCTGATTTTCGACAAAAGAGCTAACACCCCCCCATTACGTCATGCTTCAGAAATGTGGAAAATGGTCCGTTTTCAAATGTTGTATTTTTGAACGTCAGTTCACATTTGTAGGTGGATCATCAGTGTTAGAGCTAAAATTAGCATGTTTAAAGTGATTTTCATGCTTCCAGGGGCTCGGGAAGTGAAATAAAAACCATTTGGAGGCATTTAATGTTCGAGCAAAAACGGCTGATTTTCGACAAAAGAGATAACACCCCCCATTACGTCATGCTTCAGAAATGTGGAAAATGTTCCGTTTTCAAATGTTTTATTTTTGAACGTCAGTTCACATTTGTAGGTGGATCATCAGTGTTAGAGCTAAAATTAGCATGTTTAAAGTGATTTTCATGCTTCCAGGGGCTCGGGAAGTGAAATAAATACCATTTGGAGGCATTTAATGTTCGAGCAAAAACGGCTGATTTTCGACAAAAGAGATAACACCCCCCCATTACGTCATGCTTCAGAAATGTGGAAAATGGTCAGTTTTCAAATGTTTTATTTTTGAACGTCAGTTCACATTTGTAGGGGGATCATCAGTGTTAGAGCTAAAATTAGCATGTTTAAAGTGATTTTCATGCTTCCAGGGGCCCAAAACACAAGATTTATGGAATGGTTAAAAGTGCATGAAAATGGCCAATTTACTCACTCTGAGTTCTCAAAAAGGGTTTCTTCATCCCGGGAAGTTAATTAAATACCATTTGGAGGCATTTAATGTTCGAGCAAAAACGGCTGATTTTCGACAAAAGAGATAACACCCCCCCATTACTTCATGCTTCAGAAATGTGGAAAATGGTCCGTTTTCAAATGTTTTATTTTTGAACGTCAGTTCACATTTGTAGGTGGATCATCAGTGTTAGAGCTAAAATTAGCATGTTTAAAGTGATTTTCATGCTTCCAGGGGCTCGGGAAGTTAATTAAATACCATTTGGAGGCATTTAATGTTCTAGCAAAAACGGCTGATTTTCGACAAAAGAGATAACACCCCCCATTACGTCATGCTTCAGAAATGTGGAAAATGGTCCGTTTTCAAATGTTTTATTTTTGAACGTCAGTTCACATTTGTAGGTGGATCATCAGTGTTAGAGCTAAAATTAGCATGTTTAAAGTGATTTTCATGCTTCCAGGGGCTCGGGAAGTGAAATAAATACCATTTGGAGGCATTTAATGTTCGAGCAAAAACGGCTGATTTTCGACTAAAGAGATAACACCCCCCCATTACGTCATGCTTCAGAAATGTGGAAAATGGTCCGTTTTCAAAGTTTTATTTTTGAACGTCAGTTCACATTTGTAGGTGGATCATCAGTGTTAGAGCTAAAATTAGCATGTTTAAAGTGATTTTCATGCTTCCAGGGGCTCGGGAAGTTAATTAAATACCATTTGGAGGCATTTAATGTTCGAGCAAAAACGGCTGATTTTCGACAAAAGAGATAACACCCCCCCATTACGTCATGCTTCAGAAATGTGGAAAATGGTCCGTTTTCAAATGTTTTATTTTTGAACGTCAGTTCACATTTGTAGGTGGATCATCAGTGTTAGAGCTAAAATTAGCATGTTTAAAGTGATTTTCATGCTTCCAGGGGCTCGGGAAGTTAATTAAATACCATTTGGAGGCATTTAATGTTCGAGCAAAAACGGCTGATTTTCGACAAAAGAGATAACACCCCCCCATTACGTCATGCTTCAGAAATGTGGAAAATGGTCCGTTTTCAAATGTTTTATTTTTGAACGTCAGTTCACATTTGTAGGTGGATCATCAGTGTTAGAGCTAAAATTAGCATGTTTAAAGTGATTTTCATGCTTCCAGGGGCCCAAAACACAAGATTTATGGAATGGTTAAAAGTGCATGAAAATGGCCAATTTACTCACTCTGAGTTCTCAAAAAGGGTTTCTTCACCCCGGGAAGTTAATTAAATACCATTTGGAGGCATTTAATGTTCGAGCAAAAACGGCTGATTTTCGACAAAAGAGCTAACACCCCCCCATTACGTCATGCTTCAGAAATGTGGAAAATGGTCCGTTTTCAAATGTTTTATTTTTGAACGTCAGTTCACATTTGTAGGTGGATCATCAGTGTTAGAGCTAAAATTAGCATGTTTAAAGTGATTTTCATGCTTCCAGGGGCTCGGGAAGTGAAATAAATACCATTTGGAGGCATTTAATGTTCGAGCAAAAACGGCTGATTTTCGACAAAAGAGATAACACCCCCCCATTACGTCATGCTTCAGAAATGTGGAAAATGGTCCGTTTTCAAATGTTTTATTTTTGAACGTCAGTTCACATTTGTAGGTGGATCATCAGTGTTAGAGCTAAAATTAGCATGTTTAAAGTGATTTTCATGCTTCCAGGGGGTCGGGAAGTTAATTAAATACCATTTGGAGGCATTTAATGTTCGAGCAAAAACGGCTGATTTTCGACAAAAGAGATAACACCCCCCCATTACGTCATGCTTCAGAAATGTGGAAAATGGTCCGTTTTCAAATGTTTTATTTTTGAACGTCAGTTCACATTTGTAGGTGGATCATCAGTGTTAGAGCTAAAATTAGCATGTTTAAAGTGATTTTCATGCTTCCAGGGGCTCGGGAAGTTAATTAAATACCATTTAGAGGCATTTAATGTTCGAGCAAAAACAGCTGATTTTCGACAAAAGAGATAACACCCCCCCCATTACGTCATGCTTCAGAAATGTGGAAAATGGTCCGTTTTCAAATGTTTTATTTTTGAACGTCAGTTCACATTTGTAGGTGGATCATCAGTGTTAGAGCTAAAATTAGCATGTTTAAAGTGATTTTCATGCTTCCAGGGGCTCGGGAAGTTAATTAAATACCATTTGGAGGCATTTAATGTTCGAGCAAAAACGGCTGATTTTCGACAAAAGAGATAACACCCCCCCATTACGTCATGCTTCAGAAATGTGGAAAATGGTCCGTTTTCAAATGTTTTATTTTTGAACGTCAGTTCACATTTGTAGGTGGATCATCAGTGTTAGAGCTAAAATTAGCATGTTTAAAGTGATTTTCATGCTTCCAGGGGCTCGGGAAGTTAATTAAATACCATTTGGAGGCATTTAATGTTCGAGCAAAAACGGCTGATTTTCGACAAAAGAGATAACACCCCCCCATTACGTCATGCTTCAGAAATGTGGAAAATGGTCCGTTTTCAAATGTTTTATTTTTGAACGTCAGTTCACATTTGTAGGTGGATCATCAGTGTTAGAGCTAAAATTAGCATGTTTAAAGTGATTTTCATGCTTCCAGGGGCTCGGGAAGTTAATTAAATACCATTTGGAGGCATTTAATGTTCGAGCAAAAACGGCTGATTTTCGACAAAAGAGATAACACCCCCCCATTACGTCATGCTTCAGAAATGTGGAAAATGGTCCGTTTTCAAATGTTTTATTTTTGAACGTCAGTTCACATTTGTAGGTGGATCATCAGTGTTAGAGCTAAAATTAGCATGTTTAAAGTGATTTTCATGCTTCCAGGGGCCCAAAACACAAGATTTATGGAATGGTTAAAAGTGCATGAAAATGGCCAATTTACTCACTCTGAGTTCTCAAAAAGGGTTTCTTCACCCCGGGAAGTTAATTAAATACCATTTGGAGGCATTTAATGTTCGAGCAAAAACGGCTGATTTTCGACAAAAGAGATAACACCCCCCATTACGTCATGCTTCAGAAATGTGGAAAATGGTCCTTTTTCAAATGTTTTATTTTTGAACGTCAGTTCACATTTGTAGGTGGATCATCAGTGTTAGAGCTAAAATTAGCATGTTTAAAGTGATTTTCATGCTTCCAGGGGCTCGGGAAGTGAAATAAATACCATTTGGAGGCATTTAATGTTCGAGCAAAAACGGCTGATTTTCCACAAAAGAGATAACACCCCCCCATTACGTCATGCTTCAGAAATGTGGAAAATGGTCCGTTTTCAAATGTTTTATTTTTGAACGTCAGTTCACATTTGTAGGTGGATCATCAGTGTTAGAGCTAAAATTAGCATGTTTAAAGTGATTTTCATGCTTCCAGGGGCTCGGGAAGTTAATTAAATACCATTTGGAGGCATTTAATGTTCGAGCAAAAACGGCTGATTTTCGACAAAAGAGATAACACCCCCCCATTACGTCATGCTTCAGAAATGTGGAAAATGGTCCGTTTTCAAATGTTTTATTTTTGAACGTCAGTTCACATTTGTAGGTGGATCATCAGTGTTAGAGCTAAAATTAGCATGTTTAAAGTGATTTTCATGCTTCCAGGGGCTCGGGAAGTTAATTAAATACCATTTGGAGGCATTTAATGTTCGAGCAAAAACAGCTGATTTTCGACAAAAGAGATAACACCCCCCCATTACGTCATGCTTCAGAAATGTGGAAAATGGTCCGTTTTCAAATGTTTTATTTTTGAACGTCAGTTCACATTTGTAGGTGGATCATCAGTGTTAGAGCTAAAATTAGCATGCTTAAAGTGATTTTCATGCTTCCAGGGGCTCGGGAAGTTAATTAAATACCATTTGGAGGCATTTAATGTTCGAGCAAAAACGGCTGATTTTCGACAAAAGAGATAACACCCCCCCATTACGTCATGCTTCAGAAATGTGGAAAATGGTCCGTTTTCAAATGTTTTATTTTTGAACGTCAGTTCACATTTGTAGGTGGATCATCAGTGTTAGAGCTAAAATTAGCATGTTTAAAGTGATTTTCATGCTTCCAGGGGCTCGGGAAGTTAATTAAATACCATTTGGAGGCATTTAATGTTCGAGCAAAAACGGCTGATTTTCGACAAAAGAGATAACACCCCCCCATTACGTCATGCTTCAGAAATGTGGAAAATGGTCCTTTTTCAAATGTTTTATTTTTGAACGTCAGTTCACATTTGTAGGTGGATCATCAGTGTTAGAGCTAAAATTAGCATGTTTAAAGTGATTTTCATGCTTCCAGGGGCTCGGGAAGTTAATTAAATACCATTTGGAGGCATTTAATGTTCGAGCAAAAACGGCTGATTTTCGACAAAAGAGATAACACCCCCCCATTACGTCATGCTTCAGAAATGTGGAAAATGGTCCGTTTTCAAATGTTTTATTTTTGAACGTCAGTTCACATTTGTAGGTGGATCATCAGTGTTAGAGCTAAAATTAGCATGTTTAAAGTGATTTTCATGCTTCCAGGGGCCCAAAACACAAGATTTATGGAATGGTTAAAAGTGCATTAAAATGGCCAATTTTCTCACTCTGAGTTCTCAAAAAGGGTTTCTTCACCCCGGGAAGTTAATTAAATACCATTTGGAGGCATTTAATGTTCGAGCAAAAACGGCTGATTTTCGACAAAAGAGATAACACCCCCCCATTACGTCATGCTTCAGAAATGTGGAAAATGGTCCGTTTTCAAATGTTTTATTTTTGAACGTCAGTTCACATTTGTAGGTGGATCATCAGTGTTAGAGCTAAAATTAGCATGTTTAAAGTGATTTTCATGCTTCCAGGGGCTTGGGAAGTGAAATAAATACCATTTGGAGGCATTTAATGTTCGAGCAAAAACGGCTGATTTTCGACAAAAGAGATAACACCCCCCCATTACGTCATGCTTCAGAAATGTGGAAAATGGTCCGTTTTCAAATGTTTTATTTTTGAACGTCAGTTCACATTTGTAGGTGGATCATCAGTGTTAGAGCTAAAATTAGCATGTTTAAAGTGATTTTCATGCTTCCAGGGGCTCGGGAAGTTAATTAAATACCATTTGAAGGCATTTAATGTTCGGGCAAAAACGGCTGATTTTCGACAAAAGAGCTAACACCCCCCCATTACGTCATGCTTCAGAAATGTGGAAAATGGTCCGTTTTCAAATGTTGTATTTTTGAACGTCAGTTCACATTTGTAGGTGGATCATCAGTGTTAGAGCTAAAATTAGCATGTTTAAAGTGATTTTCATGCTTCCAGGGGCTCGGGAAGTGAAATAAATACCATTTGGAGGCATTTAATGTTCGAGCAAAAACGGCTGATTTTCGACAAAAGAGATAACACCCCCCCATTACGTCATGCTTCAGAAATGTGGAAAATGTTCCGTTTTCAAATGTTTTATTTTTGAACGTCAGTTCACATTTGTAGGTGGATCATCAGTGTTAGAGCTAAAATTAGCATGTTTAAAGTGATTTTCATGCTTCCAGGGGCTCGGGAAGTGAAATAAATACCATTTGGAGGCATTTAATGTTCGAGCAAAAACGGCTGATTTTCGACAAAAGAGATAACACCCCCCCATTACGTCATGCTTCAGAAATGTGGAAAATGGTCAGTTTTCAAATGTTTTATTTTTGAACGTCAGTTCACATTTGTAGGGGGATCATCAGTGTTAGAGCTAAAATTAGCATGTTTAAAGTGATTTTCATGCTTCCAGGGGCCCAAAACACAAGATTTATGGAATGGTTAAAAGTGCATGAAAATGGCCAATTTACTCACTCTGAGTTCTCAAAAAGGGTTTCTTCATCCCGGGAAGTTAATTAAATACCATTTGGAGGCATTTAATGTTCGAGCAAAAACGGCTGATTTTCGACAAAAGAGATAACACCCCCCCATTACTTCATGCTTCAGAAATGTGGAAAATGGTCCGTTTTCAAATGTTTTATTTTTGAACGTCAGTTCACATTTGTAGGTGGATCATCAGTGTTAGAGCTAAAATTAGCATGTTTAAAGTGATTTTCATGCTTCCAGGGGCTCGGGAAGTTAATTAAATACCATTTGGAGGCATTTAATGTTCTAGCAAAAACGGCTGATTTTCGACAAAAGAGATAACACCCCCCATTACGTCATGCTTCAGAAATGTGGAAAATGGTCCGTTTTCAAATGTTTTATTTTTGAACGTCAGTTCACATTTGTAGGTGGATCATCAGTGTTAGAGCTAAAATTAGCATGTTTAAAGTGATTTTCATGCTTCCAGGGGCTCGGGAAGTGAAATAAATACCATTTGGAGGCATTTAATGTTCGAGCAAAAACGGCTGATTTTCGACTAAAGAGATAACACCCCCCCATTACGTCATGCTTCAGAAATGTGGAAAATGGTCCGTTTTCAAAGTTTTATTTTTGAACGTCAGTTCACATTTGTAGGTGGATCATCAGTGTTAGAGCTAAAATTAGCATGTTTAAAGTGATTTTCATGCTTCCAGGGGCTCGGGAAGTTAATTAAATACCATTTGGAGGCATTTAATGTTCGAGCAAAAACGGCTGATTTTCGACAAAAGAGATAACACCCCCCCATTACGTCATGCTTCAGAAATGTGGAAAATGGTCCGTTTTCAAATGTTTTATTTTTGAACGTCAGTTCACATTTGTAGGTGGATCATCAGTGTTAGAGCTAAAATTAGCATGTTTAAAGTGATTTTCATGCTTCCAGGGGCTCGGGAAGTTAATTAAATACCATTTGGAGGCATTTAATGTTCGAGCAAAAACGGCTGATTTTCGACAAAAGAGATAACACCCCCCCATTACGTCATGCTTCAGAAATGTGGAAAATGGTCCGTTTTCAAATGTTTTATTTTTGAACGTCAGTTCACATTTGTAGGTGGATCATCAGTGTTAGAGCTAAAATTAGCATGTTTAAAGTGATTTTCATGCTTCCAGGGGCCCAAAACACAAGATTTATGGAATGGTTAAAAGTGCATGAAAATGGCCAATTTACTCACTCTGAGTTCTCAAAAAGGGTTTCTTCACCCCGGGAAGTTAATTAAATACCATTTGGAGGCATTTAATGTTCGAGCAAAAACGGCTGATTTTCGACAAAAGAGCTAACACCCCCCCATTACGTCATGCTTCAGAAATGTGGAAAATGGTCCGTTTTCAAATGTTTTATTTTTGAACGTCAGTTCACATTTGTAGGTGGATCATCAGTGTTAGAGCTAAAATTAGCATGTTTAAAGTGATTTTCATGCTTCCAGGGGCTCGTGAAGTGAAATAAATACCATTTGGAGGCATTTAATGTTCGAGCAAAAACGGCTGATTTTCGACAAAAGAGATAACACCCCCCCCATTACGTCATGCTTCAGAAATGTGGAAAATGGTCCGTTTTCAAATGTTTTATTTTTGAACGTCAGTTCACATTTGTAGGTGGATCATCAGTGTTAGAGCTAAAATTAGCATGTTTAAAGTGATTTTCATGCTTCCAGGGGGTCGGGAAGTTAATTAAATACCATTTGGAGGCATTTAATGTTCGAGCAAAAACGGCTGATTTTCGACAAAAGAGATAACACCCCCCCATTACGTCATGCTTCAGAAATGTGGAAAATGGTCCGTTTTCAAATGTTTTATTTTTGAACGTCAGTTCACATTTGTAGGTGGATCATCAGTGTTAGAGCTAAAATTAGCATGTTTAAAGTGATTTTCATGCTTCCAGGGGCTCGGGAAGTTAATTAAATACCATTTAGAGGCATTTAATGTTCGAGCAAAAACAGCTGATTTTCGACAAAAGAGATAACACCCCCCCATTACGTCATGCTTCAGAAATGTGGAAAATCGTCCGTTTTCAAATGTTTTATTTTTGAACGTCAGTTCACATTTGTAGGTGGATCATCAGTGTTAGAGCTAAAATTAGCATGTTTAAAGTGATTTTCATGCTTCCAGGGGCTCGGGAAGTTAATTAAATACCATTTGGAGGCATTTAATGTTCGAGCAAAAACGGCTGATTTTCGACAAAAGAGATAACACCCCCCCATTACGTCATGCTTCAGAAATGTGGAAAATGGTCCGTTTTCAAATGTTTTATTTTTGAACGTCAGTTCACATTTGTAGGTGGATCATCAGTGTTAGAGCTAAAATTAGCATGTTTAAAGTGATTTTCATGCTTCCAGGGGCTCGGGAAGTTAATTAAATACCATTTGGAGGCATTTAATGTTCGAGCAAAAACGGCTGATTTTCGACAAAAGAGATAACACCCCCCCATTACGTCATGCTTCAGAAATGTGGAAAATGGTCCGTTTTCAAATGTTTTATTTTTGAACGTCAGTTCACATTTGTAGGTGGATCATCAGTGTTAGAGCTAAAATTAGCATGTTTAAAGTGATTTTCATGCTTCCAGGGGCTCGGGAAGTTAATTAAATACCATTTGGAGGCATTTAATGTTCGAGCAAAAACGGCTGATTTTCGACAAAAGAGATAACACCCCCCCATTACGTCATGCTTCAGAAATGTGGAAAATGGTCCGTTTTCAAATGTTTTATTTTTGAACGTCAGTTCACATTTGTAGGTGGATCATCAGTGTTAGAGCTAAAATTAGCATGTTTAAAGTGATTTTCATGCTTCCAGGGGCCCAAAACACAAGATTTATGGAATGGTTAAAAGTGCATGAAAATGGCCAATTTACTCACTCTGAGTTCTCAAAAAGGGTTTCTTCACCCCGGGAAGTTAATTAAATACCATTTGGAGGCATTTAATGTTCGAGCAAAAACGGCTGATTTTCGACAAAAGAGATAACACCCCCCATTACGTCATGCTTCAGAAATGTGGAAAATGGTCCTTTTTCAAATGTTTTATTTTTGAACGTCAGTTCACATTTGTAGGTGGATCATCAGTGTTAGAGCTAAAATTAGCATGTTTAAAGTGATTTTCATGCTTCCAGGGGCTCGGGAAGTGAAATAAATACCATTTGGAGGCATTTAATGTTCGAGCAAAAACGGCTGATTTTCCACAAAAGAGATAACACCCCCCCATTACGTCATGCTTCAGAAATGTGGAAAATGGTCCGTTTTCAAATGTTTTATTTTTGAACGTCAGTTCACATTTGTAGGTGGATCATCAGTGTTAGAGCTAAAATTAGCATGTTTAAAGTGATTTTCATGCTTCCAGGGGCTCGGGAAGTTAATTAAATACCATTTGGAGGCATTTAATGTTCGAGCAAAAACGGCTGATTTTCGACAAAAGAGATAACACCCCCCCATTACGTCATGCTTCAGAAATGTGGAAAATGGTCCGTTTTCAAATGTTTTATTTTTGAACGTCAGTTCACATTTGTAGGTGGATCATCAGTGTTAGAGCTAAAATTAGCATGTTTAAAGTGATTTTCATGCTTCCAGGGGCTCGGGAAGTTAATTAAATACCATTTGGAGGCATTTAATGTTCGAGCAAAAACAGCTGATTTTCGACAAAAGAGATAACACCCCCCCATTACGTCATGCTTCAGAAATGTGGAAAATGGTCCGTTTTCAAATGTTTTATTTTTGAACGTCAGTTCACATTTGTAGGTGGATCATCAGTGTTAGAGCTAAAATTAGCATGCTTAAAGTGATTTTCATGCTTCCAGGGGCTCGGGAAGTTAATTAAATACCATTTGGAGGCATTTAATGTTCGAGCAAAAACGGCTGATTTTCGACAAAAGAGATAACACCCCCCCATTACGTCATGCTTCAGAAATGTGGAAAATGGTCCGTTTTCAAATGTTTTATTTTTGAACGTCAGTTCACATTTGTAGGTGGATCATCAGTGTTAGAGCTAAAATTAGCATGTTTAAAGTGATTTTCATGCTTCCAGGGGCTCGGGAAGTTAATTAAATACCATTTGGAGGCATTTAATGTTCGAGCAAAAACGGCTGATTTTCGACAAAAGAGATAACACCCCCCCATTACGTCATGCTTCAGAAATGTGGAAAATGGTCCTTTTTCAAATGTTTTATTTTTGAACGTCAGTTCACATTTGTAGGTGGATCATCAGTGTTAGAGCTAAAATTAGCATGTTTAAAGTGATTTTCATGCTTCCAGGGGCTCGGGAAGTTAATTAAATACCATTTGGAGGCATTTAATGTTCGAGCAAAAACGGCTGATTTTCGACAAAAGAGATAACACCCCCCCATTACGTCATGCTTCAGAAATGTGGAAAATGGTCCGTTTTCAAATGTTTTATTTTTGAACGTCAGTTCACATTTGTAGGTGGATCATCAGTGTTAGAGCTAAAATTAGCATGTTTAAAGTGATTTTCATGCTTCCAGGGGCTCGGGAAGTTAATTAAATACCATTTGGAGGCATTTAATGTTCGAGCAAAAACGGCTGATTTTCGACAAAAGAGATAACACCCCCCCATTACGTCATGCTTCAGAAATGTGGAAAATGGTCCGTTTTCAAATGTTTTATTTTTGAACGTCAGTTCACATTTGTAGGTGGATCATCAGTGTTAGAGCTAAAATTAGCATGTTTAAAGTGATTTTCATGCTTCCAGGGGCTCGGGAAGTTAATTAAATACCATTTGGAGGCATTTAATGTTCGAGCAAAAACGGCTGATTTTCGACAAAAGAGATAACACCCCCCCATTACGTCATGCTTCAGAAATGTGGAAAATGGTCCGTTTTCAAATGTTTTATTTTTGAACGTCAGTTCACATTTGTAGGTGGATCATCAGTGTTAGAGCTAAAATTAGCATGTTTAAAGTGATTTTCATGCTTCCAGGGGCCCAAAACACAAGATTTATGGAATGGTTAAAAGTGCATGAAAATGGCCAATTTACTCACTCTGAGTTCTCAAAAAGGGTTTCTTCACCCCGGGAAGTTAATTAAATACCATTTGGAGGCATTTAATGTTCGAGCAAAAACGGCTGATTTTCGACAAAAGAGATAACACCCCCCATTACGTCATGCTTCAGAAATGTGGAAAATGGTCCTTTTTCAAATGTTTTATTTTTGAACGTCAGTTCACATTTGTAGGTGGATCATCAGTGTTAGAGCTAAAATTAGCATGTTTAAAGTGATTTTCATGCTTCCAGGGGCTCGGGAAGTGAAATAAATACCATTTGGAGGCATTTAATGTTCGAGCAAAAACGGCTGATTTTCCACAAAAGAGATAACACCCCCCCATTACGTCATGCTTCAGAAATGTGGAAAATGGTCCGTTTTCAAATGTTTTATTTTTGAACGTCAGTTCACATTTGTAGGTGGATCATCAGTGTTAGAGCTAAAATTAGCATGTTTAAAGTGATTTTCATGCTTCCAGGGGCTCGGGAAGTTAATTAAATACCATTTGGAGGCATTTAATGTTCGAGCAAAAACGGCTGATTTTCGACAAAAGAGATAACACCCCCCCATTACGTCATGCTTCAGAAATGTGGAAAATGGTCCGTTTTCAAATGTTTTATTTTTGAACGTCAGTTCACATTTGTAGGTGGATCATCAGTGTTAGAGCTAAAATTAGCATGTTTAAAGTGATTTTCATGCTTCCAGGGGCTCGGGAAGTTAATTAAATACCATTTGGAGGCATTTAATGTTCGAGCAAAAACAGCTGATTTTCGACAAAAGAGATAACACCCCCCCATTACGTCATGCTTCAGAAATGTGGAAAATGGTCCGTTTTCAAATGTTTTATTTTTGAACGTCAGTTCACATTTGTAGGTGGATCATCAGTGTTAGAGCTAAAATTAGCATGCTTAAAGTGATTTTCATGCTTCCAGGGGCTCGGGAAGTTAATTAAATACCATTTGGAGGCATTTAATGTTCGAGCAAAAACGGCTGATTTTCGACAAAAGAGATAACACCCCCCCATTACGTCATGCTTCAGAAATGTGGAAAATGGTCCGTTTTCAAATGTTTTATTTTTGAACGTCAGTTCACATTTGTAGGTGGATCATCAGTGTTAGAGCTAAAATTAGCATGTTTAAAGTGATTTTCATGCTTCCAGGGGCTCGGGAAGTTAATTAAATACCATTTGGAGGCATTTAATGTTCGAGCAAAAACGGCTGATTTTCGACAAAAGAGATAACACCCCCCCATTACGTCATGCTTCAGAAATGTGGAAAATGGTCCTTTTTCAAATGTTTTATTTTTGAACGTCAGTTCACATTTGTAGGTGGATCATCAGTGTTAGAGCTAAAATTAGCATGTTTAAAGTGATTTTCATGCTTCCAGGGGCTCGGGAAGTTAATTAAATACCATTTGGAGGCATTTAATGTTCGAGCAAAAACGGCTGATTTTCGACAAAAGAGATAACACCCCCCCATTACGTCATGCTTCAGAAATGTGGAAAATGGTCCGTTTTCAAATGTTTTATTTTTGAACGTCAGTTCACATTTGTAGGTGGATCATCAGTGTTAGAGCTAAAATTAGCATGTTTAAAGTGATTTTCATGCTTCCAGGGGCTCGGGAAGTTAATTAAATACCATTTGGAGGCATTTAATGTTCGAGCAAAAACGGCTGATTTTCGACAAAAGAGATAACACCCCCCCATTACGTCATGCTTCAGAAATGTGGAAAATGGTCCGTTTTCAAATGTTTTATTTTTGAACGTCAGTTCACATTTGTAGGTGGATCATCAGTGTTAGAGCTAAAATTAGCATGTTTAAAGTGATTTTCATGCTTCCAGGGGCCCAAAACACAAGATTTATGGAATGGTTAAAAGTGCATGAAAATGGCCAATTTACTCACTCTGAGTTCTCAAAAAGGGTTTCTTCACCCCGGGAAGTTAATTAAATACCATTTGGAGGCATTTAATGTTCGAGCAAAAACGGCTGATTTTCGACAAAAGAGCTAACACCCCCCCATTACGTCATGCTTCAGAAATGTGGAAAATGGTCCGTTTTCAAATGTTTTATTTTTGAACGTCAGTTCACATTTGTAGGTGGATCATCAGTGTTAGAGCTAAAATTAGCATGTTTAAAGTGATTTTCATGCTTCCAGGGGCTCGGGAAGTGAAATAAATACCATTTGGAGGCATTTAATGTTCGAGCAAAAACGGCTGATTTTCGACAAAAGAGATAACACCCCCCCCATTACGTCATGCTTCAGAAATGTGGAAAATGGTCCGTTTTCAAATGTTTTATTTTTGAACGTCAGTTCACATTTGTAGGTGGATCATCAGTGTTAGAGCTAAAATTAGCATGTTTAAAGTGATTTTCATGCTTCCAGGGGGTCGGGAAGTTAATTAAATACCATTTGGAGGCATTTAATGTTCGAGCAAAAACGGCTGATTTTCGACAAAAGAGATAACACCCCCCCATTACGTCATGCTTCAGAAATGTGGAAAATGGTCCGTTTTCAAATGTTTTATTTTTGAACGTCAGTTCACATTTGTAGGTGGATCATCAGTGTTAGAGCTAAAATTAGCATGTTTAAAGTGATTTTCATGCTTCCAGGGGCCCAAAACACAAGATTTATGGAATGGTTAAAAGTGCATTAAAATGGCCAATTTTCTCACTCTGAGTTCTCAAAAAGGGTTTCTTCACCCCGGGAAGTTAATTAAATACCATTTGGAGGCATTTAATGTTCGAGCAAAAACGGCTGATTTTCGACAAAAGAGATAACACCCCCCCATTACGTCATGCTTCAGAAATGTGGAAAATGGTCCGTTTTCAAATGTTTTATTTTTGAACGTCAGTTCACATTTGTAGGTGGATCATCAGTGTTAGAGCTAAAATTAGCATGTTTAAAGTGATTTTCATGCTTCCAGGGGCTTGGGAAGTGAAATAAATACCATTTGGAGGCATTTAATGTTCGAGCAAAAACGGCTGATTTTCGACAAAAGAGATAACACCCCCCCATTACGTCATGCTTCAGAAATGTGGAAAATGGTCCGTTTTCAAATGTTTTATTTTTGAACGTCAGTTCACATTTGTAGGTGGATCATCAGTGTTAGAGCTAAAATTAGCATGTTTAAAGTGATTTTCATGCTTCCAGGGGCTCGGGAAGTTAATTAAATACCATTTGGAGGCATTTAATGTTCGGGCAAAAACGGCTGATTTTCGACAAAAGAGCTAACACCCCCCCATTACGTCATGCTTCAGAAATGTGGAAAATGGTCCGTTTTCAAATGTTGTATTTTTGAACGTCAGTTCACATTTGTAGGTGGATCATCAGTGTTAGAGCTAAAATTAGCATGTTTAAAGTGATTTTCATGCTTCCAGGGGCTCGGGAAGTGAAATAAATACCATTTGGAGGCATTTAATGTTCGAGCAAAAACGGCTGATTTTCGACAAAAGAGATAACACCCCCCCATTACGTCATGCTTCAGAAATGTGGAAAATGTTCCGTTTTCAAATGTTTTATTTTTGAACGTCAGTTCACATTTGTAGGTGGATCATCAGTGTTAGAGCTAAAATTAGCATGTTTAAAGTGATTTTCATGCTTCCAGGGGCTCGGGAAGTGAAATAAATACCATTTGGAGGCATTTAATGTTCGAGCAAAAACGGCTGATTTTCGACAAAAGAGATAACACCCCCCCATTACGTCATGCTTCAGAAATGTGGAAAATGGTCAGTTTTCAAATGTTTTATTTTTGAACGTCAGTTCACATTTGTAGGGGGATCATCAGTGTTAGAGCTAAAATTAGCATGTTTAAAGTGATTTTCATGCTTCCAGGGGCCCAAAACACAAGATTTATGGAATGGTTAAAAGTGCATGAAAATGGCCAATTTACTCACTCTGAGTTCTCAAAAAGGGTTTCTTCATCCCGGGAAGTTAATTAAATACCATTTGGAGGCATTTAATGTTCGAGCAAAAACGGCTGATTTTCGACAAAAGAGATAACACCCCCCCATTACTTCATGCTTCAGAAATGTGGAAAATGGTCCGTTTTCAAATGTTTTATTTTTGAACGTCAGTTCACATTTGTAGGTGGATCATCAGTGTTAGAGCTAAAATTAGCATGTTTAAAGTGATTTTCATGCTTCCAGGGGCTCGGGAAGTTAATTAAATACCATTTGGAGGCATTTAATGTTCTAGCAAAAACGGCTGATTTTCGACAAAAGAGATAACACCCCCCATTACGTCATGCTTCAGAAATGTGGAAAATGGTCCGTTTTCAAATGTTTTATTTTTGAACGTCAGTTCACATTTGTAGGTGGATCATCAGTGTTAGAGCTAAAATTAGCATGTTTAAAGTGATTTTCATGCTTCCAGGGGCTCGGGAAGTGAAATAAATACCATTTGGAGGCATTTAATGTTCGAGCAAAAACGGCTGATTTTCGACTAAAGAGATAACACCCCCCCATTACGTCATGCTTCAGAAATGTGGAAAATGGTCCGTTTTCAAAGTTTTATTTTTGAACGTCAGTTCACATTTGTAGGTGGATCATCAGTGTTAGAGCTAAAATTAGCATGTTTAAAGTGATTTTCATGCTTCCAGGGGCTCGGGAAGTTAATTAAATACCATTTGGAGGCATTTAATGTTCGAGCAAAAACGGCTGATTTTCGACAAAAGAGATAACACCCCCCCATTACGTCATGCTTCAGAAATGTGGAAAATGGTCCGTTTTCAAATGTTTTATTTTTGAACGTCAGTTCACATTTGTAGGTGGATCATCAGTGTTAGAGCTAAAATTAGCATGTTTAAAGTGATTTTCATGCTTCCAGGGGCTCGGGAAGTTAATTAAATACCATTTGGAGGCATTTAATGTTCGAGCAAAAACGGCTGATTTTCGACAAAAGAGATAACACCCCCCCATTACGTCATGCTTCAGAAATGTGGAAAATGGTCCGTTTTCAAATGTTTTATTTTTGAACGTCAGTTCACATTTGTAGGTGGATCATCAGTGTTAGAGCTAAAATTAGCATGTTTAAAGTGATTTTCATGCTTCCAGGGGCCCAAAACACAAGATTTATGGAATGGTTAAAAGTGCATGAAAATGGCCAATTTACTCACTCTGAGTTCTCAAAAAGGGTTTCTTCACCCCGGGAAGTTAATTAAATACCATTTGGAGGCATTTAATGTTCGAGCAAAAACGGCTGATTTTCGACAAAAGAGCTAACACCCCCCCATTACGTCATGCTTCAGAAATGTGGAAAATGGTCCGTTTTCAAATGTTTTATTTTTGAACGTCAGTTCACATTTGTAGGTGGATCATCAGTGTTAGAGCTAAAATTAGCATGTTTAAAGTGATTTTCATGCTTCCAGGGGCTCGGGAAGTGAAATAAATACCATTTGGAGGCATTTAATGTTCGAGCAAAAACGGCTGATTTTCGACAAAAGAGATAACACCCCCCCCATTACGTCATGCTTCAGAAATGTGGAAAATGGTCCGTTTTCAAATGTTTTATTTTTGAACGTCAGTTCACATTTGTAGGTGGATCATCAGTGTTAGAGCTAAAATTAGCATGTTTAAAGTGATTTTCATGCTTCCAGGGGGTCGGGAAGTTAATTAAATACCATTTGGAGGCATTTAATGTTCGAGCAAAAACGGCTGATTTTCGACAAAAGAGATAACACCCCCCCATTACGTCATGCTTCAGAAATGTGGAAAATGGTCCGTTTTCAAATGTTTTATTTTTGAACGTCAGTTCACATTTGTAGGTGGATCATCAGTGTTAGAGCTAAAATTAGCATGTTTAAAGTGATTTTCATGCTTCCAGGGGCTCGGGAAGTTAATTAAATACCATTTAGAGGCATTTAATGTTCGAGCAAAAACAGCTGATTTTCGACAAAAGAGATAACACCCCCCCATTACGTCATGCTTCAGAAATGTGGAAAATCGTCCGTTTTCAAATGTTTTATTTTTGAACGTCAGTTCACATTTGTAGGTGGATCATCAGTGTTAGAGCTAAAATTAGCATGTTTAAAGTGATTTTCATGCTTCCAGGGGCTCGGGAAGTTAATTAAATACCATTTGGAGGCATTTAATGTTCGAGCAAAAACGGCTGATTTTCGACAAAAGAGATAACACCCCCCCATTACGTCATGCTTCAGAAATGTGGAAAATGGTCCGTTTTCAAATGTTTTATTTTTGAACGTCAGTTCACATTTGTAGGTGGATCATCAGTGTTAGAGCTAAAATTAGCATGTTTAAAGTGATTTTCATGCTTCCAGGGGCTCGGGAAGTTAATTAAATACCATTTGGAGGCATTTAATGTTCGAGCAAAAACGGCTGATTTTCGACAAAAGAGATAACACCCCCCCATTACGTCATGCTTCAGAAATGTGGAAAATGGTCCGTTTTCAAATGTTTTATTTTTGAACGTCAGTTCACATTTGTAGGTGGATCATCAGTGTTAGAGCTAAAATTAGCATGTTTAAAGTGATTTTCATGCTTCCAGGGGCTCGGGAAGTTAATTAAATACCATTTGGAGGCATTTAATGTTCGAGCAAAAACGGCTGATTTTCGACAAAAGAGATAACACCCCCCCATTACGTCATGCTTCAGAAATGTGGAAAATGGTCCGTTTTCAAATGTTTTATTTTTGAACGTCAGTTCACATTTGTAGGTGGATCATCAGTGTTAGAGCTAAAATTAGCATGTTTAAAGTGATTTTCATGCTTCCAGGGGCCCAAAACACAAGATTTATGGAATGGTTAAAAGTGCATGAAAATGGCCAATTTACTCACTCTGAGTTCTCAAAAAGGGTTTCTTCACCCCGGGAAGTTAATTAAATACCATTTGGAGGCATTTAATGTTCGAGCAAAAACGGCTGATTTTCGACAAAAGAGATAACACCCCCCATTACGTCATGCTTCAGAAATGTGGAAAATGGTCCTTTTTCAAATGTTTTATTTTTGAACGTCAGTTCACATTTGTAGGTGGATCATCAGTGTTAGAGCTAAAATTAGCATGTTTAAAGTGATTTTCATGCTTCCAGGGGCTCGGGAAGTGAAATAAATACCATTTGGAGGCATTTAATGTTCGAGCAAAAACGGCTGATTTTCCACAAAAGAGATAACACCCCCCCATTACGTCATGCTTCAGAAATGTGGAAAATGGTCCGTTTTCAAATGTTTTATTTTTGAACGTCAGTTCACATTTGTAGGTGGATCATCAGTGTTAGAGCTAAAATTAGCATGTTTAAAGTGATTTTCATGCTTCCAGGGGCTCGGGAAGTTAATTAAATACCATTTGGAGGCATTTAATGTTCGAGCAAAAACGGCTGATTTTCGACAAAAGAGATAACACCCCCCCATTACGTCATGCTTCAGAAATGTGGAAAATGGTCCGTTTTCAAATGTTTTATTTTTGAACGTCAGTTCACATTTGTAGGTGGATCATCAGTGTTAGAGCTAAAATTAGCATGTTTAAAGTGATTTTCATGCTTCCAGGGGCTCGGGAAGTTAATTAAATACCATTTGGAGGCATTTAATGTTCGAGCAAAAACAGCTGATTTTCGACAAAAGAGATAACACCCCCCCATTACGTCATGCTTCAGAAATGTGGAAAATGGTCCGTTTTCAAATGTTTTATTTTTGAACGTCAGTTCACATTTGTAGGTGGATCATCAGTGTTAGAGCTAAAATTAGCATGCTTAAAGTGATTTTCATGCTTCCAGGGGCTCGGGAAGTTAATTAAATACCATTTGGAGGCATTTAATGTTCGAGCAAAAACGGCTGATTTTCGACAAAAGAGATAACACCCCCCCATTACGTCATGCTTCAGAAATGTGGAAAATGGTCCGTTTTCAAATGTTTTATTTTTGAACGTCAGTTCACATTTGTAGGTGGATCATCAGTGTTAGAGCTAAAATTAGCATGTTTAAAGTGATTTTCATGCTTCCAGGGGCTCGGGAAGTTAATTAAATACCATTTGGAGGCATTTAATGTTCGAGCAAAAACGGCTGATTTTCGACAAAAGAGATAACACCCCCCCATTACGTCATGCTTCAGAAATGTGGAAAATGGTCCTTTTTCAAATGTTTTATTTTTGAACGTCAGTTCACATTTGTAGGTGGATCATCAGTGTTAGAGCTAAAATTAGCATGTTTAAAGTGATTTTCATGCTTCCAGGGGCTCGGGAAGTTAATTAAATACCATTTGGAGGCATTTAATGTTCGAGCAAAAACGGCTGATTTTCGACAAAAGAGATAACACCCCCCCATTACGTCATGCTTCAGAAATGTGGAAAATGGTCCGTTTTCAAATGTTTTATTTTTGAACGTCAGTTCACATTTGTAGGTGGATCATCAGTGTTAGAGCTAAAATTAGCATGTTTAAAGTGATTTTCATGCTTCCAGGGGCTCGGGAAGTTAATTAAATACCATTTGGAGGCATTTAATGTTCGAGCAAAAACGGCTGATTTTCGACAAAAGAGATAACACCCCCCCATTACGTCATGCTTCAGAAATGTGGAAAATGGTCCGTTTTCAAATGTTTTATTTTTGAACGTCAGTTCACATTTGTAGGTGGATCATCAGTGTTAGAGCTAAAATTAGCATGTTTAAAGTGATTTTCATGCTTCCAGGGGCTCGGGAAGTTAATTAAATACCATTTGGAGGCATTTAATGTTCGAGCAAAAACGGCTGATTTTCGACAAAAGAGATAACACCCCCCCATTACGTCATGCTTCAGAAATGTGGAAAATGGTCCGTTTTCAAATGTTTTATTTTTGAACGTCAGTTCACATTTGTAGGTGGATCATCAGTGTTAGAGCTAAAATTAGCATGTTTAAAGTGATTTTCATGCTTCCAGGGGCCCAAAACACAAGATTTATGGAATGGTTAAAAGTGCATGAAAATGGCCAATTTACTCACTCTGAGTTCTCAAAAAGGGTTTCTTCACCCCGGGAAGTTAATTAAATACCATTTGGAGGCATTTAATGTTCGAGCAAAAACGGCTGATTTTCGACAAAAGAGATAACACCCCCCATTACGTCATGCTTCAGAAATGTGGAAAATGGTCCTTTTTCAAATGTTTTATTTTTGAACGTCAGTTCACATTTGTAGGTGGATCATCAGTGTTAGAGCTAAAATTAGCATGTTTAAAGTGATTTTCATGCTTCCAGGGGCTCGGGAAGTGAAATAAATACCATTTGGAGGCATTTAATGTTCGAGCAAAAACGGCTGATTTTCCACAAAAGAGATAACACCCCCCCATTACGTCATGCTTCAGAAATGTGGAAAATGGTCCGTTTTCAAATGTTTTATTTTTGAACGTCAGTTCACATTTGTAGGTGGATCATCAGTGTTAGAGCTAAAATTAGCATGTTTAAAGTGATTTTCATGCTTCCAGGGGCTCGGGAAGTTAATTAAATACCATTTGGAGGCATTTAATGTTCGAGCAAAAACGGCTGATTTTCGACAAAAGAGATAACACCCCCCCATTACGTCATGCTTCAGAAATGTGGAAAATGGTCCGTTTTCAAATGTTTTATTTTTGAACGTCAGTTCACATTTGTAGGTGGATCATCAGTGTTAGAGCTAAAATTAGCATGTTTAAAGTGATTTTCATGCTTCCAGGGGCTCGGGAAGTTAATTAAATACCATTTGGAGGCATTTAATGTTCGAGCAAAAACAGCTGATTTTCGACAAAAGAGATAACACCCCCCCATTACGTCATGCTTCAGAAATGTGGAAAATGGTCCGTTTTCAAATGTTTTATTTTTGAACGTCAGTTCACATTTGTAGGTGGATCATCAGTGTTAGAGCTAAAATTAGCATGCTTAAAGTGATTTTCATGCTTCCAGGGGCTCGGGAAGTTAATTAAATACCATTTGGAGGCATTTAATGTTCGAGCAAAAACGGCTGATTTTCGACAAAAGAGATAACACCCCCCCATTACGTCATGCTTCAGAAATGTGGAAAATGGTCCGTTTTCAAATGTTTTATTTTTGAACGTCAGTTCACATTTGTAGGTGGATCATCAGTGTTAGAGCTAAAATTAGCATGTTTAAAGTGATTTTCATGCTTCCAGGGGCTCGGGAAGTTAATTAAATACCATTTGGAGGCATTTAATGTTCGAGCAAAAACGGCTGATTTTCGACAAAAGAGATAACACCCCCCCATTACGTCATGCTTCAGAAATGTGGAAAATGGTCCTTTTTCAAATGTTTTATTTTTGAACGTCAGTTCACATTTGTAGGTGGATCATCAGTGTTAGAGCTAAAATTAGCATGTTTAAAGTGATTTTCATGCTTCCAGGGGCTCGGGAAGTTAATTAAATACCATTTGGAGGCATTTAATGTTCGAGCAAAAACGGCTGATTTTCGACAAAAGAGATAACACCCCCCCATTACGTCATGCTTCAGAAATGTGGAAAATGGTCCGTTTTCAAATGTTTTATTTTTGAACGTCAGTTCACATTTGTAGGTGGATCATCAGTGTTAGAGCTAAAATTAGCATGTTTAAAGTGATTTTCATGCTTCCAGGGGCTCGGGAAGTTAATTAAATACCATTTGGAGGCATTTAATGTTCGAGCAAAAACGGCTGATTTTCGACAAAAGAGATAACACCCCCCCATTACGTCATGCTTCAGAAATGTGGAAAATGGTCCGTTTTCAAATGTTTTATTTTTGAACGTCAGTTCACATTTGTAGGTGGATCATCAGTGTTAGAGCTAAAATTAGCATGTTTAAAGTGATTTTCATGCTTCCAGGGGCTCGGGAAGTTAATTAAATACCATTTGGAGGCATTTAATGTTCGAGCAAAAACGGCTGATTTTCGACAAAAGAGATAACACCCCCCCATTACGTCATGCTTCAGAAATGTGGAAAATGGTCCTTTTTCAAATGTTTTATTTTTGAACGTCAGTTCACATTTGTAGGTGGATCATCAGTGTTAGAGCTAAAATTAGCATGTTTAAAGTGATTTTCATGCTTCCAGGGGCTCGGGAAGTGAAATAAATACCATTTGGAGGCATTTAATGTTCGAGCAAAAACGGCTGATTTTCGACAAAAGAGATAACACCCCCCCATTACGTCATGCTTCAGAAATGTGGAAAATGGTCCGTTTTCAAATGTTTTATTTTTGAACGTCAGTTCACATTTGTAGGTGGATCATCAGTGTTAGAGCTAAAATTAGCATGTTTAAAGTGATTTTCATGCTTCCAGGGGCTCGGGAAGTTAATTAAATACCATTTGGAGGCATTTAATGTTCGAGCAAAAACGGCTGATTTTCGACAAAAGAGATAACACCCCCCCCATTACGTCATGCTTCAGAAATGTGGAAAATGGTCCGTTTTCAAATGTTTTATTTTTGAACGTCAGTTCACATTTGTAGGTGGATCATCAGTGTTAGAGCTAAAATTAGCATGTTTAAAGTGATTTTCATGCTTCCAGGGGCTCGGGAAGTTAATTAAATACCATTTGGAGGCATTTAATGTTCGAGCAAAAACGGCTGATTTTCGACAAAAGAGATAACACCCCCCCATTACGTCATGCTTCAGAAATGTGGAAAATGGTCCGTTTTCAAATGTTTTATTTTTGAACGTCAGTTCACATTTGTAGGTGGATCATCAGTGTTAGAGCTAAAATTAGCATGTTTAAAGTGATTTTCATGCTTCCAGGGGCCCAAAACACAAGATTTATGGAATGGTTAAAAGTGCATGAAAATGGCCAATTTACTCACTCTGAGTTCTCAAAAAGGGTTTCTTCACCCCGGGAAGTTAATTAAATACCATTTGGAGGCATTTAATGTTCGAGCAAAAACGGCTGATTTTCGACAAAAGAGATAACACCCCCCCATTACGTCATGCTTCAGAAATGTGGAAAATGGTCCGTTTTCAAATGTTTTATTTTTGAACGTCAGTTCACATTTGTAGGTGGATCAGCAGTGTTAGAGCTAAAATTAGCATGTTTAAAGTGATTTTCATGCTTCCAGGGGCCCAAAACACAAGATTTATGGAATGGTTAAAAGTGCATGAAAATGGCCAATTTACTCACTCTGAGTTCTCAAAAAGGGTTTCTTCACCCCGGGAAGTTAATTAAATACCATTTGGAGGCATTTAATGTTCGAGCAAAAACGGCTGATTTTCGACAAAAGAGATAACACCCCCCCATTACGTCATGCTTCAGAAATGTGGAAAATGGTCCGTTTTCAAATGTTTTATTTTTGAACGTCAGTTCACATTTGTAGGTGGATCATCAGTGTTAGAGCTAAAATTAGCATGTTTAAAGTGATTTTCATGCTTCCAGGGGCCCAAAACACAAGATTTATGGAATGGTTAAAAGTGCATGAAAATGGCCAATTTACTCACTCTGAGTTCTCAAAAAGGGTTTCTTCACCCCGGGAAGTTAATTAAATACCATTTGGAGGCATTTAATGTTTGAGCAAAAACGGCTGATTTTCGACAAAAGAGATAACACCCCCCCATTACGTCATGCTTCAGAAATGTGGAAAATGGTCCGTTTTCAAATGTTTTATTTTTGAACGTCAGTTCACATTTGTAGGTGGATCATCAGTGTTAGAGCTAAAATTAGCATGTTTAAAGTGATTTTCATGCTTCCAGGGGCTCGGGAAGTGAAATAAATACCATTTGGAGGCATTTAATGTTCGAGCAAAAACGGCTGATTTTCGACAAAAGAGATAACACCCCCCCATTACGTCATGCTTCAGAAATGTGGAAAATGGTCCGTTTTCAAATGTTTTATTTTTGAACGTCAGTTCACATTTGTAGGTGGATCATCAGTGTTAGAGCTAAAATTAGCATGTTTAAAGTGATTTTCATGCTTCCAGGGGCTCGGGAAGTTAATTAAATACCATTTGGAGGCATTTAATGTTCGAGCAAAAACGGCAGATTTTCGACAAAAGAGCTAACACCCCCCCATTACGTCATGCTTCAGAAATGTGGAAAATGGTCCGTTTTCAAATGTTGTATTTTTGAGCGTCAGTTCACATTTGTAGGTGGATCATCAGTGTTAGAGCTAAAATTAGCATGTTTAAAGTGATTTTCATGCTTCCAGGGGCTCGGGAAGTGAAATAAATACCATTTGGAGGCATTTAATGTTCGAGCAAAAACGGCTGATTTTCGACAAAAGAGATAACACCCCCCCATTACGTCATGCTTCAGAAATGTGGAAAATGGTCCGTTTTCAAATGTTTTATTTTTGAACGTCAGTTCACATTTGTAGGTGGATCATCAGTGTTAGAGCTAAAATTAGCATGTTTAAAGTGATTTTCATGCTTCCAGGGGCTCGGGAAGTGAAATAAATACCATTTGGAGGCATTTAATGTTCGAGCAAAAACGGCTGATTTTCGACAAAAGAGATAACACCCCCCCCATTACGTCATGCTTCAGAAATGTGGAAAATGGTCCGTTTTCAAATGTTTTATTTTTGAACGTCAGTTCACATTTGTAGGTGGATCATCAGTGTTAGAGCTAAAATTAGCATGTTTAAAGTGATTTTCATGCTTCCAGGGGCCCAAAACACAAGATTTATGGAATGGTTAAAAGTGCATGAAAATGGCCAATTTACTCACTCTGAGTTCTCAAAAAGGGTTTCTTCATCCCGGGAAGTTAATTAAATACCATTTGGAGGCATTTAATGTTCGAGCAAAAACGGCTGATTTTCGACAAAAGAGATAACTCCCCCCCATTACGTCATGCTTCAGAAATGTGGAAAATGGTCCGTTTTCAAATGTTTTATTTTTGAACGTCAGTTCACATTTGTAGGTGGATCATCAGTGTTAGAGCTAAAATTAGCATGTTTAAAGTGATTTTCATGCTTCCAGGGGCCCAAAACACAAGATTTATGGAATGGTTAAAAGTGCATTAAAATGGCCAATTTACTCACTCTGAGTTCTCAAAAAGGGTTTCTTCACCCCGGGAAGTTAATTAAATACCATTTGGAGGCATTTAATGTTCGAGCAAAAACGGCTGATTTTCGACAAAAGAGATAACACCCCCCAATTACGTCATGCTTCAGAAATGTGGAAAATGGTCCGTTTTCAAATGTTTTATTTTTGAACGTCAGTTCACATTTGTAGGTGGATCATCAGTGTTAGAGCTAAAATTAGCATGTTTAAAGTGATTTTCATGCTTCCAGGGGCTCGGGAAGTGAAATAAATACCATTTGGAGGCATTTAATGTTCGAGCAAAAACGGCTGATTTTCGACAAAAGAGATAACACCCCCCCATTACGTCATGCTTCAGAAATGTGGAAAATGGTCCGTTTTCAAATGTTTTATTTTTGAACGTCAGTTCACATTTGTAGGTGGATCATCAGTGTTAGAGCTAAAATTAGCATGTTTAAAGTGATTTTCATGCTTCCAGGGGCTCGGGAAGTTAATTAAATACCATTTGGAGGCATTTAATGTTCGGGCAAAAACGGCTGATTTTCGACAAAAGAGCTAACACCCCCCCATTACGTCATGCTTCAGAAATGTGGAAAATGGTCCGTTTTCAAATGTTGTATTTTTGAACGTCAGTTCACATTTGTAGGTGGATCATCAGTGTTAGAGCTAAAATTAGCATGTTTAAAGTGATTTTCATGCTTCCAGGGGCTCGGGAAGTGAAATAAATACCATTTGGAGGCATTTAATGTTCGAGCAAAAACGGCTGATTTTCGACAAAAGAGATAACACCCCCCCATTACGTCATGCTTCAGAAATGTGGAAAATGTTCCGTTTTCAAATGTTTTATTTTTGAACGTCAGTTCACATTTGTAGGTGGATCATCAGTGTTAGAGCTAAAATTAGCATGTTTAAAGTGATTTTCATGCTTCCAGGGGCTCGGGAAGTGAAATAAATACCATTTGGAGGCATTTAATGTTCGAGCAAAAACGGCTGATTTTCGACAAAAGAGATAACACCCCCCCATTACGTCATGCTTCAGAAATGTGGAAAATGGTCAGTTTTCAAATGTTTTATTTTTGAACGTCAGTTCACATTTGTAGGGGGATCATCAGTGTTAGAGCTAAAATTAGCATGTTTAAAGTGATTTTCATGCTTCCAGGGGCCCAAAACACAAGATTTATGGAATGGTTAAAAGTGCATGAAAATGGCCAATTTACTCACTCTGAGTTCTCAAAAAGGGTTTCTTCATCCCGGGAAGTTAATTAAATACCATTTGGAGGCATTTAATGTTCGAGCAAAAACGGCTGATTTTCGACAAAAGAGATAACACCCCCCCATTACTTCATGCTTCAGAAATGTGGAAAATGGTCCGTTTTCAAATGTTTTATTTTTGAACGTCAGTTCACATTTGTAGGTGGATCATCAGTGTTAGAGCTAAAATTAGCATGTTTAAAGTGATTTTCATGCTTCCAGGGGCTCGGGAAGTTAATTAAATACCATTTGGAGGCATTTAATGTTCGAGCAAAAACGGCTGATTTTCGACAAAAGAGATAACACCCCCCATTACGTCATGCTTCAGAAATGTGGAAAATGGTCCGTTTTCAAATGTTTTATTTTTGAACGTCAGTTCACATTTGTAGGTGGATCATCAGTGTTAGAGCTAAAATTAGCATGTTTAAAGTGATTTTCATGCTTCCAGGGGCTCGGGAAGTGAAATAAATACCATTTGGAGGCATTTAATGTTCGAGCAAAAACGGCTGATTTTCGACAAAAGAGATAACACCCCCCCATTACGTCATGCTTCAGAAATGTGGAAAATGGTCCGTTTTCAAAGTTTTATTTTTGAACGTCAGTTCACATTTGTAGGTGGATCATCAGTGTTAGAGCTAAAATTAGCATGTTTAAAGTGATTTTCATGCTTCCAGGGGCTCGGGAAGTTAATTAAATACCATTTGGAGGCATTTAATGTTCGAGCAAAAACGGCTGATTTTCGACAAAAGAGATAACACCCCCCCATTACGTCATGCTTCAGAAATGTGGAAAATGGTCCGTTTTCAAATGTTTTATTTTTGAACGTCAGTTCACATTTGTAGGTGGATCATCAGTGTTAGAGCTAAAATTAGCATGTTTAAAGTGATTTTCATGCTTCCAGGGGCTCGGGAAGTTAATTAAATACCATTTGGAGGCATTTAATGTTCGAGCAAAAACGGCTGATTTTCGACAAAAGAGATAACACCCCCCCATTACGTCATGCTTCAGAAATGTGGAAAATGGTCCGTTTTCAAATGTTTTATTTTTGAACGTCAGTTCACATTTGTAGGTGGATCATCAGTGTTAGAGCTAAAATTAGCATGTTTAAAGTGATTTTCATGCTTCCAGGGGCCCAAAACACAAGATTTATGGAATGGTTAAAAGTGCATGAAAATGGCCAATTTACTCACTCTGAGTTCTCAAAAAGGGTTTCTTCACCCCGGGAAGTTAATTAAATACCATTTGGAGGCATTTAATGTTCGAGCAAAAACGGCTGATTTTCGACAAAAGAGCTAACACCCCCCCATTACGTCATGCTTCAGAAATGTGGAAAATGGTCCGTTTTCAAATGTTTTATTTTTGAACGTCAGTTCACATTTGTAGGTGGATCATCAGTGTTAGAGCTAAAATTAGCATGTTTAAAGTGATTTTCATGCTTCCAGGGGCTCGGGAAGTGAAATAAATACCATTTGGAGGCATTTAATGTTCGAGCAAAAACGGCTGATTTTCGACAAAAGAGATAACACCCCCCCCATTACGTCATGCTTCAGAAATGTGGAAAATGGTCCGTTTTCAAATGTTTTATTTTTGAACGTCAGTTCACATTTGTAGGTGGATCATCAGTGTTAGAGCTAAAATTAGCATGTTTAAAGTGATTTTCATGCTTCCAGGGGCTCGGGAAGTTAATTAAATACCATTTGGAGGCATTTAATGTTCGAGCAAAAACGGCTGATTTTCGACAAAAGAGATAACACCCCCCCATTACGTCATGCTTCAGAAATGTGGAAAATGGTCCGTTTTCAAATTTTTTATTTTTGAACGTCAGTTCACATTTGTAGGTGGATCATCAGTGTTAGAGCTAAAATTAGCATGTTTAAAGTGATTTTCATGCTTCCAGGGGCTCGGGAAGTTAATTAAATACCATTTAGAGGCATTTAATGTTCGAGCAAAAACAGCTGATTTTCGACAAAAGAGATAACACCCCCCATTACGTCATGCTTCAGAAATGTGGAAAATGGTCCGTTTTCAAATGTTTTATTTTTGAACGTCAGTTCACATTTGTAGGTGGATCATCAGTGTTAGAGCTAAAATTAGCATGTTTAAAGTGATTTTCATGCTTCCAGGGGCTCGGGAAGTTAATTAAATACCATTTGGAGGCATTTAATGTTCGAGCAAAAACGGCTGATTTTCGACAAAAGAGATAACACCCCCCCATTACGTCATGCTTCAGAAATGTGGAAAATGGTCCGTTTTCAAATGTTTTATTTTTGAACGTCAGTTCACATTTGTAGGTGGATCATCAGTGTTAGAGCTAAAATTAGCATGTTTAAAGTGATTTTCATGCTTCCAGGGGCTCGGGAAGTTAATTAAATACCATTTGGAGGCATTTAATGTTCGAGCAAAAACGGCTGATTTTCGACAAAAGAGATAACACCCCCCCATTACGTCATGCTTCAGAAATGTGGAAAATGGTCCGTTTTCAAATGTTTTATTTTTGAACGTCAGTTCACATTTGTAGGTGGATCATCAGTGTTAGAGCTAAAATTAGCATGTTTAAAGTGATTTTCATGCTTCCAGGGGCCCAAAACACAAGATTTATGGAATGGTTAAAAGTGCATGAAAATGGCCAATTTACTCACTCTGAGTTCTCAAAAAGGGTTTCTTCACCCCGGGAAGTTAATTAAATACCATTTGGAGGCATTTAATGTTCGAGCAAAAACGGCTGATTTTCGACAAAAGAGATAACACCCCCCATTACGTCATGCTTCAGAAATGTGGAAAATGGTCCTTTTTCAAATGTTTTATTTTTGAACGTCAGTTCACATTTGTAGGTGGATCATCAGTGTTAGAGCTAAAATTAGCATGTTTAAAGTGATTTTCATGCTTCCAGGGGCTCGGGAAGTGAAATAAATACCATTTGGAGGCATTTAATGTTCGAGCAAAAACGGCTGATTTTCCACAAAAGAGATAACACCCCCCCATTACGTCATGCTTCAGAAATGTGGAAAATGGTCCGTTTTCAAATGTTTTATTTTTGAACGTCAGTTCACATTTGTAGGTGGATCATCAGTGTTAGAGCTAAAATTAGCATGTTTAAAGTGATTTTCATGCTTCCAGGGGCTCGGGAAGTTAATTAAATACCATTTGGAGGCATTTAATGTTCGAGCAAAAACGGCTGATTTTCGACAAAAGAGATAACACCCCCCCATTACGTCATGCTTCAGAAATGTGGAAAATGGTCCGTTTTCAAATGTTTTATTTTTGAACGTCAGTTCACATTTGTAGGTGGATCATCAGTGTTAGAGCTAAAATTAGCATGTTTAAAGTGATTTTCATGCTTCCAGGGGCTCGGGAAGTTAATTAAATACCATTTGGAGGCATTTAATGTTCGAGCAAAAACAGCTGATTTTCGACAAAAGAGATAACACCCCCCCATTACGTCATGCTTCAGAAATGTGGAAAATGGTCCGTTTTCAAATGTTTTATTTTTGAACGTCAGTTCACATTTGTAGGTGGATCATCAGTGTTAGAGCTAAAATTAGCATGCTTAAAGTGATTTTCATGCTTCCAGGGGCTCGGGAAGTTAATTAAATACCATTTGGAGGCATTTAATGTTCGAGCAAAAACGGCTGATTTTCGACAAAAGAGATAACACCCCCCCATTACGTCATGCTTCAGAAATGTGGAAAATGGTCCGTTTTCAAATGTTTTATTTTTGAACGTCAGTTCACATTTGTAGGTGGATCATCAGTGTTAGAGCTAAAATTAGCATGTTTAAAGTGATTTTCATGCTTCCAGGGGCTCGGGAAGTTAATTAAATACCATTTGGAGGCATTTAATGTTCGAGCAAAAACGGCTGATTTTCGACAAAAGAGATAACACCCCCCCATTACGTCATGCTTCAGAAATGTGGAAAATGGTCCTTTTTCAAATGTTTTATTTTTGAACGTCAGTTCACATTTGTAGGTGGATCATCAGTGTTAGAGCTAAAATTAGCATGTTTAAAGTGATTTTCATGCTTCCAGGGGCTCGGGAAGTTAATTAAATACCATTTGGAGGCATTTAATGTTCGAGCAAAAACGGCTGATTTTCGACAAAAGAGATAACACCCCCCCATTACGTCATGCTTCAGAAATGTGGAAAATGGTCCGTTTTCAAATGTTTTATTTTTGAACGTCAGTTCACATTTGTAGGTGGATCATCAGTGTTAGAGCTAAAATTAGCATGTTTAAAGTGATTTTCATGCTTCCAGGGGCTCGGGAAGTTAATTAAATACCATTTGGAGGCATTTAATGTTCGAGCAAAAACGGCTGATTTTCGACAAAAGAGATAACACCCCCCCATTACGTCATGCTTCAGAAATGTGGAAAATGGTCCGTTTTCAAATGTTTTATTTTTGAACGTCAGTTCACATTTGTAGGTGGATCATCAGTGTTAGAGCTAAAATTAGCATGTTTAAAGTGATTTTCATGCTTCCAGGGGCTCGGGAAGTTAATTAAATACCATTTGGAGGCATTTAATGTTCGAGCAAAAACGGCTGATTTTCGACAAAAGAGATAACACCCCCCCATTACGTCATGCTTCAGAAATGTGGAAAATGGTCCTTTTTCAAATGTTTTATTTTTGAACGTCAGTTCACATTTGTAGGTGGATCATCAGTGTTAGAGCTAAAATTAGCATGTTTAAAGTGATTTTCATGCTTCCAGGGGCTCGGGAAGTGAAATAAATACCATTTGGAGGCATTTAATGTTCGAGCAAAAACGGCTGATTTTCGACAAAAGAGATAACACCCCCCCATTACGTCATGCTTCAGAAATGTGGAAAATGGTCAGTTTTCAAATGTTTTATTTTTGAACGTCAGTTCACATTTGTAGGGGGATCATCAGTGTTAGAGCTAAAATTAGCATGTTTAAAGTGATTTTCATGCTTCCAGGGGCCCAAAACACAAGATTTATGGAATGGTTAAAAGTGCATGAAAATGGCCAATTTACTCACTCTGAGTTCTCAAAAAGGGTTTCTTCATCCCGGGAAGTTAATTAAATACCATTTGGAGGCATTTAATGTTCGAGCAAAAACGGCTGATTTTCGACAAAAGAGATAACACCCCCCCATTACTTCATGCTTCAGAAATGTGGAAAATGGTCCGTTTTCAAATGTTTTATTTTTGAACGTCAGTTCACATTTGTGGGTGGATCATCAGTGTTAGAGCTAAAATTAGCATGTTTAAAGTGATTTTCATGCTTCCAGGGGCTCGGGAAGTTAATTAAATACCATTTGGAGGCATTTAATGTTCTAGCAAAAACGGCTGATTTTCGACAAAAGAGATAACACCCCCCATTACGTCATGCTTCAGAAATGTGGAAAATGGTCCGTTTTCAAATGTTTTATTTTTGAACGTCAGTTCACATTTGTAGGTGGATCATCAGTGTTAGAGCTAAAATTAGCATGTTTAAAGTGATTTTCATGCTTCCAGGGGCTCGGGAAGTGAAATAAATACCATTTGGAGGCATTTAATGTTCGAGCAAAAACGGCTGATTTTCGACTAAAGAGATAACACCCCCCCATTACGTCATGCTTCAGAAATGTGGAAAATGGTCCGTTTTCAAAGTTTTATTTTTGAACGTCAGTTCACATTTGTAGGTGGATCATCAGTGTTAGAGCTAAAATTAGCATGTTTAAAGTGATTTTCATGCTTCCAGGGGCTCGGGAAGTTAATTAAATACCATTTGGAGGCATTTAATGTTCGAGCAAAAACGGCTGATTTTCGACAAAAGAGATAACACCCCCCCATTACGTCATGCTTCAGAAATGTGGAAAATGGTCCGTTTTCAAATGTTTTATTTTTGAACGTCAGTTCACATTTGTAGGTGGATCATCAGTGTTAGAGCTAAAATTAGCATGTTTAAAGTGATTTTCATGCTTCCAGGGGCTCGGGAAGTTAATTAAATACCATTTGGAGGCATTTAATGTTCGAGCAAAAACGGCTGATTTTCGACAAAAGAGATAACACCCCCCCATTACGTCATGCTTCAGAAATGTGGAAAATGGTCCTTTTTCAAATGTTTTATTTTTGAACGTCAGTTCACATTTGTAGGTGGATCATCAGTGTTAGAGCTAAAATTAGCATGTTTAAAGTGATTTTCATGCTTCCAGGGGCTCGGGAAGTGAAATAAATACCATTTGGAGGCATTTAATGTTCGAGCAAAAACGGCTGATTTTCGACAAAAGAGATAACACCCCCCCATTACGTCATGCTTCAGAAATGTGGAAAATGGTCCGTTTTCAAATGTTTTATTTTTGAACGTCAGTTCACATTTGTAGGTGGATCATCAGTGTTAGAGCTAAAATTAGCATGTTTAAAGTGATTTTCATGCTTCCAGGGGCTTGGGAAGTTAATTAAATACCATTTGGAGGCATTTAATTGTCGAGCAAAAACGGCTGATTTTCGACAAAAGAGATAACACCCCCCCCATTACGTCATGCTTCAGAAATGTGGAAAATGGTCCGTTTTCAAATGTTTTATTTTTGAACGTCAGTTCACATTTGTAGGTGGATCATCAGTGTTAGAGCTAAAATTAGCATGTTTAAAGTGATTTTCATGCTTCCAGGGGCTCGGGAAGTTAATTAAATACCATTTGGAGGCATTTAATGTTCGAGCAAAAACGGCTGATTTTCGACAAAAGAGATAACACCCCCCCATTACGTCATGCTTCAGAAATGTGGAAAATGGTCCGTTTTCAAATGTTTTATTTTTGAACGTCAGTTCACATTTGTAGGTGGATCATCAGTGTTAGAGCTAAAATTAGCATGTTTAAAGTGATTTTCATGCTTCCAGGGGCTCGGGAAGTGAAATAAATACCATTTGGAGGCATTTAATGTTCGAGCAAAAACGGCTGATTTTCGACAAAAGAGATAACACCCCCCCCATTACGTCATGCTTCAGAAATGTGGAAAATGGTCCGTTTTCAAATGTTTTATTTTTGAACGTCAGTTCACATTTGTAGGTGGATCATCAGTGTTAGAGCTAAAATTAGCATGTTTAAAGTGATTTTCATGCTTCCAGGGGCCCAAAACACAAGATTTATGGAATGGTTAAAAGTGCATGAAAATGGCCAATTTACTCACTCTGAGTTCTCAAAAAGGGTTTCTTCACCCCGGGAAGTTAATTAAATACCATTTGGAGGCATTTAATGTTCCAGCAAAAACGGCTGATTTTCGACAAAAGAGATAACACCCCCCCATTACGTCATGCTTCAGAAATGTGGAAAATGGTCCGTTTTCAAATGTTTTATTTTTGAACGTCAGTTCACATTTGTAGGTGGATCATCAGTGTTAGAGCTAAAATTAGCATGTTTAAAGTGATTTTCATGCTTCCAGGGGCCCAAAACACAAGATTTATGGAATGGTTAAAAGTGCATGAAAATGGCCAATTTACTCACTCTGAGTTCTCAAAAAGGGTTTCTTCACCCCGGGAAGTTAATTAAATACCATTTGGAGGCATTTAATGTTCCAGCAAAAACGGCTGATTTTCGACAAAAGAGATAACACCCCCCCATTACGTCATGCTTCAGAAATGTGGAAAATGGTCCTTTTTCAAATGTTTTATTTTTGAACGTCAGTTCACATTTGTAGGTGGATCATCAGTGTTAGAGCTAAAATTAGCATGTTTAAAGTGATTTTCATGCTTCCAGGGGCTCGGGAAGTGAAATAAATACCATTTGGAGGCATTTAATGTTCGAGCAAAAACGGCTGATTTTCGACAAAAGAGATAACACCCCCCCATTACGTCATGCTTCAGAAATGTGGAAAATGGTCCGTTTTCAAAGTTTTATTTTTGAACGTCAGTTCACATTTGTAGGTGGATCATCAGTGTTAGAGCTAAAATTAGCATGTTTAAAGTGATTTTCATGCTTCCAGGGGCTCGGGAAGTTAATTAAATACCATTTGGAGGCATTTAATGTTCGAGCAAAAACGGCTGATTTTCGACAAAAGAGATAACACCCCCCCATTACGTCATGCTTCAGAAATGTGGAAAATGGTCAGTTTTCAAATGTTTTATTTTTGAACGTCAGTTCACATTTGTAGGTGGATCATCAGTGTTAGAGCTAAAATTAGCATGTTTAAAGTGATTTTCATGCTTCCAGGGGCTCGGGAAGTTAATTAAATACCATTTGGAGGCATTTAATGTTCGAGCAAAAACGGCTGATTTTCGACAAAAGAGATAACACCCCCCATTACGTCATGCTTCAGAAATGTGGAAAATGGTCCGTTTTCAAATGTTTTATTTTTGAACGTCAGTTCACATTTGTAGGTGGATCATCAGTGTTAGAGCTAAAATTAGCATGTTTAAAGTGATTTTCATGCTTCCAGGGGCTCGGGAAGTGAAATAAATACCATTTGGAGGCATTTAATGTTCGAGCAAAAACGGCTGATTTTCGACAAAAGAGATAACACCCCCCCATTACGTCATGCTTCAGAAATGTGGAAAATGGTCCGTTTTCAAAGTTTTATTTTTGAACGTCAGTTCACATTTGTAGGTGGATCATCAGTGTTAGAGCTAAAATTAGCATGTTTAAAGTGATTTTCATGCTTCCAGGGGCTCGGGAAGTTAATTAAATACCATTTGGAGGCATTTAATGTTCGAGCAAAAACGGCTGATTTTCGACAAAAGAGATAACACCCCCCCATTACGTCATGCTTCAGAAATGTGGAAAATGGTCCGTTTTCAAATGTTTTATTTTTGAACGTCAGTTCACATTTGTAGGTGGATCATCAGTGTTAGAGCTAAAATTAGCATGTTTAAAGTGATTTTCATGCTTCCAGGGGCTCGGGAAGTTAATTAAATACCATTTGGAGGCATTTAATGTTCGAGCAAAAACGGCTGATTTTCGACAAAAGAGATAACACCCCCCCATTACGTCATGCTTCAGAAATGTGGAAAATGGTCCGTTTTCAAATGTTTTATTTTTGAACGTCAGTTCACATTTGTAGGTGGATCATCAGTGTTAGAGCTAAAATTAGCATGTTTAAAGTGATTTTCATGCTTCCAGGGGCCCAAAACACAAGATTTATGGAATGGTTAAAAGTGCATGAAAATGGCCAATTTACTCACTCTGAGTTCTCAAAAAGGGTTTCTTCACCCCGGGAAGTTAATTAAATACCATTTGGAGGCATTTAATGTTCGAGCAAAAATGGCTGATTTTCGACAAAAGAGCTAACACCCACCCATTACGTCATGCTTCAGAAATGTGGAAAATGGTCCGTTTTCAAATGTTTTATTTTTGAACGTCAGTTCACATTTGTAGGTGGATCATCAGTGTTAGAGCTAAAATTAGCATGTTTAAAGTGATTTTCATGCTTCCAGGGGCTCGGGAAGTGAAATAAATACCATTTGGAGGCATTTAATGTTCGAGCAAAAACGGCTGATTTTCGACAAAAGAGATAACACCCCCCCCATTACGTCATGCTTCAGAAATGTGGAAAATGGTCCGTTTTCAAATGTTTTATTTTTGAACGTCAGTTCACATTTGTAGGTGGATCATCAGTGTTAGAGCTAAAATTAGCATGTTTAAAGTGATTTTCATGCTTCCAGGGGCTCGGGAAGTTAATTAAATACCATTTGGAGGCATTTAATGTTCGAGCAAAAACGGCTGATTTTCGACAAAAGAGATAACACCCCCCCATTACGTCATGCTTCAGAAATGTGGAAAATGGTCCGTTTTCAAATGTTTTATTTTTGAACGTCAGTTCACATTTGTAGGTGGATCATCAGTGTTAGAGCTAAAATTAGCATGTTTAAAGTGATTTTCATGCTTCCAGGGGCTCGGGAAGTTAATTAAATACCATTTAGAGGCATTTAATGTTCGAGCAAAAACAGCTGATTTTCGACAAAAGAGATAACACCCCCCCATTACGTCATGCTTCAGAAATGTGGAAAATGGTCCGTTTTCAAATGTTTCATTTTTGAACGTCAGTTCACATTTGTAGGTGGATCATCAGTGTTAGAGCTAAAATTAGCATGTTTAAAGTGATTTTCATGCTTCCAGGGGCTCGGGAAGTTAATTAAATACCATTTGGAGGCATTTAATGTTCGAGCAAAAACAGCTGATTTTCGACAAAAGAGATAACACCCCCCCATTACGTCATGCTTCAGAAATGTGGAAAATGGTCCGTTTTCAAATGTTTTATTTTTGAACGTCAGTTCACATTTGTAGGTGGATCATCAGTGTTAGAGCTAAAATTAGCATGTTTAAAGTGATTTTCATGCTTCCAGGGGCTCGGGAAGTTAATTAAATACCATTTGGAGGCATTTAATGTTCGAGCAAAAACGGCTGATTTTCGACAAAAGAGATAACACCCCCCCCATTACGTCATGCTTCAGAAATGTGGAAAATGGTCCGTTTTCAAATGTTTTATTTTTGAACGTCAGTTCACATTTGTAGGTGGATCATCAGTGTTAGAGCTAAAATTAGCATGTTTAAAGTGATTTTCATGCTTCCAGGGGCTCGGGAAGTTAATTAAATACCATTTGGAGGCATTTAATGTTCGAGCAAAAACGGCTGATTTTCGACAAAAGAGATAACACCCCCCCATTACGTCATGCTTCAGAAATGTGGAAAATGGTCCGTTTTCAAATGTTTTATTTTTGAACGTCAGTTCACATTTGTAGGTGGATCATCAGTGTTAGAGCTAAAATTAGCATGTTTAAAGTGATTTTATGCTTCCAGGGGCCCAAAACACAAGATTTATGGAATGGTTAAAAGTGCATGAAAATGGCCAATTTACTCACTCTGAGTTCTCAAAAAGGGTTTCTTCACCCCGGGAAGTTAATTAAATACCATTTGGAGGCATTTAATGTTCGAGCAAAAACGGCTGATTTTCGACAAAAGAGATAACACCCCCCATTACGTCATGCTTCAGAAATGTGGAAAATGGTCCTTTTTCAAATGTTTTATTTTTGAACGTCAGTTCACATTTGTAGGTGGATCATCAGTGTTAGAGCTAAAATTAGCATGTTTAAAGTGATTTTCATGCTTCCAGGGGCTCGGGAAGTGAAATAAATACCATTTGGAGGCATTTAATGTTCGAGCAAAAACGGCTGATTTTCCACAAAAGAGATAACACCCCCCCATTACGTCATGCTTCAGAAATGTGGAAAATGGTCCGTTTTCAAATGTTTTATTTTTGAACGTCAGTTCACATTTGTAGGTGGATCATCAGTGTTAGAGCTAAAATTAGCATGTTTAAAGTGATTTTCATGCTTCCAGGGGCTCGGGAAGTTAATTAAATACCATTTGGAGGCATTTAATGTTCGAGCAAAAACGGCTGATTTTCGACAAAAGAGATAACACCCCCCCATTACGTCATGCTTCAGAAATGTGGAAAATGGTCCGTTTTCAAATGTTTTATTTTTGAACGTCAGTTCACATTTGTAGGTGGATCATCAGTGTTAGAGCTAAAATTAGCATGTTTAAAGTGATTTTCATGCTTCCAGGGGCTCGGGAAGTTAATTAAATACCATTTGGAGGCATTTAATGTTCGAGCAAAAACAGCTGATTTTCGACAAAAGAGATAACACCCCCCCATTACGTCATGCTTCAGAAATGTGGAAAATGGTCCGTTTTCAAATGTTTTATTTTTGAACGTCAGTTCACATTTGTAGGTGGATCATCAGTGTTAGAGCTAAAATTAGCATGCTTAAAGTGATTTTCATGCTTCCAGGGGCTCGGGAAGTTAATTAAATACCATTTGGAGGCATTTAATGTTCGAGCAAAAACGGCTGATTTTCGACAAAAGAGATAACACCCCCCCATTACGTCATGCTTCAGAAATGTGGAAAATGGTCCGTTTTCAAATGTTTTATTTTTGAATGTCAGTTCACATTTGTAGGTGGATCATCAGTGTTAGAGCTAAAATTAGCATGTTTAAAGTGATTTTCATGCTTCCAGGGGCTCGGGAAGTTAATTAAATACCATTTGGAGGCATTTAATGTTCGAGCAAAAATGGCTGATTTTCGACAAAAGAGATAACACCCCCCCATTACGTCATGCTTCAGAAATGTGGAAAATGGTCCTTTTTCAAATGTTTTTTTTTTGAACGTCAGTTCACATTTGTAGGTGGATCATCAGTGTTAGAGCTAAAATTAGCATGTTTAAAGTGATTTTCATGCTTCCAGGGGCTCGGGAAGTTAATTAAATACCATTTGGAGGCATTTAATGTTCGAGCAAAAACGGCTGATTTTCGACAAAAGAGATAACACCCCCCCATTACGTCATGCTTCAGAAATGTGGAAAATGGTCCGTTTTCAAATGTTTTATTTTTGAACGTCAGTTCACATTTGTAGGTGGATCATCAGTGTTAGAGCTAAAATTAGCATGTTTAAAGTGATTTTCATGCTTCCAGGGGCTCGGGAAGTTAATTAAATACCATTTGGAGGCATTTAATGTTCGAGCAAAAACGGCTGATTTTCGACAAAAGAGATAACACCCCCCCATTACGTCATGCTTCAGAAATGTGGAAAATGGTCCGTTTTCAAATGTTTTATTTTTGAACGTCAGTTCACATTTGTAGGTGGATCATCAGTGTTAGAGCTAAAATTAGCATGTTTAAAGTGATTTTCATGCTTCCAGGGGCTCGGGAAGTTAATTAAATACCATTTGGAGGCATTTAATGTTCGAGCAAAAACGGCTGATTTTCGACAAAAGAGATAACACCCCCCCATTACGTCATGCTTCAGAAATGTGGAAAATGGTCCTTTTTCAAATGTTTTATTTTTGAACGTCAGTTCACATTTGTAGGTGGATCATCAGTGTTAGAGCTAAAATTAGCATGTTTAAAGTGATTTTCATGCTTCCAGGGGCTCGGGAAGTGAAATAAATACCATTTGGAGGCATTTAATGTTCGAGCAAAAACGGCTGATTTTCGACAAAAGAGATAACACCCCCCCATTACGTCATGCTTCAGAAATGTGGAAAATGGTCCGTTTTCAAATGTTTTATTTTTGAACGTCAGTTCACATTTGTAGGTGGATCATCAGTGTTAGAGCTAAAATTAGCATGTTTAAAGTGATTTTCATGCTTCCAGGGGCTCGGGAAGTTAATTAAATACCATTTGGAGGCATTTAATGTTCGAGCAAAAACGGCTGATTTTCGACAAAAGAGATAACACCCCCCCCATTACGTCATGCTTCAGAAATGTGGAAAATGGTCCGTTTTCAAATGTTTTATTTTTGAACGTCAGTTCACATTTGTAGGTGGATCATCAGTGTTAGAGCTAAAATTAGCATGTTTAAAGTGATTTTCATGCTTCCAGGGGCTCGGGAAGTTAATTAAATACCATTTGGAGGCATTTAATGTTCGAGCAAAAACGGCTGATTTTCGACAAAAGAGATAACACCCCCCCATTACGTCATGCTTCAGAAATGTGGAAAATGGTCCGTTTTCAAATGTTTTATTTTTGAACGTCAGTTCACATTTGTAGGTGGATCATCAGTGTTAGAGCTAAAATTAGCATGTTTAAAGTGATTTTCATGCTTCCAGGGGCTCGGGAAGTGAAATAAATACCATTTGGAGGCATTTAATGTTCGAGCAAAAACGGCTGATTTTCGACAAAAGAGATAACACCCCCCCCATTACGTCATGCTTCAGAAATGTGGAAAATGGTCCGTTTTCAAATGTTTTATTTTTGAACGTCAGTTCACATTTGTAGGTGGATCATCAGTGTTAGAGCTAAAATTAGCATGTTTAAAGTGATTTTCATGCTTCCAGGGGCCCAAAACACAAGATTTATGGAATGGTTAAAAGTGCATGAAAATGGCCAATTTACTCACTCTGAGTTCTCAAAAAGGGTTTCTTCACCCCGGGAAGTTAATTAAATACCATTTGGAGGCATTTAATGTTCGAGCAAAAACGGCTGATTTTCGACAAAAGAGATAACACCCCCCCATTACGTCATGCTTCAGAAATGTGAAAAATGGTCCGTTTTCAAATGTTTTATTTTTGAACGTCAGTTCACATTTGTAGGTGGATCATCAGTGTTAGAGCTAAAATTAGCATGTTTAAAGTGATTTTCATGCTTCCAGGGGCCCAAAACACAAGATTTATGGAATGGTTAAAAGTGCATGAAAATGGCCAATTTACTCACTCTGAGTTCTCAAAAAGGGTTTCTTCACCCCGGGAAGTTAATTAAATACCATTTGGAGGCATTTAATGTTCCAGCAAAAACGGCAGATTTTCGACAAAAGAGATAACACCCCCCCATTACGTCATGCTTCAGAAATGTGGAAAATGGTCCGTTTTCAAATGTTTTATTTTTGAACGTCAGTTCACATTTGTAGGTGGATCATCAGTGTTAGAGCTAAAATTAGCATGTTTAAAGTGATTTTCATGCTTCCAGGGGCCCAAAACACAAGATTTATGGAATGGTTAAAAGTGCATGAAAATGGCCAATTTACTCACTCTGAGTTCTCAAAAAGGGTTTCTTCACCCCGGGAAGTTAATTAAATACCATTTGGAGGCATTTAATGTTCCAGCAAAAACGGCTGATTTTCGACAAAAGAGATAACACCCCCCCATTACGTCATGCTTCAGAAATGTGGAAAATGGTCCTTTTTCAAATGTTTTATTTTTGAACGTCAGTTCACATTTGTAGGTGGATCATCAGTGTTAGAGCTACAATTAGCATGTTTAAAGTGATTTTCATGCTTCCAGGGGCTCGGGAAGTGAAATAAATACCATTTGGAGGCATTTAATGTTCGAGCAAAAACGGCTGACTTTCGACAAAAGAGATAACACCCCCCCATTACGTCATGCTTCAGAAATGTGGAAAATGGTCCGTTTTCAAATGTTTTATTTTTGAATGTCAGTTCACATTTGTAGGTGGATCATCAGTGTTAGAGCTAAAATTAGCATGTTTAAAGTGATTTTCATGCTTCCAGGGGCTCGGGAAGTTAATTAAATACCATTTGGAGGCATTTAATGTTCGAGCAAAAACGGCTGATTTTCGACAAAAGAGATAACACCCCCCCATTACGTCATGCTTCAGAAATGTGGAAAATGGTCCGTTTTCAAATGTTTTATTTTTGAACGTCAGTTCACATTTGTAGGTGGATCATCAGTGTTAGAGCTAAAATTAGCATGTTTAAAGTGATTTTCATGCTTCCAGGGGCTCGGGAAGTTAATTAAATACCATTTGGAGGCATTTAATGTTCGAGCAAAAACGGCTGATTTTCGACAAAGAGATAACACCCCCCCATTACGTCATGCTTCAGAAATGTGGAAAATGGTCCGTTTTCAAATGTTTTATTTTTGAACGTCAGTTCACATTTGTAGGTGGATCATCAGTGTTAGAGCTAAAATTAGCATGTTTAAAGTGATTTTCATGCTTCCAGGGGCTCGGGAAGTTAATTAAATACCATTTGGAGGCATTTAATGTTCGAGCAAAAACGGCTGATTTTCGACAAAAGAGATAACACCCCCCCATTACGTCATTCTTCAGAAATGTGGAAAATGGTCCGTTTTCAAATGTTTTATTTTTGAACGTCAGTTCACATTTGTAGGTGGATCATCAGTGTTAGAGCTAAAATTAGCATGTTTAAAGTGATTTTCATGCTTCCAGGGGCTCGGGAAGTTAATTAAATACCATTTGGAGGCATTTAATGTTCGAGCAAAAACGGCTGATTTTCGACAAAAGAGATAACACCCCTCCATTACGTCATGCTTCAGAAATGTGGAAAATGGTCCGTTTTCAAATGTTTTATTTTTGAACGTCAGTTCACATTTGTAGGTGGATCATCAGTGTTAGAGCTAAAATTAGCATGTTTAAAGTGATTTTCATGCTTCCAGGGGCTCGGGAAGTTAATTAAATACCATTTGGAGGCATTTAATGTTCGAGCAAAAACGGCTGATTTTCGACAAAAGAGATAACACCCCCCATTACGTCATGCTTCAGAAATGTGGAAAATGGTCCTTTTTCAAATGTTTTATTTTTGAACGTCAGTTCACATTTGTAGGTGGATCATCAGTGTTAGAGCTAAAATTAGCATGTTTAAAGTGATTTTCATGCTTCCAGGGGCTCGGGAAGTGAAATAAATACCATTTGGAGGCATTTAATGTTCGAGCAAAAACGGCTGATTTTCGACAAAAGAGATAACACCCCCCCATTACGTCATGCTTCAGAAATGTGGAAAATGGTCCGTTTTCAAATGTTTTATTTTTGAACGTCAGTTCACATTTGTAGGTGGATCATCAGTGTTAGAGCTAAAATTAGCATGTTTAAAGTGATTTTCATGCTTCCAGGGGCTCGGGAAGTTAATTAAATACCATTTGGAGGCATTTAATGTTCGAGCAAAAACGGCTGATTTTCGACAAAAGAGATAACACCCCCCCATTACGTCATGCTTCAGAAATGTGGAAAATGGTCCGTTTTCAAATGTTTTATTTTTGAACGTCAGTTCACATTTGTAGGTGGCTCATCAGTGTTAGAGCTAAAATTAGCATGTTTAAAGTGATTTTCATGCTTCCAGGGGCTCGGGAAGTTAATTAAATACCATTTGGAGGCATTTAATGTTCGAGCAAAAACGGCTGATTTTCGACAAAAGAGATAACACCCCCCCATTACGTCATGCTTCAGAAATGTGGAAAATGGTCCGTTTTCAAATGTTTTATTTTTGAACGTCAGTTCACATTTGTAGGTGGATCATCAGTGTTAGAGCTAAAATTAGCATGTTTAAAGTGATTTTCATGCTTCCAGGGGCTCGGGAAGTTAATTAAATACCATTTGGAGGCATTTAATGTTCGAGCAAAAACGGCTGATTTTCGACAAAAGAGATAACACCCCCCCATTACGTCATGCTTCAGAAATGTGGAAAATGGTCCGTTTTCAAATGTTTTATTTTTGAACGTCAGTTCACATTTGTAGGTGGATCATCAGTGTTAGAGCTAAAATTAGCATGTTTAAAGTGATTTTCATGCTTCCAGGGGCTCGGGAAGTTAATTAAATACCATTTGGAGGCATTTAATGTTCGAGCAAAAACGGCTGATTTTCGACAAAAGAGATAACACCCCCCCATTACGTCATGCTTCAGAAATGTGGAAAATGGTCCGTTTTCAAATGTTTTATTTTTGAACGTCAGTTCACATTTGTAGGTGGATCATCAGTGTTAGAGCTAAAATTAGCATGTTTAAAGTGATTTTCATGCTTCCAGGGGCTCGGGAAGTTAATTAAATACCATTTGGAGGCATTTAATGTTCAAGCAAAAACGGCTGATTTTCGACAAAAGAGATAACACCCCCACATTACGTCATGCTTCAGAAATGTGGAAAATGGTCCGTTTTCAAATGTTTTATTTTTGAACGTCAGTTCACATTTGTAGGTGGATCATCAGTATTAGAGCTAAAATTAGCATGTTTAAAGTGATTTTCATGCTTCCAGGGGCCCAAAACACAAGATTTATGGAATGGTTTAAAGTGCATGAAAATGGCCAATTTACTCACTCTGAGTTCTCAAAAAGGGTTTCTTCACCCGGGAAGTTAATTAAATACCATTTGGAGGCATTTAATGTTCCAGCAAAAACGGCTGATTTTCGACAAAAGAGATAACACCCCCCCATTACGTCATGCTTCAGAAATGTGGAAAATGGTCCGTTTTCAAATGTTTTATTTTTGAACGTCAGTTCACATTTGTAGGTGGATCATCAGTGTTAGAGCTAAAATTAGCATGTTTAAAGTGATTTTCATGCTTCCAGGGGCTCGGGAAGTTAATTAAATACCATTTGGAGGCATTTAATGTTCGAGCAAAAACGGCTGACTTTCGACAAAAGAGATAACACCCCCCCATTACGTCATGCTTCAGAAATGTGGAAAATGGTCCGTTTTCAAATGTTTTATTTTTGAACGTCAGTTCACATTTGTAGGTGGATCATCAGTGTTAGAGCTAAAATTAGCATGTTTAAAGTGATTTTCATGCTTCCAGGGGCTCGGGAAGTTAATTAAATACCATTTGGAGGCATTTAATGTTCAAGCAAAAACGGCTGATTTTCGACAAAAGAGATAACACCCCCCCATTACGTCATGCTTCAGAAATGTGGAAAATGGTCCGTTTTCAAATGTTTTATTTTTGAACGTCAGTTCACATTTGTAGGTGGATCATCAGTGTTAGAGCTAAAATTAGCATGTTTAAAGTGATTTTCATGCTTCCAGGGGCTCGGGAAGTTAATTAAATACCATTTGGAGGCATTTAATGTTCGAGCAAAAACGGCTGATTTTCGACAAAAGAGATAACACCCCCCCATTACATCATGCTTCAGAAATGTGGAAAATGGTCAGTTTTCAAATGTTTTATTTTTGAACGTCAGTTCACATTTGTAGGTGGATCATCAGTGTTAGAGCTAAAATTAGCATGTTTAAAGCTATTTTCATGCTTCCAGGGGCTCGGGAAGTGAAATAAATACCATTTGGAGGCATTTAATGTTCGAGCAAAAACGGCTGATTTTCGACAAAAGAGATAACACCCCCCATTACGTCATGCTTCAGAAATGTGGAAAATGGTCCGTTTTCAAATGTTTTCTTTTTGAACGTCAGTTCACATTTGTAGGTGGATCATCAGTGTTAGAGCTAAAATTAGCATGTTTAAAGTGATTTTCATGCTTCCAGGGGCTCGGGAAGTTAATTAAATACCATTTGGAGGCATTTAATGTTCGAGCAAAAACGGCTGATTTTCGACAAAAGAGATAACACCCCCCCATTACGTCATGCTTCAGAAATGTGGAAAATGGTCCGTTTTCAAATGTTTTATTTTTGAACGTCAGTTCACATTTGTAGGTGGCTCATCAGTGTTAGAGCTAAAATTAGCATGTTTAAAGTGATTTTCATGCTTCCAGGGGCTCGGGAAGTTAATTAAATACCATTTGGAGGCATTTAATGTTCGAGCAAAAACGGCTGATTTTCGACAAAAGAGATAACACCCCCCCATTACGTCATGCTTCAGAAATGTGGAAAATGGTCCGTTTTCAAATGTTTTATTTTTGAACGTCAGTTCACATTTGTAGGTGGATCATCAGTGTTAGAGCTAAAATTAGCATGTTTAAAGTGATTTTCATGCTTCCAGGGGCTCGGGAAGTTAATTAAATACCATTTGGAGGCATTTAATGTTCGAGCAAAAACGGCTGATTTTCGACAAAAGAGATAACACCCCCCCATTACGTCATGCTTCAGAAATGTGGAAAATGGTCCGTTTTCAAATGTTTTATTTTTGAACGTCAGTTCACATTTGTAGGTGGATCATCAGTGTTAGAGCTAAAATTAGCATGTTTAAAGTGATTTTCATGCTTCCAGGGGCTCGGGAAGTTAATTAAATACCATTTGGAGGCATTTAATGTTCGAGCAAAAACGGCTGATTTTCGACAAAAGAGATAACACCCCCCCATTACGTCATGCTTCAGAAATGTGGAAAATGGTCCGTTTTCAAATGTTTTATTTTTGAACGTCAGTTCACATTTGTAGGTGGATCATCAGTGTTAGAGCTAAAATTAGCATGTTTAAAGTGATTTTCATGCTTCCAGGGGCTCGGGAAGTTAATTAAATACCATTTGGAGGCATTTAATGTTCAAGCAAAAACGGCTGATTTTCGACAAAAGAGATAACACCCCCACATTACGTCATGCTTCAGAAATGTGGAAAATGGTCCGTTTTCAAATGTTTTATTTTTGAACGTCAGTTCACATTTGTAGGTGGATCATCAGTATTAGAGCTAAAATTAGCATGTTTAAAGTGATTTTCATGCTTCCAGGGGCCCAAAACACAAGATTTATGGAATGGTTTAAAGTGCATGAAAATGGCCAATTTACTCACTCTGAGTTCTCAAAAAGGGTTTCTTCACCCGGGAAGTTAATTAAATACCATTTGGAGGCATTTAATGTTCCAGCAAAAACGGCTGATTTTCGACAAAAGAGATAACACCCCCCCATTACGTCATGCTTCAGAAATGTGGAAAATGGTCCGTTTTCAAATGTTTTATTTTTGAACGTCAGTTCACATTTGTAGGTGGATCATCAGTGTTAGAGCTAAAATTAGCATGTTTAAAGTGATTTTCATGCTTCCAGGGGCTCGGGAAGTTAATTAAATACCATTTGGAGGCATTTAATGTTCGAGCAAAAACGGCTGACTTTCGACAAAAGAGATAACACCCCCCCATTACGTCATGCTTCAGAAATGTGGAAAATGGTCCGTTTTCAAATGTTTTATTTTTGAACGTCAGTTCACATTTGTAGGTGGATCATCAGTGTTAGAGCTAAAATTAGCATGTTTAAAGTGATTTTCATGCTTCCAGGGGCTCGGGAAGTTAATTAAATACCATTTGGAGGCATTTAATGTTCAAGCAAAAACGGCTGATTTTCGACAAAAGAGATAACACCCCCCCATTACGTCATGCTTCAGAAATGTGGAAAATGGTCCGTTTTCAAATGTTTTATTTTTGAACGTCAGTTCACATTTGTAGGTGGATCATCAGTGTTAGAGCTAAAATTAGCATGTTTAAAGTGATTTTCATGCTTCCAGGGGCTCGGGAAGTTAATTAAATACCATTTGGAGGCATTTAATGTTCGAGCAAAAACGGCTGATTTTCGACAAAAGAGATAACACCCCCCCATTACATCATGCTTCAGAAATGTGGAAAATGGTCAGTTTTCAAATGTTTTATTTTTGAACGTCAGTTCACATTTGTAGGTGGATCATCAGTGTTAGAGCTAAAATTAGCATGTTTAAAGCTATTTTCATGCTTCCAGGGGCTCGGGAAGTGAAATAAATACCATTTGGAGGCATTTAATGTTCGAGCAAAAACGGCTGATTTTCGACAAAAGAGATAACACCCCCCATTACGTCATGCTTCAGAAATGTGGAAAATGGTCCGTTTTCAAATGTTTTCTTTTTGAACGTCAGTTCACATTTGTAGGTGGATCATCAGTGTTAGAGCTAAAATTAGCATGTTTAAAGTGATTTTCATGCTTCCAGGGGCTCGGGAAGTGAAATAAATACCATTTGGAGGCATTTAATGTTCGAGCAAAAACGGCTGATTTTCGACAAAAGAGATAACACCCCCCCATTACGTCATGCTTCAGAAATGTGGAAAATGGTCCGTTTTCAAATGTTTTATTTTTGAACGTCAGTTCACATTTGTAGGTGGATCATCAGTGTTAGAGCTAAAATTAGCATGTTTAAAGTGATTTTCATGCTTCCAGGGGCTTGGGAAGTTAATTAAATACCATTTGGAGGCATTTAATGTTCGAGCAAAAACGGCTGATTTTCGACAAAAGAGATAACACCCCCCCATTACGTCATGCTTCAGAAATGTGGAAAATGGTCCGTTTTCAAATGTTTTATTTTTGAACGTCAGTTCACATTTGTAGGTGGATCATCAGTGTTAGAGCTAAAATTAGCATGTTTAAAGTGATTTTCATGCTTCCAGGGGCTCGGGAAGTTAATTAAATACCATTTGGAGGCATTTAATGTTCGAGCAAAAACGGCTGATTTTCGACAAAAGAGATAACACCCCCCCATTACGTCATGCTTCAGAAATGTGGAAAATGGTCCGTTTTCAAATGTTTTATTTTTGAACGTCAGTTCACATTTGTAGGTGGATCATCAGTGTTAGAGCTAAAATTAGCATGTTTAAAGTGATTTTCATGCTTCCAGGGGCTCGGGAAGTGAAATAAATACCATTTGGAGGCATTTAATGTTCGAGCAAAAACGGCTGATTTTCGACAAAAGAGATAACACCCCCCCCCATTACGTCATGCTTCAGAAATGTGGAAAATGGTCCGTTTTCAAATGTTTTATTTTTGAACGTCAGTTCACATTTGTAGGTGGATCATCAGTGTTAGAGCTAAAATTAGCATGTTTAAAGTGATTTTCATGCTTCCAGGGGCCCAAAACACAAGATTTATGGAATGGTTAAAAGTGCATGAAAATGGCCAATTTACTCACTCTGAGTTCTCAAAAAGGGTTTCTTCACCCCGGGAAGTTAATTAAATACCATTTGGAGGCATTTAATGTTCGAGCAAAAACGGCTGATTTTCGACAAAAGAGATAACACCCCCCCATTACGTCATGCTTCAGAAATGTGAAAAATGGTCCGTTTTCAAATGTTTTATTTTTGAACGTCAGTTCACATTTGTAGGTGGATCATCAGTGTTAGAGCTAAAATTAGCATGTTTAAAGTGATTTTCATGCTTCCAGGGGCCCAAAACACAAGATTTATGGAATGGTTAAAAGTGCATGAAAATGGCCAATTTACTCACTCTGAGTTCTCAAAAAGGGTTTCTTCACCCCGGGAAGTTAATTAAATACCATTTGGAGGCATTTAATGTTCCAGCAAAAACGGCTGATTTTCGACAAAAGAGATAACACCCCCCCATTACGTCATGCTTCAGAAATGTGGAAAATGGTCCGTTTTCAAATGTTTTATTTTTGAACGTCAGTTCACATTTGTAGGTGGATCATCAGTGTTAGAGCTAAAATTAGCATGTTTAAAGTGATTTTCATGCTTCCAGGGGCCCAAAACACAAGATTTATGGAATGGTTAAAAGTGCATGAAAATGGCCAATTTACTCACTCTGAGTTCTCAAAAAGGGTTTCTTCACCCCGGGAAGTTAATTAAATACCATTTGGAGGCATTTAATGTTCCAGCAAAAACGGCTGATTTTCGACAAAAGAGATAACACCCCCCCATTACGTCATGCTTCAGAAATGTGGAAAATGGTCCTTTTTCAAATGTTTTATTTTTGAACGTCAGTTCACATTTGTAGGTGGATCATCAGTGTTAGAGCTAAAATTAGCATGTTTAAAGTGATTTTCATGCTTCCAGGGGCTCGGGAAGTTAATTAAATACCATTTGGAGGCATTTAATGTTCGAGCAAAAACGGCTGACTTTCGACAAAAGAGATAACACCCCCCCATTACGTCATGCTTCAGAAATGTGGAAAATGGTCCGTTTTCAAATGTTTTATTTTTGAACGTCAGTTCACATTTGTAGGTGGATCATCAGTGTTAGAGCTAAAATTAGCATGTTTAAAGTGATTTTCATGCTTCCAGGGGCTCGGGAAGTTAATTAAATACCATTTGGAGGCATTTAATGTTCAAGCAAAAACGGCTGATTTTCGACAAAAGAGATAACACCCCCCCATTACGTCATGCTTCAGAAATGTGGAAAATGGTCCGTTTTCAAATGTTTTATTTTTGAACGTCAGTTCACATTTGTAGGTGGATCATCAGTGTTAGAGCTAAAATTAGCATGTTTAAAGTGATTTTCATGCTTCCAGGGGCTCGGGAAGTTAATTAAATACCATTTGGAGGCATTTAATGTTCGAGCAAAAACGGCTGATTTTCGACAAAAGAGATAACACCCCCCCATTACATCATGCTTCAGAAATGTGGAAAATGGTCCGTTTTCAAATGTTTTATTTTTGAACGTCAGTTCACATTTGTAGGTGGATCATCAGTGTTAGAGCTAAAATTAGCATGTTTAAAGCTATTTTCATGCTTCCAGGGGCTCGGGAAGTGAAATAAATACCATTTGGAGGCATTTAATGTTCGAGCAAAAACGGCTGATTTTCGACAAAAGAGATAACACCCCCCATTACGTCATGCTTCAGAAATGTGGAAAATGGTCCGTTTTCAAATGTTTTCTTTTTGAACGTCAGTTCACATTTGTAGGTGGATCATCAGTGTTAGAGCTAAAATTAGCATGTTTAAAGTGATTTTCATGCTTCCAGGGGCTCGGGAAGTGAAATAAATACCATTTGGAGGCATTTAATGTTCGAGCAAAAACGGCTGATTTTCGACAAAAGAGATAACACCCCCCCATTACGTCATGCTTCAGAAATGTGGAAAATGGTCCGTTTTCAAATGTTTTATTTTTGAACGTCAGTTCACATTTGTAGGTGGATCATCAGTGTTAGAGCTAAAATTAGCATGTTTAAAGTGATTTTCATGCTTCCAGGGGCTTGGGAAGTTAATTAAATACCATTTGGAGGCATTTAATGTTCGAGCAAAAACGGCTGATTTTCGACAAAAGAGATAACACCCCCCCATTACGTCATGCTTCAGAAATGTGGAAAATGGTCCGTTTTCAAATGTTTTATTTTTGAACGTCAGTTCACATTTGTAGGTGGATCATCAGTGTTAGAGCTAAAATTAGCATGTTTAAAGTGATTTTCATGCTTCCAGGGGCTCGGGAAGTTAATTAAATACCATTTGGAGGCATTTAATGTTCGAGCAAAAACGGCTGATTTTCGACAAAAGAGATAACACCCCCCCATTACGTCATGCTTCAGAAATGTGGAAAATGGTCCGTTTTCAAATGTTTTATTTTTGAACGTCAGTTCACATTTGTAGGTGGATCATCAGTGTTAGAGCTAAAATTAGCATGTTTAAAGTGATTTTCATGCTTCCAGGGGCTCGGGAAGTGAAATAAATACCATTTGGAGGCATTTAATGTTCGAGCAAAAACGGCTGATTTTCGACAAAAGAGATAACACCCCCCCCATTACGTCATGCTTCAGAAATGTGGAAAATGGTCCGTTTTCAAATGTTTTATTTTTGAACGTCAGTTCACATTTGTAGGTGGATCATCAGTGTTAGAGCTAAAATTAGCATGTTTAAAGTGATTTTCATGCTTCCAGGGGCCCAAAACACAAGATTTATGGAATGGTTAAAAGTGCATGAAAATGGCCAATTTACTCACTCTGAGTTCTCAAAAAGGGTTTCTTCACCCCGGGAAGTTAATTAAATACCATTTGGAGGCATTTAATGTTCGAGCAAAAACGGCTGATTTTCGACAAAAGAGATAACACCCCCCCATTACGTCATGCTTCAGAAATGTGGAAAATGGTCCGTTTTCAAATGTTTTATTTTTGAACGTCAGTTCACATTTGTAGGTGGATCATCAGTGTTAGAGCTAAAATTAGCATGTTTAAAGTGATTTTCATGCTTCCAGGGGCCCAAAACACAAGATTTATGGAATGGTTAAAAGTGCATGAAAATGGCCAATTTACTCACTCTGAGTTCTCAAAAAGGGTTTCTTCACCCCGGGAAGTTAATTAAATACCATTTGGAGGCATTTAATGTTCCAGCAAAAACGGCTGATTTTCGACAAAAGAGATAACACCCCCCCATTACGTCATGCTTCAGAAATGTGGAAAATGGTCCTTTTTCAAATGTTTTATTTTTGAACGTCAGTTCACATTTGTAGGTGGATCATCAGTGTTAGAGCTAAAATTAGCATGTTTAAAGTGATTTTCATGCTTCCAGGGGCTCGGGAAGTTAATTAAATACCATTTGGAGGCATTTAATGTTCGAGCAAAAACGGCTGACTTTCGACAAAAGAGATAACACCCCCCCATTACGTCATGCTTCAGAAATGTGGAAAATGGTCCGTTTTCAAATGTTTTATTTTTGAACGTCAGTTCACATTTGTAGGTGGATCATCAGTGTTAGAGCTAAAATTAGCATGTTTAAAGTGATTTTCATGCTTCCAGGGGCTCAGGAAGTTAATTAAATACCATTTGGAGGCATTTAATGTTCAAGCAAAAACGGCTGATTTTCGACAAAAGAGATAACACCCCCCCATTACGTCATGCTTCAGAAATGTGGAAAATGGTCCGTTTTCAAATGTTTTATTTTTGAACGTCAGTTCACATTTGTAGGTGGATCATCAGTGTTAGAGCTAAAATTAGCATGTTTAAAGTGATTTTCATGCTTCCAGGGGCTCGGGAAGTGAAATAAATACCATTTGGAGGCATTTAATGTTCGAGCAAAAACGGCTGATTTTCGACAAAAGAGATAACACCCCCCCATTACATCATGCTTCAGAAATGTGGAAAATGGTCCGTTTTCAAATGTTTTATTTTTGAACGTCAGTTCACATTTGTAGGTGGATCATCAGTGTTAGAGCTAAAATTAGCATGTTTAAAGCTATTTTCATGCTTCCAGGGGCTCGGGAAGTGAAATAAATACCATTTGGAGGCATTTAATGTTCGAGCAAAAACGGCTGATTTTCGACAAAAGAGATAACACCCCCCATTACGTCATGCTTCAGAAATGTGGAAAATGGTCCGTTTTCAAATGTTTTCTTTTTGAACGTCAGTTCACATTTGTAGGTGGATCATCAGTGTTAGAGCTAAAATTAGCATGTTTAAAGTGATTTTCCTGCTTCCAGGGGCTCGGGAAGTGAAATAAATACCATTTGGAGGCATTTAATGTTCGAGCAAAAACGGCTGATTTTCGACAAAAGAGATAACACCCCCCCATTACGTCATGCTTCAGAAATGTGGAAAATGGTCCGTTTTCAAATGTTTTATTTTTGAACGTCAGTTCACATTTGTAGGTGGATCATCAGTGTTAGAGCTAAAATTAGCATGTTTAAAGTGATTTTCATGCTTCCAGGGGCTTGGGAAGTTAATTAAATACCATTTGGAGGCATTTAATGTTCGAGCAAAAACGGCTGATTTTCGACAAAAGAGATAACACCCCCCCATTACGTCATGCTTCAGAAATGTGGAAAATGGTCCGTTTTCAAATGTTTTATTTTTGAACGTCAGTTCACATTTGTAGGTGGATCATCAGTGTTAGAGCTAAAATTAGCATGTTTAAAGTGATTTTCATGCTTCCAGGGGCTCGGGAAGTTAATTAAATACCATTTGGAGGCATTTAATGTTCGAGCAAAAACGGCTGATTTTCGACAAAAGAGATAACACCCCCCCATTACGTCATGCTTCAGAAATGTGGAAAATGGTCCGTTTTCAAATGTTTTATTTTTGAACGTCAGTTCACATTTGTAGGTGGATCATCAGTGTTAGAGCTAAAATTAGCATGTTTAAAGTGATTTTCATGCTTCCAGGGGCTCGGGAAGTGAAATAAATACCATTTGGAGGCATTTAATGTTCGAGCAAAAACGGCTGATTTTCGACAAAAGAGATAACACCCCCCCCATTACGTCATGCTTCAGAAATGTGGAAAATGGTCCGTTTTCAAATGTTTTATTTTTGAACGTCAGTTCACATTTGTAGGTGGATCATCAGTGTTAGAGCTAAAATTAGCATGTTTAAAGTGATTTTCATGCTTCCAGGGGCCCAAAACACAAGATTTATGGAATGGTTAAAAGTGCATGAAAATGGCCAATTTACTCACTCTGAGTTCTCAAAAAGGGTTTCTTCACCCCGGGAAGTTAATTAAATACCATTTGGAGGCATTTAATGTTCGAGCAAAAACGGCTGATTTTCGACAAAAGAGATAACACCCCCCCATTACGTCATGCTTCAGAAATGTGAAAAATGGTCCGTTTTCAAATGTTTTATTTTTGAACGTCAGTTCACATTTGTAGGTGGATCATCAGTGTTAGAGCTAAAATTAGCATGTTTAAAGTGATTTTCATGCTTCCAGGGGCCCAAAACACAAGATTTATGGAATGGTTAAAAGTGCATGAAAATGGCCAATTTACTCACTCTGAGTTCTCAAAAAGGGTTTCTTCACCCCGGGAAGTTAATTAAATACCATTTGGAGGCATTTAATGTTCCAGCAAAAACGGCTGATTTTCGACAAAAGAGATAACACCCCCCCATTACGTCATGCTTCAGAAATGTGGAAAATGGTCCATTTTCAAATGTTTTATTTTTGAACGTCAGTTCACATTTGTAGGTGGATCATCAGTGTTAGAGCTAAAATTAGCATGTTTAAAGTGATTTTCATGCTTCCAGGGGCCCAAAACACAAGATTTATGGAATGGTTAAAAGTGCATGAAAATGGCCAATTTACTCACTCTGAGTTCTCAAAAAGGGTTTCTTCACCCCGGGAAGTTAATTAAATACCATTTGGAGGCATTTAATGTTCCAGCAAAAACGGCTGATTTTCGACAAAAGAGATAACACCCCCCCATTACGTCATGCTTCAGAAATGTGGAAAATGGTCCTTTTTCAAATGTTTTATTTTTGAACGTCAGTTCACATTTGTAGGTGGATCATCAGTGTTAGAGCTAAAATTAGCATGTTTAAAGTGATTTTCATGCTTCCAGGGGCTCGGGAAGTGAAATAAATACCATTTGGAGGCATTTAATGTTCGAGCAAAAACGGCTGACTTTCGACAAAAGAGATAACACCCCCCCATTACGTCATGCTTCAGAAATGTGGAAAATGGTCCGTTTTCAAATGTTTTATTTTTGAACGTCAGTTCACATTTGTAGGTGGATCATCAGTGTTAGAGCTAAAATTAGCATGTTTAAAGTGATTTTCATGCTTCCAGGGGCTCGGGAAGTTAATTAAATACCATTTGGAGGCATTTAATGTTCGAGCAAAAACGGCTGATTTTCGACAAAGAGATAACACCCCCCCATTACGTCATGCTTCAGAAATGTGGAAAATGGTCCGTTTTCAAATGTTTTATTTTTGAACGTCAGTTCACATTTGTAGGTGGATCATCAGTGTTAGAGCTAAAATTAGCATGTTTAAAGTGATTTTCATGCTTCCAGGGGCTTGGGAAGTTAATTAAATACCATTTGGAGGCATTTAATGTTCGAGCAAAAACGGCTGATTTTCGACAAAAGAGATAACCCCCCCCATTACGTCATGCTTCAGAAATGTGGAAAATGGTCCGTTTTCAAATGTTTTATTTTTGAACGTCAGTTCACATTTGTAGGTGGATCATCAGTGTTAGAGCTAAAATTAGCATGTTTAAAGTGATTTTCATGCTTCCAGGGGCTCGGGAAGTTAATTAAATACCATTTGGAGGCATTTAATGTTCGAGCAAAAACGGCTGATTTTCGACAAAAGAGATAACACCCCCCCATTACGTCATGCTTCAGAAATGTGGAAAATGGTCCGTTTTCAAATGTTTTATTTTTGAACGTCAGTTCACATTTGTAGGTGGATCATCAGTGTTAGAGCTAAAATTAGCATGTTTAAAGTGATTTTCATGCTTCCAGGGGCTCGGGAAGTGAAATAAATACCATTTGGAGGCATTTAATGTTCGAGCAAAAACGGCTGATTTTCGACAAAAGAGATAACTCTGAGTTCTCAAAAAGGGTTTCTTCACCCTGGGAAGTTAATTAAATACCATTTGGAGGCATTTAATGTTCGAGCAAAAACGGCTGATTTTCGACAAAAGAGATAACACCCCCCCATTACGTCATGCTTCAGAAATGTGGAAAATGGTCCGTTTTCAAATGTTTTATTTTTGAACGTCAGTTCACATTTGTAGGTGGATCATCAGTGTTAGAGCTAAAATTAGCATGTTTAAAGTGATTTTCATGCTTCCAGGGGCCCAAAACACAAGATTTATGGAATGGTTAAAAGTGCATGAAAATGGCCAATTTACTCACTCTGAGTTCTCAAAAAGGGTTTCTTCACCCCGGGAAGTTAATTAAATACCATTTGGAGGCATTTAATGTTCGAGCAAAAACGGCTGATTTTCGACAAAAGAGATAACACCCCCCCATTACGTCATGCTTCAGAAATGTGAAAAATGGTCCGTTTTCAAATGTTTTATTTTTGAACGTCAGTTCACATTTGTAGGTGGATCATCAGTGTTAGAGCTAAAATTAGCATGTTTAAAGTGATTTTCATGCTTCCAGGGGCCCAAAACACAAGATTTATGGAATGGTTAAAAGTGCATGAAAATGGCCAATTTACTCACTCTGAGTTCTCAAAAAGGGTTTCTTCACCCCGGGAAGTTAATTAAATACCATTTGGAGGCATTTAATGTTCCAGCAAAAACGGCTGATTTTCGACAAAAGAGATAACACCCCCCCATTACGTCATGCTTCAGAAATGTGGAAAATGGTCCGTTTTCAAATGTTTTATTTTTGAACGTCAGTTCACATTTGTAGGTGGATCATCAGTGTTAGAGCTAAAATTAGCATGTTTAAAGTGATTTTCATGCTTCCAGGGGCCCAAAACACAAGATTTATGGAATGGTTAAAAGTGCATGAAAATGGCCAATTTACTCACTCTGAGTTCTCAAAAAGGGTTTCTTCACCCCGGGAAGTTAATTAAATACCATTTGGAGGCATTTAATGTTCCAGCAAAAACGGCTGATTTTCGACAAAAGAGATAACACCCCCCCATTACGTCATGCTTCAGAAATGTGGAAAATGGTCCTTTTTCAAATGTTTTATTTTTGAACGTCAGTTCACATTTGTAGGTGGATCATCAGTGTTAGAGCTAAAATTAGCATGTTTAAAGTGATTTTCATGCTTCCAGGGGCTCGGGAAGTGAAATAAATACCATTTGGAGGCATTTAATGTTCGAGCAAAAACGGCTGACTTTCGACAAAAGAGATAACACCCCCCCATTACGTCATGCTTCAGAAATGTGGAAAATGGTCCGTTTTCAAATGTTTTATTTTTGAATGTCAGTTCACATTTGTAGGTGGATCATCAGTGTTAGAGCTAAAATTAGCATGTTTAAAGTGATTTTCATGCTTCCAGGGGCTCGGGAAGTTAATTAAATACCATTTGGAGGCATTTAATGTTCGAGCAAAAACAGCTGATTTTCGACAAAAGAGATAACACCCCCCCATTACGTCATGCTTCAGAAATGTGGAAAATGGTCCGTTTTCAAATGTTTTATTTTTGAACGTCAGTTCACATTTGTAGGTGGATCATCAGTGTTAGAGCTAAAATTAGCATGTTTAAAGTGATTTTCATGCTTCCAGGGGCTCGGGAAGTTAATTAAATACCATTTGGAGGCATTTAATGTTCGAGCAAAAACGGCTGATTTTCGACAAAGAGATAACACCCCCCCATTACGTCATGCTTCAGAAATGTGGAAAATGGTCCGTTTTCAAATGTTTTATTTTTGAACGTCAGTTCACATTTGTAGGTGGATCATCAGTGTTAGAGCTAAAATTAGCATGTTTAAAGTGATTTTCATGCTTCCAGGGGCTCGGGAAGTTAATTAAATACCATTTGGAGGCATTTAATGTTCGAGCAAAAACGGCTGATTTTCGACAAAAGAGATAACACCCCCCCATTACGTCATGCTTCAGAAATGTGGAAAATGGTCCGTTTTCAAATGTTTTATTTTTGAACGTCAGTTCACATTTGTAGGTGGATCATCAGTGTTAGAGCTAAAATTAGCATGTTTAAAGTGATTTTCATGCTTCCAGGGGCTCGGGAAGTTAATTAAATACCATTTGGAGGCATTTAATGTTCGAGCAAAAACGGCTGATTTTCGACAAAAGAGATAACACCCCCCCATTACGTCATGCTTCAGAAATGTGGAAAATGGTCCGTTTTCAAATGTTTTATTTTTGAACGTCAGTTCACATTTGTAGGTGGATCATCAGTGTTAGAGCTAAAATTAGCATGTTTAAAGTGATTTTCATGCTTCCAGGGGCTCGGGAAGTTAATTAAATACCATTTGGAGGCATTTAATGTTCGAGCAAAAACGGCTGATTTTCGACAAAAGAGATAACACCCCCCATTACGTCATGCTTCAGAAATGTGGAAAATGGTCCTTTTTCAAATGTTTTATTTTTGAACGTCAGTTCACATTTGTAGGTGGATCATCAGTGTTAGAGCTAAAATTAGCATGTTTAAAGTGATTTTCATGCTTCCAGGGGCTCGGGAAGTGAAATAAATACCATTTGGAGGCATTTAATGTTCGAGCAAAAACGGCTGATTTTCGACAAAAGAGATAACACCCCCCCATTACGTCATGCTTCAGAAATGTGGAAAATGGTCCGTTTTCAAATGTTTTATTTTTGAACGTCAGTTCACATTTGTAGGTGGATCATCAGTGTTAGAGCTAAAATTAGCATGTTTAAAGTGATTTTCATGCTTCCAGGGGCTCGGGAAGTTAATTAAATACCATTTGGAGGCATTTAATGTTCGAGCAAAAACGGCTGATTTTCGACAAAAGAGATAACACCCCCCCATTACGTCATGCTTCAGAAATGTGGAAAATGGTCCGTTTTCAAATGTTTTATTTTTGAACGTCAGTTCACATTTGTAGGTGGCTCATCAGTGTTAGAGCTAAAATTAGCATGTTTAAAGTGATTTTCATGCTTCCAGGGGCTCGGGAAGTTAATTAAATACCATTTGGAGGCATTTAATGTTCGAGCAAAAACGGCTGATTTTCGACAAAAGAGATAACACCCCCCATTACGTCATGCTTCAGAAATGTGGAAAATGGTCCTTTTTCAAATGTTTTATTTTTGAACGTCAGTTCACATTTGTAGGTGGATCATCAGTGTTAGAGCTAAAATTAGCATGTTTAAAGTGATTTTCATGCTTCCAGGGGCTCGGGAAGTGAAATAAATACCATTTGGAGGCATTTAATGTTCGAGCAAAAACGGCTGATTTTCGACAAAAGAGATAACACCCCCCCATTACGTCATGCTTTAGAAATGTGGAAAATGGTCCGTTTTCAAATGTTTTATTTTTGAACGTCAGTTCACATTTGTAGGTGGATCATCAGTGTTAGAGCTAAAATTAGCATGTTTAAAGTGATTTTCATGCTTCCAGGGGCTCGGGAAGTTAATTAAATACCATTTGGAGGCATTTAATGTTCGAGCAAAAACGGCTGATTTTCGACAAAAGAGATAACACCCCCCCATTACGTCATGCTTCAGAAATGTGGAAAATGGTCCGTTTTCAAATGTTTTATTTTTGAACGTCAGTTCACATTTGTAGGTGGCTCATCAGTGTTAGAGCTAAAATTAGCATGTTTAAAGTGATTTTCATGCTTCCAGGGGCTCGGGAAGTTAATTAAATACCATTTGGAGGCATTTAATGTTCGAGCAAAAACGGCTGATTTTCGACAAAAGAGATAACACCCCCCCATTACGTCATGCTTCAGAAATGTGGAAAATGGTCCGTTTTCAAATGTTTTATTTTTGAACGTCAGTTCACATTTGTAGGTGGATCATCAGTGTTAGAGCTAAAATTAGCATGTTTAAAGTGATTTTCATGCTTCCAGGGGCTCGGGAAGTTAATTAAATACCATTTGGAGGCATTTAATGTTCGAGCAAAAACGGCTGATTTTCGACAAAAGAGATAACACCCCCCCATTACGTCATGCTTCAGAAATGTGGAAAATGGTCCGTTTTCAAATGTTTTATTTTTGAACGTCAGTTCACATTTGTAGGTGGATCATCAGTGTTAGAGCTAAAATTAGCATGTTTAAAGTGATTTTCATGCTTCCAGGGGCTCGGGAAGTTAATTAAATACCATTTGGAGGCATTTAATGTTCGAGCAAAAACGGCTGATTTTCGACAAAAGAGATAACACCCCCCCATTACGTCATGCTTCAGAAATGTGGAAAATGGTCCGTTTTCAAATGTTTTATTTTTGAACGTCAGTTCACATTTGTAGGTGGATCATCAGTGTTAGAGCTAAAATTAGCATGTTTAAAGTGATTTTCATGCTTCCAGGGGCTCGGGAAGTTAATTAAATACCATTTGGAGGCATTTAATGTTCAAGCAAAAACGGCTGATTTTCGACAAAAGAGATAACACCCCCACATTACGTCATGCTTCAGAAATGTGGAAAATGGTCCGTTTTCAAATGTTTTATTTTTGAACGTCAGTTCACATTTGTAGGTGGATCATCAGTATTAGAGCTAAAATTAGCATGTTTAAAGTGATTTTCATGCTTCCAGGGGCCCAAAACACAAGATTTATGGAATGGTTTAAAGTGCATGAAAATGGCCAATTTACTCACTCTGAGTTCTCAAAAAGGGTTTCTTCACCCCGGGAAGTTAATTAAATACCATTTGGAGGCATTTAATGTTCCAGCAAAAACGGCTGATTTTCGACAAAAGAGATAACACCCCCCCATTACGTCATGCTTCAGAAATGTGGAAAATGGTCCGTTTTCAAATGTTTTATTTTTGAACGTCAGTTCACATTTGTAGGTGGATCATCAGTGTTAGAGCTAAAATTAGCATGTTTAAAGTGATTTTCATGCTTCCAGGGGCTCGGGAAGTTAATTAAATACCATTTGGAGGCATTTAATGTTCGAGCAAAAACGGCTGACTTTCGACAAAAGAGATAACACCCCCCCATTACGTCATGCTTCAGAAATGTGGAAAATGGTCCGTTTTCAAATGTTTTATTTTTGAACGTCAGTTCACATTTGTAGGTGGATCATCAGTGTTAGAGCTAAAATTAGCATGTTTAAAGTGATTTTCATGCTTCCAGGGGCTCGGGAAGTTAATTAAATACCATTTGGAGGCATTTAATGTTCAAGCAAAAACGGCAGATTTTCGACAAAAGAGATAACACCCCCCCAGTACGTCATGCTTCAGAAATGTGGAAAATGGTCCATTTTCAAATGTTTTATTTTTGAACGTCAGTTCACATTTGTAGGTGGATCATCAGTGTTAGAGCTAAAATTAGCATGTTTAAAGTGATTTTCATGCTTCCAGGGGCTCGGGAAGTTAATTAAATACCATTTGGAGGCATTTAATGTTCGAGCAAAAACGGCTGATTTTCGACAAAAGAGATAACACCCCCCCATTACGTCATGCTTCAGAAATGTGGAAAATGGTCCGTTTTCAAATGTTTTATTTTTGAACGTCAGTTCACATTTGTAGGTGGATCATCAGTGTTAGAGCTAAAATTAGCATGTTTAAAGCTATTTTCATGCTTCCAGGGGCTCGGGAAGTAAAATAAATACCATTTGGAGGCATTTAATGTTCGAGCAAAAACGGCTGATTTTCGACAAAAGAGATAACACCCCCCATTACGTCATGCTTCAGAAATGTGGAAAATGGTCCGTTTTCAAATGTTTTATTTTTGAACGTCAGTTCACATTTGTAGGTGGATCATCAGTGTTAGAGCTAAAATTAGCATGTTTAAAGTGATTTTCATGCTTCCAGGGGCTCGGGAAGTGAAATAAATACCATTTGGAGGCATTTAATGTTCGAGCAAAAACGGCTGATTTTCGACAAAAGAGATAACACCCCCCCATTACGTCATGCTTCAGAAATGTGGAAAATGGTCCGTTTTCAAATGTTTTATTTTTGAACGTCAGTTCACATTTGTAGGTGGATCATCAGTGTTAGAGCTAAAATTAGCATGTTTAAAGTGATTTTCATGCTTCCAGGGGCTCGGGAAGTTAATTAAATACCATTTGGAGGCATTTAATGTTCGAGCAAAAACGGCTGATTTTCGACAAAAGAGATAACACCCCCCCATTACGTCATGCTTCAGAAATGTGGAAAATGGTCCGTTTTCAAATGTTTTATTTTTGAACGTCAGTTCACATTTGTAGGTGGATCATCAGTGTTAGAGCTAAAATTAGCATGTTTAAAGTGATTTTCATGCTTCCAGGGGCTCGGGAAGTTAATTAAATACCATTTGGAGGCATTTAATGTTCGAGCAAAAACGGCTGATTTTCGACAAAAGAGATAACACCCCCCATTACGTCATGCTTCAGAAATGTGGAAAATGGTCCTTTTTCAAATGTTTTATTTTTGAACGTCAGTTCACATTTGTAGGTGGATCATCAGTGTTAGAGCTAAAATTAGCATGTTTAAAGTGATTTTCATGCTTCCAGGGGCTCGGGAAGTGAAATAAATACCATTTGGAGGCATTTAATGTTCGAGCAAAAACGGCTGATTTTCGACAAAAGAGATAACACCCCCCCATTACGTCATGCTTCAGAAATGTGGAAAATGGTCCGTTTTCAAATGTTTTATTTTTGAACGTCAGTTCACATTTGTAGGTGGATCATCAGTGTTAGAGCTAAAATTAGCATGTTTAAAGTGATTTTCATGCTTCCAGGGGCTCGGGAAGTTAATTAAATACCATTTGGAGGCATTTAATGTTCGAGCAAAAACGGCTGATTTTCGACAAAAGAGATAACACCCCCCCATTACGTCATGCTTCAGAAATGTGGAAAATGGTCCGTTTTCAAATGTTTTATTTTTGAACGTCAGTTCACATTTGTAGGTGGATCATCAGTGTTAGAGCTAAAATTAGCATGTTTAAAGTGATTTTCATGCTTCCAGGGGCTCGGGAAGTTAATTAAATACCATTTGGAGGCATTTAATGTTCGAGCAAAAACGGCTGATTTTCGACAAAAGAGATAACACCCCCCATTACGTCATGCTTCAGAAATGTGGAAAATGGTCCGTTTTCAAATGTTTTATTTTTGAACGTCAGTTCACATTTGTAGGTGGATCATCAGTGTTAGAGCTAAAATTAGCATGTTTAAAGTGATTTTCATGCTTCCAGGGGCTCGGGAAGTTAATTAAATACCATTTGGAGGCATTTAATGTTCGAGCAAAAACGGCTGATTTTCGACAAAAGAGATAACACCCCCCCATTACGTCATGCTTCAGAAATGTGGAAAATGGTCCGTTTTCAAATGTTTTATTTTTGAACGTCAGTTCACATTTGTAGGTGGATCATCAGTGTTAGAGCTAAAATTAGCATGTTTAAAGTGATTTTCATGCTTCCAGGGGCTCGGGAAGTTAATTAAATACCATTTGGAGGCATTTAATGTTCGAGCAAAAACGGCTGATTTTCGACAAAAGAGATAACACCCCCCCATTACGTCATGCTTCAGAAATGTGGAAAATGGTCCGTTTTCAAATGTTTTATTTTTGAACGTCAGTTCACATTTGTAGGTGGATCATCAGTGTTAGAGCTAAAATTAGCATGTTTAAAGTGATTTTCATGCTTCCAGGGGCTCGGGAAGTTAATTAAATACCATTTGGAGGCATTTAATGTTCAAGCAAAAACGGCTGATTTTCGACAAAAGAGATAACACCCCCACATTACGTCATGCTTCAGAAATGTGGAAAATGGTCCGTTTTCAAATGTTTTATCTTTGAACGTCAGTTCACATTTGTAGGTGGATTATCAGTGTTAGAGCTAAAATTAGCATGTTTAAAGTGATTTTCATGCTTCCAGGGGCCCAAAACACAAGATTTATGGAATGGTTAAAAGTGCATGAAAATGGCCAATTTACTCACTCTGAGTTCTCAAAAAGGGTTTCTTCACCCCGGGAAGTTAATTAAATACCATTTGGAGGCATTTAATGTTACAGCAAAAACGGCTGATTTTCGACAAAAGAGATAACACCCCCCCATTACGTCATGCTTCAGAAATGTGGAAAATGGTCCTTTTTCAAATGTTTTATTTTTGAACGTCAGTTCACATTTTGTAGGTGGATCATCAGTGTTAGAGCTAAAATTAGCATGTTTAAAGTGATTTTCATGCTTCCAGGGGCTCGGGAAGTGAAATAAATACCATTTGGAGGCATTTAATGTTCGAGCAAAAACGGCTGATTTTCGACAAAAGAGATAACACCCCCCCATTACGTCATGCTTCAGAAATGTGGAAAATGGTCCGTTTTCAAATGTTTTATTTTTGAACGTCAGTTCACATTTGTAGGTGGATCATCAGTGTTAGAGCTAAAATTAGCATGTTTAAAGTGATTTTCATGCTTCCAGGGGCTCGGGAAGTTAATTAAATACCATTTGGAGGCATTTAATGTTCGAGCAAAAACGGCTGATTTTCGACAAAAGAGATAACACCCCCCCATTACGTCATGCTTCAGAAATGTGGAAAATGGTCCGTTTTCAAATGTTTTATTTTTGAACGTCAGTTCACATTTGTAGGTGGATCATCAGTGTTAGAGCTAAAATTAGCATGTTTAAAGTGATTTTCATGCTTCCAGGGGCTCGGGAAGTTAATTAAATACCATTTGGAGGCATTTAATGTTCGAGCAAAAACGGCTGATTTTCGACAAAAGAGATAACACCCCCCCATTACGTCATGCTTCAGAAATGTGGAAAATGGTCCGTTTTCAAATGTTTTATTTTTGAACGTCAGTTCACATTTGTAGGTGGATCATCAGTGTTAGAGCTAAAATTAGCATGTTTAAAGTGATTTTCATGCTTCCAGGGGCTCGGGAAGTTAATTAAATACCATTTGGAGGCATTTAATGTTCGAGCAAAAACGGCTGATTTTCGACAAAAGAGATAACACCCCCCCATTACGTCATGCTTCAGAAATGTGGAAAATGGTCCGTTTTCAAATGTTTTATTTTTGAACGTCAGTTCACATTTGTAGGTGGATCATCAGTGTTAGAGCTAAAATTAGCATGTTTAAAGTGATTTTCATGCTTCCAGGGGCTCGGGAAGTTAATTAAATACCATTTGGAGGCATTTAATGTTCGAGCAAAAACGGCTGATTTTCGACAAAAGAGCTAACACCCCCCCATTACGTCATGCTTCAGAAATGTGGAAAATGGTCCGTTTTCAAATGTTTTATTTTTGAACGTCAGTTCACATTTGTAGGTGGATCATCAGTGTTAGAGCTAAAATTAGCATGTTTAAAGTGATTTTCATGCTTCCAGGGGCTCGGGAAGTGAAATAAATACCATTTGGAGGCATTTAATGTTCGAGCAAAAACGGCTGATTTTCGACAAAAGAGATAACACCCCCCCATTACGTCATGCTTCAGAAATGTGGAAAATGGTCCGTTTTCAAATGTTTTATTTTTGAACGTCAGTTCACATTTGTAGGTGGATCATCAGTGTTAGAGCTAAAATTAGCATGTTTAAAGTGATTTTCATGCTTCCAGGGGCTCGGGAAGTGAAATAAATACCATTTGGAGGCATTTAATGTTCGAGCAAAAACGGCTGATTTTCGACAAAAGAGATAACACCCCCCCATTACGTCATGCTTCAGAAATGTGGAAAATGGTCCGTTTTCAAATGTTTTATTTTTGAACGTCAGTTCACATTTGTAGGTGGATCATCAGTGTTAGAGCTAAAATTAGCATGTTTAAAGTGATTTTCATGCTTCCAGGGGCTCGGGAAGTTAATTAAATACCATTTGGAGGCATTTAATGTTCGAGCAAAAACGGCTGATTTTCGACAAAAGAGATAACACCCCCCCATTACGTCATGCTTCAGAAATGTGGAAAATGGTCCATTTTCAAATGTTTTATTTTTGAACGTCAGTTCACATTTGTAGGTGGATCATCAGTGTTAGAGCTAAAATTAGCATGTTTAAAGTGATTTTCATGCTTCCAGGGGCTCGGGAAGTTAATTAAATACCATTTGGAGGCATTTAATGTTCAAGCAAAAACGGCTGATTTTCGACAAAAGAGATAACACCCCCCCATTACGTCATGCTTCAGAAATGTGGAAAATGGTCCGTTTTCAAATGTTTTATTTTTGAACGTCAGTTCACATTTGTAGGTGGATCATCAGTGTTAGAGCTAAAATTAGCATGTTTAAAGTGATTTTCATGCTTCCAGGGGCTCGGGAAGTGAAATAAATACCATTTGGAGGCATTTAATGTTCGAGCTAAAACGGCTGATTTTCGACAAAAGAGATAACACCCCCCCATTACGTCATGCTTCAGAAATGTGGAAAATGGTCCGTTTTCAAATGTTTTATTTTTGAACGTCAGTTCACATTTGTAGGTGGATCATCAGTGTTAGAGCTAAAATTAGCATGTTTAAAGTGATTTTCATGCTTCCAGGGGCCCAAAACACAAGATTTATGGAATGGTTAAAAGTGCATGAAAATGGCCAATTTACTCACTCTGAGTTCTCAAAAAGGGTTTCTTCACCCCGGGAAGTTAATTAAATACCATTTGGAGGCATTTAATGTTCGAGCAAAAACGGCTGATTTTCGACAAAAGAGATAACACCCCCCCATTACGTCATGCTTCAGAAATGTGAAAAATGGTCCGTTTTCAAATGTTTTATTTTTGAACGTCAGTTCACATTTGTAGGTGGATCATCAGTGTTAGAGCTAAAATTAGCATGTTTAAAGTGATTTTCATGCTTCCAGGGACCCAAAACACAAGATTTATGGAATGGTTAAAAGTGCATGAAAATGGCCAATTTACTCACTCTGAGTTCTCAAAAAGGGTTTCTTCACCCCGGGAAGTTAATTAAATACCATTTGGAGGCATTTAATGTTCCAGCAAAAACGGCTGATTTTCGACAAAAGAGATAACACCCCCCCATTACGTCATGCTTCAGAAATGTGGAAAATGGTCCTTTTTCAAATGTTTTATTTTTGAACGTCAGTTCACATTTGTAGGTGGATCATCAGTGTTAGAGCTAAAATTAGCATGTTTAAAGTGATTTTCATGCTTCCAGGGGCTCGGGAAGTTAATGAAATACCATTTGGAGGCATTTAATGTTCGAGCAAAAACGGCTGATTTTCGACAAAAGAGATAACACCCCCCCATTACGTCATGCTTCAGAAATGTGGAAAATGGTCCTTTTTCAAATGTTTTATTTTTGAACGTCAGTTCACATTTGTAGGTGGATCATCAGTGTTAGAGCTAAAATTAGCATGTTTAAAGTGATTTTCATGCTTCCAGGGGCTCGGGAAGTTAATTAAATACCATTTGGAGGCATTTAATGTTCGAGCAAAAACGGCTGATTTTCGACAAAAGAGATAACACCCCCCCATTACGTCATGCTTCAGAAATGTGGAAAATGGTCCGTTTTCAAATGTTTTATTTTTGAACGTCAGTTCACATTTGTAGGTGGATCATCAGTGTTAGAGCTAAAATTAGCATGTTTAAAGTGATTTTCATGCTTCCAGGGGCTCGGGAAGTTAATTAAATACCATTTGGAGGCATTTAATGTTCGAGCAAAAACGGCTGATTTTCGACAAAAGAGATAACACCCCCCCATTACGTCATGCTTCAGAAATGTGGAAAATGGTCCGTTTTCAAATGTTTTATTTTTGAACGTCAGTTCACATTTGTAGGTGGATCATCAGTGTTAGAGCTAAAATTAGCATGTTTAAAGTGATTTTCATGCTTCCAGGGGCTCGGGAAGTTAATTAAATACCATTTGGAGGCATTTAATGTTCGAGCAAAAACGGCTGATTTTCGACAAAAGAGATAACACCCCCCCATTACGTCATGCTTCAGAAATGTGGAAAATGGTCCGTTTTCAAATGTTTTATTTTTGAACGTCAGTTCACATTTGTAGGTGGATCATCAGTGTTAGAGCTAAAATTAGCATGTTTAAAGTGATTTTCATGCTTCCAGGGGCTCGGGAAGTTAATTAAATACCATTTGGAGGCATTTAATGTTCGAGCAAAAACGGCTGATTTTCGACAAAAGAGATAACACCCCCCCATTACGTCATGCTTCAGAAATGTGGAAAATGGTCCGTTTTCAAATGTTTTATTTTTGAACGTCAGTTCACATTTGTAGGTGGATCATCAGTGTTAGAGCTAAAATTAGCATGTTTAAAGTGATTTTCATGCTTCCAGGGGCTCGGGAAGTTAATTAAATACCATTTGGAGGCATTTAATGTTCGAGCAAAAACGGCTGATTTTCGACAAAAGAGATAACACCCCCCCCATTACGTCATGCTTCAGAAATGTGGAAAATGGTCCTTTTTCAAATGTTTTATTTTTGAACGTCAGTTCACATTTGTAGGTGGATCATCAGTGTTAGAGCTAAAATTAGCATGTTTAAAGTGATTTTCATGCTTCCAGGGGCTCGGGAAGTGAAATAAATACCATTTGGAGGCATTTAATGTTCGAGCAAAAACGGCTGATTTTCGACAAAAGAGATAACACCCCCCCATTACGTCATGCTTCAGAAATGTGGAAAATGGTCCGTTTTCAAATGTTTTATTTTTGAACGTCAGTTCACATTTGTAGGTGGATCATCAGTGTTAGAGCTAAAATTAGCATGTTTAAAGTGATTTTCATGCTTCCAGGGGCTCGGGAAGTTAATTAAATACCATTTGGAGGCATTTAATGTTCGAGCAAAAACGGCTGATTTTCGACAAAAGAGATAACACCCCCCCATTACGTCATGCTTCAGAAATGTGGAAAATGGTCCGTTTTCAAATGTTTTATTTTTGAACGTCAGTTCACATTTGTAGGTGGATCATCAGTGTTAGAGCTAAAATTAGCATGTTTAAAGTGATTTTCATGCTTCCAGGGGCTCGGGAAGTTAATTAAATACCATTTGGAGGCATTTAATGTTCGAGCAAAAACGGCTGATTTTCGACAAAAGAGATAACACCCCCCCATTACGTCATGCTTCAGAAATGTGGAAAATGGTCCGTTTTCAAATGTTTTATTTTTGAACGTCAGTTCACATTTGTAGGTGGATCATCAGTGTTAGAGCTAAAATTAGCATGTTTAAAGTGATTTTCATGCTTCCAGGGGCTCGGGAAGTTAATTAAATACCATTTGGAGGCATTTAATGTTCGAGCAAAAACGGCTGATTTTCGACAAAAGAGCTAACACCCCCCCATTACGTCATGCTTCAGAAATGTGGAAAATGGTCCGTTTTCAAATGTTTTATTTTTGAACGTCAGTTCACATTTGTAGGTGGATCATCAGTGTTAGAGCTAAAATTAGCATGTTTAAAGTGATTTTCATGCTTCCAGGGGCTCGGGAAGTGAAATAAATACCATTTGGAGGCATTTAATGTTCGAGCAAAAACGGCTGATTTTCGACAAAAGAGATAACACCCCCCCATTACGTCATGCTTCAGAAATGTGGAAAATGGTCCGTTTTCAAATGTTTTATTTTTGAACGTCAGTTCACATTTGTAGGTGGATCATCAGTGTTAGAGCTAAAATTAGCATGTTTAAAGTGATTTTCATGCTTCCAGGGGCTCGGGAAGTTAATTAAATACCATTTGGAGGCATTTAATGTTCGAGCAAAAACGGCTGATTTTCGACAAAAGAGATAACACCCCCCCATTACGTCATGCTTCAGAAATGTGGAAAATGGTCCGTTTTCAAATGTTTTATTTTTGAACGTCAGTTCACATTTGTAGGTGGATCATCAGTGTTAGAGCTAAAATTAGCATGTTTAAAGTGATTTTCATGCTTCCAGGGGCTCGGGAAGTTAATTAAATACCATTTGGAGGCATTTAATGTTCGAGCAAAAACGGCTGATTTTCGACAAAAGAGATAACACCCCCCCATTACGTCATGCTTCAGAAATGTGGAAAATGGTCCGTTTTCAAATGTTTTATTTTTGAACGTCAGTTCACATTTGTAGGTGGATCATCAGTGTTAGAGCTAAAATTAGCATGTTTAAAGTGATTTTCATGCTTCCAGGGGCTCGGGAAGTTAATTAAATACCATTTGGAGGCATTTAATGTTCGAGCAAAAACGGCTGACTTTCGACAAAAGAGATAACACCCCCCCATTACGTCATGCTTCAGAAATGTGGAAAATGGTCCGTTTTCAAATGTTTTATTTTTGAACGTCAGTTCACATTTGTAGGTGGATCATCAGTGTTAGAGCTAAAATTAGCATGTTTAAAGTGATTTTCATGCTTCCAGGGGCTCGGGAAGTTAATTAAATACCATTTGGAGGCATTTAATGTTCAAGCAAAAACGGCAGATTTTCGACAAAAGAGATAACACCCCCCCAGTACGTCATGCTTCAGAAATGTGGAAAATGGTCCATTTTCAAATGTTTTATTTTTGAACGTCAGTTCACATTTGTAGGTGGATCATCAGTGTTAGAGCTAAAATTAGCATGTTTAAAGTGATTTTCATGCTTCCAGGGGCTCGGGAAGTTAATTAAATACCATTTGGAGGCATTTAATGTTCGAGCAAAAACGGCTGATTTTCGACAAAAGAGATAACACCCCCCCATTACGTCATGCTTCAGAAATGTGGAAAATGGTCCGTTTTCAAATGTTTTATTTTTGAACGTCAGTTCACATTTGTAGGTGGATCATCAGTGTTAGAGCTAAAATTAGCATGTTTAAAGCTATTTTCATGCTTCCAGGGGCTCGGGAAGTAAAATAAATACCATTTGGAGGCATTTAATGTTCGAGCAAAAACGGCTGATTTTCGACAAAAGAGATAACACCCCCCATTACGTCATGCTTCAGAAATGTGGAAAATGGTCCGTTTTCAAATGTTTTATTTTTGAACGTCAGTTCACATTTGTAGGTGGATCATCAGTGTTAGAGCTTAAAATTAGCATGTTTAAAGTGATTTTCATGCTTCCAGGGGCTCGGGAAGTGAAATAAATACCATTTGGAGGCATTTAATGTTCGAGCAAAAACGGCTGATTTTCGACAAAAGAGATAACACCCCCCCATTACGTCATGCTTCAGAAATGTGGAAAATGGTCCGTTTTCAAATGTTTTATTTTTGAACGTCAGTTCACATTTGTAGGTGGATCATCAGTGTTAGAGCTAAAATTAGCATGTTTAAAGTGATTTTCATGCTTCCAGGGGCTCGGGAAGTTAATTAAATACCATTTGGAGGCATTTAATGTTCGAGCAAAAACGGCTGATTTTCGACAAAAGAGATAACACCCCCCCATTACGTCATGCTTCAGAAATGTGGAAAATGGTCCGTTTTCAAATGTTTTATTTTTGAACGTCAGTTCACATTTGTAGGTGGATCATCAGTGTTAGAGCTAAAATTAGCATGTTTAAAGTGATTTTCATGCTTCCAGGGGCTCGGGAAGTTAATTAAATACCATTTGGAGGCATTTAATGTTCGAGCAAAAACGGCTGATTTTCGACAAAAGAGATAACACCCCCCATTACGTCATGCTTCAGAAATGTGGAAAATGGTCCTTTTTCAAATGTTTTATTTTTGAACGTCAGTTCACATTTGTAGGTGGATCATCAGTGTTAGAGCTAAAATTAGCATGTTTAAAGTGATTTTCATGCTTCCAGGGGCTCGGGAAGTGAAATAAATACCATTTGGAGGCATTTAATGTTCGAGCAAAAACGGCTGATTTTCGACAAAAGAGATAACACCCCCCCATTACGTCATGCTTCAGAAATGTGGAAAATGGTCCGTTTTCAAATGTTTTATTTTTGAACGTCAGTTCACATTTGTAGGTGGATCATCAGTGTTAGAGCTAAAATTAGCATGTTTAAAGTGATTTTCATGCTTCCAGGGGCTCGGGAAGTTAATTAAATACCATTTGGAGGCATTTAATGTTCGAGCAAAAACGGCTGATTTTCGACAAAAGAGATAACACCCCCCCATTACGTCATGCTTCAGAAATGTGGAAAATGGTCCGTTTTCAAATGTTTTATTTTTGAACGTCAGTTCACATTTGTAGGTGGATCATCAGTGTTAGAGCTAAAATTAGCATGTTTAAAGTGATTTTCATGCTTCCAGGGGCTCGGGAAGTTAATTAAATACCATTTGGAGGCATTTAATGTTCGAGCAAAAACGGCTGATTTTCGACAAAAGAGATAACACCCCCCATTACGTCATGCTTCAGAAATGTGGAAAATGGTCCGTTTTCAAATGTTTTATTTTTGAACGTCAGTTCACATTTGTAGGTGGATCATCAGTGTTAGAGCTAAAATTAGCATGTTTAAAGTGATTTTCATGCTTCCAGGGGCTCGGGAAGTTAATTAAATACCATTTGGAGGCATTTAATGTTCGAGCAAAAACGGCTGATTTTCGACAAAAGAGATAACACCCCCCCATTACGTCATGCTTCAGAAATGTGGAAAATGGTCCGTTTTCAAATGTTTTATTTTTGAACGTCAGTTCACATTTGTAGGTGGATCATCAGTGTTAGAGCTAAAATTAGCATGTTTAAAGTGATTTTCATGCTTCCAGGGGCTCGGGAAGTTAATTAAATACCATTTGGAGGCATTTAATGTTCGAGCAAAAACGGCTGATTTTCGACAAAAGAGATAACACCCCCCCATTACGTCATGCTTCAGAAATGTGGAAAATGGTCCGTTTTCAAATGTTTTATTTTTGAACGTCAGTTCACATTTGTAGGTGGATCATCAGTGTTAGAGCTAAAATTAGCATGTTTAAAGTGATTTTCATGCTTCCAGGGGCTCGGGAAGTTAATTAAATACCATTTGGAGGCATTTAATGTTCAAGCAAAAACGGCTGATTTTCGACAAAAGAGATAACACCCCCACATTACGTCATGCTTCAGAAATGTGGAAAATGGTCCGTTTTCAAATGTTTTATCTTTGAACGTCAGTTCACATTTGTAGGTGGATTATCAGTGTTAGAGCTAAAATTAGCATGTTTAAAGTGATTTTCATGCTTCCAGGGGCCCAAAACACAAGATTTATGGAATGGTTAAAAGTGCATGAAAATGGCCAATTTACTCACTCTGAGTTCTCAAAAAGGGTTTCTTCACCCCGGGAAGTTAATTAAATACCATTTGGAGGCATTTAATGTTACAGCAAAAACGGCTGATTTTCGACAAAAGAGATAACACCCCCCCATTACGTCATGCTTCAGAAATGTGGAAAATGGTCCTTTTTCAAATGTTTTATTTTTGAACGTCAGTTCACATTTTGTAGGTGGATCATCAGTGTTAGAGCTAAAATTAGCATGTTTAAAGTGATTTTCATGCTTCCAGGGGCTCGGGAAGTGAAATAAATACCATTTGGAGGCATTTAATGTTCGAGCAAAAACGGCTGATTTTCGACAAAAGAGATAACACCCCCCCATTACGTCATGCTTCAGAAATGTGGAAAATGGTCCGTTTTCAAATGTTTTATTTTTGAACGTCAGTTCACATTTGTAGGTGGATCATCAGTGTTAGAGCTAAAATTAGCATGTTTAAAGTGATTTTCATGCTTCCAGGGGCTCGGGAAGTTAATTAAATACCATTTGGAGGCATTTAATGTTCGAGCAAAAACGGCTGATTTTCGACAAAAGAGATAACACCCCCCCATTACGTCATGCTTCAGAAATGTGGAAAATGGTCCGTTTTCAAATGTTTTATTTTTGAACGTCAGTTCACATTTGTAGGTGGATCATCAGTGTTAGAGCTAAAATTAGCATGTTTAAAGTGATTTTCATGCTTCCAGGGGCTCGGGAAGTTAATTAAATACCATTTGGAGGCATTTAATGTTCGAGCAAAAACGGCTGATTTTCGACAAAAGAGATAACACCCCCCCATTACGTCATGCTTCAGAAATGTGGAAAATGGTCCGTTTTCAAATGTTTTATTTTTGAACGTCAGTTCACATTTGTAGGTGGATCATCAGTGTTAGAGCTAAAATTAGCATGTTTAAAGTGATTTTCATGCTTCCAGGGGCTCGGGAAGTTAATTAAATACCATTTGGAGGCATTTAATGTTCGAGCAAAAACGGCTGATTTTCGACAAAAGAGATAACACCCCCCCATTACGTCATGCTTCAGAAATGTGGAAAATGGTCCGTTTTCAAATGTTTTATTTTTGAACGTCAGTTCACATTTGTAGGTGGATCATCAGTGTTAGAGCTAAAATTAGCATGTTTAAAGTGATTTTCATGCTTCCAGGGGCTCGGGAAGTTAATTAAATACCATTTGGAGGCATTTAATGTTCGAGCAAAAACGGCTGATTTTCGACAAAAGAGCTAACACCCCCCCATTACGTCATGCTTCAGAAATGTGGAAAATGGTCCGTTTTCAAATGTTTTATTTTTGAACGTCAGTTCACATTTGTAGGTGGATCATCAGTGTTAGAGCTAAAATTAGCATGTTTAAAGTGATTTTCATGCTTCCAGGGGCTCGGGAAGTGAAATAAATACCATTTGGAGGCATTTAATGTTCGAGCAAAAACGGCTGATTTTCGACAAAAGAGATAACACCCCCCCATTACGTCATGCTTCAGAAATGTGGAAAATGGTCCGTTTTCAAATGTTTTATTTTTGAACGTCAGTTCACATTTGTAGGTGGATCATCAGTGTTAGAGCTAAAATTAGCATGTTTAAAGTGATTTTCATGCTTCCAGGGGCTCGGGAAGTGAAATAAATACCATTTGGAGGCATTTAATGTTCGAGCAAAAACGGCTGATTTTCGACAAAAGAGATAACACCCCCCCATTACGTCATGCTTCAGAAATGTGGAAAATGGTCCGTTTTCAAATGTTTTATTTTTGAACGTCAGTTCACATTTGTAGGTGGATCATCAGTGTTAGAGCTAAAATTAGCATGTTTAAAGTGATTTTCATGCTTCCAGGGGCTCGGGAAGTTAATTAAATACCATTTGGAGGCATTTAATGTTCGAGCAAAAACGGCTGATTTTCGACAAAAGAGATAACACCCCCCCATTACGTCATGCTTCAGAAATGTGGAAAATGGTCCATTTTCAAATGTTTTATTTTTGAACGTCAGTTCACATTTGTAGGTGGATCATCAGTGTTAGAGCTAAAATTAGCATGTTTAAAGTGATTTTCATGCTTCCAGGGGCTCGGGAAGTTAATTAAATACCATTTGGAGGCATTTAATGTTCAAGCAAAAACGGCTGATTTTCGACAAAAGAGATAACACCCCCCCATTACGTCATGCTTCAGAAATGTGGAAAATGGTCCGTTTTCAAATGTTTTATTTTTGAACGTCAGTTCACATTTGTAGGTGGATCATCAGTGTTAGAGCTAAAATTAGCATGTTTAAAGTGATTTTCATGCTTCCAGGGGCTCGGGAAGTGAAATAAATACCATTTGGAGGCATTTAATGTTCGAGCTAAAACGGCTGATTTTCGACAAAAGAGATAACACCCCCCCATTACGTCATGCTTCAGAAATGTGGAAAATGGTCCGTTTTCAAATGTTTTATTTTTGAACGTCAGTTCACATTTGTAGGTGGATCATCAGTGTTAGAGCTAAAATTAGCATGTTTAAAGTGATTTTCATGCTTCCAGGGGCCCAAAACACAAGATTTATGGAATGGTTAAAAGTGCATGAAAATGGCCAATTTACTCACTCTGAGTTCTCAAAAAGGGTTTCTTCACCCCGGGAAGTTAATTAAATACCATTTGGAGGCATTTAATGTTCGAGCAAAAACGGCTGATTTTCGACAAAAGAGATAACACCCCCCCATTACGTCATGCTTCAGAAATGTGAAAAATGGTCCGTTTTCAAATGTTTTATTTTTGAACGTCAGTTCACATTTGTAGGTGGATCATCAGTGTTAGAGCTAAAATTAGCATGTTTAAAGTGATTTTCATGCTTCCAGGGACCCAAAACACAAGATTTATGGAATGGTTAAAAGTGCATGAAAATGGCCAATTTACTCACTCTGAGTTCTCAAAAAGGGTTTCTTCACCCCGGGAAGTTAATTAAATACCATTTGGAGGCATTTAATGTTCCAGCAAAAACGGCTGATTTTCGACAAAAGAGATAACACCCCCCCATTACGTCATGCTTCAGAAATGTGGAAAATGGTCCTTTTTCAAATGTTTTATTTTTGAACGTCAGTTCACATTTGTAGGTGGATCATCAGTGTTAGAGCTAAAATTAGCATGTTTAAAGTGATTTTCATGCTTCCAGGGGCTCGGGAAGTTAATGAAATACCATTTGGAGGCATTTAATGTTCGAGCAAAAACGGCTGATTTTCGACAAAAGAGATAACACCCCCCCATTACGTCATGCTTCAGAAATGTGGAAAATGGTCCTTTTTCAAATGTTTTATTTTTGAACGTCAGTTCACATTTGTAGGTGGATCATCAGTGTTAGAGCTAAAATTAGCATGTTTAAAGTGATTTTCATGCTTCCAGGGGCTCGGGAAGTTAATTAAATACCATTTGGAGGCATTTAATGTTCGAGCAAAAACGGCTGATTTTCGACAAAAGAGATAACACCCCCCCATTACGTCATGCTTCAGAAATGTGGAAAATGGTCCGTTTTCAAATGTTTTATTTTTGAACGTCAGTTCACATTTGTAGGTGGATCATCAGTGTTAGAGCTAAAATTAGCATGTTTAAAGTGATTTTCATGCTTCCAGGGGCTCGGGAAGTTAATTAAATACCATTTGGAGGCATTTAATGTTCGAGCAAAAACGGCTGATTTTCGACAAAAGAGATAACACCCCCCCATTACGTCATGCTTCAGAAATGTGGAAAATGGTCCGTTTTCAAATGTTTTATTTTTGAACGTCAGTTCACATTTGTAGGTGGATCATCAGTGTTAGAGCTAAAATTAGCATGTTTAAAGTGATTTTCATGCTTCCAGGGGCTCGGGAAGTTAATTAAATACCATTTGGAGGCATTTAATGTTCGAGCAAAAACGGCTGATTTTCGACAAAAGAGATAACACCCCCCCATTACGTCATGCTTCAGAAATGTGGAAAATGGTCCGTTTTCAAATGTTTTATTTTTGAACGTCAGTTCACATTTGTAGGTGGATCATCAGTGTTAGAGCTAAAATTAGCATGTTTAAAGTGATTTTCATGCTTCCAGGGGCTCGGGAAGTTAATTAAATACCATTTGGAGGCATTTAATGTTCGAGCAAAAACGGCTGATTTTCGACAAAAGAGATAACACCCCCCCATTACGTCATGCTTCAGAAATGTGGAAAATGGTCCGTTTTCAAATGTTTTATTTTTGAACGTCAGTTCACATTTGTAGGTGGATCATCAGTGTTAGAGCTAAAATTAGCATGTTTAAAGTGATTTTCATGCTTCCAGGGGCTCGGGAAGTTAATTAAATACCATTTGGAGGCATTTAATGTTCGAGCAAAAACGGCTGATTTTCGACAAAAGAGATAACACCCCCCCCATTACGTCATGCTTCAGAAATGTGGAAAATGGTCCTTTTTCAAATGTTTTATTTTTGAACGTCAGTTCACATTTGTAGGTGGATCATCAGTGTTAGAGCTAAAATTAGCATGTTTAAAGTGATTTTCATGCTTCCAGGGGCTCGGGAAGTGAAATAAATACCATTTGGAGGCATTTAATGTTCGAGCAAAAACGGCTGATTTTCGACAAAAGAGATAACACCCCCCCATTACGTCATGCTTCAGAAATGTGGAAAATGGTCCGTTTTCAAATGTTTTATTTTTGAACGTCAGTTCACATTTGTAGGTGGATCATCAGTGTTAGAGCTAAAATTAGCATGTTTAAAGTGATTTTCATGCTTCCAGGGGCTCGGGAAGTTAATTAAATACCATTTGGAGGCATTTAATGTTCGAGCAAAAACGGCTGATTTTCGACAAAAGAGATAACACCCCCCCATTACGTCATGCTTCAGAAATGTGGAAAATGGTCCGTTTTCAAATGTTTTATTTTTGAACGTCAGTTCACATTTGTAGGTGGATCATCAGTGTTAGAGCTAAAATTAGCATGTTTAAAGTGATTTTCATGCTTCCAGGGGCTCGGGAAGTTAATTAAATACCATTTGGAGGCATTTAATGTTCGAGCAAAAACGGCTGATTTTCGACAAAAGAGATAACACCCCCCCATTACGTCATGCTTCAGAAATGTGGAAAATGGTCCGTTTTCAAATGTTTTATTTTTGAACGTCAGTTCACATTTGTAGGTGGATCATCAGTGTTAGAGCTAAAATTAGCATGTTTAAAGTGATTTTCATGCTTCCAGGGGCTCGGGAAGTTAATTAAATACCATTTGGAGGCATTTAATGTTCGAGCAAAAACGGCTGATTTTCGACAAAAGAGCTAACACCCCCCCATTACGTCATGCTTCAGAAATGTGGAAAATGGTCCGTTTTCAAATGTTTTATTTTTGAACGTCAGTTCACATTTGTAGGTGGATCATCAGTGTTAGAGCTAAAATTAGCATGTTTAAAGTGATTTTCATGCTTCCAGGGGCTCGGGAAGTGAAATAAATACCATTTGGAGGCATTTAATGTTCGAGCAAAAACGGCTGATTTTCGACAAAAGAGATAACACCCCCCCATTACGTCATGCTTCAGAAATGTGGAAAATGGTCCGTTTTCAAATGTTTTATTTTTGAACGTCAGTTCACATTTGTAGGTGGATCATCAGTGTTAGAGCTAAAATTAGCATGTTTAAAGTGATTTTCATGCTTCCAGGGGCTCGGGAAGTGAAATAAATACCATTTGGAGGCATTTAATGTTCGAGCAAAAACGGCTGATTTTCGACAAAAGAGATAACACCCCCCCATTACGTCATGCTTCAGAAATGTGGAAAATGGTCCGTTTTCAAATGTTTTATTTTTGAACGTCAGTTCACATTTGTAGGTGGATCATCAGTGTTAGAGCTAAAATTAGCATGTTTAAAGTGATTTTCATGCTTCCAGGGGCTTGGGAAGTTAATTAAATACCATTTGGAGGCATTTAATGTTCGAGCAAAAACGGCTGATTTTCGACAAAAGAGATAACACCCCCCCATTACGTCATGCTTCAGAAATGTGGAAAATGGTCCGTTTTCAAATGTTTTATTTTTGAACGTCAGTTCACATTTGTAGGTGGATCATCAGTGTTAGAGCTAAAATTAGCATGTTTAAAGTGATTTTCATGCTTCCAGGGGCTCGGGAAGTTAATTAAATACCATTTGGAGGCATTTAATGTTCGAGCAAAAACGGCTGATTTTCGACAAAAGAGATAACACCCCCCCATTACGTCATGCTTCAGAAATGTGGAAAATGGTCCGTTTTCAAATGTTTTATTTTTGAACGTCAGTTCACATTTGTAGGTGGATCATCAGTGTTAGAGCTAAAATTAGCATGTTTAAAGTGATTTTCATGCTTCCAGGGGCTCGGGAAGTTAATTAAATACCATTTGGAGGCATTTAATGTTCAAGCAAAAACGGCTGATTTTCGACAAAAGAGATAACACCCCCCCATTACGTCATGCTTCAGAAATGTGGAAAATGGTCCGTTTTCAAATGTTTTATTTTTGAACGTCAGTTCACATTTGTAGGTGGATCATCAGTGTTAGAGCTAAAATTAGCATGTTTAAAGTGATTTTCATGCTTCCAGGGGCTCGGGAAGTGAAATAAATACCATTTGGAGGCATTTAATGTTCGAGCTAAAACGGCTGATTTTCGACAAAAGAGATAACACCCCCCCATTACGTCATGCTTCAGAAATGTGGAAAATGGTCCGTTTTCAAATGTTTTATTTTTGAACGTCAGTTCACATTTGTAGGTGGATCATCAGTGTTAGAGCTAAAATTAGCATGTTTAAAGTGATTTTCATGCTTCCAGGGGCCCAAAACACAAGATTTATGGAATGGTTAAAAGTGCATGAAAATGGCCAATTTACTCACTCTGAGTTCTCAAAAAGGGTTTCTTCACCCCGGGAAGTTAATTAAATACCATTTGGAGGCATTTAATGTTCGAGCAAAAACGGCTGATTTTCGACAAAAGAGATAACACCCCCCCATTACGTCATGCTTCAGAAATGTGAAAAATGGTCCGTTTTCAAATGTTTTATTTTTGAACGTCAGTTCACATTTGTAGGTGGATCATCAGTGTTAGAGCTAAAATTAGCATGTTTAAAGTGATTTTCATGCTTCCAGGGACCCAAAACACAAGATTTATGGAATGGTTAAAAGTGCATGAAAATGGCCAATTTACTCACTCTGAGTTCTCAAAAAGGGTTTCTTCACCCCGGGAAGTTAATTAAATACCATTTGGAGGCATTTAATGTTCCAGCAAAAACGGCTGATTTTCGACAAAAGAGATAACACCCCCCCATTACGTCATGCTTCAGAAATGTGGAAAATGGTCCTTTTTCAAATGTTTTATTTTTGAACGTCAGTTCACATTTGTAGGTGGATCATCAGTGTTAGAGCTAAAATTAGCATGTTTAAAGTGATTTTCATGCTTCCAGGGGCTCGGGAAGTTAATGAAATACCATTTGGAGGCATTTAATGTTCGAGCAAAAACGGCTGATTTTCGACAAAAGAGATAACACCCCCCCATTACGTCATGCTTCAGAAATGTGGAAAATGGTCCTTTTTCAAATGTTTTATTTTTGAACGTCAGTTCACATTTGTAGGTGGATCATCAGTGTTAGAGCTAAAATTAGCATGTTTAAAGTGATTTTCATGCTTCCAGGGGCTCGGGAAGTTAATTAAATACCATTTGGAGGCATTTAATGTTCGAGCAAAAACGGCTGATTTTCGACAAAAGAGATAACACCCCCCCATTACGTCATGCTTCAGAAATGTGGAAAATGGTCCGTTTTCAAATGTTTTATTTTTGAACGTCAGTTCACATTTGTAGGTGGATCATCAGTGTTAGAGCTAAAATTAGCATGTTTAAAGTGATTTTCATGCTTCCAGGGGCTCGGGAAGTTAATTAAATACCATTTGGAGGCATTTAATGTTCGAGCAAAAACGGCTGATTTTCGACAAAAGAGATAACACCCCCCCATTACGTCATGCTTCAGAAATGTGGAAAATGGTCCGTTTTCAAATGTTTTATTTTTGAACGTCAGTTCACATTTGTAGGTGGATCATCAGTGTTAGAGCTAAAATTAGCATGTTTAAAGTGATTTTCATGCTTCCAGGGGCTCGGGAAGTTAATTAAATACCATTTGGAGGCATTTAATGTTCGAGCAAAAACGGCTGATTTTCGACAAAAGAGATAACACCCCCCCATTACGTCATGCTTCAGAAATGTGGAAAATGGTCCGTTTTCAAATGTTTTATTTTTGAACGTCAGTTCACATTTGTAGGTGGATCATCAGTGTTAGAGCTAAAATTAGCATGTTTAAAGTGATTTTCATGCTTCCAGGGGCTCGGGAAGTTAATTAAATACCATTTGGAGGCATTTAATGTTCGAGCAAAAACGGCTGATTTTCGACAAAAGAGATAACACCCCCCCATTACGTCATGCTTCAGAAATGTGGAAAATGGTCCGTTTTCAAATGTTTTATTTTTGAACGTCAGTTCACATTTGTAGGTGGATCATCAGTGTTAGAGCTAAAATTAGCATGTTTAAAGTGATTTTCATGCTTCCAGGGGCTCGGGAAGTTAATTAAATACCATTTGGAGGCATTTAATGTTCGAGCAAAAACGGCTGATTTTCGACAAAAGAGATAACATCCCCCCCATTACGTCATGCTTCAGAAATGTGGAAAATGGTCCTTTTTCAAATGTTTTATTTTTGAACGTCAGTTCACATTTGTAGGTGGATCATCAGTGTTAGAGCTAAAATTAGCATGTTTAAAGCTATTTTCATGCTTCCAGGGGCTCGGGAAGTGAAATAAATACCATTTGGAGGCATTTAATGTTCGAGCAAAAACGGCTGATTTTCGACAAAAGAGATAACACCCCCCCATTACGTCATGCTTCAGAAATGTGGAAAATGGTCCGTTTTCAAATGTTTTATTTTTGAACGTCAGTTCACATTTGTAGGTGGATCATCAGTGTTAGAGCTAAAATTAGCATGTTTAAAGTGATTTTCATGCTTCCAGGGGCTCGGGAAGTTAATTAAATACCATTTGGAGGCATTTAATGTTCAAGCAAAAATGGCTGATTTTCGACAAAAGAGATAACACCCCCACATTACGTCATGCTTCAGAAATGTGGAAAATGGTCCGTTTTCAAATGTTTTATTTTTGAACGTCAGTTCACATTTGTAGGTGGATCATCAGTGTTAGAGCTAAAATTAGCATGTTTAAAGTGATTTTCATGCTTCCAGGGGCCCAAAACACAAGATTTATGGAATGGTTAAAAGTGCATGAAAATGGCCAATTTACTCACTCTGAGTTCTCAAAAAGGGTTTCTTCACCCCGGGAAGTTAATTAAATACCATTTGGAGGCATTTAATGTTCCAGCAAAAACGGCTGATTTTCGACAAAAGAGATAACACCCCCCCATTACGTCATGCTTCAGAAATGTGGAAAATGGTCCTTTTTCAAATGTTTTATTTTTGAACGTCAGTTCACATTTGTAGGTGGATCATCAGTGTTAGAGCTAAAATTAGCATGTTTAAAGTGATTTTCATGCTTCCAGGGGCTCGGGAAGTGAAATAAATACCATTTGGAGGCATTTAATGTTCGAGCAAAAACGGCTGACTTTCGACAAAAGAGATAACACCCCCCCATTACGTCATGCTTCAGAAATGTGGAAAATGGTCCGTTTTCAAATGTTTTATTTTTGAACGTCAGTTCACATTTGTAGGTGGATCATCAGTGTTAGAGCTAAAATTAGCATGTTTAAAGTGATTTTCATGCTTCCAGGGGCTCGGGAAGTTAATTAAATACCATTTGGAGGCATTTAATGTTCGAGCAAAAACGGCTGATTTTCGACAAAAGAGATAACACCCCCCCATTACGTCATGCTTCAGAAATGTGGAAAATGGTCCGTTTTCAAATGTTTTATTTTTGAACGTCAGTTCACATTTGTAGGTGGATCATCAGTGTTAGAGCTAAAATTAGCATGTTTAAAGTGATTTTCATGCTTCCAGGGGCTCGGGAAGTTAATTAAATACCATTTGGAGGCATTTAATGTTCGAGCAAAAACGGCTGATTTTCAACAAAAGAGCTAACACCCCCCCATTACGTCATGCTTCAGAAATGTGGAAAATGGTCCGTTTTCAAATGTTTTATTTTTGAACGTCAGTTCACATTTGTAGGTGGATCATCAGTGTTAGAGCTAAAATTAGCATGTTTAAAGTGATTTTCATGCTTCCAGGGGCTCGGGAAGTTAATTAAATACCATTTGGAGGCATTTAATGTTCGAGCAAAAACGGCTGATTTTCGACAAAAGAGATAACACCCCCCCATTACGTCATGCTTCAGAAATGTGGAAAATGGTCCGTTTTCAAATGTTTTATTTTTGAACGTCAGTTCACATTTGTAGGTGGATCATCAGTGTTAGAGCTAAAATTAGCATGTTTAAAGTGATTTTCATGCTTCCAGGGGCCCTAAACACAAGATTTATGGAATGGGTAAAAGTGCATGAAAATGGCCAATTTACTCACTCTGAGTTCTCAAAAAGGGTTTCTTCACCCCGGGAAGTTAATTAAATACCATTTGGAGGCATTTAATGTTCCAGCAAAAACGGCTGATTTTCGACAAAAGAGATAACACCCCCCCATTACGTCATGCTTCAGAAATGTGGAAAATGGTCCTTTTTCAAATGTTTTATTTTTGAACGTCAGTTCACATTTGTAGGTGGATCATCAGTGTTAGAGCTAAAATTAGCATGTTTAAAGTGATTTTCATGCTTCCAGGGGCTCGGGAAGTGAAATAAATACCATTTGGAGGCATTTAATGTTCGAGCAAAAACGGCTGATTTTCGACAAAAGAGATAACACCCCCCCATTACGTCATGCTTCAGAAATGTGGAAAATGGTCCGTTTTCAAATGTTTTATTTTTGAACGTCAGTTCACATTTGTAGGTGGATCATCAGTGTTAGAGCTAAAATTAGCATGTTTAAAGTGATTTTCATGCTTCCAGGGGCTCGGGAAGTTAATTAAATACCATTTGGAGGCATTTAATGTTCGAGCAAAAACGGCTGATTTTCGACAAAAGAGATAACACCCCCCCATTACGTCATGCTTCAGAAATGTGGAAAATGGTCCGTTTTCAAATGTTTTATTTTTGAACGTCAGTTCACATTTGTAGGTGGATCATCAGTGTTAGAGCTAAAATTAGCAGGTTTAAAGTGATTTTCATGCTTCCAGGGGCTCGGGAAGTTAATTAAATACCATTTGGAGGCATTTAATGTTCGAGCAAAAACGGCTGATTTTTGACAAAAGAGATAACACCCCCCCATTACGTCATGCTTCAGAAATGTGGAAAATGGTCCTTTTTCAAATGTTTCATTTTTGAACGTCAGTTCACATTTGTAGGTGGATCATCAGTGTTAGAGCTAAAATTAGCATGTTTAAAGTGATTTTCATGCTTCCAGGGGCTCGGGAAGTTAATTAAATACCATTTGGAGGCATTTAATGTTCGAGCAAAAACGGCTGATTTTCGACAAAAGAGATAACACCCCCCCATTACGTCATGCTTCAGAAATGTGGAAAATGGTCCGTTTTCAAATGTTTTATTTTTGAACGTCAGTTCACATTTGTAGGTGGATCATCAGTGTTAGAGCTAAAATTAGCATGTTTAAAGTGATTTTCATGCTTCCAGGGGCTCGGGAAGTTAATTAAATACCATTTGGAGGCATTTAATGTTCGAGCAAAAACGGCTGATTTTCGACAAAAGAGCTAACACCCCCCCATTACGTCATGCTTCAGAAATGTGGAATATGGTCCGTTTTCAAATGTTTTATTTTTGAACGTCAGTTCACATTTGTAGGTGGATCATCAGTGTTAGAGCTAAAATTAGCATGTTTAAAGTGATTTTCATGCTTCCAGGGGCTCGGGAAGTGAAATAAATACCATTTGGAGGCATTTAATGTTCGAGCAAAAACGGTTGATTTTCGACAAAAGAGATAACACCCCCCCATTACGTCATGCTTCAGAAATGTGGAAAATGGTCCGTTTTCAAATGTTTTATTTTTGAACGTCAGTTCACATTTGTAGGTGGATCATCAGTGTTAGAGCTAAAATTAGCATGTTTAAAGTGATTTTAATGCTTCCAGGGGCTCGGGAAGTGAAATAAATACCATTTGGAGGCATTTAATGTTCGAGCAAAAACGGCTGATTTTCGACAAAAGAGATAACACCCCCCCATTACGTCATGCTTCAGAAATGTGGAAAATGGTCCGTTTTCAAATGTTTTATTTTTGAACGTCAGTTCACATTTGTAGGTGGATCATCAGTGTTAGAGCTAAAATTAGCATGTTTAAAGTGATTTTCATGCTTCCAGGTGCTCGGGAAGTGAAATAAATACCATTTGGAGGCATTTAATGTTCGAGCAAAAACGGCTGATTTTTGACAAAAGAGATAACACCCCCCCATTACGTCATGCTTCAGAAATGTGGAAAATGGTCCTTTTTCAAATGTTTTATTTTTGAACGTCAGTTCACATTTGTAGGTGGATCATCAGTGTTAGAGCTAAAATTAGCATGTTTAAAGTGATTTTCATGCTTCCAGGGGCTCGGGAAGTTAATTAAATACCATTTGGAGGCATTTAATGTTCGAGCAAAAACGGCTGATTTTCGACAAAAGAGATAACACCCCCCCATTACGTCATGCTTCAGAAATGTGGAAAATGGTCCGTTTTCAAATGTTTTATTTTTGAACGTCAGTTCACATTTGTAGGTGGATCATCAGTGTTAGAGCTAAAATTAGCATGTTTAAAGTGATTTTCATGCTTCCAGGGGCTCGGGAAGTGAAATAAATACCATTTGGAGGCATTTAATGTTCGAGCAAAAACGGCTGATGGTCCGTTTTCAAATGTTTTATTTTTGAACGTCAGTTCACATTTGTAGGTGGATCATCAGTGTTAGAGCTAAAATTAGCATGTTTAAAGTGATTTTCATGCTTCCAGGGGTTCGGGAAGTTAATTAAATACCATTTGGAGGCATTTAATGTTCGAGCAAAAACGGCTGATTTTCGACAAAAGAGATAACACCCCCCCATTACGTCATGCTTCAGAAATGTGGAAAATGGTCCGTTTTCAAATGTTTTATTTTTGAACGTCAGTTCACATTTGTAGGTGGATCATCAGTGTTAGAGCTAAAATTAGCATGTTTAAAGTGATTTTCATGCTTCCAGGGGCTCGGGAAGTTAATTAAATACCATTTGGAGGCATTTAATGTTCGAGCAAAAACGGCTGATTTTCGACAAAAGAGCTAACACCCCCCCATTACGTCATGCTTCAGAAATGTGGAAAATGGTCCGTTTTCAAATGTTTTATTTTTGAACGTCAGTTCACATTTGTAGGTGGATCATCAGTGTTAGAGCTAAAATTAGCATGTTTAAAGTGATTTTCATGCTTCCAGGGGCTCGGGAAGTTAATTAAATACCATTTGGAGGCATTTAATGTTCGAGCAAAAACGGCTGATTTTCGACAAAAGAGATAACACCCCCCCATTACGTCATGCTTCAGAAATGTGGAAAATGGTCCGTTTTCAAATGTTTTATTTTTGAACGTCAGTTCACATTTGTAGGTGGATCATCAGTGTTAGAGCTAAAATTAGCATGTTTAAAGTGATTTTCATGCTTCCAGGGGCCCAAAACACAAGATTTATGGAATGGGTAAAAGTGCATGAAAATGGCCAATTTACTCACTCTGAGTTCTCAAAAAGGGTTTCTTCACCCCGGGAAGTTAATTAAATACCATTTGGAGGCATTTAATGTTCCAGCAAAAACGGCTGATTTTCGACAAAAGAGATAACACCCCCCCATTACGTCATGCTTCAGAAATGTGGAAAATGGTCCTTTTTCAAATGTTTTATTTTTGAACGTCAGTTCACATTTGTAGGTGGATCATCAGTGTTAGAGCTAAAATTAGCATGTTTAAAGTGATTTTCATGCTTCCAGGGGCTCGGGAAGTGAAATAAATACCATTTGGAGGCATTTAATGTTCGAGCAAAAACGGCTGATTTTCGACAAAAGAGATAACACCCCCCCATTACGTCATGCTTCAGAAATGTGGAAAATGGTCCGTTTTCAAATGTTTTATTTTTGAACGTCAGTTCACATTTGTAGGTGGATCATCAGTGTTAGAGCTAAAATTAGCATGTTTAAAGTGATTTTCATGCTTCCAGGGGCTCGGGAAGTTAATTAAATACCATTTGGAGGCATTTAATGTTCGAGCAAAAACGGCTGATTTTCGACAAAAGAGATAACACCCCCCCATTACGTCATGCTTCAGAAATGTGGAAAATGGTCCGTTTTCAAATGTTTTTTTTTTGAACGTCAGTTCACATTTGTAGGTGGATCATCAGTGTTAGAGCTAAAATTAGCATGTTTAAAGTGATTTTCATGCTTCCAGGGGCTCGGGAAGTTAATTAAATACCATTTGGAGGCATTTAATGTTCGAGCAAAAACGGCTGATTTTTGACAAAAGAGATAACACCCCCCCATTACGTCATGCTTCAGAAATGTGGAAAATGGTCCTTTTTCAAATGTTTTATTTTTGAACGTCAGTTCACATTTGTAGGTGGATCATCAGTGTTAGAGCTAAAATTAGCATGTTTAAAGTGATTTTCATGCTTCCAGGGGCTCGGGAAGTTAATTAAATACCATTTGGAGGCATTTAATGTTCGAGCAAAAACGGCTGATTTTCGACAAAAGAGATAACACCCCCCCATTACGTCATGCTTCAGAAATGTGGAAAATGGTCCGTTTTCAAATGTTTTATTTTTGAACGTCAGTTCACATTTGTAGGTGGATCATCAGTGTTAGAGCTAAAATTAGCATGTTTAAAGTAATTTTCATGCTTCCAGGGGCTCGGGAAGTTAATTAAATACCATTTGGAGGCATTTAATGTTCAAGCAAAAACGGCTGATTTTCGACAAAAGAGCTAACACCCCCCCATTACGTCATGCTTCAGAAATGTGGAAAATGGTCCGTTTTCAAATGTTTTATTTTTGAACGTCAGTTCACATTTGTAGGTGGATCATCAGTGTTAGAGCTAAAATTAGCATGTTTAAAGTGATTTTCATGCTTCCAGGGGCTCGGGAAGTTAATTAAATACCATTTGGAGGCATTTAATGTTCGAGCAAAAACGGCTGATTTTCGACAAAAGAGCTAACACCCCCCCATTACGTCATGCTTCAGAAATATGGAAAATGGTCCGTTTTCAAATGTTTTATTTTTGAACGTCAGTTCACATTTGTAGGTGGATCATCAGTGTTAGAGCTAAAATTAGCATGTTTAAAGTGATTTTCATGCTTCCAGGGGCTCGGGAAGTGAAATAAATACCATTTGGAGGCATTTAATGTTCGAGCAAAAACGGTTGATTTTCGACAAAAGAGATAACACCCCCCCATTACGTCATGCTTCAGAAATGTGGAAAATGGTCCGTTTTCAAATGTTTTATTTTTGAACGTCAGTTCACATTTGTAGGTGGATCATCAGTGTTAGAGCTAAAATTAGCATGTTTAAAGTGATTTTAATGCTTCCAGGGGCTCGGGAAGTGAAATAAATACCATTTGGAGGCATTTAATGTTCGAGCAAAAACGGCTGATTTTCGACAAAAGAGATAACACCCCCTCATTACATCATGCTTCAGAAATGTGGAAAATGGTCCGTTTTCAAATGTTTTATTTTTGAACGTCAGTTCACATTTGTAGGTGGATCATCAGTGTTAGAGCTAAAATTAGCATGTTTAAAGTGATTTTCATGCTTCCAGGGGCTCGGGAAGTTAATTAAATACCATTTGGAGGCATTTAATGTTCGAGCAAAAACAGCTGATTTTCGACAAAAGAGATAACTCCCCCCCCCATTACGTCATGCTTCAGAAATGTGGAAAATGGTCCGTTTTCAAATGTTTTATTTTTGAACGTCAGTTCACATTTGTAGGTGGATCATCAGTGTTAGAGCTAAAATTAGCATGTTTAAAGTGATTTTCATGCTTCCAGGGGCTCGGGAAGTGAAATAAATACCATTTGGAGGCATTTAATGTTCGAGCAAAAACGGCTGATTTTCGACAAAAGAGATAACACCCCCCCATTACGTCATGCTTCAGAAATGTGGAAAATGGTCCGTTTTCAAATGTTTTATTTTTGAACGTCAGTTCACATTTGTAGGTGGATCATCAGTGTTAGAGCTAAAATTAGCATGTTTAAAGTGATTTTCATGCTTCCAGGGGCCCAAAACACAAGATTTATGGAATGGTTAAAAGTGCATGAAAATGGCCAATTTACTCACTCTGAGTTCTCAAAAGGGGTTTCTTCACCCCGGGAAGTTAATTAAATACCATTTGGAGGCATTTAATGTTCGAGCAAAAACGGCTGATTTTCGACAAAAGAGCTAACACCCCCCCATTATGTCATGCTTCAGAAATGTGGAAAATGGTCCGTTTTCAAATGTTTTATTTTTGAACGTCAGTTCACATTTGTAGGTGGATCATCAGTGTTAGAGCTAAAATTAGCATGTTTAAAGTGATTTTCATGCTTCCAGGGGCCCAAAACACAAGATTTATGGAATGGTTAAAAGTGCATGAAAATGGCCAATTTACTCACTCTGAGTTCTCAAAAAGGGTTTCTTCACCCCGGGCAGTTAATTAAATACCATTTGGAGGCATTTAATGTTCCAGCAAAAACGGCTGATTTTCGACAAAAGAGATAACACCCCCCCATTACGTCATGCTTCAGAAATGTGGAAAATGGTCCGTTTTCAAATGTTTTATTTTTGAACGTCAGTTCACATTTGTAGGTGGATCATCAGTGTTAGAGCTAAAATTAGCATGTTTAAAGTGATATTCATGCTTCCAGGGGCCCAAAACACAAGATTTATGGAATGGTTAAAAATGCATGAAAATGGCCAATTTACTCACTCTGAGTTCTCAAAAAGGGTTTCTTCACCCCGGGAAGTGAAATAAATACCATTTGGAGGCATTTAATGTTCGAGCAAATTCGGCTGATTTTCGACAAAAGAGATAACACCCCCCCATTACGTCATGCTTCAGAAATGTGGAAAATGGTCCGTTTTCAAATGCTTTATTTTTGAACGTCAGTTCACATTTGTAGGTGGATCATCAGTGTTAGAGCTAAAATTAGCATGTTTAAAGTGATTTTCATGCTTCCAGGGGCTCGGGAAGTTAATTAAATACCATTTGGAGGCATTTAATGTTCGAGCAAAAACGGCTGATTTTCGACAAAAGAGATAACACCCCCCCATTACGTCATGCTTCAGAAATGTGGAAAATGGTCCGTTTTCAAATGTTTTATTTTTGAACGTCAGTTCACATTTGTAGGTGGATCATCAGTGTTAGAGCTAAAATTAGCATGTTTAAAGTGATTTTCATGCTTCCAGGGTCTCGGGAAGTGAAATAAATACCATTTGGAGGCATTTAATGTTCGAGCAAAAACGGCTGATTTTCGACAAAAGAGATAACACCCCCCATTACGTCATGCTTCAGAAATGTGGAAAATGGTCCGTTTTCAAATGTTTTATTTTTGAACGTCAGTTCACATTTGTAGGTGGATCATCAGTGTTAGAGCTAAAATTAGCATGTTTAAAGTGATTTTCATGCTTCCAGGGGCTCGGGAAGTTAATTAAATACCATTTGGAGGCATTTAATGTTCGAGCAAAAACGGCTGATTTTCGACAAAAGAGATAACACCCCCCCATTACGTCATGCTTCAGAAATGTGGAAAATGGTCCGTTTTCAAATGTTTTATTTTTGAACGTCAGTTCACATTTGTAGGTGGATCATCAGTGTTAGAGCTAAAATTAGCATGTTTAAAGTGATTTTCATGCTTCCAGGGGCTCGGGAAGTTAATTAAATACCATTTGGAGGCATTTAATGTTCAAGCAAAAACGGCTGATTTTCGACAAAAGAGATAACACCCCCACATTACGTCATGCTTCAGAAATGTGGAAAATGGTCCGTTTTCAAATGTTTTATTTTTGAACGTCAGTTCACATTTGTAGGTGGATCATCAGTGTTAGAGCTAAAATTAGCATGTTTAAAGTGATTTTCATGCTTCCAGGGGCTCGGGAAGTGAAATAAATACCATTTGGAGGCATTTAATGTTCGAGCAAAAACGGCTGATTTTCGACAAAAGAGATAACACCCCCCCATTACGTCATGCTTCAGAAATGTGGAAAATGGTCCGTTTTCAAATGTTTTATTTTTGAACGTCAGTTCACATTTGTAGGTGGATCATCAGTGTTAGAGCTAAAATTAGCATGTTTAAAGTGATTTTCATGCTTCCAGGGGCTCGGGAAGTTAATTAAATACCATTTGGAGGCATTTAATGTTCGAGCAAAAACGGCTGATTTTCGACAAAAGAGATAACACCCCCCCATTACGTCATGCTTCAGAAATGTGGAAAATGGTCCGTTTTCAAATGTTTTATTTTTGAACGTCAGTTCACATTTGTAGGTGGATCATCAGTGTTAGAGCTAAAATTAGCATGTTTAAAGTGATTTTCATGCTTCCAGGGGCTCGGGAAGTTAATTAAATACCATTTGGAGGCATTTAATGTTCGAGCAAAAACGGCTGATTTTCGACAAAAGAGATAACACCCCCCCATTACGTCATGCTTCAGAAATGTGGAAAATGGTCCGTTTTCAAATGTTTAATTTTTGAACGTCAGTTCACATTTGTAGGTGGATCATCAGTGTTAGAGCTAAAATTAGCATGTTTAAAGTGATTTTCATGCTTCCAGGGGCTCGGGAAGTTAATTAAATACCATTTGGAGGCATTTAATGTTCGAGCAAAAACGGCTGATTTTCGACAAAAGAGATAACACCCCCCCATTACGTCATGCTTCAGAAATGTGGAAAATGGTCCGTTTTCAAATGTTTTATTTTTGAACGTCAGTTCACATTTGTAGGTGGATCATCAGTGTTAGAGCTAAAATTAGCATGTTTAAAGTGATTTTCATGCTTCCAGGGGCTCGGGAAGTTAATTAAATACCATTTGGAGGCATTTAATGTTCGAGCAAAAACGGCTGATTTTCGACAAAAGAGATAACACCCGCCCATTACGTCATGCTTCAGAAATGTGGAAAATGGTCCGTTTTCAAATGTTTTATTTTTGAACGTCAGTTCACATTTGTAGGTGGATCATCAGTGTTAGAGCTAAAATTAGCATGTTTAAAGTGATTTTCATGCTTCCAGGGGCTCGGGAAGTTAATTAAATACCATTTGGAGGCATTTAATGTTCAAGCAAAAACGGCTGATTTTCGACAAAAGAGATAACACCCCCACATTACGTCATGCTTCAGAAATGTGGAAAATGGTCCGTTTTCAAATGTTTTATTTTTGAACGTCAGTTCACATTTGTAGGTGGATCATCAGTGTTAGAGCTAAAATTAGCATGTTTAAAGTGATTTTCATGCTTCCAGGGGCCCAAAACACAAGATTTATGGAATGGTTAAAAGTGCATGAAAATGGCCAATTTACTCACTCTGAGTTCTCAAAAAGGGTTTCTTCACCCCGGGAAGTTAATTAAATACCATTTGGAGGCATTTAATGTTCCAGCAAAAACGGCTGATTTTCGACAAAAGAGATAACACCCCCCCATTACGTCATGCTTCAGAAATGTGGAAAATGGTCCGTTTTCAAATGTTTTATTTTTGAACGTCAGTTCACATTTGTAGGTGGATCATCAGTGTTAGAGCTAAAATTAGCATGTTTAAAGTGATTTTCATGCTTCCAGGGGCTCGGGAAGTTAATTAAATACCATTTGGAGGCATTTAATGTTCGAGCAAAAACGGCTGATTTTCGACAAAAGAGATAACACCCCCCCATTACGTCATGCTTCAGAAATGTGGAAAATGGTCCGTTTTCAAATGTTTTATTTTTGAACGTCAGTTCACATTTGTAGGTGGATCATCAGTGTTAGAGCTAAAATTAGCATGTTTAAAGTGATTTTCATGCTTCCAGGGGCTCGGGAAGTTAATTAAATACCATTTGGAGGCATTTAATGTTCGAGCAAAAACGGCTGATTTTCGACAAAAGAGATAACACCCCCCCCATTACGTCATGCTTCAGAAATGTGGAAAATGGTCCGTTTTCAAATGTTTTATTTTTGAACGTCAGTTCACATTTGTAGGTGGATCATCAGTGTTAGAGCTAAAATTAGCATGTTTAAAGTGATTTTCATGCTTCCAGGGGCTCGGGAAGTTAATTAAATACCATTTGGAGGCATTTAATGTTCGAGCAAAAACGGCTGATTTTCGACAAAAGAGATAACACCCCCCCATTACGTCATGCTTCAGAAATGTGGAAAATGGTCCGTTTTCAAATGTTTTATTTTTGAACGTCAGTTCACATTTGTAGGTGGATCATCAGTGTTAGAGCTAAAATTAGCATGTTTAAAGTGATTTTCATGCTTCCAGGGGCTCGGGAAGTTAATTAAATACCATTTGGAGGCATTTAATGTTCGAGCAAAAACGGCTGATTTTCGACAAAAGAGCTAACACCCCCCCATTACGTCATGCTTCAGAAATGTGGAAAATGGTCCGTTTTCAAATGTTTTATTTTTGAACGTCAGTTCACATTTGTAGGTGGATCATCAGTGTTAGAGCTAAAATTAGCATGTTTAAAGTGATTTTCATGCTTGCAGGGGCTCGGGAAGTGAAATAAATACCATTTGGAGGCATTTAATGTTCGAGCAAAAACGGCTGATTTTCGACAAAAGAGATAACACCCCCCCATTACGTCATGCTTCAGAAATGTGGAAAATGGTCCGTTTTCAAATGTTTTATTTTTGAACGTCAGTTCACATTTATAGGTGGATCATCAGTGTTAGAGCTAAAATTAGCATGTTTAAAGTGATTTTCATGCTTCCAGGGGCTCGGGAAGTGAAATAAATACCATTTGGAGGCATTTAATGTTCGAGCAAAAACGGCTGATTTTCGACAAAAGAGATAACACCCCCCCATTACGTCATGCTTCAGAAATGTGGAAAATGGTCCGTTTTCAAATGTTTTATTTTTGAACGTCAGTTCACATTTGTAGGTGGATCATCAGTGTTAGAGCTAAAATTAGCATGTTTAAAGTGATTTTCATGCTTCCAGGGGCTTGGGAAGTTAATTAAATACCATTTGGAGGCATTTAATGTTCGAGCAAAAACGGCTGATTTTCGACAAAAGAGATAACACCCCCCCATTACGTCATGCTTCAGAAATGTGGAAAATGGTCCGTTTTCAAATGTTTTATTTTTGAACGTCAGTTCACATTTGTAGGTGGATCATCAGTGTTAGAGCTAAAATTAGCATGTTTAAAGTGATTTTCATGCTTCCAGGGGCTCGGGAAGTTAATTAAATACCATTTGGAGGCATTTAATGTTCGAGCAAAAACGGCTGATTTTCGACAAAAGAGATAACACCCCCCCATTACGTCATGCTTCAGAAATGTGGAAAATGGTCCGTTTTCAAATGTTTTATTTTTGAACGTCAGTTCACATTTGTAGGTGGATCATCAGTGTTAGAGCTAAAATTAGCATGTTTAAAGTGATTTTCATGCTTCCAGGGGCTCGGGAAGTTAATTAAATACCATTTGGAGGCATTTAATGTTCAAGCAAAAACGGCTGATTTTCGACAAAAGAGATAACACCCCCCCATTACGTCATGCTTCAGAAATGTGGAAAATGGTCCGTTTTCAAATGTTTTATTTTTGAACGTCAGTTCACATTTGTAGGTGGATCATCAGTGTTAGAGCTAAAATTAGCATGTTTAAAGTGATTTTCATGCTTCCAGGGGCTCGGGAAGTGAAATAAATACCATTTGGAGGCATTTAATGTTCGAGCTAAAACGGCTGATTTTCGACAAAAGAGATAACACCCCCCCATTACGTCATGCTTCAGAAATGTGGAAAATGGTCCGTTTTCAAATGTTTCATTTTTGAACGTCAGTTCACATTTGTAGGTGGATCATCAGTGTTAGAGCTAAAATTAGCATGTTTAAAGTGATTTTCATGCTTCCAGGGGCTCGGGAAGTGAAATAAATACCATTTGGAGGCATTTAATGTTCGAGCTAAAACGGCTGATTTTCGACAAAAGAGATAACACCCCCCCATTACGTCATGCTTCAGAAATGTGGAAAATGGTCCGTTTTCAAATGTTTTATTTTTGAACGTCAGTTCACATTTGTAGGTGGATCATCAGTGTTAGAGCTAAAATTAGCATGTTTAAAGTGATTTTCATGCTTCCAGGGGCCCAAAACACAAGATTTATGGAATGGTTAAAAGTGCATGAAAATGGCCAATTTACTCACTCTGAGTTCTCAAAAAGGGTTTCTTCACCCCGGGAAGTTAATTAAATACCATTTGGAGGCATTTAATGTTCGAGCAAAAACGGCTGATTTTCGACAAAAGAGATAACACCCCCCCATTACGTCATGCTTCAGAAATGTGAAAAATGGTCCGTTTTCAAATGTTTTATTTTTGAACGTCAGTTCACATTTGTAGGTGGATCATCAGTGTTAGAGCTAAAATTAGCATGTTTAAAGTGATTTTCATGCTTCCAGGGACCCAAAACACAAGATTTATGGAATGGTTAAAAGTGCATGAAAATGGCCAATTTACTCACTCTGAGTTCTCAAAAAGGGTTTCTTCACCCCGGGAAGTTAATTAAATACCATTTGGAGGCATTTAATGTTCCAGCAAAAACGGCTGATTTTCGACAAAAGAGATAACACCCCCCCATTACGTCATGCTTCAGAAATGTGGAAAATGGTCCTTTTTCAAATGTTTTATTTTTGAACGTCAGTTCACATTTGTAGGTGGATCATCAGTGTTAGAGCTAAAATTAGCATGTTTAAAGTGATTTTCATGCTTCCAGGGGCTCGGGAAGTTAATGAAATACCATTTGGAGGCATTTAATGTTCGAGCAAAAACGGCTGATTTTCGACAAAAGAGATAACACCCCCCCATTACGTCATGCTTCAGAAATGTGGAAAATGGTCCTTTTTCAAATGTTTTATTTTTGAACGTCAGTTCACATTTGTAGGTGGATCATCAGTGTTAGAGCTAAAATTAGCATGTTTAAAGTGATTTTCATGCTTCCAGGGGCTCGGGAAGTTAATTAAATACCATTTGGAGGCATTTAATGTTCGAGCAAAAACGGCTGATTTTCGACAAAAGAGCTAACACCCCCCCATTACGTCATGCTTCAGAAATGTGGAAAATGGTCCGTTTTCAAATGTTTTATTTTTGAACGTCAGTTCACATTTGTAGGTGGATCATCAGTGTTAGAGCTAAAATTAGCATGTTTAAAGTGATTTTCATGCTTCCAGGGGCTCGGGAAGTGAAATAAATACCATTTGGAGGCATTTAATGTTCGAGCAAAAACGGCTGATTTTCGACAAAAGAGATAACACCCCCCCATTACGTCATGCTTCAGAAATGTGGAAAATGGTCCGTTTTCAAATGTTTTATTTTTGAACGTCAGTTCACATTTGTAGGTGGATCATCAGTGTTAGAGCTAAAATTAGCATGTTTAAAGTGATTTTCATGCTTCCAGGGGCTTGGGAAGTTAATTAAATACCATTTGGAGGCATTTAATGTTCGAGCAAAAACGGCTGATTTTCGACAAAAGAGATAACACCCCCCCATTACGTCATGCTTCAGAAATGTGGAAAATGGTCCGTTTTCAAATGTTTTATTTTTGAACGTCAGTTCACATTTGTAGGTGGATCATCAGTGTTAGAGCTAAAATTAGCATGTTTAAAGTGATTTTCATGCTTCCAGGGGCTCGGGAAGTTAATTAAATACCATTTGGAGGCATTTAATGTTCAAGCAAAAACGGCTGATTTTCGACAAAAGAGATAACACCCCCCCATTACGTCATGCTTCAGAAATGTGGAAAATGGTCCGTTTTCAAATGTTTCATTTTTGAACGTCAGTTCACATTTGTAGGTGGATCATCAGTGTTAGAGCTAAAATTAGCATGTTTAAAGTGATTTTCATGCTTCCAGGGGCTCGGGAAGTGAAATAAATACCATTTGGAGGCATTTAATGTTCGAGCTAAAACGGCTGATTTTCGACAAAAGAGATAACACCCCCCCATTACGTCATGCTTCAGAAATGTGGAAAATGGTCCGTTTTCAAATGTTTTATTTTTGAACGTCAGTTCACATTTGTAGGTGGATCATCAGTGTTAGAGCTAAAATTAGCATGTTTAAAGTGATTTTCATGCTTCCAGGGGCTTGGGAAGTTAATTAAATACCATTTGGAGGCATTTAATGTTCGAGCAAAAACGGCTGATTTTCGACAAAAGAGATAACACCCCCCCATTACGTCATGCTTCAGAAATGTGGAAAATGGTCCGTTTTCAAATGTTTTATTTTTGAACGTCAGTTCACATTTGTAGGTGGATCATCAGTGTTAGAGCTAAAATTAGCATGTTTAAAGTGATTTTCATGCTTCCAGGGGCTCGGGAAGTTAATTAAATACCATTTGGAGGCATTTAATGTTCAAGCAAAAACGGCTGATTTTCGACAAAAGAGATAACACCCCCCCATTACGTCATGCTTCAGAAATGTGGAAAATGGTCCGTTTTCAAATGTTTCATTTTTGAACGTCAGTTCACATTTGTAGGTGGATCATCAGTGTTAGAGCTAAAATTAGCATGTTTAAAGTGATTTTCATGCTTCCAGGGGCTCGGGAAGTGAAATAAATACCATTTGGAGGCATTTAATGTTCGAGCTAAAACGGCTGATTTTCGACAAAAGAGATAACACCCCCCCATTACGTCATGCTTCAGAAATGTGGAAAATGGTCCGTTTTCAAATGTTTTATTTTTGAACGTCAGTTCACATTTGTAGGTGGATCATCAGTGTTAGAGCTAAAATTAGCATGTTTAAAGTGATTTTCATGCTTCCAGGGGCTCGGGAAGTTAATGAAATACCATTTGGAGGCATTTAATGTTCGAGCAAAAACGGCTGATTTTCGACAAAAGAGATAACACCCCCCCATTACGTCATGCTTCAGAAATGTGGAAAATGGTCCTTTTTCAAATGTTTTATTTTTGAACGTCAGTTCACATTTGTAGGTGGATCATCAGTGTTAGAGCTAAAATTAGCATGTTTAAAGTGATTTTCATGCTTCCAGGGGCTCGGGAAGTTAATTAAATACCATTTGGAGGCATTTAATGTTCGAGCAAAAACGGCTGATTTTCGACAAAAGAGCTAACACCCCCCCATTACGTCATGCTTCAGAAATGTGGAAAATGGTCCGTTTTCAAATGTTTTATTTTTGAACGTCAGTTCACATTTGTAGGTGGATCATCAGTGTTAGAGCTAAAATTAGCATGTTTAAAGTGATTTTCATGCTTCCAGGGGCTCGGGAAGTGAAATAAATACCATTTGGAGGCATTTAATGTTCGAGCAAAAACGGCTGATTTTCGACAAAAGAGATAACACCCCCCCATTACGTCATGCTTCAGAAATGTGGAAAATGGTCCGTTTTCAAATGTTTTATTTTTGAACGTCAGTTCACATTTGTAGGTGGATCATCAGTGTTAGAGCTAAAATTAGCATGTTTAAAGTGATTTTCATGCTTCCAGGGGCTTGGGAAGTTAATTAAATACCATTTGGAGGCATTTAATGTTCGAGCAAAAACGGCTGATTTTCGACAAAAGAGATAACACCCCCCCATTACGTCATGCTTCAGAAATGTGGAAAATGGTCCGTTTTCAAATGTTTTATTTTTGAACGTCAGTTCACATTTGTAGGTGGATCATCAGTGTTAGAGCTAAAATTAGCATGTTTAAAGTGATTTTCATGCTTCCAGGGGCTCGGGAAGTTAATTAAATACCATTTGGAGGCATTTAATGTTCAAGCAAAAACGGCTGATTTTCGACAAAAGAGATAACACCCCCCCATTACGTCATGCTTCAGAAATGTGGAAAATGGTCCGTTTTCAAATGTTTCATTTTTGAACGTCAGTTCACATTTGTAGGTGGATCATCAGTGTTAGAGCTAAAATTAGCATGTTTAAAGTGATTTTCATGCTTCCAGGGGCTCGGGAAGTGAAATAAATACCATTTGGAGGCATTTAATGTTCGAGCTAAAACGGCTGATTTTCGACAAAAGAGATAACACCCCCCCATTACGTCATGCTTCAGAAATGTGGAAAATGGTCCGTTTTCAAATGTTTTATTTTTGAACGTCAGTTCACATTTGTAGGTGGATCATCAGTGTTAGAGCTAAAATTAGCATGTTTAAAGTGATTTTCATGCTTCCAGGGGCCCAAAACACAAGATTTATGGAATGGTTAAAAGTGCATGAAAATGGCCAATTTACTCACTCTGAGTTCTCAAAAAGGGTTTCTTCACCCCGGGAAGTTAATTAAATACCATTTGGAGGCATTTAATGTTCGAGCAAAAACGGCTGATTTTCGACAAAAGAGATAACACCCCCCCATTACGTCATGCTTCAGAAATGTGAAAAATGGTCCGTTTTCAAATGTTTTATTTTTGAACGTCAGTTCACATTTGTAGGTGGATCATCAGTGTTAGAGCTAAAATTAGCATGTTTAAAGTGATTTTCATGCTTCCAGGGACCCAAAACACAAGATTTATGGAATGGTTAAAAGTGCATGAAAATGGCCAATTTACTCACTCTGAGTTCTCAAAAAGGGTTTCTTCACCCCGGGAAGTTAATTAAATACCATTTGGAGGCATTTAATGTTCCAGCAAAAACGGCTGATTTTCGACAAAAGAGATAACACCCCCCCATTACGTCATGCTTCAGAAATGTGGAAAATGGTCCTTTTTCAAATGTTTTATTTTTGAACGTCAGTTCACATTTGTAGGTGGATCATCAGTGTTAGAGCTAAAATTAGCATGTTTAAAGTGATTTTCATGCTTCCAGGGGCTCGGGAAGTTAATGAAATACCATTTGGAGGCATTTAATGTTCGAGCAAAAACGGCTGATTTTCGACAAAAGAGATAACACCCCCCCATTACGTCATGCTTCAGAAATGTGGAAAATGGTCCTTTTTCAAATGTTTTATTTTTGAACGTCAGTTCACATTTGTAGGTGGATCATCAGTGTTAGAGCTAAAATTAGCATGTTTAAAGTGATTTTCATGCTTCCAGGGGCTCGGGAAGTTAATTAAATACCATTTGGAGGCATTTAATGTTCGAGCAAAAACGGCTGATTTTCGACAAAAGAGCTAACACCCCCCCATTACGTCATGCTTCAGAAATGTGGAAAATGGTCCGTTTTCAAATGTTTTATTTTTGAACGTCAGTTCACATTTGTAGGTGGATCATCAGTGTTAGAGCTAAAATTAGCATGTTTAAAGTGATTTTCATGCTTCCAGGGGCTCGGGAAGTGAAATAAATACCATTTGGAGGCATTTAATGTTCGAGCAAAAACGGCTGATTTTCGACAAAAGAGATAACACCCCCCCATTACGTCATGCTTCAGAAATGTGGAAAATGGTCCGTTTTCAAATGTTTTATTTTTGAACGTCAGTTCACATTTGTAGGTGGATCATCAGTGTTAGAGCTAAAATTAGCATGTTTAAAGTGATTTTCATGCTTCCAGGGGCTTGGGAAGTTAATTAAATACCATTTGGAGGCATTTAATGTTCGAGCAAAAACGGCTGATTTTCGACAAAAGAGATAACACCCCCCCATTACGTCATGCTTCAGAAATGTGGAAAATGGTCCGTTTTCAAATGTTTTATTTTTGAACGTCAGTTCACATTTGTAGGTGGATCATCAGTGTTAGAGCTAAAATTAGCATGTTTAAAGTGATTTTCATGCTTCCAGGGGCTCGGGAAGTTAATTAAATACCATTTGGAGGCATTTAATGTTCAAGCAAAAACGGCTGATTTTCGACAAAAGAGATAACACCCCCCCATTACGTCATGCTTCAGAAATGTGGAAAATGGTCCGTTTTCAAATGTTTCATTTTTGAACGTCAGTTCACATTTGTAGGTGGATCATCAGTGTTAGAGCTAAAATTAGCATGTTTAAAGTGATTTTCATGCTTCCAGGGGCTCGGGAAGTGAAATAAATACCATTTGGAGGCATTTAATGTTCGAGCTAAAACGGCTGATTTTCGACAAAAGAGATAACACCCCCCCATTACGTCATGCTTCAGAAATGTGGAAAATGGTCCGTTTTCAAATGTTTTATTTTTGAACGTCAGTTCACATTTGTAGGTGGATCATCAGTGTTAGAGCTAAAATTAGCATGTTTAAAGTGATTTTCATGCTTCCAGGGGCCCAAAACACAAGATTTATGGAATGGTTAAAAGTGCATGAAAATGGCCAATTTACTCACTCTGAGTTCTCAAAAAGGGTTTCTTCACCCCGGGAAGTTAATTAAATACCATTTGGAGGCATTTAATGTTCGAGCAAAAACGGCTGATTTTCGACAAAAGAGATAACACCCCCCCATTACGTCATGCTTCAGAAATGTGAAAAATGGTCCGTTTTCAAATGTTTTATTTTTGAACGTCAGTTCACATTTGTAGGTGGATCATCAGTGTTAGAGCTAAAATTAGCATGTTTAAAGTGATTTTCATGCTTCCAGGGACCCAAAACACAAGATTTATGGAATGGTTAAAAGTGCATGAAAATGGCCAATTTACTCACTCTGAGTTCTCAAAAAGGGTTTCTTCACCCCGGGAAGTTAATTAAATACCATTTGGAGGCATTTAATGTTCCAGCAAAAACGGCTGATTTTCGACAAAAGAGATAACACCCCCCCATTACGTCATGCTTCAGAAATGTGGAAAATGGTCCTTTTTCAAATGTTTTATTTTTGAACGTCAGTTCACATTTGTAGGTGGATCATCAGTGTTAGAGCTAAAATTAGCATGTTTAAAGTGATTTTCATGCTTCCAGGGGCTCGGGAAGTTAATGAAATACCATTTGGAGGCATTTAATGTTCGAGCAAAAACGGCTGATTTTCGACAAAAGAGATAACACCCCCCCATTACGTCATGCTTCAGAAATGTGGAAAATGGTCCTTTTTCAAATGTTTTATTTTTGAACGTCAGTTCACATTTGTAGGTGGATCATCAGTGTTAGAGCTAAAATTAGCATGTTTAAAGTGATTTTCATGCTTCCAGGGGCTCGGGAAGTTAATTAAATACCATTTGGAGGCATTTAATGTTCGAGCAAAAACGGCTGATTTTCGACAAAAGAGCTAACACCCCCCCATTACGTCATGCTTCAGAAATGTGGAAAATGGTCCGTTTTCAAATGTTTTATTTTTGAACGTCAGTTCACATTTGTAGGTGGATCATCAGTGTTAGAGCTAAAATTAGCATGTTTAAAGTGATTTTCATGCTTCCAGGGGCTCGGGAAGTGAAATAAATACCATTTGGAGGCATTTAATGTTCGAGCAAAAACGGCTGATTTTCGACAAAAGAGATAACACCCCCCCATTACGTCATGCTTCAGAAATGTGGAAAATGGTCCGTTTTCAAATGTTTTATTTTTGAACGTCAGTTCACATTTGTAGGTGGATCATCAGTGTTAGAGCTAAAATTAGCATGTTTAAAGTGATTTTCATGCTTCCAGGGGCTTGGGAAGTTAATTAAATACCATTTGGAGGCATTTAATGTTCGAGCAAAAACGGCTGATTTTCGACAAAAGAGATAACACCCCCCCATTACGTCATGCTTCAGAAATGTGGAAAATGGTCCGTTTTCAAATGTTTTATTTTTGAACGTCAGTTCACATTTGTAGGTGGATCATCAGTGTTAGAGCTAAAATTAGCATGTTTAAAGTGATTTTCATGCTTCCAGGGGCTCGGGAAGTTAATTAAATACCATTTGGAGGCATTTAATGTTCGAGCAAAAACGGCTGATTTTCGACAAAAGAGATAACACCCCCCCATTACGTCATGCTTCAGAAATGTGGAAAATGGTCCGTTTTCAAATGTTTTATTTTTGAACGTCAGTTCACATTTGTAGGTGGATCATCAGTGTTAGAGCTAAAATTAGCATGTTTAAAGTGATTTTCATGCTTCCAGGGGCTCGGGAAGTTAATTAAATACCATTTGGAGGCATTTAATGTTCAAGCAAAAACGGCTGATTTTCGACAAAAGAGATAACACCCCCCCATTACGTCATGCTTCAGAAATGTGGAAAATGGTCCGTTTTCAAATGTTTCATTTTTGAACGTCAGTTCACATTTGTAGGTGGATCATCAGTGTTAGAGCTAAAATTAGCATGTTTAAAGTGATTTTCATGCTTCCAGGGGCTCGGGAAGTGAAATAAATACCATTTGGAGGCATTTAATGTTCGAGCTAAAACGGCTGATTTTCGACAAAAGAGATAACACCCCCCCATTACGTCATGCTTCAGAAATGTGGAAAATGGTCCGTTTTCAAATGTTTTATTTTTGAACGTCAGTTCACATTTGTAGGTGGATCATCAGTGTTAGAGCTAAAATTAGCATGTTTAAAGTGATTTTCATGCTTCCAGGGGCCCAAAACACAAGATTTATGGAATGGTTAAAAGTGCATGAAAATGGCCAATTTACTCACTCTGAGTTCTCAAAAAGGGTTTCTTCACCCCGGGAAGTTAATTAAATACCATTTGGAGTAGGCGTGGGCGGAAAATCCGTTCCGCTCGCGGATTTTGCGGATTTTCGGGAAATCCGCAATCCGCGAGATTTGCGAATTTCCCGCAAAATCCGCAAATCCGCGAGCAGCGGATTTTGCTCGCACTGCTCGCACTGTTCGCGTGAGTTCGCGCCCCGCGAATAAGTGCAAAATTGCAGAAATACGATTTTAGCAAAACTGAAAGTAACTACTTACCAGGTTCAAAAGTTCAGGCTCATCATTAGTAGCCATTTCCTGGAGTGCTTCCTGAGGGGCCCCTCCAGAGTTCAGTTGCCAGTTGAAACTAGTATGTGACCCTGCTCTGAACCTCAGAATAGTTACACATATGCCACAAAGGTCCTGAATTACAGCTAAGGGAGACAAGCAGGAGCCAGGCTGGAAGTTAAAATCCATTAATCAGCCCCTAATTCATTATTGTCAGTTGGGGCAGGGCAGGTGTTGTAACTAATTTTGCAACAATGAAAGCACTTAGCAAGTGCAAAAGATCACTAATCAGGGCGCACTAAGGAAGCAGGTGCCAGCTAAAAAAATATTCTGTGACACATGAATCAGCCCCAAATTAATTCAGGTCACTTGAGGCAGGGAAGGTGTGCTTTGCTTTGCCGAAAATAATGTACACTGGACAACCAGAGGGTGTGGTGATGAAACAGAGGGTGGCATGGGTGGGCCAGAGGGTGGCATGAGTAGTCAGAGAGTGGCAGTGGTGACAGAGAGTGGCAGTGATGAAGAAGAGTGTCCCAAACAGGCTGGACACGTAGAAACAACAAGTTCGCGAAACTTGCGACCCGACAGGTAAGTTCGCAATTTGCGAAAGTGTACAAAACCCTCGCGAACTGGCAGAAACACGGGCGAACACAAAAAAAAAAAAAATCCGCAAATTCGCGGGAATTCGCGGATTTTGCGGATTGCGAATCCGCAAATCCGCAAAATTCGCGAACGCGAGATCCGCAAAATTCGCTCATGCTTAATTTGGAGGCATTTAATGTTCGAGCAAAAACGGCTGATTTTCGACAAAAGAGATAACACCCCCCCATTACGTCATGCTTCAGAAATGTGAAAAATGGTCCGTTTTCAAATGTTTTATTTTTGAACGTCAGTTCACATTTGTAGGTGGATCATCAGTGTTAGAGCTAAAATTAGCATGTTTAAAGTGATTTTCATGCTTCCAGGGACCCAAAACACAAGATTTATGGAATGGTTAAAAGTGCATGAAAATGGCCAATTTACTCACTCTGAGTTCTCAAAAAGGGTTTCTTCACCCCGGGAAGTTAATTAAATACCATTTGGAGGCATTTAATGTTCCAGCAAAAACGGCTGATTTTCGACAAAAGAGATAACACCCCCCCATTACGTCATGCTTCAGAAATGTGGAAAATGGTCCTTTTTCAAATGTTTTATTTTTGAACGTCAGTTCACATTTGTAGGTGGATCATCAGTGTTAGAGCTAAAATTAGCATGTTTAAAGTGATTTTCATGCTTCCAGGGGCTCGGGAAGTTAATGAAATACCATTTGGAGGCATTTAATGTTCGAGCAAAAACGGCTGATTTTCGACAAAAGAGATAACACCCCCCCATTACGTCATGCTTCAGAAATGTGGAAAATGGTCCTTTTTCAAATGTTTTATTTTTGAACGTCAGTTCACATTTGTAGGTGGATCATCAGTGTTAGAGCTAAAATTAGCATGTTTAAAGTGATTTTCATGCTTCCAGGGGCTCGGGAAGTTAATTAAATACCATTTGGAGGCATTTAATGTTCGAGCAAAAACGGCTGATTTTCGACAAAAGAGATAACACCCCCCCATTACGTCATGCTTCAGAAATGTGGAAAATGGTCCGTTTTCAAATGTTTTATTTTTGAACGTCAGTTCACATTTGTAGGTGGATCATCAGTGTTAGAGCTAAAATTAGCATGTTTAAAGTGATTTTCATGCTTCCAGGGGCTCGGGAAGTTAATTAAATACCATTTGGAGGCATTTAATGTTCGAGCAAAAACGGCTGATTTTCGACAAAAGAGATAACACCCCCCCATTACGTCATGCTTCAGACATGTGGAAAATGGTCCGTTTTCAAATGTTTTATTTTTGAACGTCAGTTCACATTTGTAGGTGGATCATCAGTGTTAGAGCTAAAATTAGCATGTTTAAAGTGATTTTCATGCTTCCAGGGGCTCGGGAAGTTAATTAAATACCATTTGGAGGCATTTAATGTTCGAGCAAAAACGGCTGATTTTCGACAAAAGAGATAACACCCCCCCATTACGTCATGCTTCAGAAATGTGGAAAATGGTCCGTTTTCAAATGTTTTATTTTTGAACGTCAGTTCACATTTGTAGGTGGATCATCAGTGTTAGAGCTAAAATTAGCATGTTTAAAGTGATTTTCATGCTTCCAGGGGCTCGGGAAGTTAATTAAATACCATTTGGAGGCATTTAATGTTCGAGCAAAAACGGCTGATTTTCGACAAAAGAGATAACACCCCCCCATTACGTCATGCTTCAGAAATGTGGAAAATGGTCCTTTTTCAAATGTTTTATTTTTGAACGTCAGTTCACATTTGTAGGTGCATCATCAGTGTTAGAGCTAAAATTAGCATGTTTAAAGTGATTTTCATGCTTCCAGGGGCTCGGGAAGTGAAATAAATACCATTTGGAGGCATTTAATGTTCGAGCAAAAACGGCTGATTTTCGACAAAAGAGATAACACCCCCCCATTACGTCATGCTTCAGAAATGTGGAAAATGGTCCGTTTTCAAATGTTTTATTTTTGAACGTCAGTTCACATTTGTAGGTGGATCATCAGTGTTAGAGCTAAAATTAGCATGTTTAAAGTGATTTTCATGCTTCCAGGGGCTCGGGAAGTTAATTAAATACCATTTGGAGGCATTTAATGTTCGAGCAAAAACGGCTGATTTTCGACAAAAGAGATAACACCCCCCCATTACGTCATGCTTCAGAAATGTGGAAAATGGTCCGTTTTCAAATGTTTTATTTTTGAACGTCAGTTCACATTTGTAGGTGGATCATCAGTGTTAGAGCTAAAATTAGCATGTTTAAAGTGATTTTCATGCTTCCAGGGGCTTGGGAAGTTAATTAAATACCATTTGGAGGCATTTAATGTTCGAGCAAAAACGGCTGATTTTCGACAAAAGAGATAACACCCCCCCATTACGTCATGCTTCAGAAATGTGGAAAATGGTCCGTTTTCAAATGTTTTATTTTTGAACGTCAGTTCACATTTGTAGGTGGATCATCAGTGTTAGAGCTAAAATGAGCATGTTTAAAGTGATTTTCATGCTTCCAGGGGCTCGGGAAGTTAATTAAATACCATTTGGAGGCATTTAATGTTCGAGCAAAAACGGCTGATTTTCGACAAAAGAGATAACACCCCCCCATTACGTCATGCTTCAGAAATGTGGAAAATGGTCCGTTTTCAAATGTTTTATTTTTGAACGTCAGTTCACATTTGTAGGTGGATCATCAGTGTTAGAGCTAAAATTAGCATGTTTAAAGTGATTTTCATGCTTCCAGGGGCTCGGGAAGTTAATTAAATACCATTTGGAGGCATTTAATGTTCAAGCAAAAACGGCTGATTTTCGACAAAAGAGATAACACCCCCACATTACGTCATGCTTCAGAAATGTGGAAAATGGTCCGTTTTCAAATGTTTTATTTTTGAACGTCAGTTCACATTTGTAGGTGGATCATCAGTGTTAGAGCTAAAATTAGCATGTTTAAAGTGATTTTCATGCTTCCAGGGGCCCAAAACACAAGATTTATGGAATGGTTAAAAGTGCATGAAAATGGCCAATTTACTCACTCTGAGTTCTCAAAAAGGGTTTCTTCACCCCGGGAAGTTAATTAAATACCATTTGGAGGCATTTAATGTTCCAGCAAAAACGGCTGATTTTCGACAAAAGAGATAACACCCCCCCATTACGTCATGCTTCAGAAATGTGGAAAATGGTCCTTTTTCAAATGTTTTATTTTTGAACGTCAGTTCACATTTGTAGGTGGATCATCAGTGTTAGAGCTAAAATTAGCATGTTTAAAGTGATTTTCATGCTTCCAGGGGCTCGGGAAGTGAAATAAATACCATTTGGAGGCATTTAATGTTCGAGCAAAAACGGCTGACTTTCGACAAAAGAGCTAACACCCCCCCATTACGTCATGCTTCAGAAATGTGGAAAATGGTCCGTTTTCAAATGTTTTATTTTTGAACGTCAGTTCACATTTGTAGGTGGATCATCAGTGTTAGAGCTAAAATTAGCATGTTTAAAGTGATTTTCATGCTTCCAGGGGCTCGGGAAGTTAATTAAATACCATTTGGAGGCATTTAATGTTCGAGCAAAAACGGCTGATTTTCGACAAAAGAGATAACACCCCCCCATTACGTCATGCTTCAGAAATGTGGAAAATGGTCCGTTTTCAAATGTTTTATTTTTGAACGTCAGTTCACATTTGTAGGTGGATCATCAGTGTTAGAGCTAAAATTAGCATGTTTAAAGTGATTTTCATGCTTCCAGGGGCTCGGGAAGTTAATTAAATACCATTTGGAGGCATTTAATGTTCGAGCAAAAACGGCTGATTTTCGACAAAAGAGATAACACCCCCCCATTACGTCATGCTTCAGAAATGTGGAAAATGGTCCGTTTTCAAATGTTTTATTTTTGAACGTCAGTTCACATTTGTAGGTGGATCATCAGTGTTAGAGCTAAAATTAGCATGTTTAAAGTGATTTTCATGCTTCCAGGGGCTCGGGAAGTTAATTAAATACCATTTGGAGGCATTTAATGTTCGAGCAAAAACGGCTGATTTTCGACAAAAGAGATAACACCCCCCCATTACGTCATGCTTCAGAAATGTGGAAAATGGTCCGTTTTCAAATGTTTTATTTTTGAACGTCAGTTCACATTTGTAGGTGGATCATCAGTGTTAGAGCTAAAATTAGCATGTTTAAAGTGATTTTCATGCTTCCAGGGGCTCGGGAAGTTAATTAAATACCATTTGGAGGCATTTAATGTTCGAGCAAAAACGGCTGATTTTCGACAAAAGAGATAACACCCCCCCATTACGTCATGCTTCAGAAATGTGGAAAATGGTCCGTTTTCAAATGTTTTATTTTTGAACGTCAGTTCACATTTGTAGGTGGATCATCAGTGTTAGAGCTAAAATTAGCATGTTTAAAGTGATTTTCATGCTTCCAGGGGCTCGGGAAGTTAATTAAATACCATTTGGAGGCATTTAATGTTCGAGCAAAAACGGCTGATTTTCGACAAAAGAGATAACACTCCCCCCCATTACGTCATGCTTCAGAAATGTGGAAAATGGTCCTTTTTCAAATGTTTTATTTTTGAACGTCAGTTCACATTTGTAGGTGGATCATCAGTGTTAGAGCTAAAATTAGCATGTTTAAAGTGATTTTCATGCTTCCAGGGGCTCGGGAAGTGAAATAAATACCATTTGGAGGCATTTAATGTTCGAGCAAAAACGGCTGATTTTCGACAAAAGAGATAACACCCCCCCATTACGTCATGCTTCAGAAATGTGGAAAATGGTCCGTTTTCAAATGTTTTATTTTTGAACGTCAGTTCACATTTGTAGGTGGATCATCAGTGTTAGAGCTAAAATTAGCATGTTTAAAGTGATTTTCATGCTTCCAGGGGCTCGGGAAGTTAATTAAATACCATTTGGAGGCATTTAATGTTCGAGCAAAAACGGCTGATTTTCGACAAAAGAGATAACACCCCCCCATTACGTCATGCTTCAGAAATGTGGAAAATGGTCCGTTTTCAAATGTTTTATTTTTGAACGTCAGTTCACATTTGTAGGTGGATCATCAGTGTTAGAGCTAAAATTAGCATGTTTAAAGTGATTTTCATGCTTCCAGGGGCTCGGGAAGTTAATTAAATACCATTTGGAGGCATTTAATGTTCGAGCAAAAACTGCTGATTTTCGACAAAAGAGATAACACCCCCCCATTACGCCATGCTTCAGAAATGTGGAAAATGGTCCGTTTTCAAATGTTTTATTTTTGAACGTCAGTTCACATTTGTAGGTGGATCATCAGTGTTAGAGCTAAAATTAGCATGTTTAAAGTGATTTTCATGCTTCCAGGGGCTCGGGAAGTTAATTAAATACCATTTGGAGGCATTTAATGTTCGAGCAAAAACGGCTGATTTTCGACAAAAGAGATAACACCCCCCCATTACGTCATGCTTCAGAAATGTGGAAAATGGTCCGTTTTCAAATGTTTTATTTTTGAACGTCAGTTCACATTTGTAGGTGGATCATCAGTGTTAGAGCTAAAATTAGCATGTTTAAAGTGATTTTCATGCTTCCAGGGGCTCGGGAAGTTAATTAAATACCATTTGGAGGCATTTAATGTTCGAGCAAAAACGGCTGATTTTCGACAAAAGAGATAACACCCCCCCATTACGTCATGCTTCAGAAATGTGGAAAATGGTCCGTTTTCAAATGTTTTATTTTTGAACGTCAGTTCACATTTGTAGGTGGATCATCAGTGTTAGAGCTAAAATTAGCATGTTTAAAGTGATTTTCATGCTTCCAGGGGCTCGGGAAGTTAATTAAATACCATTTGGAGGCATTTAATGTTCGAGCAAAAACGGCTGATTTTCGACAAAAGAGATAACACCCCCCCATTACGTCATGCTTCAGAAATGTGGAAAATGGTCCGTTTTCAAATGTTTTATTTTTGAACGTCAGTTCACATTTGTAGGTGGATCATCAGTGTTAGAGCTAAAATTAGCATGTTTAAAGTGATTTTCATGCTTCCAGGGGCTCGGGAAGTTAATTAAATACCATTTGGAGGCATTTAATGTTCAAGCAAAAACGGCTGATTTTCGACAAAAGAGATAACACCCCCACATTACGTCATGCTTCAGAAATGTGGAAAATGGTCCGTTTTCAAATGTTTTATTTTTGAACGTCATTTCACATTTGTAGGTGGATCATCAGTGTTAGAGCTAAAATTAGCATGTTTAAAGTGATTTTCATGCTTCCAGGGGCCCAAAACACAAGATTTATGGAATGGTTAAAAGTGCATGAAAATGGCCAATTTACTCACTCTGAGTTCTCAAAAAGGGTTTCTTCACCCCGGGAAGTTAATTAAATACCATTTGGAGGCATTTAATGTTCCAGCAAAAACGGCTGATTTTCGACAAAAGAGATAACACCCCCCCATTACGTCATGCTTCCGAAATGTGGAAAATGGTCCTTTTTCAAATGTTTTATTTTTGAACGTCAGTTCACATTTGTAGGTGGATCATCAGTGTTAGAGCTAAAATTAGCATGTTTAAAGTGATTTTCATGCTTCCAGGGGCTCGGGAAGTGAAATAAATACCATTTGGAGGCATTTAATGTTCGAGCAAAAACGGCTGACTTTCGACAAAAGAAATAACACCCCCCCATTACGTCATGCTTCAGAAATGTGGAAAATGGTCCGTTTTCAAATGTTTTATTTTTGAACGTCAGTTCACATTTGTAGGTGGATCATCAGTGTTAGAGCTAAAATTAGCATGTTTAAAGTGATTTTCCTGCTTCCAGGGGCTCGGGAAGTTAATTAAATACCATTTGGAGGCATTTAATGTTCGAGCAAAAACGGCTGATTTTCGACAAAAGAGCTAACACCCCCCCATTACGTCATGCTTCAGAAATGTGGAAAATGGTCCGTTTTCAAATGTTTTATTTTTGAACGTCAGTTCACATTTGTAGGTGGATCATCAGTGTTAGAGCTAAAATTAGCATGTTTAAAGTGATTTTCATGCTTCCAGGGGCTCGGGAAGTTAATTAAATACCATTTGGAGGCATTTAATGTTCGAGCAAAAATGGCTGATTTTCGACAAAAGAGATAACACCCCCCCATTACGTCATGCTTCAGAAATGTGGAAAATGGTCCGTTTTCAAATGTTTTATTTTTGAACGTCAGTTCACATTTGTAGGTGGATCATCAGTGTTAGAGCTAAAATTAGCATGTTTAAAGTGATTTTCATGCTTCCAGGGGCTTGGGAAGTTAATTAAATACCATTTGAAGGCATTTAATGTTCGAGCAAAAACGGCTGATTTTCGACAAAAGAGATAACACCCCCCCATTACGTCATGCTTCAGAAATGTGGAAAATGGTCCGTTTTCAAATGTTTTATTTTTGAACGTCAGTTCACATTTGTAGGTGGATCATCAGTGTTAGAGCTAAAATTAGCATGTTTAAAGTGATTTTCATGCTTCCAGGGGCTCGGGAAGTTAATTAAATACCATTTGGAGGCATTTAATGTTCGAGCAAAAACGGCTGATTTTCGACAAAAGAGATAACACCCCCCCATTACGTCATGCTTCAGAAATGTGGAAAATGGTCCGTTTTCAAATGTTTTATTTTTGAACGTCAGTTCACATTTGTAGGTGGATCATCAGTGTTAGAGCTAAAATTAGCATGTTTAAAGTGATTTTCATGCTTCCAGGGGCTCGGGAAGTTAATTAAATACCATTTGGAGGCATTTAATGTTCAAGCAAAAACGGCTGATTTTCGACAAAAGAGATAACACCCCCCCATTACGTCATGCTTCAGAAATGTGGAAAATGGTCCGTTTTCAAATGTTTCATTTTTGAACGTCAGTTCACATTTGTAGGTGGATCATCAGTGTTAGAGCTAAAACTAGCATGTTTAAAGTGATTTTCATGCTTCCAGGGGCTCGGGAAGTGAAATAAATACCATTTGGAGGCATTTAATGTTCGAGCTAAAACGGCTGATTTTCGACAAAAGAGATAACACCCCCCCATTACGTCATGCTTCAGAAATGTGGAAAATGGTCCGTTTTCAAATGTTTTATTTTTGAACGTCAGTTCACATTTGTAGGTGGATCATCAGTGTTAGAGCTAAAATTAGCATGTTTAAAGTGATTTTCATGCTTCCAGGGGCCCAAAACACAAGATTTATGGAATGGTTAAAAGTGCATGAAAATGGCCAATTTACTCACTCTGAGTTCTCAAAAAGGGTTTCTTCACCCCGGGAAGTTGATTAAATACCATTTGGAGGCATTTAATGTTCGAGCAAAAACGGCTGATTTTCGACAAAAGAGATAACACCCCCCCATTACGTCATGCTTCAGAAATGTGAAAAATGGTCCGTTTTCAAATGTTTTATTTTTGAACGTCAGTTCACATTTGTAGGTGGATCATCAGTGTTAGAGCTAAAATTAGCATGTTTAAAGTGATTTTCATGCTTCCAGGGACCCAAAACACAAGATTTATGGAATGGTTAAAAGTGCATGAAAATGGCCAATTTACTCACTCTGAGTTCTCAAAAAGGGTTTCTTCACCCCGGGAAGTTAATTAAATACCATTTGGAGGCATTTAATGTTCCAGCAAAAACGGCTGATTTTCGACAAAAGAGATAACACCCCCCCATTACGTCATGCTTCAGAAATGTGGAAAATGGTCCTTTTTCAAATGTTTTATTTTTGAACGTCAGTTCACATTTGTAGGTGGATCATCAGTGTTAGAGCTAAAATTAGCATGTTTAAAGTGATTTTCATGCTTCCAGGGGCTCGGGAAGTTAATGAAATACCATTTGGAGGCATTTAATGTTCGAGCAAAAACGGCTGATTTTCGACAAAAGAGATAACACCCCCCCATTACGTCATGCTTCAGAAATGTGGAAAATGGTCCTTTTTCAAATGTTTTATTTTTGAACGTCAGTTCACATTTGTAGGTGGATCATCAGTGTTAGAGCTAAAATTAGCATGTTTAAAGTGATTTTCATGCTTCCAGGGGCTCGGGAAGTTAATTAAATACCATTTGGAGGCATTTAATGTTCGAGCAAAAACGGCTGATTTTCGACAAAAGAGATAACACCCCCCCATTACGTCATGCTTCAGAAATGTGGAAAATGGTCCGTTTTCAAATGTTTTATTTTTGAACGTCAGTTCACATTTGTAGGTGGATCATCAGTGTTAGAGCTAAAATTAGCATGTTTAAAGTGATTTTCATGCTTCCAGGGGCTCGGGAAGTTAATTAAATACCATTTGGAGGCATTTAATGTTCGAGCAAAAACGGCTGATTTTCGACAAAAGAGATAACACCCCCCCTTTACGTCATGCTTCAGAAATGTGGAAAATGGTCCGTTTTCAAATGTTTTATTTTTGAACGTCAGTTCACATTTGTAGGTGGATCATCAGTGTTAGAGCTAAAATTAGCATGTTTAAAGTGATTTTCATGCTTCCAGGGGCTCGGGAAGTTAATTAAATACCATTTGGAGGCATTTAATGTTCGAGCAAAAACGGCTGATTTTCGACAAAAGAGATAACACCCCCCCATTACGTCATGCTTCAGAAATGTGGAAAATGGTCCGTTTTCAAATGTTTTATTTTTGAACGTCAGTTCACATTTGTAGGTGGATCATCAGTGTTAGAGCTAAAATTAGCATGTTTAAAGTGATTTTCATGCTTCCAGGGGCTCGGGAAGTTAATTAAATACCATTTGGAGGCATTTAATGTTCGAGCAAAAACGGCAGATTTTCGACAAAAGAGATAACACCCCCCCATTACGTCATGCTTCAGAAATGTGGAAAATGGTCCGTTTTCAAATGTTTTATTTTTGAACGTCAGTTCACATTTGTAGGTGGATCATCAGTGTTAGAGCTAAAATTAGCATGTTTAAAGTGATTTTCATGCTTCCAGGGGCTCGGGAAGTTAATTAAATACCATTTGGAGGCATTTAATGTTCGAGCAAAAACGGCTGATTTTCGACAAAAGAGATAACACCCCCCCCATTACGTCATGCTTCAGAAATGTGGAAAATGGTCCTTTTTCAAATGTTTTATTTTTGAACGTCAGTTCACATTTGTAGGTGGATCATCAGTGTTAGAGCTAAAATTAGCATGTTTAAAGTGATTTTCATGCTTCCAGGGGCTCGGGAAGTGAAATAAATACCATTTGGAGGCATTTAATGTTCGAGCAAAAACGGCTGATTTTCGACAAAAGAGATAACACCCCCCCATTACGTCATGCTTCAGAAATGTGGAAAATGGTCCGTTTTCAAATGTTTTATTTTTGAACGTCAGTTCACATTTGTAGGTGGATCATCAGTGTTAGAGCTAAAATTAGCATGTTTAAAGTGATTTTCATGCTTCCAGGGGCTCGGGAAGTTAATTAAATACCATTTGGAGGCATTTAATGTTCGAGCAAAAACGGCTGATTTTCGACAAAAGAGATAACACCCCCCCATTACGTCATGCTTCAGAAATGTGGAAAATGGTCCGTTTTCAAATGTTTTATTTTTGAACGTCAGTTCACATTTGTAGGTGGATCATCAGTGTTAGAGCTAAAATTAGCATGTTTAAAGTGATTTTCATGCTTCCAGGGGCTCGGGAAGTTAATTAAATACCATTTGGAGGCATTTAATGTTCAAGCAAAAACGGCTGATTTTCGACAAAAGAGATAACACCCCCACATTACGTCATGCTTCAGAAATGTGGAAAATGGTCCGTTTTCAAATGTTTTATTTTTGAACGTCAGTTCACATTTGTAGGTGGATCATCAGTGTTAGAGCTAAAATTAGCATGTTTAAAGTGATTTTCATGCTTCCAGGGGCCCAAAACACAAGATTTATGGAATGGTTAAAAGTGCATGAAAATGGCCAATTTACTCACTCTGAGTTCTCAAAAAGGGTTTCTTCACCCCGGGAAGTTAATTAAATACCATTTGGAGGCATTTAATGTTCCAGCAAAAACGGCTGATTTTCGACAAAAGAGATAACACCCCCCCATTACGTCATGCTTCAGAAATGTGGAAAATGGTCCTTTTTCAAATGTTTTATTTTTGAACGTCAGTTCACATTTGTAGGTGGATCATCAGTCTTAGAGCTAAAATTAGCATGTTTAAAGTGATTTTCATGCTTCCAGGGGCTCGGGAAGTGAAATAAATACCATTTGGAGGCATTTAATGTTCGAGCAAAAACGGCTGACTTTCGACAAAAGAAATAACACCCCCCCATTACGTCATGCTTCAGAAATGTGGAAAATGGTCCGTTTTCAAATGTTTTATTTTTGAACGTCAGTTCACATTTGTAGGTGGATCATCAGTGTTAGAGCTAAAATTAGCATGTTTAAAGTGATTTTCCTGCTTCCAGGGGCTCGGGAAGTTAATTAAATACCATTTGGAGGCATTTAATGTTCGAGCAAAAACGGCTGATTTTCGACAAAAGAGCTAACACCCCCCCATTACGTCATGCTTCAGAAATGTGGAAAATGGTCCGTTTTCAAATGTTTTATTTTTGAACGTCAGTTCACATTTGTAGGTGGATCATCAGTGTTAGAGCTAAAATTAGCATGTTTAAAGTGATTTTCATGCTTCCAGGGGCTCGGGAAGTTAATTAAATACCATTTGGAGGCATTTAATGTTCGAGCAAAAATGGCTGATTTTCGACAAAAGAGATAACACCCCCCCATTACGTCATGCTTCAGAAATGTGGAAAATGGTCCGTTTTCAAATGTTTTATTTTTGAACGTCAGTTCACATTTGTAGGTGGATCATCAGTGTTAGAGCTAAAATTAGCATGTTTAAAGTGATTTTCATGCTTCCAGGGGCTTGGGAAGTTAATTAAATACCATTTGGAGGCATTTAATGTTCGAGCAAAAACGGCTGATTTTCGACAAAAGAGATAACACCCCCCCATTACGTCATGCTTCAGAAATGTGGAAAATGGTCCGTTTTCAAATGTTTTATTTTTGAACGTCAGTTCACATTTGTAGGTGGATCATCAGTGTTAGAGCTAAAATTAGCATGTTTAAAGTGATTTTCATGCTTCCAGGGGCTCGGGAAGTTAATTAAATACCATTTGGAGGCATTTAATGTTCGAGCAAAAACGGCTGATTTTCGACAAAAGAGATAACACCCCCCCATTACGTCATGCTTCAGAAATGTGGAAAATGGTCCGTTTTCAAATGTTTTATTTTTGAACGTCAGTTCACATTTGTAGGTGGATCATCAGTGTTAGAGCTAAAATTAGCATGTTTAAAGTGATTTTCATGCTTCCAGGGGCTCGGGAAGTTAATTAAATACCATTTGGAGGCATTTAATGTTCAAGCAAAAACGGCTGATTTTCGACAAAAGAGATAACACCCCCCCATTACGTCATGCTTCAGAAATGTGGAAAATGGTCCGTTTTCAAATGTTTCATTTTTGAACGTCAGTTCACATTTGTAGGTGGATCATCAGTGTTAGAGCTAAAACTAGCATGTTTAAAGTGATTTTCATGCTTCCAGGGGCTCGGGAAGTGAAATAAATACCATTTGGAGGCATTTAATGTTCGAGCTAAAACGGCTGATTTTCGACAAAAGAGATAACACCCCCCCATTACGTCATGCTTCAGAAATGTGGAAAATGGTCCGTTTTCAAATGTTTTATTTTTGAACGTCAGTTCACATTTGTAGGTGGATCATCAGTGTTAGAGCTAAAATTAGCATGTTTAAAGTGATTTTCATGCTTCCAGGGGCCCAAAACACAAGATTTATGGAATGGTTAAAAGTGCATGAAAATGGCCAATTTACTCACTCTGAGTTCTCAAAAAGGGTTTCTTCACCCCGGGAAGTTAATTAAATACCATTTGGAGGCATTTAATGTTCGAGCAAAAACGGCTGATTTTCGACAAAAGAGATAACACCCCCCCATTACGTCATGCTTCAGAAATGTGAAAAATGGTCCGTTTTCAAATGTTTTATTTTTGAACGTCAGTTCACATTTGTAGGTGGATCATCAGTGTTAGAGCTAAAATTAGCATGTTTAAAGTGATTTTCATGCTTCCAGGGACCCAAAACACAAGATTTATGGAATGGTTAAAAGTGCATGAAAATGGCCAATTTACTCACTCTGAGTTCTCAAAAAGGGTTTCTTCACCCCGGGAAGTTAATTAAATACCATTTGGAGGCATTTAATGTTCCAGCAAAAACGGCTGATTTTCGACAAAAGAGATAACACCCCCCCATTACGTCATGCTTCAGAAATGTGGAAAATGGTCCTTTTTCAAATGTTTTATTTTTGAACGTCAGTTCACATTTGTAGGTGGATCATCAGTGTTAGAGCTAAAATTAGCATGTTTAAAGTGATTTTCATGCTTCCAGGGGCTCGGGAAGTTAATGAAATACCATTTGGAGGCATTTAATGTTCGAGCAAAAACGGCTGATTTTCGACAAAAGAGATAACACCCCCCCATTACGTCATGCTTCAGAAATGTGGAAAATGGTCCTTTTTCAAATGTTTTATTTTTGAACGTCAGTTCACATTTGTAGGTGGATCATCAGTGTTAGAGCTAAAATTAGCATGTTTAAAGTGATTTTCATGCTTCCAGGGGCTCGGGAAGTTAATTAAATACCATTTGGAGGCATTTAATGTTCGAGCAAAAACGGCTGATTTTCGACAAAAGAGATAACACCCCCCCATTACGTCATGCTTCAGAAATGTGGAAAATGGTCCGTTTTCAAATGTTTTATTTTTGAACGTCAGTTCACATTTGTAGGTGGATCATCAGTGTTAGAGCTAAAATTAGCATGTTTAAAGTGATTTTCATGCTTCCAGGGGCTCGGGAAGTTAATTAAATACCATTTGGAGGCATTTAATGTTCGAGCAAAAACGGCTGATTTTCGACAAAAGAGATAACACCCCCCCATTACGTCATGCTTCAGAAATGTGGAAAATGGTCCGTTTTCAAATGTTTTATTTTTGAACGTCAGTTCACATTTGTAGGTGGATCATCAGTGTTAGAGCTAAAATTAGCATGTTTAAAGTGATTTTCATGCTTCCAGGGGCTCGGGAAGTTAATTAAATACCATTTGGAGGCATTTAATGTTCGAGCAAAAACGGCTGATTTTCGACAAAAGAGATAACACCCCCCCATTACGTCATGCTTCAGAAATGTGGAAAATGGTCCGTTTTCAAATGTTTTATTTTTGAACGTCAGTTCACATTTGTAGGTGGATCATCAGTGTTAGAGCTAAAATTAGCATGTTTAAAGTGATTTTCATGCTTCCAGGGGCTCGGGAAGTTAATTAAATACCATTTGGAGGCATTTAATGTTCGAGCAAAAACGGCAGATTTTCGACAAAAGAGATAACACCCCCCCATTACGTCATGCTTCAGAAATGTGGAAAATGGTCCGTTTTCAAATGTTTTATTTTTGAACGTCAGTTCACATTTGTAGGTGGATCATCAGTGTTAGAGCTAAAATTAGCATGTTTAAAGTGATTTTCATGCTTCCAGGGGCTCGGGAAGTTAATTAAATACCATTTGGAGGCATTTAATGTTCGAGCAAAAACGGCTGATTTTCGACAAAAGAGATAACACCCCCCCATTACGTCATGCTTCAGAAATGTGGAAAATGGTCCTTTTTCAAATGTTTTATTTTTGAACGTCAGTTCACATTTGTAGGTGGATCATCAGTGTTAGAGCTAAAATTAGCATGTTTAAAGTGATTTTCATGCTTCCAGGGGCTCGGGAAGTGAAATAAATACCATTTGGAGGCATTTAATGTTCGAGCAAAAACGGCTGATTTTCGACAAAAGAGATAACACCCCCCCATTACGTCATGCTTCAGAAATGTGGAAAATGGTCCGTTTTCAAATGTTTTATTTTTGAACGTCAGTTCACATTTGTAGGTGGATCATCAGTGTTAGAGCTAAAATTAGCATGTTTAAAGTGATTTTCATGCTTCCAGGGGCTCGGGAAGTTAATTAAATACCATTTGGAGGCATTTAATGTTCGAGCAAAAACGGCTGATTTTCGACAAAAGAGATAACACCCCCCCATTACGTCATGCTTCAGAAATGTGGAAAATGGTCCGTTTTCAAATGTTTTATTTTTGAACGTCAGTTCACATTTGTAGGTGGATCATCAGTGTTAGAGCTAAAATTAGCATGTTTAAAGTGATTTTCATGCTTCCAGGGGCTATGGAAGTTAATTAAATACCATTTGGAGGCATTTAATGTTCGAGCAAAAACGGCTGATTTTCGACAAAAGAGATAACACCCCCCATTACGTCATGCTTCAGAAATGTGGAAAATGGTCCGTTTTCAAATGTTTTATTTTTGAACGTCAGTTCACATTTGTAGGTGGATCATCAGTGTTAGAGCTAAAATTAGCATGTTTAAAGTGATTTTCATGCTTCCAGGGGCTCGGGAAGTTAATTAAATACCATTTGGAGGCATTTAATGTTCGAGCAAAAACGGCTGATTTTCGACAAAAGAGATAACACCCCCCCATTACGTCATGCTTCAGAAATGTGGAAAATGGTCCGTTTTCAAATGTTTTATTTTTGAACGTCAGTTCACATTTGTAGGTGGATCATCAGTGTTAGAGCTAAAATTAGCATGTTTAAAGTGATTTTCATGCTTCCAGGGGCTCGGGAAGTTAATTAAATACCATTTGGAGGCATTTAATGTTCGAGCAAAAACGGCTGATTTTCGACAAAAGAGATAACACCCCCCCATTACGTCATGCTTCAGAAATGTGGAAAATGGTCCGTTTTCAAATGTTTTATTTTTGAACGTCAGTTCACATTTGTAGGTGGATCATCAGTGTTAGAGCTAAAATTAGCATGTTTAAAGTGATTTTCATGCTTCCAGGGGCTCGGGAAGTTAATTAAATACCATTTGGAGGCATTTAATGTTCAAGCAAAAACGGCTGATTTTCGACAAAAGAGATAACACCCCCACATTACGTCATGCTTCAGAAATGTGGAAAATGGTCCGTTTTCAAATGTTTTATTTTTGAACGTCAGTTCACATTTGTAGGTGGATCATCAGTGTTAGAGCTAAAATTAGCATGTTTAAAGTGATTTTCATGCTTCCAGGGGCCCAAAACACAAGATTTATGGAATGGTTAAAAGTGCATGAAAATGGCCAATTTACTCACTCTGAGTTCTCAAAAAGGGTTTCTTCACCCCGGGAAGTTAATTAAATACCATTTGGAGGCATTTAATGTTCCAGCAAAAACGGCTGATTTTCGACAAAAGAGATAACACCCCCCCATTACGTCATGCTTCAGAAATGTGGAAAATGGTCCTTTTTCAAATGTTTTATTTTTGAACGTCAGTTCACATTTGTAGGTGGATCATCAGTGTTAGAGCTAAAATTAGCATGTTTAAAGTGATTTTCATGCTTCCAGGGGCTCGGGAAGTGAAATAAATACCATTTGGAGGCATTTAATGTTCGAGCAAAAACGGCTGACTTTCGACAAAAGAAATAACACCCCCCCATTACGTCATGCTTCAGAAATGTGGAAAATGGTCCGTTTTCAAATGTTTTATTTTTGAACGTCAGTTCACATTTGTAGGTGGATCATCAGTGTTAGAGCTCAAATTAGCATGTTTAAAGTGATTTTCCTGCTTCCAGGGGCTCGGGAAGTTAATTAAATACCATTTGGAGGCATTTAATGTTCGAGCAAAAACGGCTGATTTTCGACAAAAGAGCTAACACCCCCCCATTACGTCATGCTTCAGAAATGTGGAAAATGGTCCGTTTTCAAATGTTTTATTTTTGAACGTCAGTTCACATTTGTAGGTGGATCATCAGTGTTAGAGCTAAAATTAGCATGTTTAAAGTGATTTTCATGCTTCCAGGGCCTCGGGAAGTTAATTAAATACCATTTGGAGGCATTTAATGTTCGAGCAAAAACGGCTGATTTTCGACAAAAGAGATAACACCCCCCCATTACGTCATGCTTCAGAAATGTGGAAAATGGTCCGTTTTCAAATGTTTTATTTTTGAACGTCAGTTCACATTTGTAGGTGGATCATCAGTGTTAGAGCTAAAATTAGCATGTTTAAAGTGATTTTCATGCTTCCAGGGGCCCAAAACACAAGATTTATGGAATGGGTAAAAGTGCATGAAAATGGCCAATTTACTCACTCTGAGTTCTCAAAAAGGGTTTCTTCACCCCGGGAAGTTAATTAAATACCATTTGGAGGCATTTAATGTTCCAGCAAAAACGGCTGATTTTCGACAAAAGAGATAACACCCCCCCATTACGTCATGCTTCAGAAATGTGGAAAATGGTCCGTTTTCAAATGTTTTATTTTTGAACGTCAGTTCACATTTGTAGGTGGATCATCAGTGTTAGAGCTAAAATTAGCATGTTTAAAGTGATTTTCATGCTTCCAGGGGCTCGGGAAGTTAATTAAATACCATTTGGAGGCATTTAATGTTCGAGCAAAAACGGCTGATTTTTGACAAAAGAGATAACACCCCCCCATTACGTCATGCTTCAGAAATGTGGAAAATGGTCCTTTTTCAAATGTTTTATTTTTGAACGTCAGTTCACATTTGTAGGTGGATCATCAGTGTTAGAGCTAAAATTAGCATGTTTAAAGTGATTTTCATGCTTCCAGGGGCTCGGGAAGTTAATTAAATACCATTTGGAGGCATTTAATGTTCGAGCAAAAACGGCTGATTTTCGACAAAAGAGCTAACACCCCCCCATTACGTCATGCTTCAGAAATGTGGAAAATGGTCCGTTTTCAAATGTTTTATTTTTGAACGTCAGTTCACATTTGTAGGTGGATCATCAGTGTTAGAGCTAAAATTAGCATGTTTAAAGTGATTTTCATGCTTCCAGGGGCTCGGGAAGTTAATTAAATACCATTTGGAGGCATTTAATGTTCGAGCAAAAACGGCTGATTTTCGACAAAAGAGATAACACCCCCCCATTACGTCATGCTTCAGAAATGTGGAAAATGGTCCGTTTTCAAATGTTTTATTTTTGAACGTCAGTTCACATTTGTAGGTGGATCATCAGTGTTAGAGCTAAAATTAGCATGTTTAAAGTGATTTTCATGCTTCCAGGGGCCCAAAACACAAGATTTATGGAATGGGTAAAAGTGCATGAAAATGGCCAATTGACTCACTCTGAGTTCTCAAAAAGGGTTTCTTCACCCCGGGAAGTTAATTAAATACCATTTGGAGGCATTTAATGTTCCAGCAAAAACGGCTGATTTTCGACAAAAGAGATAACACCCCCCCATTACGTCATGCTTCAGAAATGTGGAAAATGGTCCTTTTTCAAATGTTTTATTTTTGAACGTCAGTTCACATTTGTAGGTGGATCATCAGTGTTAGAGCTAAAATTAGCATGTTTAAAGTGATTTTCATGCTTCCAGGGGCTCGGGAAGTGAAATAAATACCATTTGGAGGCATTTAATGTTCGAGCAAAAACGGCTGATTTTCGACAAAAGAGATAACACCCCCCCATTACGTCATGCTTCAGAAATGTGGAAAATGGTCCGTTTTCAAATGTTTTATTTTTGAACATCAGTTCACATTTGTAGGTGGATCATCAGTGTTAGAGCTAAAATTAGCATGTTTAAAGTGATTTTCATGCTTCCAGGGGCTCGGGAAGTTAATTAAATACCATTTGGAGGCATTTAATGTTCGAGCAAAAACGGCTGATTTTCGACAAAAGAGATAACACCCCCCCATTACGTCATGCTTCAGAAATGTGGAAAATGGTCCGTTTTCAAATGTTTTATTTTTGAACGTCAGTTCACATTTGTAGGTGGATCATCAGTGTTAGAGCTAAAATTAGCATGTTTAAAGTGATTTTCATGCTTCCAGGGGCTCGGGAAGTTAATTAAATACCATTTGGAGGCATTTAATGTTTGAGCAAAAACGGCTGATTTTCGACAAAAGAGATAACACCCCCCCATTACGTCATGCTTCAGAAATGTGGAAAATGGTCCTTTTTCAAATGTTTTATTTTTGAACGTCAGTTCACATTTGTAGGTGGATCATCAGTGTTAGAGCTAAAATTAGCATGTTTAAAGTGATTTTCATGCTTCCAGGGGCTCGGGAAGTTAATTAAATACCATTTGGAGGCATTTAATGTTCGAGCAAAAACGGCTGATTTTTGACAAAAGAGATAACACCCCCCCATTACGTCATGCTTCAGAAATGTGGAAAATGGTCCTTTTTCAAATGTTTTATTTTTGAACGTCAGTTCACATTTGTAGGTGGATCATCAGTGTTAGAGCTAAAATTAGCATGTTTAAAGTGATTTTCATGCTTCCAGGGGCTCGGGAAGTTAATTAAATACCATTTGGAGGCATTTAATGTTCGAGCAAAAACGGCTGATTTTCGACAAAAGAGCTAACACCCCCCCATTACGTCATGCTTCAGAAATGTGGAAAATGGTCCGTTTTCAAATGTTTTATTTTTGAACGTCAGTTCACATTTGTAGGTGGATCATCAGTGTTAGAGCTAAAATTAGCATGTTTAAAGTGATTTTCATGCTTCCAGGGGCTCGGGAAGTTAATTAAATACCATTTGGAGGCATTTAATGTTCGAGCAAAAACGGCTGATTTTCGACAAAAGAGCTAACACCCCCCCATTACGTCATGCTTCAGAAATGTGGAAAATGGTCCGTTTTCAAATGTTTTATTTTTGAACGTCAGTTCACATTTGTAGGTGGATCATCAGTGTTAGAGCTAAAATTAGCATGTTTAAAGTGATTTTCATGCTTCCAGGGGCCCAAAACACAAGATTTATGGAATGGTTAAAAGTGCATGAAAATGGCCAATTTACTCACTCTGAGTTCTCAAAAAGGGTTTCTTCACCCCGGGAAGTTAATTAAATACCATTTGGAGGCATTTAATGTTCCAGCAAAAACGGCTGATTTTCGACAAAAGAGATAACACCCCCCCATTACGTCATGCTTCAGAAATGTGGAAAATGGTCCTTTTTCAAATGTTTTATTTTTGAACGTCAGTTCACATTTGTAGGTGGATCATCAGTGTTAGAGCTAAAATTAGCATGTTTAAAGTGATTTTCATGCTTCCAGGGGCTCGGGAAGTGAAATAAATACCATTTGGAGGCATTTAATGTTCGAGCAAAAACGGCTGACTTTCGACAAAAGAAATAACACCCCCCCATTACGTCATGCTTCAGAAATGTGGAAAATGGTCCGTTTTCAAATGTTTTATTTTTGAACGTCAGTTCACATTTGTAGGTGGATCATCAGTGTTAGAGCTCAAATTAGCATGTTTAAAGTGATTTTCCTGCTTCCAGGGGCTCGGGAAGTTAATTAAATACCATTTGGAGGCATTTAATGTTCGAGCAAAAACGGCTGATTTTCGACAAAAGAGCTAACACCCCCCCATTACGTCATGCTTCAGAAATGTGGAAAATGGTCCGTTTTCAAATGTTTTATTTTTGAACGTCAGTTCACATTTGTAGGTGGATCATCAGTGTTAGAGCTAAAATTAGCATGTTTAAAGTGATTTTCATGCTTCCAGGGGCTCGGGAAGTTAATTAAATACTATTTGGAGGCATTTAATGTTCGAGCAAAAACGGCTGATTTTCGACAAAAGAGATAACACCCCCCCATTACGTCATGCTTCAGAAATGTGGAAAATGGTCTGTTTTCAAATGTTTTATTTTTGAACGTCAGTTCACATTTGTAGGTGGATCATCAGTGTTAGAGCTAAAATTAGCATGTTTAAAGTGATTTTCATGCTTCCAGGGGCCCAAAACACAAGATTTATGGAATGGGTAAAAGTGCATGAAAATGGCCAATTTACTCACTCTGAGTTCTCAAAAAGGGTTTCTTCACCCCGGGAAGTTAATTAAATACCATTTGGAGGCATTTAATGTTCCAGCAAAAACGGCTGATTTTCGACAAAAGAGATAACACCCCCCCATTACGTCATGCTTCAGAAATGTGGAAAATGGTCCTTTTTCAAATGTTTTATTTTTGAACGTCAGTTCACATTTGTAGGTGGATCATCAGTGTTAGAGCTAAAATTAGCATGTTTAAAGTGATTTTCATGCTTCCAGGGGCTCGGAAGTGAAATAAATACCATTTGGAGGCATTTAATGTTCGAGCAAAAACGGCTGATTTTCGACAAAAGAGATAACACCCCCCCATTACGTCATGCTTCAGAAATGTGGAAAATGGTCCGTTTTCAAATGTTTTATTTTTGAACGTCAGTTCACATTTGTAGGTGGATCATCAGTGTTAGAGCTAAAATTAGCATGTTTAAAGTGATTTTCATGCTTCCAGGGGCTCGGGAAGTTAATTAAATACCATTTGGAGGCATTTAATGTTCGAGCAAAAACGGCTGATTTTCGACAAAAGAGATAACACCCCCCCATTACGTCATGCTTCAGAAATGTGGAAAATGGTCCGTTTTCAAATGTTTTATTTTTGAACGTCAGTTCACATTTGTAGGTGGATCATCAGTGTTAGAGCTAAAATTAGCATGTTTAAAGTGATTTTCATGCTTCCAGGGGCTCGGGAAGTTAATTAAATACCATTTGGAGGCATTTAATGTTCGAGCAAAAATGGCTGATTTTCGACAAAAGAGATAACACCCCCCCATTACGTCATGCTTCAGAAATGTGGAAAATGGTCCGTTTTCAAATGTTTTATTTTTGAACGTCAGTTCACATTTGTAGGTGGATCATCAGTGTTAGAGCTAAAATTAGCATGTTTAAAGTGATTTTCATGCTTCCAGGGGCTCGGGAAGTTAATTAAATACCATTTGGAGGCATTTAATGTTCGAGCAAAAACGGCTGATTTTTGACAAAAGAGATAACACCCCCCCATTACGTCATGCTTCAGAAATGTGGAAAATGGTCCTTTTTCAAATGTTTTATTTTTGAACGTCAGTTCACATTTGTAGGTGGATCATCAGTGTTAGAGCTAAAATTAGCATGTTTAAAGTGATTTTCATGCTTCCAGGGGCTCGGGAAGTTAATTAAATACCATTTGGAGGCATTTAATGTTCGAGCAAAAACGGCTGATTTTCGACAAAAGAGCTAACACCCCCCCATTACGTCATGCTTCAGAAATGTGGAAAATGGTCCGTTTTCAAATGTTTTATTTTTGAACGTCAGTTCACATTTGTAGGTGGATCATCAGTGTTAGAGCTAAAATTAGCATGTTTAAAGTGATTTTCATGCTTCCAGGGGCTCGGGAAGTTAATTAAATACCATTTGGAGGCATTTAATGTTCGAGCAAAAACGGCTGATTTTCGACAAAAGAGATAACACCCCCCCATTACGTCATGCTTCAGAAATGTGGAAAATGGTCCGTTTTCAAATGTTTTATTTTTGAACGTCAGTTCACATTTGTAGGTGGATCATCAGTGTTAGAGCTAAAATTAGCATGTTTAAAGTGATTTTCATGCTTCCAGGGGCCCAAAACACAAGATTTATGGAATGGGTAAAAGTGCATGAAAATGGCCAATTTACTCACTCTGAGTTCTCAAAAAGGGTTTCTTCACCCCGGGAAGTTAATTAAATACCATTTGGAGGCATTTAATGTTCCAGCAAAAACGGCTGATTTTCGACAAAAGAGATAACACCCCCCCATTACGTCATGCTTCAGAAATGTGGAAAATGGTCCTTTTTCAAATGTTTTATTTTTGAACGTCAGTTCACATTTGTAGGTGGATCATCAGTGTTAGAGCTAAAATTAGCATGTTTAAAGTGATTTTCATGCTTCCAGGGGCTCGGGAAGTGAAATAAATACCATTTGGAGGCATTTAATGTTCGAGCAAAAACGGCTGATTTTCGACAAAAGAGATAACACCCCCCCATTACGTCATGCTTCAGAAATGTGGAAAATGGTCCGTTTTCAAATGTTTTATTTTTGAACGTCAGTTCACATTTGTAGGTGGATCATCAGTGTTAGAGCTAAAATTAGCATGTTTAAAGTGATTTTCATGCTTCCAGGGGCTCGGGAAGTTAATTAAATACCATTTGGAGGCATTTAATGTTCGAGCAAAAACGGCTGATTTTCGACAAAAGAGATAACACCCCCCCATTACGTCATGCTTCAGAAATGTGGAAAATGGTCCGTTTTCAAATGTTTTATTTTTGAACGTCAGTTCACATTTGTAGGTGGATCATCAGTGTTAGAGCTAAAATTAGCATGTTTAAAGTGATTTTCATGCTTCCAGGGGCTCGGGAAGTTAATTAAATACCATTTGGAGGCATTTAATGTTCGAGCAAAAATGGCTGATTTTCGACAAAAGAGATAACACCCCCCCATTACGTCATGCTTCAGAAATGTGGAAAATGGTCCGTTTTCAAATGTTTTATTTTTGAACGTCAGTTCACATTTGTAGGTGGATCATCAGTGTTAGAGCTAAAATTAGCATGTTTAAAGTGATTTTCATGCTTCCAGGGGCTCGGGAAGTTAATTAAATACCATTTGGAGGCATTTAATGTTCGAGCAAAAACGGCTGATTTTTGACAAAAGAGATAACACCCCCCCATTACGTCATGCTTCAGAAATGTGGAAAATGGTCCTTTTTCAAATGTTTTATTTTTGAACGTCAGTTCACATTTGTAGGTGGATCATCAGTGTTAGAGCTAAAATTAGCATGTTTAAAGTGATTTTCATGCTTCCAGGGGCTCGGGAAGTTAATTAAATACCATTTGGAGGCATTTAATGTTCGAGCAAAAACGGCTGATTTTCGACAAAAGAGCTAACACCCCCCCATTACGTCATGCTTCAGAAATGTGGAAAATGGTCCGTTTTCAAATGTTTTATTTTTGAACGTCAGTTCACATTTGTAGGTGGATCATCAGTGTTAGAGCTAAAATTAGCATGTTTAAAGTGATTTTCATGCTTCCAGGGGCTCGGGAAGTTAATTAAATACCATTTGGAGGCATTTAATGTTCGAGCAAAAACGGCTGATTTTCGACAAAAGAGATAACACCCCCCCAATACGTCATGCTTCAGAAATGTGGAAAATGGTCCGTTTTCAAATGTTTTATTTTTGAACGTCAGTTCACATTTGTAGGTGGATCATCAGTGTTAGAGCTAAAATTAGCATGTTTAAAGTGATTTTCATGCTTCCAGGGGCCCAAAACACAAGATTTATGGAATGGGTAAAAGTGCATGAAAATGGCCAATTTACTCACTCTGAGTTCTCAAAAAGGGTTTCTTCACCCCGGGAAGTTAATTAAATACCATTTGGAGGCATTTAATGTTCCAGCAAAAACGGCTGATTTTCGACAAAAGAGATAACACCCCCCCATTACGTCATGCTTCAGAAATGTGGAAAATGGTCCTTTTTCAAATGTTTTATTTTTGAACGTCAGTTCACATTTGTAGGTGGATCATCAGTGTTAGAGCTAAAATTAGCATGTTTAAAGTGATTTTCATGCTTCCAGAGGCTCGGGAAGTGAAATAAATACCATTTGGAGGCATTTAATGTTCGAGCAAAAACGGCTGATTTTCGACAAAAGAGATAACACCCCCCCATTACGTCATGCTTCAGAAATGTGGAAAATGGTCCGTTTTCAAATGTTTTATTTTTGAACGTCAGTTCACATTTGTAGGTGGATCATCAGTGTTAGAGCTAAAATTAGCATGTTTAAAGTGATTTTCATGCTTCCAGGGGCTCGGGAAGTTAATTAAATACCATTTGGAGGCATTTAATGTTCGAGCAAAAACGGCTGATTTTCGACAAAAGAGATAACACCCCCCCATTACGTCATGCTTCAGAAATGTGGAAAATGGTCCGTTTTCAAATGTTTTATTTTTGAACGTCAGTTCACATTTGTAGGTGGATCATCAGTGTTAGAGCTAAAATTAGCATGTTTAAAGTGATTTTCATGCTTCCAGGGGCTCGGGAAGTTAATTAAATACCATTTGGAGGCATTTAATGTTTGAGCAAAAACGGCTGATTTTCGACAAAAGAGATAACACCCCCCCATTACGTCATGCTTCAGAAATGTGGAAAATGGTCCGTTTTCAAATGTTTTATTTTTGAACGTCAGTTCACATTTGTAGGTGGATCATCAGTGTTAGAGCTAAAATTAGCATGTTTAAAGTGATTTTCATGCTTCCAGGGGCTCGGGAAGTTAATTAAATACCATTTGGAGGCATTTAATGTTCGAGCAAAAACGGCTGATTTTTGACAAAAGAGATAACACCCCCCCATCACGTCATGCTTCAGAAATGTGGAAAATGGTCCTTTTTCAAATGTTTTATTTTTGAACGTCAGTTCACATTTGTAGGTGGATCATCAGTGTTAGAGCTAAAATTAGCATGTTTAAAGTGATTTTCATGCTTCCAGGGGCTCGGGAAGTTAATTAAATACCATTTGGAGGCATTTAATGTTCGAGCAAAAACGGCTGATTTTCGACAAAAGAGCTAACACCCCCCCATTACGTCATGCTTCAGAAATGTGGAAAATGGTCCGTTTTCAAATGTTTTATTTTTGAACGTCAGTTCACATTTGTAGGTGGATCATCAGTGTTAGAGCTAAAATTAGCATGTTTAAAGTGATTTTCATGCTTCCAGGGGCTCGGGAAGTTAATTAAATACCATTTGGAGGCATTTAATGTTCGAGCAAAAACGGCTGATTTTCGACAAAAGAGCTAACACCCCCCCATTACGTCATGCTTCAGAAATGTGGAAAATGGTCCGTTTTCAAATGTTTTATTTTTGAACGTCAGTTCACATTTGTAGGTGGATCATCAGTGTTAGAGCTAAAATTAGCATGTTTAAAGTGATTTTCATGCTTCCAGGGGCTCGGGAAGTGAAATAAATACCATTTGGAGGCATTTAATGTTCGAGCAAAAACGGTTGATTTTCGACAAAAGAGATAACACCCCCCCATTACGTCATGCTTCAGAAATGTGGAAAATGGTCCGTTTTCAAATGTTTTATTTTTGAACGTCAGTTCACATTTGTAGGTGGATCATCAGTGTTAGAGCTAAAATTAGCATGTTTAAAGTGATTTTCATGCTTCCAGGGGCTCGGGAAGTGAAATAAATACCATTTGGAGGCATTTAATGTTCGAGCAAAAACGGCTGATTTTCGACAAAAGAGCTAACACCCCCCCATTACGTCATGCTTCAGAAATGTGGAAAATGGTCCGTTTTCAAATGTTTTATTTTTGAACGTCAGTTCACATTTGTAGGTGGATCATCAGTGTTAGAGCTAAAATTAGCATGTTTAAAGTGATTTTCATGCTTCCAGGGGCTCGGGAAGTGAAATAAATACCATTTGGAGGCATTTAATGTTCGAGCAAAAACGGTTGATTTTCGACAAAAGAGATAACACCCCCCCATTACGTCATGCTTCAGAAATGTGGAAAATGGTCCGTTTTCAAATGTTTTATTTTTGAACGTCAGTTCACATTTGTAGGTGGATCATCAGTGTTAGAGCTAAAATTAGCATGTTTAAAGTGATTTTCATGCTTCCAGGGGCTCGGGAAGTGAAATAAATACCATTTGGAGGCATTTAATGTTCGAGCAAAAACGGCTGATTTTCGACAAAAGAGATAACACCCCCCCATTACGTCATGCTTCAGAAATGTGGAAAATGGTCCGTTTTCAAATGTTTTATTTTTGAACGTCAGTTCACATTTGTAGGTGGATCATCAGTGTTAGAGCTAAAATTAGCATGTTTAAAGTGATTTTCATGCTTCCAGGGGCTCGGGAAGTTAATTAAATACCATTTGGAGGCATTTAATGTTCGAGCAAAAACGGCTGATTTTCGACAAAAGAGATAACACCCCCCCATTACGTCATGCTTCAGAAATGTGGAAAATGGTCCGTTTTCAAATGTTTTATTTTTGAACGTCAGTTCACATTTGTAGGTGGATCATCAGTGTTAGAGCTAAAATTAGCATGTTTAAAGTGATTTTCATGCTTCCAGGGGCCCAAAACACAAGATTTATGGAATGGTTAAAAGTGCATGAAAATGGCCAATTTACTCACTCTGAGTTCTCAAAAAGGGTTTCTTCACCCCGGGAAGTGAAATAAATACCATTTGGAGGCATTTAATGTTCGAGCAAAAACGGCTGATTTTCGACAAAAGAGATAACACCCCCTCATTACGTCATGCTTCAGAAATGTGGAAAATGGTCCGTTTTCAAATGTTTTATTTTTGAACGTCAGTTCACATTTGTAGGTGGATCATCAGTGTTAGAGCTAAAATTAGCATGTTTAAAGTGATTTTCATGCTTCCAGGGGCTCGGGAAGTTAATTAAATACCATTTGGAGGCATTTAATGTTCGAGCAAAAACGGCTGATTTTCGACAAAAGAGATAACTCCCCCCCCCATTACGTCATGCTTCAGAAATGTGGAAAATGGTCCGTTTTCAAATGTTTTATTTTTGAACGTCAGTTCACATTTGTAGGTGGATCATCAGTGTTAGAGCTAAAATTAGCATGTTTAAAGTGATTTTCATGCTTCCAGGGGCTCGGGAAGTGAAATAAATACCATTTGGAGGCATTTAATGTTCGAGCAAAAACGGCTGATTTTCGACAAAAGAGATAACACCCCCCCATTACGTCATGCTTCAGAAATGTGGAAAATGGTCCGTTTTCAAATGTTTTATTTTTGAACGTCAGTTCACATTTGTAGGTGGATCATCAGTGTTAGAGCTAAAATTAGCATGTTTAAAGTGATTTTCATGCTTCCAGGGGCCCAAAACACAAGATTTATGGAATGGTTAAAAGTGCATGAAAATGGCCAATTTACTCACTCTGAGTTCTCAAAAAGGGTTTCTTCACCCCGGGAAGTTAATTAAATACCATTTGGAGGCATTTAATGTTCGAGCAAAAACGGCTGATTTTCGACAAAAGAGCTAACACCCCCCCATTATGTCATGCTTCAGAAATGTGGAAAATGGTCCGTTTTCAAATGTTTTATTTTTGAACGTCAGTTCACATTTGTAGGTGGATCATCAGTGTTAGAGCTAAAATTAGCATGTTTAAAGTGATTTTCATGCTTCCAGGGGCCCAAAACACAAGATTTATGGAATGGTTAAAAGTGCATGAAAATGGCCAATTTACTCACTCTGAGTTCTCAAAAAGGGTTTCTTCACCCCGGGCAGTTAATTAAATACCATTTGGAGGCATTTAATGTTCCAGCAAAAACGGCTGATTTTCGACAAAAGAGATAACACCCCCCCATTACGTCATGCTTCAGAAATGTGGAAAATGGTCCTTTTTCAAATGTTTTATTTTTGAACGTCAGTTCACATTTGTAGGTGGATCATCAGTGTTAGAGCTAAAATTAGCATGTTTAAAGTGATTTTCATGCTTCCAGGGGCTCGGGAAGTGAAATAAATACCATTTGGAGGCATTTAATGTTCGAGCAAAAACGGCTGATTTTTGACAAAAGAGATAACACCCCCCCCATTACCTCATGCTTCAGAAATGTGGAAAATGGTCCTTTTTCAAATGTTTTATTTTTGAACGTCAGTTCATATTTGTAGGTGGATCATCAGTGTTAGAGCTAAAATTAGCATGTTTAAAGTGATTTTCATGCTTCCAGGGGCTCGGGAAGTTAATTAAATACCATTTGGAGGCATTTAATGTTCGAGCAAAAACGGCTGATTTTCGACAAAAGAGATAACACCCCCCCATTACGTCATGCTTCAGAAATGTGGAAAATGGTCCGTTTTCAAATGTTTTATTTTTGAACGTCAGTTCACATTTGTAGGTGGATCATCAGTGTTAGAGCTAAAATTAGCATGTTTAAAGTGATTTTCATGCTTCCAGGGGCCCAAAACACAAGATTTATGGAATGGTTAAAAGTGCATGAAAATGGCCAATTTACTCAACTCTGAGTTCTCAAAAAGGGTTTCTTCACCCCGGGAAGTGAAATAAATACCATTTGGAGGCATTTAATGTTCGAGCAAATTCGGCTGATTTTCGACAAAAGAGATAACACCCCCCCATTACGTCATGCTTCAGAAATGTGGAAAATGGTCCGTTTTCAAATGTTTTATTTTTGAACGTCAGTTCACATTTGTAGGTGGATCATCAGTGTTAGAGCTCAAATTAGCATGTTTAAAGTGATTTTCATGCTTCCAGGGGCTCGGGAAGTTAATTAAATACCATTTGGAGGCATTTAATGTTCGAGCAAAAACGGCTGATTTTCGACAAAAGAGATAACACCCCCCCATTACGTCATGCTTCAGAAATGTGGAAAATGGTCCGTTTTCAAATGTTTTATTTTTGAACGTCAGTTCACATTTGTAGGTGGATCATCAGTGTTAGAGCTAAAATTAGCATGTTTAAAGTGATTTTCATGCTTCCAGGGGCTCGGGAAGTGAAATAAATACCATTTGGAGGCATTTAATGTTCGAGCAAAAACGGCTGATTTTCGACAAAAGAGATAACACCCCCCATTACGTCATGCTTCAGAAATGTGGAAAATGGTCCGTTTTCAAATGTTTTATTTTTGAACGTCAGTTCACATTTGTAGGTGGATCATCAGTGTTAGAGCTAAAATTAGCATGTTTAAAGTGATTTTCATGCTTCCAGGGGTTCGGGAAGTTAATTAAATACCATTTGGAGGCATTTAATGTTCGAGCAAAAACGGCTGATTTTCGACAAAAGAGATAACACCCCCCCATTACGTCATGCTTCAGAAATGTGGAAAATGGTCCGTTTTCAAATGTTTTATTTTTAAACGTCAGTTCACATTTGTAGGTGGATCATCAGTGTTAGAGCTAAAATTAGCATGTTTAAAGTGATTTTCATGCTTCCAGGGGCCCAAAACACAAGATTTATGGAATGGTTAAAAGTGCATGAAAATGGCCAATTTACTCACTCTGAGTTCTCAAAAAGGGTTTCTTCACCCCGGGAAGTTAATTAAATACCATTTGGAGGCATTTAATGTTCGAGCAAAAACGGCTGATTTTCGACAAAAGAGCTAACACCCCCCCATTACGTCATGCTTCAGAAATGTGGAAAATGGTCCGTTTTCAAATGTTTTATTTTTGAACGTCAGTTCACATTTGTAGGTGGATCATCAGTGTTAGAGCTAAAATTAGCATGTTTAAAGTGATTTTCATGCTTCCAGGGGCTCGGGAAGTGAAATAAATACCATTTGGAGGCATTTAATGTTCGAGCAAAAACGGCTGATTTTCGACAAAAGAGATAACACCCCCCATTACGTCATGCTTCAGAAATGTGGAAAATGGTCCGTTTTCAAATGTTTTATTTTTGAACGTCAGTTCACATTTGTAGGTGGATCATCAGTGTTAGAGCTCAAATTAGCATGTTTAAAGTGATTTTCATGCTTCCAGGGGCTCGGGAAGTTAATTAAATACCATTTGGAGGCATTTAATGTTCGAGCAAAAACGGCTGATTTTCGACAAAAGAGATAACACCCCCCCATTACGTCATGCTTCAGAAATGTGGAAAATGGTCCGTTTTCAAATGTTTTATTTTTGAACGTCAGTTCACATTTGTAGGTGGATCATCAGTGTTAGAGCTAAAATTAGCATGTTTAAAGTGATTTTCATGCTTCCAGGGGCTCGGGAAGTGAAATAAATACCATTTGGAGGCATTTAATGTTCGAGCAAAAACGGCTGATTTTCGACAAAAGAGATAACACCCCCCATTACGTCATGCTTCAGAAATGTGGAAAATGGTCCGTTTTCAAATGTTTTATTTTTGAACGTCAGTTCACATTTGTAGGTGGATCATCAGTGTTAGAGCTAAAATTAGCATGTTTAAAGTGATTTTCATGCTTCCAGGGGTTCGGGAAGTTAATTAAATACCATTTGGAGGCATTTAATGTTCGAGCAAAAACGGCTGATTTTCGACAAAAGAGATAACACCCCCCCATTACGTCATGCTTCAGAAATGTGGAAAATGGTCCGTTTTCAAATGTTTTATTTTTGAACGTCAGTTCACATTTGTAGGTGGATCATCAGTGTTAGAGCTAAAATTAGCATGTTTAAAGTGATTTTCATGCTTCCAGGGGCCCAAAACACAAGATTTATGGAATGGTTAAAAGTGCATGAAAATGGCCAATTTACTCACTCTGAGTTCTCAAAAAGGGTTTCTTCACCCCGGGAAGTTAATTAAATACCATTTGGAGGCATTTAATGTTCGAGCAAAAACGGCTGATTTTCGACAAAAGAGCTAACACCCCCCCATTACGTCATGCTTCAGAAATGTGGAAAATGGTCCGTTTTCAAATGTTTTATTTTTGAACGTCAGTTCACATTTGTAGGTGGATCATCAGTGTTAGAGCTAAAATTAGCATGTTTAAAGTGATTTTCATGCTTCCAGGCGCTCGGGAAGTGAAATAAATACCATTTGGAGGCATTTAATGTTCGAGCAAAAACGGCTGATTTTCGACAAAAGAGATAACACCCCCCATTACGTCATGCTTCAGAAATGTGGAAAATGGTCCGTTTTCAAATGTTTTATTTTTGAACGTCAGTTCACATTTGTAGGTGGATCATCAGTGTTAGAGCTCAAATTAGCATGTTTAAAGTGATTTTCATGCTTCCAGGGGCTCGGGAAGTTAATTAAATACCATTTGGAGGCATTTAATGTTCGAGCAAAAACGGCTGATTTTCGACAAAAGAGATAACACCCCCCCATTACGTCATGCTTCAGAAATGTGGAAAATGGTCCGTTTTCAAATGTTTTATTTTTGAACGTCAGTTCACATTTGTAGGTGGATCATCAGTGTTAGAGCTAAAATTAGCATGTTTAAAGTGATTTTCATGCTTCCAGGGGCTCGGGAAGTGAAATAAATACCATTTGGAGGCATTTAATGTTCGAGCAAAAACGGCTGATTTTCGACAAAAGAGATAACACCCCCCATTACGTCATGCTTCAGAAATGTGGAAAATGGTCTGTTTTCAAATGTTTTATTTTTGAACGTCAGTTCACATTTGTAGGTGGATCATCAGTGTTAGAGCTAAAATTAGCATGTTTAAAGTGATTTTCATGCTTCCAGGGTTCGGGAAGTTAATTAAATACCATTTGGAGGCATTTAATGTTCGAGCAAAAACGGCTGATTTTCGACAAAAGAGATAACACCCCCCCATTACGCCATGCTTCAGAAATGTGGAAAATGGTCCGTTTTCAAATGTTTTATTTTTGAACGTCAGTTCACATTTGTAGGTGGATCATCAGTGTTAGAGCTAAAATTAGCATGTTTAAAGTGATTTTCATGCTTCCAGGGGCCCAAAACACAAGATTTATGGAATGGTTAAAAGTGCATGAAAATGGCCAATTTACTCACTCTGAGTTCTCAAAAAGGGTTTCTTCACCCCGGGAAGTTAATTAAATACCATTTGGAGGCATTTAATGTTCGAGCAAAAACGGCTGATTTTCGACAAAAGAGCTAACACCCCCCCATTACGTCATGCTTCAGAAATGTGGAAAATGGTCCGTTTTCAAATGTTTTATTTTTGAACGTCAGTTCACATTTGTAGGTGGATCATCAGTGTTAGAGCTAAAATTAGCATGTTTAAAGTGATTTTCATGCTTCCAGGGGCTCGGGAAGTTAATTAAATACCATTTGGAGGCATTTAATGTTCGAGCAAAAACGGCTGATTTTCGACAAAAGAGATAACACCCCCCATTACGTCATGCTTCAGAAATGTGGAAAATGGTCCGTTTTCAAATGTTTTATTTTTGAACGTCAGTTCACATTTGTAGGTGGATCATCAGTGTTAGAGCTAAAATTAGCATGTTTAAAGTGATTTTCATGCTTCCAGGGGCTCGGGAAGTTAATTAAATACCATTTGGAGGCATTTAATGTTCGAGCAAAAACGGCTGATTTTCGACAAAAGAGAAAACACCCCCCCATTACGTCATGCTTCAGAAATGTGGAAAATGGTCCGTTTTCAAATGTTTTATTTTTGAACGTCAGTTCACATTTGTAGGTGGATCATCAGTGTTAGAGCTAAAATTAGCATGTTTAAAGTGATTTTCATGCTTCCAGGGGCTCGGGAAGTTAATTAAATACCATTTGGAGGCATTTAATGTTCGAGCAAAAACGGCTGATTTTCGACAAAAGAGATAACACCCCCCCATTACGTCATGCTTCAGAAATGTGGAAAATGGTCCGTTTTCAAATGTTTTATTTTTGAACGTCAGTTCACATTTGTAGGTGGATCATCAGTGTTAGAGCTAAAATTAGCATGTTTAAAGTGATTTTCATGCTTCCAGGGGTTCGGGAAGTTAATTAAATACCATTTGGAGGCATTTAATGTTCGAGCAAAAACGGCTGATTTTCGACAAAAGAGATAACACCCCCCCATTACGTCATGCTTCAGAAATGTGGAAAATGGTCCGTTTTCAAATGTTTTATTTTTGAACGTCAGTTCACATTTGTAGGTGGATCATCAGTGTTAGAGCTAAAATTAGCATGTTTAAAGTGATTTTCATGCTTCCAGGGGCTCGGGAAGTGAAATAAATACCATTTGGAGGCATTTAATGTTCGAGCAAAAACGGCTGATTTTCGACAAAAGAGATAACACCCCCCATTACGTCATGCTTCAGAAATGTGGAAAATGGTCCGTTTTCAAATGTTTTATTTTTGAACGTCAGTTCACATTTGTAGGTGGATCATCAGTGTTAGAGCTCAAATTAGCATGTTTAAAGTGATTTTCATGCTTCCAGGGGCTCGGGAAGTTAATTAAATACCATTTGGAGGCATTTAATGTTCGAGCAAAAACGGCTGATTTTCGACAAAAGAGATAACACCCCCCCATTACGTCATGCTTCAGAAATGTGGAAAATGGTCCGTTTTCAAATGTTTTATTTTTGAACGTCAGTTCACATTTGTAGGTGGATCATCAGTGTTAGAGCTAAAATTAGCATGTTTAAAGTGATTTTCATGCTTCCAGGGGCTCGGGAAGTGAAATAAATACCATTTGGAGGCATTTAATGTTCGAGCAAAAACGGCTGATTTTCGACAAAAGAGATAACACCCCCCATTACGTCATGCTTCAGAAATGTGGAAAATGGTCCGTTTTCAAATGTTTTATTTTTGAACGTCAGTTCACATTTGTAGGTGGATCATCAGTGTTAGAGCTAAAATTAGCATGTTTAAAGTGATTTTCATGCTTCCAGGGGTTCGGGAAGTTAATTAAATACCATTTGGAGGCATTTAATGTTCGAGCAAAAACGGCTGATTTTCGACAAAAGAGATAACACCCCCCCATTACGTCATGCTTCAGAAATTTTGGAAAATGGTCCGTATTCAAATGTTTTATTTTTGAACGTCAGTTCACATTTGTAGGTGGATCATCAGTGTTAGAGCTAAAATTAGCATGTTTAAAGTGATTTTCATGCTTCCAGGGGCCCAAAACACAAGATTTATGGAATGGTTAAAAGTGCATGAAAATGGCCAATTTACTCACTCTGAGTTCTCAAAAAGGGTTTCTTCACCCCGGGAAGTTAATTAAATACCATTTGGAGGCATTTAATGTTCGAGCAAAAACGGCTGATTTTCGACAAAAGAGCTAACACCCCCCCATTACGTCATGCTTCAGAAATGTGGAAAATGGTCCGTTTTCAAATGTTTTATTTTTGAACGTCAGTTCACATTTGTAGGTGGATCATCAGTGTTAGAGCTAAAATTAGCATGTTTAAAGTGATTTTCATGCTTCCAGGGGCTCGGGAAGTTAATTAAATACCATTTGGAGGCATTTAATGTTCGAGCAAAAACGGCTGATTTTCGACAAAAGAGATAACACCCCCCCATTACGTCATGCTTCAGAAATGTGGAAAATGGTCCGTTTTCAAATGTTTTATTTTTGAACGTCAGTTCACATTTGTAGGTGGATCATCAGTGTTAGAGCTAAAATTAGCATGTTTAAAGTGATTTTCATGCTTCCAGGGGCTCGGGAAGTTAATTAAATACCATTTGGAGGCATTTAATGTTCGAGCAAAAACGGCTGATTTTCGACAAAAGAGAAAACACCCCCCCATTACGTCATGCTTCAGAAATGTGGAAAATGGTCCGTTTTCAAATGTTTTATTTTTGAACGTCAGTTCACATTTGTAGGTGGATCATCAGTGTTAGAGCTAAAATTAGCATGTTTAAAGTGATTTTCATGCTTCCAGGGGCTCGGGAAGTTAATTAAATACCATTTGGAGGCATTTAATGTTCGAGCAAAAACGGCTGATTTTCGACAAAAGAGATAACACCCCCCCATTACGTCATGCTTCAGAAATGTGGAAAATGGTCCGTTTTCAAATGTTTTATTTTTGAACGTCAGTTCACATTTGTAGGTGGATCATCAGTGTTAGAGCTAAAATTAGCATGTTTAAAGTGATTTTCATGCTTCCAGGGGCTCGGGAAGTTAATTAAATACCATTTGGAGGCATTTAATGTTCGAGCAAAAACGGCTGATTTTCGACAAAAGAGAAAACACCCCCCCATTACGTCATGCTTCAGAAATGTGGAAAATGGTCCGTTTTCAAATGTTTTATTTTTGAACGTCAGTTCACATTTGTAGGTGGATCATCAGTGTTAGAGCTAAAATTAGCATGTTTAAAGTGATTTTCATGCTTCCAGGGGCTCGGGAAGTTAATTAAATACCATTTGGAGGCATTTAATGTTCGAGCAAAAACGGCTGATTTTCGACAAAAGAGATAACACCCCCCCATTACGTCATGCTTCAGAAATGTGGAAAATGGTCCGTTTTCAAATGTTTTATTTTTGAACGTCAGTTCACATTTGTAGGTGGATCATCAGTGTTAGAGCTAAAATTAGCATGTTTAAAGTGATTTTCATGCTTCCAGGGGCTCGGGAAGTTAATTAAATACCATTTGGAGGCATTTAATGTTCGAGCAAAAACGGCTGATTTTCGACAAATGAGATAACACCCCCCCATTACGTCATGCTTCAGAAATGTGGAAAATGGTCCGTTTTCAAATGTTTTATTTTTGAACGTCAGTTCACATTTGTAGGTGGATCATCAGTGTTAGAGCTAAAATTAGCATGTTTAAAGTGATTTTCATGCTTCCAGGGGCCCAAAACACAAGATTTATGGAATGGTTAAAAGTGCATGAAAATGGCCAATTTACTCACTCTGAGTTCTCAAAAAGGGTTTCTTCACCCCGGGAAGTTAATTAAATACCATTTGGAGGCATTTAATGTTCAAGCAAAAACGGCTGATTTTCGACAAAAGAGATAACACCCCCCCATTACGTCATGCTTCAGAAATGTGGAAAATGGTCCGTTATCAAATGTTTTATTTTTGAACGTCAGTTCACATTTGTAGGTGGATCATCAGTGTTAGAGCTAAAATTAGCATGTTTAAAGTGATTTTCATGCTTCCAGGGGCTCGGGAAGTGAAATAAATACCATTTGGAGGCATTTAATGTTCGAGCAAAAACAGCTGATTTTCGACAAAAGAGATAACACCCCCCCATTACGTCATGCTTCAGAAATGTGGAAAATGGTCCGTTTTCAAATGTTTTATTTTTGAACGTCAGTTCACAATTGTAGGTGGATCATCAGTGTTAGAGCTAAAATTAGCATGTTTAAAGTGATTTTCATGCTTCCAGGGGCTCGGGAAGTTAATTAAATACCATTTGGAGGCATTTAATGTTCGAGCAAAAACGGCTGATTTTCGACAAAAGAGATAACACCCCCCCATTACGTCATGCTTCAGAAATGTGGAAAATGGTCCGTTTTCAAATGTTTTATTTTTGAACGTCAGTTCACATTTGTAGGTGGATCATCAGTGTTAGAGCTAAAATTAGCATGTTTAAAGTGATTTTCATGCTTCCAGGGGCCCAAAACACAAGATTTATGGAATGGGTAAAAGTGCATGAAAATGGCCAATTTACTCACTCTGAGTTCTCAAAAAGGGTTTCTTCACCCCGGGAAGTTAATTAAATACCATTTGGAGGCATTTAATGTTCCAGCAAAAATGGCTGATTTTCGACAAAAGAGATAACACCCCCCCATTACGTCATGCTTCAGAAATGTGGAAAATGGTCCTTTTTCAAATGTTTTATTTTTGAACGTCAGTTCACATTTGTAGGTGGATCATCAGTGTTAGAGCTAAAATTAGCATGTTTAAAGTGATTTTCATGCTTCCAGGGGCTCGGGAAGTGAAATAAATACCATTTGGAGGCATTTAATGTTCGAGCAAAAACGGCTGATTTTCGACAAAAGAGATAACACCCCCCCATTACGTGATGCTTCAGAAATGTGGAAAATGGTCCGTTTTCAAATGTTTTATTTTTGAACGTCAGTTCACATTTGTAGGTGGATCATCAGTGTTAGAGCTAAAATTAGCATGTTTAAAGTGATTTTCATGCTTCCAGGGGCTCGGGAAGTTAATTAAATACCATTTGGAGGCATTTAATGTTCGAGCAAAAACAGCTGATTTTCGACAAAAGAGATAACACCCCCCCCATTACGTCATGCTTCAAAAATGTGGAAAATGGTCCGTTTTCAAATGTTTTATTTTTGAACGTCAGTTCACATTTGTAGGTGGATCATCAGTGTTAGAGCTAAAATTAGCATGTTTAAAGTGATTTTCATGCTTCCAGGTGCTCGGGAAGTTAATTAAATACCATTTGGAGGCATTTAATGTTCGAGCAAAAACGGCTGATTTTCGACAAAAGAGATAACAACCCCCCATTACGTCATGCTTCAGAAATGTGGAAAATGGTCCGTTTTCAAATGTTTTATTTTTGAACGTCAGTTCACATTTGTAGGTGGATCATCAGTGTTAGAGCTAAAATTAGCATGTTTAAAGTGATTTTCATGCTTCCAGGGGCCCAAAACACAAGATTTATGGAATGGTTAAAAGTGCATGAAAATGGCCAATTTACTCACTCTGAGTTCTCAAAAAGGGTTTCTTCACCCCGGGAAGTGAAATAAATACCATTTGGAGGCATTTAATGTTCGAGCAAAAACGGCTGATTTTTGACAAAAGAGATAACACCCCCCCATTACGTCATGCTTCAGAAATGTGGAAAATGGTCCGTTTTCAAATGTTTTATTTTTGAACGTCAGTTCACATTTGTAGGTGGATCATCAGTGTTAGAGCTAAAATTAGCATGTTTAAAGTGATTTTCATGCTTCCAGGGGCTCGGGAAGTTAATTAAATACCATTTGGAGGCATTTAATGTTCGAGCAAAAACGGCTGATTTTCGACAAAAGAGATAACACCCCCCCATTACGTCATGCTTCAGAAATGTGGAAAATGGTCCGTTTTCAAATGTTTTATTTTTGAACGTCAGTTCACATTTGTAGGTGGATCATCAGTGTTAGAGCTAAAATTAGCATGTTTAAAGTGATTTTCATGCTTCCAGGGGCCCAAAACACAAGATTTATGGAATGGTTAAAAGTGCATGAAAATGGCCAATTTACTCACTCTGAGTTCTCAAAAAGGGTTTCTTCACCCCGGGAAGTTAATTAAATACCATTTGGAGGCATTTAATGTTCGAGCAAAAACGGCTGATTTTCGACAAAAGAGCTAACACCCCCCCATTACGTCATGCTTCAGAAATGTGGAAAATGGTCCGTTTTCAAATGTTTTATTTTTGAACGTCAGTTCACATTTGTAGGTGGATCATCAGTGTTAGAGCTAAAATTAGCATGTTTAAAGTGATTTTCATGCTTCCAGGGGCTCGGGAAGTTAATTAAATACCATTTGGAGGCATTTAATGTTCGAGCAAAAACGGCTGATTTTCGACAAAAGAGATAACACCCCCCCATTACGTCATGCTTCAGAAATGTGGAAAATGGTCCGTTTTCAAATGTTTTATTTTTGAACGTCAGTTCACATTTGTAGGTGGATCATCAGTGTTAGAGCTAAAATTAGCATGTTTAAAGTGATTTTCATGCTTCCAGGGGCTCGGGAAGTTAATTAAATACCATTTGGAGGCATTTAATGTTCGAGCAAAAACGGCTGATTTTCGACAAAAGAGAAAACACCCCCCCATTACGTCATGCTTCAGAAATGTGGAAAATGGTCCGTTTTCAAATGTTTTATTTTTGAACGTCAGTTCACATTTGTAGGTGGATCATCAGTGTTAGAGCTAAAATTAGCATGTTTAAAGTGATTTTCATGCTTCCAGGGGCTCGGGAAGTTAATTAAATACCATTTGGAGGCATTTAATGTTCGAGCAAAAACGGCTGATTTTCGACAAAAGAGATAACACCCCCCCATTACGTCATGCTTCAGAAATGTGGAAAATGGTCCGTTTTCAAATGTTTTATTTTTGAACGTCAGTTCACATTTGTAGGTGGATCATCAGTGTTAGAGCTAAAATTAGCATGTTTAAAGTGATTTTCATGCTTCCAGGGGCTCGGGAAGTTAATTAAATACCATTTGGAGGCATTTAATGTTCGAGCAAAAACGGCTGATTTTCGACAAATGAGATAACACCCCCCCATTACGTCATGCTTCAGAAATGTGGAAAATGGTCCGTTTTCAAATGTTTTATTTTTGAACGTCAGTTCACATTTGTAGGTGGATCATCAGTGTTAGAGCTAAAATTAGCATGTTTAAAGTGATTTTCATGCTTCCAGGGGCCCAAAACACAAGATTTATGGAATGGTTAAAAGTGCATGAAAATGGCCAATTTACTCACTCTGAGTTCTCAAAAAGGGTTTCTTCACCCCGGGAAGTTAATTAAATACCATTTGGAGGCATTTAATGTTCAAGCAAAAACGGCTGATTTTCGACAAAAGAGATAACACCCCCCCATTACGTCATGCTTCAGAAATGTGGAAAATGGTCCGTTATCAAATGTTTTATTTTTGAACGTCAGTTCACATTTGTAGGTGGATCATCAGTGTTAGAGCTAAAATTAGCATGTTTAAAGTGATTTTCATGCTTCCAGGGGCTCGGGAAGTGAAATAAATACCATTTGGAGGCATTTAATGTTCGAGCAAAAACGGCTGATTTTCGACAAAAGAGATAACACCCCCCCATTACGTCATGCTTCAGAAATGTGGAAAATGGTCCGTTTTCAAATGTTTTATTTTTGAACGTCAGTTCACAATTGTAGGTGGATCATCAGTGTTAGAGCTAAAATTAGCATGTTTAAAGTGATTTTCATGCTTCCAGGGGCTCGGGAAGTTAATTAAATACCATTTGGAGGCATTTAATGTTCGAGCAAAAACGGCTGATTTTCGACAAAAGAGATAACACCCCCCCATTACGTCATGCTTCAGAAATGTGGAAAATGGTCCGTTTTCAAATGTTTTATTTTTGAACGTCAGTTCACATTTGTAGGTGGATCATCAGTGTTAGAGCTAAAATTAGCATGTTTAAAGTGATTTTCATGCTTCCAGGGGCCCAAAACACAAGATTTATGGAATGGGTAAAAGTGCATGAAAATGGCCAATTTACTCACTCTGAGTTCTCAAAAAGGGTTTCTTCACCCCGGGAAGTTAATTAAATACCATTTGGAGGCATTTAATGTTCCAGCAAAAATGGCTGATTTTCGACAAAAGAGATAACACCCCCCCATTACGTCATGCTTCAGAAATGTGGAAAATGGTCCTTTTTCAAATGTTTTATTTTTGAACGTCAGTTCACATTTGTAGGTGGATCATCAGTGTTAGAGCTAAAATTAGCATGTTTAAAGTGATTTTCATGCTTCCAGGGGCTCGGGAAGTGAAATAAATACCATTTGGAGGCATTTAATGTTCGAGCAAAAACGGCTGATTTTCGACAAAAGAGATAACACCCCCCCATTACGTGATGCTTCAGAAATGTGGAAAATGGTCCGTTTTCAAATGTTTTATTTTTGAACGTCAGTTCACATTTGTAGGTGGATCATCAGTGTTAGAGCTAAAATTAGCATGTTTAAAGTGATTTTCATGCTTCCAGGGGCTCGGGAAGTTAATTAAATACCATTTGGAGGCATTTAATGTTCGAGCAAAAACAGCTGATTTTCGACAAAAGAGATAACACCCCCCCCATTACGTCATGCTTCAAAAATGTGGAAAATGGTCCGTTTTCAAATGTTTTATTTTTGAACGTCAGTTCACATTTGCAGGTGGATCATCAGTGTTAGAGCTAAAATTAGCATGTTTAAAGTGATTTTCATGCTTCCAGGTGCTCGGGAAGTTAATTAAATACCATTTGGAGGCATTTAATGTTCGAGCAAAAACGGCTGATTTTCGACAAAAGAGATAACAACCCCCCATTACGTCATGCTTCAGAAATGTGGAAAATGGTCCGTTTTCAAATGTTTTATTTTTGAACGTCAGTTCACATTTGTAGGTGGATCATCAGTGTTAGAGCTAAAATTAGCATGTTTAAAGTGATTTTCATGCTTCCAGGGGCCCAAAACACAAGATTTATGGAATGGTTAAAAGTGCATGAAAATGGCCAATTTACTCACTCTGAGTTCTCAAAAAGGGTTTCTTCACCCCGGAAAGTGAAATAAATACCATTTGGAGGCATTTAATGTTCGAGCAAAAACGGCTGATTTTTGACAAAAGAGATAACACCCCCCCATTACGTCATGCTTCAGAAATGTGGAAAATGGTCCGTTTTCAAATGTTTTATTTTTGAACGTCAGTTCACATTTGTAGGTGGATCATCAGTGTTAGAGCTAAAATTAGCATGTTTAAAGTGATTTTCATGCTTCCAGGAGCTCGGGAAGTTAATTAAATACCATTTGGAGGCATTTAATGTTCGAGCAAAAACGGCTGATTTTCGACAAAAGAGATAACACCCCCCCATTACGTCATGCTTCAGAAATGTGGAAAATGGTCCGTTTTCAAATGTTTTATTTTTGAACGTCAGTTCACATTTGTAGGTGGATCATCAGTGTTAGAGCTAAAATTAGCATGTTTAAAGTGATTTTCATGCTTCCAGGGGCCCAAAACACAAGATTTATGGAATGGTTAAAAGTGCATGAAAATGGCCAATTTACTCACTCTGAGTTCTCAAAAAGGGTTTCTTCACCCCGGGAAGTTAATTAAATACCATTTGGAGGCATTTAATGTTCGAGCAAAAACGGCTGATTTTCGACAAAAGAGATAACACCCCCCCATTACGTCATGCTTCAGAAATGTGGAAAATGGTCCGTTTTCAAATGTTTTATTTTTGAACGTCAGTTCACATTTGTAGGTGGATCATCAGTGTTAGAGCTAAAATTAGCATGTTTAAAGTGATTTTCATGCTTCCAGGGGCTCGGGAAGTGAAATAAATACCATTTGGAGGCATTTAATGTTCGAGCAAAAACGGCTGATTTTCGACAAAAGAGATAACACCCCCCCATTACGTCATGCTTCAGAAATGTGGAAAATGGTCCGTTTTCAAATGTTTTATTTTTGAACGTCAGTTCACATTTGTAGGTGGATCATCAGTGTTAGAGCTAAAATTAGCATGTTTAAAGTGATTTTCATGCTTCCAGGGGCTCGGGAAGTTAATTAAATACCAAATGGAGGCATTTAATGTTCGAGCAAAAACGGCTGATTTTCGACAAAAGAGATAACATCCCCCCATTACGTCATGCTTCAGAAATGTGGAAAATGGTCAGTTTTCAAATGTTTTATTTTTGAACGTCAGTTCACATTTGTAGGTGGATCATCAGTGTTAGAGCTAAAATTAGCATGTTTAAAGTGATTTTCATGCTTCCAGGGGCCCAAAACACAAGATTTATGGAATGGTTAAAAGTGCATGAAAATGGCCAATTTACTCACTCTGAGTTCTCAAAAAGGGTTTCTTCACCCCGGGAAGTTAATTAAATACCATTTGGAGGCATTTAATGTTCCAGCAAAAACGGCTGATTTTCGACAAAAGAGATAACACCCCCCCATTACGTCATGTTTCAGAAATGTGGAAAATGGTCCGTTTTCAAATGTTTTATTTTTGAACGTCAGTTCACATTTGTAGGTGGATCATCAGTGTTAGAGCTAAAATTAGCATGTTTAAAGTGATTTTCATGCTTCCAGGGGCTCGGGAAGTTAATTAAATACCATTTGGAGGCATTTAATGTTCGAGCAAAAACGGCTGATTTTCGACAAAAGAGATAACACCCCCCCATTACGTCATGCTTCAGAAATGTGGAAAATGGTCCGTTTTCAAATGTTTTATTTTTGAACGTCAGTTCACATTTGTAGGTGGATCATCAGTGTTAGAGCTAAAATTAGCATGTTTAAAGTGATTTTCATGCTTCCAGGGGCTCGGGAAGTTAATTAAATACCATTTGGAGGCATTTAATGGTCGAGCAAAAACGGCTGATTTTCGACAAAAGAGATAACACCCCCCCATTACGTCATGCTTCAGAAATGTGGAAAATGGTCCGTTTTCAAATGTTTTATTTTTGAACGTCAGTTCACATTTGTAGGTGGATCATCAGTGTTAGAGCTAAAATTAGCATGTTTAAAGTGATTTTCATGCTTCCAGGGGCTCGGGAAGTTAATTAAATACCATTTGGAGGCATTTAATGTTCGAGCAAAAACGGCTGATTTTCGACAAAAGAGATAACACCCACCCATTACGTCATGCTTCAGAAATGTGGAAAATGGTCCGTTTTCAAATGTTTTATTTTTGAACGTCAGTTCACATTTGTAGGTGGATCATCAGTGTTAGAGCTAAAATTAGCATGTTTAAAGTGATTTTCATGCTTCCAGGGGCTCGGGAAGTTAATTAAATACCATTTGGAGGCATTTAATGTTCGAGCAAAAACGGCTGATTTTCGACAAAAGAGATAACACCCCCCCATTACGTCATGCTTCAGAAATGTGGAAAATGGTCAGTTTTCAAATGTTTTATTTTTGAACGTCAGTTCACATTTGTAGGTGGATCATCAGTGTTAGAGCTAAAATTAGCATGTTTAAAGTGATTTTCATGCTTCCAGGGGCTCGGGAAGTTAATTAAATACCATTTGGAGGCATTTAATGTTCGAGCAAAAACGGCTGATTTTCGACAAAAGAGATAACACCCCCCCATTACGTCATGCTTCAGAAATGTGGAAAATGGTCCGTTTTCAAATGTTTTATTTTTGAACGTCAGTTCACATTTGTAGGTGGATCATCAGTGTTAGAGCTAAAATTAGCATGTTTAATGTGATTTTCATGCTTCCAGGGGCCCAAAACACAAGATTTATGGAATGGTTAAAAGTGCATGAAAATGGCCAATTTACTCACTCTGAGTTCTCAAAAAGGGTTTCTTCACCCCGGGAAGTTAATTAAATACCATTTGGAGGCATTTAATGTTCGAGCAAAAACGGCTGATTTTCGACAAAAGAGATAACACCCCCCATTACGTCATGCTTCAGAAATGTGGAAAATGGTCCGTTTTCAAATGTTTTATTTTTGAACGTCAGTTCACATTTGTAGGTGGATCATCAGTGTTAGAGCTAAAATTAGCATGTTTAAAGTGATTTTCATGCTTCCAGGGGCTCGGGAAGTTAATTAAATACCATTTGGAGGCATTTAATGTTCGAGCAAAAACGGCTGATTTTCGACAAAAGAGATAACACCCCCCCATTACGTCATGCTTCAGAAATGTGGAAAATGGTCCGTTTTCAAATGTTTTATTTTTGAACGTCAGTTCACATTTGTAGGTGGATCATCAGTGTTAGAGCTAAAATTAGCATGTTTAAAGTGATTTTCATGCTTCCAGGGGCCCAAAACACAAGATTTATGGAATGGTTAAAAGTGCATGAAAATGGCCAATTTACTCACTCTGAGTTCTCAAAAAGGGTTTCTTCACCCCAGGAAGTTAATTAAATACCATTTGGAGGCATTTAATGTTTGAGCAAAAACGGCTGATTTTCGACAAAAGAGATAACACCCCCCCATTACGTCATGCTTCAGAAATGTGGAAAATGGTCCGTTTTCAAATGTTTTATTTTTGAACGTCAGTTCACATTTGTAGGTGGATCATCAGTGTTAGAGCTAAAATTAGCATGTCTAAAGTGATTTTCATGCTTCCAGGGGCTCGGGAAGTGAAATAAATACCATTTGGAGGCATTTAATGTTCGAGCAAAAACGGCTGATTTTCGACAAAAGAGATAACACCCCCCCATTACGTCATGCTTCAGAAATGTGGAAAATGGTCCGTTTTCAAATGTTTTATTTTTGAACGTCAGTTCACATTTGTAGGTGGATCATCAGTGTTAGAGCTAAAATTAGCATGTTTAAAGTGATTTTCATGCTTCCAGGGGCTCGGGAAGTTAATTAAATACCATTTGGAGGCATTTAATGTTCGAGCAAAAACGGCTGATTTTCGACAAAAGAGATAACACCCCCCCATTACGTCATGCTTCAGAAATGTGGAAAATGGTCCGTTTTCAAATGTTTTATTTTTGAACGTCAGTTCACATTTGTAGGTGGATCATCAGTGTTAGAGCTAAAATTAGCATGTTTAAAGTGATTTTCATGCTTCCAGGGGCCCAAAACACAAGATTTATGGAATGGGTAAAAGTGCATGAAAATGGCCAATTTACTCACTCTGAGTTCTCAAAAAGGGTTTCTTCACCCCGGGAAGTTAATTAAATACCATTTGGAGGCATTTAATGTTCCAGCAAAAACGGCTGATTTTCGACAAAAGAGATAACACCCCCCCATTACGTCATGCTTCAGAAATGTGGAAAATGGTCCTTTTTCAAATGTTTTATTTTTGAACGTCAGTTCACATTTGTAGGTGGATCATCAGTGTTAGAGCTAAAATTAGCATGTTTAAAGTGATTTTCATGCTTCCAGGGGCTCGGGAAGTTAATTAAATACCATTTGGAGGCATTTAATGTTCGAGCAAAAACGGCTGATTTTCGACAAAAGAGATAACACCCCCCCATTACGTCATGCTTCAGAAATGTGGAAAATGGTCCGTTTTCAAATGTTTTATTTTTGAACGTCAGTTCACATTTGTAGGTGGATCATCAGTGTTAGAGCTAAAATTAGCATGTTTAAAGTGATTTTCATGCTTCCAGGGGCTCGGGAAGTTAATTAAATACCATTTGGAGGCATTTAATGTTCGAGCAAAAACGGCTGATTTTCGACAAAAGAGATAACACCCCCCCATTACGTCATGCTTCAGAAATGTGGAAAATGGTCCGTTTTCAAATGTTTTATTTTTGAACGTCAGTTCACATTTGTAGGTGGATCATCAGTGTTAGAGCTAAAATTAGCATGTTTAAAGTGATTTTCATGCTTCCAGGGGCCCAAAACACAAGATTTATGGAATGGTTAAAAGTGCATGAAAATGGCCAATTTACTCACTCTGAGTTCTCAAAAAGGGTTTCTTCACCCCGGGAAGTGAAATAAATACCATTTGGAGGCATTTAATGTTCGAGCAAAAACGGCTGATTTTCGACAAAAGAGCTAACACCCCCCCATTATGTCATGCTTCAGAAATGTGGAAAATGGCCCGTTTTCAAATGTTTTATTTTTGAACGTCAGTTCACATTTGTAGGTGGATCATCAGTGTTAGAGCTAAAATTAGCATGTTTAAAGTGATTTTCATGCTTCCAGGGGCCCAAAACACAAGATTTATGGAATGGTTAAAAGTGCATGAAAATGGCCAATTTACTCACTCTGAGTTCTCAAAAAGGGTTTCTTCACCCCGGGCAGTTAATTAAATACCATTTGGAGGCATTTAATGTTCCAGCAAAAACGGCTGATTTTCGATAAAAGAGATAACACCCCCCCATTACGTCATGCTTCAGAAATGTGGAAAATGGTCCGTTTTCAAATGTTTTATTTTTGAACGTCAGTTCACATTTGTAGGTGGATCATCAGTGTTAGAGCTAAAATTAGCATGTTTAAAGTGATTTTCATGCTTCCAGGGGCTCGGGAAGTGAAATAAATACCATTTGGAGGCATTTAATGTTCGAGCAAAAACGGCTGATTTTCGACAAAAGAGATAACACCCCCCCATTACGTCATGCTTCAGAAATGTGGAAAATGGTCCGTTTTCAAATGTTTTATTTTTGAACGTCAGTTCACATTTGTAGGTGGATCATCAGTGTTAGAGCTAAAATTAGCATGTTTAAAGTGATTTTCATGCTTCCAGGGGCTCGGGAAGTTAATTAAATACCATTTGGAGGCATTTAATGTTCGAGCAAAAACGGCTGATTTTCGACAAAAGAGATAACACCCCCCCATTACGTCATGCTTCAGAAATGTGGAAAATGGTCCGTTTTCAAATGTTTTATTTTTGAACGTCAGTTCACATTTGTAGGTGGATCATCAGTGTTAGAGCTAAAATTAGCATGTTTAAAGTGATTTTCATGCTTCCAGGGGCTCGGGAAGTTAATTAAATACCATTTGGAGGCATTTAATGTTCGAGCAAAAACGGCTGATTTTCGACAAAAGAGATAACACCCCCCCATTACGTCATGCTTCAGAAATGTGGAAAATGGTCCGTTTTCAAATGTTTTATTTTTGAACGTCAGTTCATATTTGTAGGTGGATCATCAGTGTTAGAGCTAAAATTAGCATGTTTAAAGTGATTTTCATGCTTCCAGGGGCCCAAAACACAAGATTTATGGAATGGTTAAAAGTGCATGAAAATGGCCAATTTACTCACTCTGAGTTCTCAAAAAGGGTTTCTTCACCCCGGGAAGTGAAATAAATACCATTTGGAGGCATTTAATGTTCGAGCAAAAACGGCTGATTTTCGACAAAAGAGCTAACACCCCCCCATTATGTCATGCTTCAGAAATGTGGAAAATGGTCCGTTTTCAAATGTTTTATTTTTGAACGTCAGTTCACATTTGTAGGTGGATCATCAGTGTTAGAGCTAAAATTAGCATGTTTAAAGTGATTTTCATGCTTCCAGGGGCCCAAAACACAAGATTTATGGAATGGTTAAAAGTGCATGAAAATGGCCAATTTACTCACTCTGAGTTCTCAAAAAGCGTTTCTTCACCCCGGGCAGTTAATTAAATACCATTTGGAGGCATTTAATGTTCGAGCAAAAACGGCTGATTTTCGACAAAAGAGATAACACCCCCCCATTACGTCATGCTTCAGAAATGTGGAAAATGGTCCGTTTTCAAATGTTTTATTTTTGAACGTCAGTTCACATTTGTAGGTGGATCATCAGTGTTAGAGCTAAAATTAGCATGTTTAAAGTGATTTTCATGCTTCCAGGGGCCCAAAACACAAGATTTATGGAATGGGTAAAAGTGCATGAAAATGGCCAATTTACTCACTCTGAGTTCTCAAAAAGGGTTTCTTCACCCCGGGAAGTTAATTAAATACCATTTGGAGGCATTTAATGTTCCAGCAAAAACGGCTGATTTTCGACAAAAGAGATAACACCCCCCCATTACGTCATGCTTCAGAAATGTGGAAAATGGTCCGTTTTCAAATGTTTTATTTTTGAACGTCAGTTCACATTTGTAGGTGGATCATCAGTGTTAGAGCTAAAATTAGCATGTCTAAAGTGATTTTCATGCTTCCAGGGGCTCGGGAAGTGAAATAAATACCATTTGGAGGCATTTAATGTTTGAGCAAAAACGGCTGATTTTCGACAAAAGAGATAACACCCCCCCATTACGTCATGCTTCAGAAATGTGGAAAATGGTCCGTTTTCAAATGTTTTATTTTTGAACGTCAGTTCACATTTGTAGGTGGATCATCAGTGTTAGAGCTAAAATTAGCATGTTTAAAGTGATTTTCATGCTTCCAGGGGCTCGGGAAGTTAATTAAATACCATTTGGAGGCATTTAATGTTCGAGCAAAAACGGCTGATTTTCGACAAAAGAGATAACACCCCCCCATTACGTCATGCTTCAGAAATGTGGAAAATGGTCCGTTTTCAAATGTTTTATTTTTGAACGTCAGTTCACATTTGTAGGTGGATCATCAGTGTTAGAGCTAAAATTAGCATGTTTAAAGTGATTTTCATGCTTCCAGGGGCCCAAAACACAAGATTTATGGAATGGGTAAAAGTGCATGAAAATGGCCAATTTACTCACTCTGAGTTCTCAAAAAGGGTTTCTTCACCCCGGGAAGTTAATTAAATACCATTTGGAGGCATTTAATGTTCCAGCAAAAACGGCTGATTTTCGACAAAAGAGATAACACCCCCCCATTACGTCATGCTTCAGAAATGTGGAAAATGGTCCTTTTTCAAATGTTTTATTTTTGAACGTCAGTTCACATTTGTAGGTGGATCATCAGTGTTAGAGCTAAAATTAGCATGTTTAAAGTGATTTTCATGCTTCCAGGGGCTCGGGAAGTGAAATAAATACCATTTGGAGGCATTTAATGTTCGAGCAAAAACGGCTGATTTTCGACAAAAGAGATAACACCCCCCCATTACGTCATGCTTCAGAAATGTGGAAAATGGTCCGTTTTCAAATGTTTTATTTTTGAACGTCAGTTCACATTTGTAGGTGGATCATCAGTGTTAGAGCTAAAATTAGCATGTTTAAAGTGATTTTCATGCTTCCAGGGGCTCGGGAAGTTAATTAAATACCATTTGGAGGCATTTAATGTTCGAGCAAAAACGGCTGATTTTCGACAAAAGAGATAACACCCCCCCATTACGTCATGCTTCAGAAATGTGGAAAATGGTCCGTTTTCAAATGTTTTATTTTTGAACGTTAGTTCACATTTGTAGGTGGATCATCAGTGTTAGAGCTAAAATTAGCATGTTTAAAGTGATTTTCATGCTTCCAGGGGCTCGGGAAGTTAATTAAATACCATTTGGAGGCATTTAATGTTCGAGCAAAAACGGCTGATTTTCGACAAAAGAGATAACACCCCCCCATTACGTCATGCTTCAGAAATGTGGAAAATGGTCCGTTTTCAAATGTTTTATTTTTGAACGTCAGTTCACATTTGTAGGTGGATCATCAGTGTTAGAGCTAAAATTAGCATGTTTAAAGTGATTTTCATGCTTCCAGGGGCTCGGGAAGTGAAATAAATACCATTTGGAGGCATTTAATGTTCGAGCAAAAACGGTTGATTTTCGACAAAAGAGATAACACCCCCCCATTACGTCATGCTTCAGAAATGTGGAAAATGGTCCGTTTTCAAATGTTTTATTTTTGAACGTCAGTTCACATTTGTAGGTGGATCATCAGTGTTAGAGCTAAAATTAGCATGTTTAAAGTGATTTTCATGCTTCCAGGGGCTCGGGAAGTGAAATAAATACCATTTGGAGGCATTTAATGTTCGAGCAAAAACGGCTGATTTTCGACAAAAGAGATAACACCCCCCCATTACGTCATGCTTCAGAAATGTGGAAAATGGTCCGTTTTCAAATGTTTTATTTTTGAACGTCAGTTCACATTTGTAGGTGGATCATCAGTGTTAGAGCTAAAATTAGCATGTTTAAAGTGATTTTCATGCTTCCAGGGGCTCGGGAAGTGAAATAAATACCATTTGGAGGCATTTAATGTTCGAGCAAAAACGGCTGATTTTTGACAAAAGAGATAACACCCCCCCATTACGTCATGCTTCAGAAATGTGGAAAATGGTCCTTTTTCAAATGTTTTATTTTTGAACGTCAGTTCACATTTGTAGGTGGATCATCAGTGTTAGAGCTAAAATTAGCATGTTTAAAGTGATTTTCATGCTTCCAGGGGCTCGGGAAGTTAATTAAATACCATTTGGAGGCATTTAATGTTCGAGCAAAAACGGCTGATTTTCGACAAAAGAGATAACACCCCCCCATTACGTCATGCTTCAGAAATGTGGAAAATGGTCCGTTTTCAAATGTTTTATTTTTGAACGTCAGTTCACATTTGTAGGTGGATCATCAGTGTTAGAGCTAAAATTAGCATGTTTAAAGTGATTTTCATGCTTCCAGGGGCCCAAAACACAAGATTTATGGTATGGTTAAAAGTGCATGAAAATGGCCAATTTACTCACTCTGAGTTCTCAAAAAGGGTTTCTTCACCCCGGGAAGTGAAATAAATACCATTTGGAGGCATTTAATGTTCGAGCAAAAACGGCTGATTTTCGACAAAAGAGATAACACCCCCCCATTACGTCATGCTTCAGAAATGTGGAAAATGGTCCGTTTTCAAATGTTTTATTTTTGAACGTCAGTTCACATTTGTAGGTGGATCATCAGTGTTAGAGCTAAAATTAGCATGTTTAAAGTGATTTTCATGCTTCCAGGGGCTCGGGAAGTTAATTAAATACCATTTGGAGGCATTTAATGTTCGAGCAAAAACGGCTGATTTTCGACAAAAGAGATAACTCCCCCCCCCATTACGTCATGCTTCAGAAATGTGGAAAATGGTCCGTTTTCAAATGTTTTATTTTTGAACGTCAGTTCACATTTGTAGGTGGATCATCAGTGTTAGAGCTAAAATTAGCATGTTTAAAGTGATTTTCATGCTTCCAGGGGCTCGGGAAGTGAAATAAATACCATTTGGAGGCATTTAATGTTCGAGCAAAAACGGCTGATTTTCGACAAAAGAGATAACACCCCCCCATTACGTCATGCTTCAGAAATGTGGAAAATGGTCCGTTTTCAAATGTTTTATTTTTGAACGTCAGTTCACATTTGTAGGTGGATCATCAGTGTTAGAGCTAAAATTAGCATGTTTAAAGTGATTTTCATGCTTCCAGGGGCCCAAAACACAAGATTTATGGAATGGTTAAAAGTGCATGAAAATGGCCAATTTACTCACTCTGAGTTCTCAAAAAGGGTTTCTTCACCCCGGGAAGTTAATTAAATACCATTTGGAGGCATTTAATGTTCGAGCAAAAACGGCTGATTTTCGACAAAAGAGCTAACACCCCCCCATTATGTCATGCTTCAGAAATGTGGAAAATGGTCCGTTTTCAAATGTTTTATTTTTGAACGTCAGTTCACATTTGTAGGTGGATCATCAGTGTTAGAGCTAAAATTAGCATGTTTAAAGTGATTTTCATGCTTCCAGGGGCCCAAAACACAAGATTTATGGAATGGTTAAAAGTGCATGAAAATGGCCAATTTACTCACTCTGAGTTCTCAAAAAGGGTTTCTTCACCCCGGGCAGTTAATTAAATACCATTTGGAGGCATTTAATGTTCCAGCAAAAACGGCTGATTTTCGACAAAAGAGATAACACCCCCCCATTACGTCATGCTTCAGAAATGTGGAAAATGGTCCTTTTTCAAATGTTTTATTTTTGAACGTCAGTTCACATTTGTAGGTGGATCATCAGTGTTAGAGCTAAAATTAGCATGTTTAAAGTGATTTTCATGCTTCCAGGGGCTCGGGAAGTGAAATAAATACCATTTGGAGGCATTTAATGTTCGAGCAAAAACGGCTGATTTTCGACAAAAGAGATAACACCCCCCCATAACGTCATGGTCCAGAAATGTGGAAAATGGTCCGTTTTCAAATGTTTTATTTTTGAACGTCAGTTCACATTTGTAGGTGGATCATCAGTGTTAGAGCTAAAATTAGCATGTTTAAAGTGATTTTCATGCTTCCAGGGGCTCGGGAAGTGAAATAAATATCATTTGGAGGCATTTAATGTTCGAGCAAAAACGGCTGATTTTTGAAAAAAGAGATAACACCCCCCCCATTACCTCATGCTTCAGAAATGTGGAAAATGGTCCTTTTTCAAATGTTTTATTTTTGAACGTCAGTTCATATTTGTAGGTGGATCATCAGTGTTAGAGCTAAAATTAGCATGTTTAAAGTGATTTTCATGCTTCCAGGGGCTCGGGAAGTTAATTAAATACCATTTGGAGGCATTTAATGTTCGAGCAAAAACGGCTGATTTTCGACAAAAGAGATAACACCCCCCCATTACGTCATGCTTCAGAAATGTGGAAAATGGTCCGTTTTCAAATGTTTTATTTTTGAACGTCAGTTCACATTTGTAGGTGGATCATCAGTGTTAGAGCTAAAATTAGCATGTTTAAAGTGATTTTCATGCTTCCAGGGGCCCAAAACACAAGATTTATGGAATGGTTAAAAGTGCATGAAAATGGCCAATTTACTCAACTCTGAGTTCTCAAAAAGGGTTTCTTCACCCCGGGAAGTGAAATAAATACCATTTGGAGGCATTTAATGTTCGAGCAAATTCGGCTGATTTTCGACAAAAGAGATAACACCCCCCCATTACGTCATGCTTCAGAAATGTGGAAAATGGTCCGTTTTCAAATGTTTTATTTTTGAACGTCAGTTCACATTTGTAGGTGGATCATCAGTGTTAGAGCTCAAATTAGCATGTTTAAAGTGATTTTCATGCTTCCAGGGGCTCGGGAAGTTAATTAAATACCATTTGGAGGCATTTAATGTTCGAGCAAAAACGGCTGATTTTCGACAAAAGAGATAACACCCCCCCATTACGTCATGCTTCAGAAATGTGGAAAATGGTCCGTTTTCAAATGTTTTATTTTTGAACGTCAGTTCACATTTGTAGGTGGATCATCAGTGTTAGAGCTAAAATTAGCATGTTTAAAGTGATTTTCATGCTTCCAGGGGCTCGGGAAGTGAAATAAATACCATTTGGAGGCATTTAATGTTCGAGCAAAAACGGCTGATTTTCGACAAAAGAGATAACACCCCCCATTACGTCATGCTTCAGAAATGTGGAAAATGGTCCGTTTTCAAATGTTTTATTTTTGAACGTCAGTTCACATTTGTAGGTGGATCATCAGTGTTAGAGCTAAAATTAGCATGTTTAAAGTGATTTTCATGCTTCCAGGGGTTCGGGAAGTTAATTAAATACCATTTGGAGGCATTTAATGTTCGAGCAAAAACGGCTGATTTTCGACAAAAGAGATAACACCCCCCCATTACGTCATGCTTCAGAAATGTGGAAAATGGTCCGTTTTCAAATGTTTTATTTTTGAACGTCAGTTCACATTTGTAGGTGGATCATCAGTGTTAGAGCTAAAATTAGCATGTTTAAAGTGATTTTCATGCTTCCAGGGGCCCAAAACACAAGATTTATGGAATGGTTAAAAGTGCATGAAAATGGCCAATTTACTCACTCTGAGTTCTCAAAAAGGGTTTCTTCACCCCGGGAAGTTAATTAAATACCATTTGGAGGCATTTAATGTTCGAGCAAAAACGGCTGATTTTCGACAAAAGAGCTAACACCCCCCCCATTACGTCATGCTTCAGAAATGTGGAAAATGGTCCGTTTTCAAATGTTTTATTTTTGAACGTCAGTTCACATTTGTAGGTGGATCATCAGTGTTAGAGCTAAAATTAGCATGTTTAAAGTGATTTTCATGCTTCCAGGGGCTCGGGAAGTTAATTAAATACCATTTGGAGGCATTTAATGTTCGAGCAAAAACGGCTGATTTTCGACAAAAGAGATAACACCCCCCCATTACGTCATGCTTCAGAAATGTGGAAAATGGTCCGTTTTCAAATGTTTTATTTTTGAACGTCAGTTCACATTTGTAGGTGGATCATCAGTGTTAGAGCTAAAATTAGCATGTTTAAAGTGATTTTCATGCTTCCAGGGGCTCGGGAAGTTAATTAAATACCATTTGGAGGCATTTAATGTTCGAGCAAAAACGGCTGATTTTCGACAAAAGAGAAAACACCCCCCCATTACGTCATGCTTCAGAAATGTGGAAAATGGTCCGTTTTCAAATGTTTTATTTTTGAACGTCAGTTCACATTTGTAGGTGGATCATCAGTGTTAGAGCTAAAATTAGCATGTTTAAAGTGATTTTCATGCTTCCAGGGGCTCGGGAAGTTAATTAAATACCATTTGGAGGCATTTAATGTTCGAGCAAAAACGGCTGATTTTCGACAAAAGAGATAACACCCCCCCATTACGTCATGCTTCAGAAATGTGGAAAATGGTCCGTTTTCAAATGTTTTATTTTTGAACGTCAGTTCACATTTGTAGGTGGATCATCAGTGTTAGAGCTAAAATTAGCATGTTTAAAGTGATTTTCATGCTTCCAGGGGCTCGGGAAGTTAATTAAATACCATTTGGAGGCATTTAATGTTCGACAAAAACGGCTGATTTTCGACAAATGAGATAACACCCCCCCATTACGTCATGCTTCAGAAATGTGGAAAATGGTCCGTTTTCAAATGTTTTATTTTTGAACGTCAGTTCACATTTGTAGGTGGATCATCAGTGTTAGAGCTAAAATTAGCATGTTTAAAGTGATTTTCATGATTCCAGGGGCCCAAAACACAAGATTTATGGAATGGTTAAAAGTGCATGAAAATGGCCAATTTACTCACTCTGAGTTCTCAAAAAGGGTTTCTTCACCCCGGGAAGTTAATTAAATACCATTTGGAGGCATTTAATGTTCAAGCAAAAACGGCTGATTTTCGACAAAAGAGATAACACCCCCCCATTACGTCATGCTTCAGAAATGTGGAAAATGGTCCGTTTTCAAATGTTTTATTTTTGAACGTCAGTTCACATTTGTAGGTGGATCATCAGTGTTAGAGCTAAAATTAGCATGTTTAAAGTGATTTTCATGCTTCCAGGGGCTCGGGAAGTGAAATAAATACCATTTGGAGGCATTTAATGTTCGAGCAAAAACGGCTGATTTTTGACAAAAGAGATAACACCCCCCCATTACGTCATGCTTCAGAAATGTGGAAAATGGTCCTTTTTCAAATGTTTTATTTTTGAACGTCAGTTCACATTTGTAGGTGGATCATCAGTGTTAGAGCTAAAATTAGCATGTTTAAAGTGATTTTCATGCTTCCAGGGGCTCGGGAAGTTAATTAAATACCATTTGGAGGCATTTAATGTTCGAGCAAAAACGGCTGATTTTCGACAAAAGAGATAACACCCCCCCATTACGTCATGCTTCAGAAATGTGGAAAATGGTCCGTTTTCAAATGTTTTATTTTTGAACGTCAGTTCACATTTGTAGGTGGATCATCAGTGTTAGAGCTAAAATTAGCATGTTTAAAGTGATTTTCATGCTTCCAGGGGCCCAAAACACAAGATTTATGGAATGGTTAAAAGTGCATGAAAATGGCCAATTTACTCACTCTGAGTTCTCAAAAAGGGTTTCTTCACCCCGGGAAGTGAAATAAATACCATTTGGAGGCATTTAATGTTCGAGCAAAAACGGCTGATTTTCGACAAAAGAGATAACACCCCCCCATTACGTCATGCTTCAGAAATGTGGAAAATGGTCCGTTTTCAAATGTTTTATTTTTGAACGTCAGTTCACATTTGTAGGTGGATCATCAGTGTTAGAGCTAAAATTAGCATGTTTAAAGTGATTTTCATGCTTCCAGGGGCTCGGGAAGTTAATTAAATACCATTTGGAGGCATTTAATGTTCGAGCAAAAACGGCTGATTTTCGACAAAAGAGATAACTCCCCCCCCATTACGTCATGCTTCAGAAATGTGGAAAATGGTCCGTTTTCAAATGTTTTATTTTTGAACGTCAGTTCACATTTGTAGGTGGATCATCAGTGTTAGAGCTAAAATTAGCATGTTTAAAGTGATTTTCATGCTTCCAGGGGCTCGGGAAGTGAAATAAATACCATTTGGAGGCATTTAATGTTCGAGCAAAAACGGCTGATTTTCGACAAAAGAGATAACACCCCCCCATTACGTCATGCTTCAGAAATGTGGAAAATGGTCCGTTTTCAAATGTTTTATTTTTGAACGTCAGTTCACATTTGTAGGTGGATCATCAGTGTTAGAGCTAAAATTAGCATGTTTAAAGTGATTTTCATGCTTCCAGGGGCCCAAAACACAAGATTTATGGAATGGTTAAAAGTGCATGAAAATGGCCAATTTACTCACTCTGAGTTCTCAAAAAGGGTTTCTTCACCCCGGGAAGTTAATTAAATACCATTTGGAGGCATTTAATGTTCGAGCAAAAACGGCTGATTTTCGACAAAAGAGCTAACACCCCCCCATTATGTCATGCTTCAGAAATGTGGAAAATGGTCCGTTTTCAAATGTTTTATTTTTGAACGTCAGTTCACATTTGTAGGTGGATCATCAGTGTTAGAGCTAAAATTAGCATGTTTAAAGTGATTTTCATGCTTCCAGGGGCCCAAAACACAAGATTTATGGAATGGTTAAAAGTGCATGAAAATGGCCAATTTACTCACTCTGAGTTCTCAAAAAGGGTTTCTTCACCCCGGGCAGTTAATTAAATACCATTTGGAGGCATTTAATGTTCCAGCAAAAACGGCTGATTTTCGACAAAAGAGATAACACCCCCCCATTACGTCATGCTTCAGAAATGTGGAAAATGGTCCTTTTTCAAATGTTTTATTTTTGAACGTCAGTTCACATTTGTAGGTGGATCATCAGTGTTAGAGCTAAAATTAGCATGTTTAAAGTGATTTTCATGCTTCCAGGGGCTCGGGAAGTGAAATAAATACCATTTGGAGGCATTTAATGTTCGAGCAAAAACGGCTGATTTTCGACAAAAGAGATAACACCCCCCCATAACGTCATGGTCCAGAAATGTGGAAAATGGTCCGTTTTCAAATGTTTTATTTTTGAACGTCAGTTCACATTTGTAGGTGGATCATCAGTGTTAGAGCTAAAATTAGCATGTTTAAAGTGATTTTCATGCTTCCAGGGGCTCGGGAAGTGAAATAAATATCATTTGGAGGCATTTAATGTTCGAGCAAAAACGGCTGATTTTTGACAAAAGAGATAACACCCCCCCCATTACCTCATGCTTCAGAAATGTGGAAAATGGTCCTTTTTCAAATGTTTTATTTTTGAACGTCAGTTCATATTTGTAGGTGGATCATCAGTGTTAGAGCTAAAATTAGCATGTTTAAAGTGATTTTCATGCTTCCAGGGGCTCGGGAAGTTAATTAAATACCATTTGGAGGCATTTAATGTTCGAGCAAAAACGGCTGATTTTCGACAAAAGAGATAACACCCCCCCATTACGTCATGCTTCAGAAATGTGGAAAATGGTCCGTTTTCAAATGTTTTATTTTTGAACGTCAGTTCACATTTGTAGGTGGATCATCAGTGTTAGAGCTAAAATTAGCATGTTTAAAGTGATTTTCATGCTTCCAGGGGCCCAAAACACAAGATTTATGGAATGGTTAAAAGTGCATGAAAATGGCCAATTTACTCAACTCTGAGTTCTCAAAAAGGGTTTCTTCACCCCGGGAAGTGAAATAAATACCATTTGGAGGCATTTAATGTTCGAGCAAATTCGGCTGATTTTCGACAAAAGAGATAACACCCCCCCATTACGTCATGCTTCAGAAATGTGGAAAATGGTCCGTTTTCAAATGTTTTATTTTTGAACGTCAGTTCACATTTGTAGGTGGATCATCAGTGTTAGAGCTCAAATTAGCATGTTTAAAGTGATTTTCATGCTTCCAGGGGCTCGGGAAGTTAATTAAATACCATTTGGAGGCATTTAATGTTCGAGCAAAAACGGCTGATTTTCGACAAAAGAGATAACACCCCCCCATTACGTCATGCTTCAGAAATGTGGAAAATGGTCCGTTTTCAAATGTTTTATTTTTGAACGTCAGTTCACATTTGTAGGTGGATCATCAGTGTTAGAGCTAAAATTAGCATGTTTAAAGTGATTTTCATGCTTCCAGGGGCTCGGGAAGTGAAATAAATACCATTTGGAGGCATTTAATGTTCGAGCAAAAACAGCTGATTTTCGACAAAAGAGATAACACCCCCCATTACGTCATGCTTCAGAAATGTGGAAAATGGTCCGTTTTCAAATGTTTTATTTTTGAACGTCAGTTCACATTTGTAGGTGGATCATCAGTGTTAGAGCTAAAATTAGCATGTTTAAAGTGATTTTCATGCTTCCAGGGGTTCGGGAAGTTAATTAAATACCATTTGGAGGCATTTAATGTTCGAGCAAAAACGGCTGATTTTCGACAAAAGAGATAACACCCCCCCATTACGTCATGCTTCAGAAATGTGGAAAATGGTCCGTTTTCAAATGTTTTATTTTTGAACGTCAGTTCACATTTGTAGGTGGATCATCAGTGTTAGAGCTAAAATTAGCATGTTTAAAGTGATTTTCATGCTTCCAGGGGCCCAAAACACAAGATTTATGGAATGGTTAAAAGTGCATGAAAATGGCCAATTTACTCACTCTGAGTTCTCAAAAAGGGTTTCTTCACCCCGGGAAGTTAATTAAATACCATTTGGAGGCATTTAATGTTCGAGCAAAAACGGCTGATTTTCGACAAAAGAGCTAACACCCCCCCCATTACGTCATGCTTCAGAAATGTGGAAAATGGTCCGTTTTCAAATGTTTTATTTTTGAACGTCAGTTCACATTTGTAGGTGGATCATCAGTGTTAGAGCTAAAATTAGCATGTTTAAAGTGATTTTCATGCTTCCAGGGGCTCGGGAAGTTAATTAAATACCATTTGGAGGCATTTAATGTTCGAGCAAAAACGGCTGATTTTCGACAAAAGAGATAACACCCCCCCATTACGTCATGCTTCAGAAATGTGGAAAATGGTCCGTTTTCAAATGTTTTATTTTTGAACGTCAGTTCACATTTGTAGGTGGATCATCAGTGTTAGAGCTAAAATTAGCATGTTTAAAGTGATTTTCATGCTTCCAGGGGCTCGGGAAGTTAATTAAATACCATTTGGAGGCATTTAATGTTCGAGCAAAAACGGCTGATTTTCGACAAAAGAGAAAACACCCCCCCATTACGTCATGCTTCAGAAATGTGGAAAATGGTCCGTTTTCAAATGTTTTATTTTTGAACGTCAGTTCACATTTGTAGGTGGATCATCAGTGTTAGAGCTAAAATTAGCATGTTTAAAGTGATTTTCATGCTTCCAGGGGCTCGGGAAGTTAATTAAATACCATTTGGAGGCATTTAATGTTCGAGCAAAAACGGCTGATTTTCGACAAAAGAGATAACACCCCCCCATTACGTCATGCTTCAGAAATGTGGAAAATGGTCCGTTTTCAAATGTTTTATTTTTGAACGTCAGTTCACATTTGTAGGTGGATCATCAGTGTTAGAGCTAAAATTAGCATGTTTAAAGTGATTTTCATGCTTCCAGGGGCTCGGGAAGTTAATTAAATACCATTTGGAGGCATTTAATGTTCGACAAAAACGGCTGATTTTCGACAAATGAGATAACACCCCCCCATTACGTCATGCTTCAGAAATGTGGAAAATGGTCCGTTTTCAAATGTTTTATTTTTGAACGTCAGTTCACATTTGTAGGTGGATCATCAGTGTTAGAGCTAAAATTAGCATGTTTAAAGTGATTTTCATGCTTCCAGGGGCCCAAAACACAAGATTTATGGAATGGTTAAAAGTGCATGAAAATGGCCAATTTACTCACTCTGAGTTCTCAAAAAGGGTTTCTTCACCCCGGGAAGTTAATTAAATACCATTTGGAGGCATTTAATGTTCAAGCAAAAACGGCTGATTTTCGACAAAAGAGATAACACCCCCCCATTACGTCATGCTTTAGAAATGTGGAAAATGGTCCGTTATCAAATGTTTTATTTTTGAACGTCAGTTCACATTTGTAGGTGGATCATCAGTGTTAGAGCTAAAATTAGCATGTTTAAAGTGATTTTCATGCTTCCAGGGGCTCGGGAAGTGAAATAAATACCATTTGGAGGCATTTAATGTTCGAGCAAAAACGGCTGATTTTCGACAAAAGAGATAACACCCCCCCATTACGTCATGCTTCAGAAATGTGGAAAATGGTCCGTTTTCAAATGTTTTATTTTTGAACGTCAGTTCACAATTGTAGGTGGATCATCAGTGTTAGAGCTAAAATTAGCATGTTTAAAGTGATTTTCATGCTTCCAGGGGCTCGGGAAGTTAATTAAATACCATTTGGAGGCATTTAATGTTCGAGCAAAAACGGCTGATTTTCGACAAAAGACATAACACCCCCCCATTACGTCATGCTTCAGAAATGTGGAAAATGGTCCGTTTTCAAATGTTTTATTTTTGAACGTCAGTTCACATTTGTAGGTGGATCATCAGTGTTAGAGCTAAAATTAGCATGTTTAAAGTGATTTTCATGCTTCCAGGGGCCCAAAACACAAGATTTATGGAATGGGTAAAAGTGCATGAAAATGGCCAATTTACTCACTCTGAGTTCTCAAAAAGGGTTTCTTCACCCCGGGAAGTTAATTAAATACCATTTGGAGGCATTTAATGTTCCAGCAAAAATGGCTGATTTTCGACAAAAGAGATAACACCCCCCCATTACGTCATGCTTCAGAAATGTGGAAAATGGTCCTTTTTCAAATGTTTTATTTTTGAACGTCAGTTCACATTTGTAGGTGGATCATCAGTGTTAGAGCTAAAATTAGCATGTTTAAAGTGATTTTCATGCTTCCAGGGGCTCGGGAAGTGAAATAAATACCATTTGGAGGCATTTAATGTTCGAGCAAAAACGGCTGATTTTCGACAAAAGAGATAACACCCCCCCATTACGTGATGCTTCAGAAATGTGGAAAATGGTCCGTTTTCAAATGTTTTATTTTTGAACGTCAGTTCACATTTGTAGGTGGATCATCAGTGTTAGAGCTAAAATTAGCATGTTTAAAGTGATTTTCATGCTTCCAGGGGCTCGGGAAGTTAATTAAATACCATTTGGAGGCATTTAATGTTCGAGCAAAAACGGCTGATTTTCGACAAAAGAGATAACAACCCCCCATTACGTCATGCTTCAGAAATGTGGAAAATGGTCCGTTTTCAAATGTTTTATTTTTGAACGTCAGTTCACATTTGTAGGTGGATCATCAGTGTTAGAGCTAAAATTAGCATGTTTAAAGTGATTTTCATGCTTCCAGGGGCCCAAAACACAAGATTTATGGAATGGTTAAAAGTGCATGAAAATGGCCAATTTACTCACTCTGAGTTCTCAAAAAGGGTTTCTTCACCCCGGGAAGTGAAATAAATACCATTTGGAGGCATTTAATGTTCGAGCAAAAACGGCTGATTTTTGACAAAAGAGATAACACCCCCCCATTACGTCATGCTTCAGAAATGTGGAAAATGGTCCGTTTTCAAATGTTTTATTTTTGAACGTCAGTTCACATTTGTAGGTGGATCATCAGTGTTAGAGCTAAAATTAGCATGTTTAAAGTGATTTTCATGCTTCCAGGGGCTCGGGAAGTTAATTAAATACCATTTGGAGGCATTTAATGTTCGAGCAAAAACGGCTGATTTTCGACAAAAGAGATAACACCCCCCCATTACGTCATGCTTCAGAAATGTGGAAAATGGTCCGTTTTCAAATGTTTTATTTTTGAACGTAAGTTCACATTTGTAGGTGGATCATCAGTGTTAGAGCTAAAATTAGCATGTTTAAAGTGATTTTCATGCTTCCAGGGGCCCAAAACACAAGATTTATGGAATGGTTAAAAGTGCATGAAAATGGCCAATTTACTCACTCTGAGTTCTCAAAAAGGGTTTCTTCACCCCGGGAAGTTAATTAAATACCATTTGGAGGCATTTAATGTTCGAGCAAAAACGGCTGATTTTCGACAAAGAGATAACACCCCCCCATTACGTCATGCTTCAGAAATGTGGAAAATGGTCCGTTTTCAAATGTTTTATTTTGAACGTCAGTTCACATTTGTAGGTGGATCATCAGTGTTAGAGCTAAAATTAGCATGTTTAAAGTGATTTTCATGCTTCCAGGGGCTCGGGAAGTGAAATAAATACCATTTGGAGGCATTTAATGTTCGAGCAAAAACGGCTGATTTTCGACAAAAGAGATAACACCCCCCCATTACGTCATGCTTCAGAAATGTGGAAAATGGTCCGTTTTCAAATGTTTTATTTTTGAACGTCAGTTTCACATTTGTAGGTGGATCATCAGTGTTAGAGCTAAAATTAGCATGTTTAAAGTGATTTTCATGCTTCAGGGGCTCGGGAAGTTAATTAAATACCAAATGGAGGCATTTAATGTTCGAGCAAAAACGGCTGATTTTCGACAAAAGAGATAACATCCCCCCATTACGTCATGCTTCAGAAATGTGGAAAATGGTCCGTTTTCAAATGTTTTATTTTTGAACGTCAAGTTCACATTTGTAGGTGGATCATCAGTGTTAGAGCTAAAATTAGCATGTTTAAAGTGATTTTCATGCTTCCAGGGGCCCAAAACACAAGATTTATGGAATGGTTAAAAGTGCATGAAAATGGCCAATTTACTCACTCTGAGTTCTCAAAAAGGGTTTCTTCACCCCGGGAAGTTAATTAAATACCATTTGGAGGCATTTAATGTTCCAGCAAAAACGGCTGATTTTCGACAAAAGAGATAACACCCCCCCATTACGTCATGTTTCAGAAATGTGGAAAATGGTCCGTTTTCAAATGTTTTATTTTTGAACGTCAGTTCACATTTGTAGGTGGATCATCAGTGTTAGAGCTAAAATTAGCATGTTTAAAGTGATTTTCATGCTTCCAGGGGCTCGGGAAGTTAATTAAATACCATTTGGAGGCATTTAATGTTCGAGCAAAAACGGCTGATTTTCGACAAAAGAGATAACACCCCCCCATTACGTCATGCTTCAGAAATGTGGAAAATGGTCCGTTTTCAAATGTTTTATTTTTGAACGTCAGTTCACATTTGTAGGTGGATCATCAGTGTTAGAGCTAAAATTAGCATGTTTAAAGTGATTTTCATGCTTCCAGGGGCTCGGGAAGTTAATTAAATACCATTTGGAGGCATTTAATGTTCGAGCAAAAACGGCTGATTTTCGACAAAAGAGATAACACCCCCCCATTACGTCATGCTTCAGAAATGTGGAAAATGGTCCGTTTTCAAATGTTTTATTTTTGAACGTCAGTTCACATTTGTAGGTGGATCATCAGTGTTAGAGCTAAAATTAGCATGTTTAAAGTGATTTTCATGCTTCCAGGGGCTCGGGAAGTTAATTAAATACCATTTGGAGGCATTTAATGTTCGAGCAAAAACGGCTGATTTTCGACAAAAGAGATAACACCCCCCCATTACGTCATGCTTCAGAAATGTGGAATATGGTCCGTTTTCAAATGTTTTATTTTTCAACGTCAGTTCACATTTGTAGGTGGATCATCAGTGTTAGAGCTAAAATTAGCATGTTTAAAGTGATTTTCATGCTTCCAGGGGCCCAAAACACAAGATTTATGGAATGGTTAAAAGTGCATGAAAATGGCCAATTTACTCACTCTGAGTTCTCAAAAAGGGTTTCTTCACCCCGGGAAGTTAATTAAATACCATTTGGAGGCATTTAATGTTCGAGCAAAAACGGTTGATTTTCGACAAAAGAGATAACACCCCCCCATTATGTCATGCTTTAGAAATGTGGAAAATGGTCCGTTTTCAAATGTTTTATTTTTGAACGTCAGTTCACATTTGTAGGTGGATCATCAGTGTTAGAGCTAAAATTAGCATGTTTAAAGTGATTTTCATGCTTCCAGGGGCTCGGGAAGTTAATTAAATACCATTTGGAGGCATTTAATGTTCGAGCAAAAACGGCTGATTTTCGACAAAAGAGATAACACCCCCCCATTACGTCATGCTTCAGAAATGTGGAAAATGGTCCGTTTTCAAATGTTTTATTTTTGAACGTCAGTTCACATTTGTAGGTGGATCATCAGTGTTAGAGCTAAAATTAGCATGTTTAAAGTGATTTTCATGCTTCCAGGGGCTCGGGAAGTTAATTAAATACCATTTGGAGGCATTTAATGTTCGAGCAAAAACGGCTGATTTTCGACAAAAGAGATAACACCCCCCCATTACGTCATGCTTCAGAAATGTGGAAAATGGTCCGTTTTCAAATGTTTTATTTTTGAACGTCAGTTCACATTTGTAGGTGGATCATCAGTGTTAAAGCTAAAATTAGCATGTTTAAAGTGATTTTCATGCTTCCAGGGGCTCGGGAAGTTAATTAAATACCATTTGGAGGCATTTAATGTTCGAGCAAAAACGGCTGATTTTCGACAAAAGAGATAACACCCCCCCATTACGTCATGCTTCAGAAATGTGGAAAATGGTCCGTTTTCAAATGTTTTATTTTTGAACGTCAGTTCACATTTGTAGGTGGATCATCAGTGTTAGAGCTAAAATTAGCATGTTTAATGTGATTTTCATGCTTCCAGGGGCCCAAAACACAAGATTTATGGAATGGTTAAAAGTGCATGAAAATGGCCAATTTACTCACTCTGAGTTCTCAAAAAGGGTTTCTTCACCCCGGGAAGTTAATTAAATACCATTTGGAGGCATTTAATGTTCGAGCAAAAACGGCTGATTTTCGACAAAAGAGATAACACCCCCCATTACGTCATGCTTCAGAAATGTGGAAAATGGTCCGTTTTCAAATGTTTTATTTTTGAACGTCAGTTCACATTTGTAGGTGGATCATCAGTGTTAGAGCTAAAATTAGCATGTTTAAAGTGATTTTCATGCTTCCAGGGGCTCGGGAAGTTAATTAAATACCATTTGGAGGCATTTAATGTTCGAGCAAAAACGGCTGATTTTCGACAAAAGAGATAACACCCCCCCATTACGTCATGCTTCAGAAATGTGGAAAATGGTCCGTTTTCAAATGTTTTATTTTTGAACGTCAGTTCACATTTGTAGGTGGATCATCAGTGTTAGAGCTAAAATTAGCATGTTTAAAGTGATTTTCATGCTTCCAGGGGCCCAAAACACAAGATTTATGGAATGGTTAAAAGTGCATGAAAATGGCCAATTTACTCACTCTGAGTTCTCAAAAAGGGTTTCTTCACCCCAGGAAGTTAATTAAATACCATTTGGAGGCATTTAATGTTCGAGCAAAAACGGCTGATTTTCGACAAAAGAGATAACACCCCCCCATTACGTCATGCTTCAGAAATGTGGAAAATGGTCCGTTTTCAAATGTTTTATTTTTGAACGTCAGTTCACATTTGTAGGTGGATCATCAGTGTTAGAGCTAAAATTAGCATGTCTAAAGTGATTTTCATGCTTCCAGGGGCTCGGGAAGTGAAATAAATACCATTTGGAGGCATTTAATGTTCGAGCAAAAACGGCTGATTTTCGACAAAAGAGATAACACCCCCCCATTACGTCATGCTTCAGAAATGTGGAAAATGGTCCGTTTTCAAATGTTTTATTTTTGAACGTCAGTTCACATTTGTAGGTGGATCATCAGTGTTAGAGCTAAAATTAGCATGTTTAAAGTGATTTTCATGCTTCCAGGGGCTCGGGAAGTTAATTAAATACCATTTGGAGGCATTTAATGTTCGAGCAAAAACGGCTGATTTTCGACAAAAGAGATAACACCCCCCCATTACGTCATGCTTCAGAAATGTGGAAAATGGTCCGTTTTCAAATGTTTTATTTTTGAACGTCAGTTCACATTTGTAGGTGGATCATCAGTGTTAGAGCTAAAATTAGCATGTTTAAAGTGATTTTCATGCTTCCAGGGGCCCAAAACACAAGATTTATGGAATGGGTAAAAGTGCATGAAAATGGCCAATTTACTCACTCTGAGTTCTCAAAAAGGGTTTCTTCACCCCGGGAAGTTAATTAAATACCATTTGGAGGCATTTAATGTTCCAGCAAAAACGGCTGATTTTCGACAAAAGAGATAACACCCCCCCATTACGTCATGCTTCAGAAATGTGGAAAATGGTCCTTTTTCAAATGTTTTATTTTTGAACGTCAGTTCACATTTGTAGGTGGATCATCAGTGTTAGAGCTAAAATTAGCATGTTTAAAGTGATTTTCATGCTTCCAGGGGCTCGGGAAGTGAAATAAATACCATTTGGAGGCATTTAATGTTCGAGCAAAAACGGCTGATTTTCGACAAAAGAGATAACACCCCCCCATTACGTCATGCTTCAGAAATGTGGAAAATGGTCCGTTTTCAAATGTTTTATTTTTGAACGTCAGTTCACATTTGTAGGTGGATCATCAGTGTTAGAGCTAAAATTAGCATGTTTAAAGTGATTTTCATGCTTCCAGGGGCTCGGGAAGTTAATTAAATACCATTTGGAAGCATTTAATGTTCGAGCAAAAACGGCTGATTTTCGACAAAAGAGATAACACCCCCCCATTACGTCATGCTTCAGAAATGTGGAAAATGGTCCGTTTTCAAATGTTTTATTTTTGAACGTCAGTTCACATTTGTAGGTGGATCATCAGTGTTAGAGCTAAAATTAGCATGTTTAAAGTGATTTTCATGCTTCCAGGGGCTCGGGAAGTTAATTAAATACCATTTGGAGGCATTTAATGTTCGAGCAAAAACGGCTGATTTTCGACAAAAGAGATAACACCCCCCCATTACGTCATGCTTCAGAAATGTGGAAAATGGTCCGTTTTCAAATGTTTTATTTTTGAACGTCAGTTCACATTTGTAGGTGGATCATCAGTGTTAGAGCTAAAATTAGCATGTTTAAAGTGATTTTCATGCTTCCAGGGGCCCAAAACACAAGATTTATGGAATGGTTAAAAGTGCATGAAAATGGCCAATTTACTCACTCTGAGTTCTCAAAAAGGGTTTCTTCACCCCGGGAAGTGAAATTAATACCATTTGGAGGCATTTAATGTTCGAGCAAAAACGGCTGATTTTCGACAAAAGAGCTAACACCCCCCCATTATGTCATGCTTCAGAAATGTGGAAAATGGTCCGTTTTCAAATGTTTTATTTTTGAACGTCAGTTCACATTTGTAGGTGGATCATCAGTGTTAGAGCTAAAATTAGCATGTTTAAAGTGATTTTCATGCTTCCAGGGGCCCAAAACACAAGATTTATGGAATGGTTAAAAGTGCATGAAAATGGCCAATTTACTCACTCTGAGTTCTCAAAAAGGGTTTCTTCACCCCGGGCAGTTAATTAAATACCATTTGGAGGCATTTAATGTTCCAGCAAAAACGGCTGATTTTCGATAAAAGAGATAACACCCCCCCATTACGTCATGCTTCAGAAATGTGGAAAATGGTCCGTTTTCAAATGTTTTATTTTTGAACGTCAGTTCACATTTGTAGGTGGATCATCAGTGTTAGAGCTAAAATTAGCATGTTTAAAGTGATTTTCATGCTTCCAGGGGCTCGGGAAGTGAAATAAATACCATTTGGAGGCATTTAATGTTCGAGCAAAAACGGCTGATTTTCGACAAAAGAGATAACACCCCCCCATTACGTCATGCTTCAGAAATGTGGAAAATGGTCCGTTTTCAAATGTTTTATTTTTGAACGTCAGTTCACATTTGTAGGTGGATCATCAGTGTTAGAGCTAAAATTAGCATGTTTAAAGTGATTTTCATGCTTCCAGGGGCTCGGGAAGTTAATTAAATACCATTTGGAGGCATTTAATGTTCGAGCAAAAACGGCTGATTTTCGACAAAAGAGATAACACCCCCCCATTACGTCATGCTTCAGAAATGTGGAAAATGGTCCGTTTTCAAATGTTTTATTTTTGAACGTCAGTTCACATTTGTAGGTGGATCATCAGTGTTAGAGCTAAAATTAGCATGTTTAAAGTGATTTTCATGCTTCCAGGGGCTCGGGAAGTTAATTAAATACCATTTGGAGGCATTTAATGTTCGAGCAAAAACGGCTGATTTTCGACAAAAGAGATAACACCCCCCCATTACGTCATGCTTCAGAAATGTGGAAAATGGTCCGTTTTCAAATGTTTTATTTTTGAACGTCAGTTCATATTTGTAGGTGGATCATCAGTGTTAGAGCTAAAATTAGCATGTTTAAAGTGATTTTCATGCTTCCAGGGGCCCAAAACACAAGATTTATGGAATGGTTAAAAGTGCATGAAAATGGCCAATTTACTCACTCTGAGTTCTCAAAAAGGGTTTCTTCACCCCGGGAAGTGAAATAAATACCATTTGGAGGCATTTAATGTTCGAGCAAAAACGGCTGATTTTCGACAAAAGAGCTAACACCCCCCCATTATGTCATGCTTCAGAAATGTGGAAAATGGTCCGTTTTCAAATGTTTTATTTTTGAACGTCAGTTCACATTTGTAGGTGGATCATCAGTGTTAGAGCTAAAATTAGCATGTTTAAAGTGATTTTCATGCTTCCAGGGGCCCAAAACACAAGATTTATGGAATGGTTAAAAGTGCATGAAAATGGCCAATTTACTCACTCTGAGTTCTCAAAAAGCGTTTCTTCACCCCGGGCAGTTAATTAAATACCATTTGGAGGCATTTAATGTTCGAGCAAAAACGGCTGATTTTCGACAAAAGAGATAACACCCCCCCATTACGTCATGCTTCAGAAATGTGGAAAATGGTCCGTTTTCAAATGTTTTATTTTTGAACGTCAGTTCACATTTGTAGGTGGATCATCAGTGTTAGAGCTAAAATTAGCATGTTTAAAGTGATTTTCATGCTTCCAGGGGCCCAAAACACAAGATTTATGGAATGGGTAAAAGTGCATGAAAATGGCCAATTTACTCACTCTGAGTTCTCAAAAAGGGTTTCTTCACCCCGGGAAGTTAATTAAATACCATTTGGAGGCATTTAATGTTCCAGCAAAAACGGCTGATTTTCGACAAAAGAGATAACACCCCCCCATTACGTCATGCTTCAGAAATGTGGAAAATGGTCCGTTTTCAAATGTTTTATTTTTGAACGTCAGTTCACATTTGTAGGTGGATCATCAGTGTTAGAGCTAAAATTAGCATGTCTAAAGTGATTTTCATGCTTCCAGGGGCTCGGGAAGTGAAATAAATACCATTTGGAGGCATTTAATGTTCGAGCAAAAACGGCTGATTTTCGACAAAAGAGATAACACCCCCCCATTACGTCATGCTTCAGAAATGTGGAAAATGGTCCGTTTTCAAATGTTTTATTTTTGAACGTCAGTTCACATTTGTAGGTGGATCATCAGTGTTAGAGCTAAAATTAGCATGTTTAAAGTGATTTTCATGCTTCCAGGGGCTCGGGAAGTTAATTAAATACCATTTGGAGGCATTTAATGTTCGAGCAAAAACGGCTGATTTTCGACAAAAGAGATAACACCCCCCCATTACGTCATGCTTCAGAAATGTGGAAAATGGTCCGTTTTCAAATGTTTTATTTTTGAACGTCAGTTCACATTTGTAGGTGGATCATCAGTGTTAGAGCTAAAATTAGCATGTTTAAAGTGATTTTCATGCTTCCAGGGGCCCAAAACACAAGATTTATGGAATGGGTAAAAGTGCATGAAAATGGCCAATTTACTCACTCTGAGTTCTCAAAAAGGGTTTCTTCACCCCGGGAAGTTAATTAAATACCATTTGGAGGCATTTAATGTTCCAGCAAAAACGGCTGATTTTCGACAAAAGAGATAACACCCCCCCATTACGTCATGCTTCAGAAATGTGGAAAATGGTCCTTTTTCAAATGTTTTATTTTTGAACGTCAGTTCACATTTGTAGGTGGATCATCAGTGTTAGAGCTAAAATTAGCATGTTTAAAGTGATTTTCATGCTTCCAGGGGCTCGGGAAGTGAAATAAATACCATTTGGAGGCATTTAATGTTCGAGCAAAAACGGCTGATTTTCGACAAAAGAGATAACACCCCCCCATTACGTCATGCTTCAGAAATGTGGAAAATGGTCCGTTTTCAAATGCTTTATTTTTGAACGTCAGTTCACATTTGTAGGTGGATCATCAGTGTTAGAGCTAAAATTAGCATGTTTAAAGTGATTTTCATGCTTCCAGGGGCTCGGGAAGTTAATTAAATACCATTTGGAGGCATTTAATGTTCGAGCAAAAACGGCTGATTTTCGACAAAAGAGATAACACCCCCCCATTACGTCATGCTTCAGAAATGTGGAAAATGGTCCGTTTTCAAATGTTTTATTTTTGAACGTCAGTTCACATTTGTAGGTGGATCATCAGTGTTAGAGCTAAAATTAGCATGTTTAAAGTGATTTTCATGCTTCCAGGGGCTCGGGAAGTTAATTAAATACCATTTGGAGGCATTTAATGTTCGAGCAAAAACGGCTGATTTTCGACAAAAGAGATAACACCCCCCCATTACGTCATGCTTCAGAAATGTGGAAAATGGTCCGTTTTCAAATGTTTTATTTTTGAACGTCAGTTCACATTTGTAGGTGGATCATCAGTGTTAGAGCTAAAATTAGCATGTTTAAAGTGATTTTCATGCTTCCAGGGGCTCGGGAAGTGAAATAAATACCATTTGGAGGCATTTAATGTTCGAGCAAAAACGGTTGATTTTCGACAAAAGAGATAACACCCCCCCATTACGTCATGCTTCAGAAATGTGGAAAATGGTCCGTTTTCAAATGTTTTATTTTTGAACGTCAGTTCACATTTGTAGGTGGATCATCAGTGTTAGAGCTAAAATTAGCATGTTTAAAGTGATTTTCATGCTTCCAGGGGCTCGGGAAGTGAAATAAATACCATTTGGAGGCATTTAATGTTCGAGCAAAAACGGCTGATTTTCGACAAAAGAGATAACACCCCCCCATTACGTCATGCTTCAGAAATGTGGAAAATGGTCCGTTTTCAAATGTTTTATTTTTGAACGTCAGTTCACATTTGTAGGTGGATCATCAGTGTTAGAGCTAAAATTAGCATGTTTAAAGTGATTTTCATGCTTCCAGGGGCTCGGGAAGTGAAATAAATACCATTTGGAGGCATTTAATGTTCGAGCAAAAACGGCTGATTTTTGACAAAAGAGATAACACCCCCCCATTACGTCATGCTTCAGAAATGTGGAAAATGGTCCTTTTTCAAATGTTTTATTTTTGAACGTCAGTTCACATTTGTAGGTGGATCATCAGTGTTAGAGCTAAAATTAGCATGTTTAAAGTGATTTTCATGCTTCCAGGGGCTCGGGAAGTTAATTAAATACCATTTGGAGGCATTTAATGTTCGAGCAAAAACGGCTGATTTTCGACAAAAGAGATAACACCCCCCCATTACGTCATGCTTCAGAAATGTGGAAAATGGTCCGTTTTCAAATGTTTTATTTTTGAACGTCAGTTCACATTTGTAGGTGGATCATCAGTGTTAGAGCTAAAATTAGCATGTTTAAAGTGATTTTCATGCTTCCAGGGGCCCAAAACACAAGATTTATGGAATGGTTAAAAGTGCATGAAAATGGCCAATTTACTCACTCTGAGTTCTCAAAAAGGGTTTCTTCACCCCGGGAAGTGAAATAAATACCATTTGGAGGCATTTAATGTTCGAGCAAAAACGGCTGATTTTCGACAAAAGAGATAACACCCCCCCATTACGTCATGCTTCAGAAATGTGGAAAATGGTCCGTTTTCAAATGTTTTATTTTTGAACGTCAGTTCACATTTGTAGGTGGATCATCAGTGTTAGAGCTAAAATTAGCATGTTTAAAGTGATTTTCATGCTTCCAGGGGCTCGGGAAGTTAATTAAATACCATTTGGAGGCATTTAATGTTCGAGCAAAAACGGCTGATTTTCGACAAAAGAGATAACTCCCCCCCCCATTACGTCATGCTTCAGAAATGTGGAAAATGGTCCGTTTTCAAATGTTTTATTTTTGAACGTCAGTTCACATTTGTAGGTGGATCATCAGTGTTAGAGCTAAAATTAGCATGTTTAAAGTGATTTTCATGCTTCCAGGGGCTCGGGAAGTGAAATAAATACCATTTGGAGGCATTTAATGTTCGAGCAAAAACGGCTGATTTTCGACAAAAGAGATAACACCCCCCCATTACGTCATGCTTCAGAAATGTGGAAAATGGTCCGTTTTCAAATGTTTTATTTTTGAACGTCAGTTCACATTTGTAGGTGGATCATCAGTGTTAGAGCTAAAATTAGCATGTTTAAAGTGATTTTCATGCTTCCAGGGGCCCAAAACACAAGATTTATGGAATGGTTAAAAGTGCATGAAAATGGCCAATTTACTCACTCTGAGTTCTCAAAAAGGGTTTCTTCACCCCGGGAAGTTAATTAAATACCATTTGGAGGCATTTAATGTTCGAGCAAAAATGGCTGATTTTCGACAAAAGAGCTAACACCCCCCCATTATGTCATGCTTCAGAAATGTGGAAAATGGTCCGTTTTCAAATGTTTTATTTTTGAACGTCAGTTCACATTTGTAGGTGGATCATCAGTGTTAGAGCTAAAATTAGCATGTTTAAAGTGATTTTCATGCTTCCAGGGGCCCAAAACACAAGATTTATGGAATGGTTAAAAGTGCATGAAAATGGCCAATTTACTCACTCTGAGTTCTCAAAAAGGGTTTCTTCACCCCGGGCAGTTAATTAAATACCATTTGGAGGCATTTAATGTTCCAGCAAAAACGGCTGATTTTCGACAAAAGAGATAACACCCCCCCATTACGTCATGCTTCAGAAATGTGGAAAATGGTCCTTTTTCAAATGTTTTATTTTTGAACGTCAGTTCACATTTGTAGGTGGATCATCAGTGTTAGAGCTAAAATTAGCATGTTTAAAGTGATTTTCATGCTTCCAGGGGCTCGGGAAGTGAAATAAATACCATTTGGAGGCATTTAATGTTCGAGCAAAAACGGCTGATTTTCGACAAAAGAGATAACACCCCCCCATTACGTCATGCTTCAGAAATGTGGAAAATGGTCCGTTTTCAAATGTTTTATTTTTGAACGTCAGTTCACATTTGTAGGTGGATCATCAGTGTTAGAGCTAAAATTAGCATGTTTAAAGTGATTTTCATGCTTCCAGGGGCTCGGGAAGTGAAATAAATATCATTTGGAGGCATTTAATGTTCGAGCAAAAACGGCTGATTTTTGACAAAAGAGATAACACCCCCCCCATTACCTCATGCTTCAGAAATGTGGAAAATGGTCCTTTTTCAAATGTTTTATTTTTGAACGTCAGTTCATATTTGTAGGTGGATCATCAGTGTTAGAGCTAAAATTAGCATGTTTAAAGTGATTTTCATGCTTCCAGGGGCTCGGGAAGTTAATTAAATACCATTTGGAGGCATTTAATGTTCGAGCAAAAACGGCTGATTTTCGACAAAAGAGATAACACCCCCCCATTACGTCATGCTTCAGAAATGTGGAAAATGGTCAGTTTTCAAATGTTTTATTTTTGAACGTCAGTTCACATTTGTAGGTGGATCATCAGTGTTAGAGCTAAAATTAGCATGTTTAAAGTGATTTTCATGCTTCCAGGGGCCCAAAACACAAGATTTATGGAATGGTTAAAAGTGCATGAAAATGGCCAATTTACTCAACTCTGAGTTCTCAAAAAGGGTTTCTTCACCCCGGGAAGTGAAATAAATACCATTTGGAGGCATTTAATGTTCGAGCAAATTCGGCTGATTTTCGACAAAAGAGATAACACCCCCCCATTACGTCATGCTTCAGAAATGTGGAAAATGGTCCGTTTTCAAATGTTTTATTTTTGAACGTCAGTTCACATTTGTAGGTGGATCATCAGTGTTAGAGCTCAAATTAGCATGTTTAAAGTGATTTTCATGCTTCCAGGGGCTCGGGAAGTTAATTAAATACCATTTGGAGGCATTTAATGTTCGAGCAAAAACGGCTGATTTTCGACAAAAGAGATAACACCCCCCCATTACGTCATGCTTCAGAAATGTGGAAAATGGTCCGTTTTCAAATGTTTTATTTTTGAACGTCAGTTCACATTTGTAGGTGGATCATCAGTGTTAGAGCTAAAATTAGCATGTTTAAAGTGATTTTCATGCTTCCAGGGGCTCGGGAAGTGAAATAAATACCATTTGGAGGCATTTAATGTTCGAGCAAAAACGGCTGATTTTCGACAAAAGAGATAACACCCCCCATTACGTCATGCTTCAGAAATGTGGAAAATGGTCCGTTTTCAAATGCTTTATTTTTGAACGTCAGTTCACATTTGTAGGTGGATCATCAGTGTTAGAGCTAAAATTAGCATGTTTAAAGTGATTTTCATGCTTCCAGGGGCTCGGGAAGTTAATTAAATACCATTTGGAGGCATTTAATGTTCGAGCAAAAACGGCTGATTTTCGACAAAAGAGATAACACCCCCCCATTACGTCATGCTTCAGAAATGTGGAAAATGGTCCGTTTTCAAATGTTTTATTTTTGAACGTCAGTTCACATTTGTAGGTGGATCATCAGTGTTAGAGCTAAAATTAGCATGTTTAAAGTGATTTTCATGCTTCCAGGGGCTCGGGAAGTTAATTAAATACCATTTGGAGGCATTTAATGTTCGAGCAAAAACGGCTGATTTTCGACAAAAGAGATAACACCCCCCCATTACGTCATGCTTCAGAAATGTGGAAAATGGTCCGTTTTCAAATGTTTTATTTTTGAACGTCAGTTCACATTTGTAGGTGGATCATCAGTGTTAGAGCTAAAATTAGCATGTTTAAAGTGATTTTCATGCTTCCAGGGGCTCGGGAAGTGAAATAAATACCATTTGGAGGCATTTAATGTTCGAGCAAAAACGGTTGATTTTCGACAAAAGAGATAACACCCCCCCATTACGTCATGCTTCAGAAATGTGGAAAATGGTCCGTTTTCAAATGTTTTATTTTTGAACGTCAGTTCACATTTGTAGGTGGATCATCAGTGTTAGAGCTAAAATTAGCATGTTTAAAGTGATTTTCATGCTTCCAGGGGCTCGGGAAGTGAAATAAATACCATTTGGAGGCATTTAATGTTCGAGCAAAAACGGCTGATTTTCGACAAAAGAGATAACACCCCCCCATTACGTCATGCTTCAGAAATGTGGAAAATGGTCCGTTTTCAAATGTTTTATTTTTGAACGTCAGTTCACATTTGTAGGTGGATCATCAGTGTTAGAGCTAAAATTAGCATGTTTAAAGTGATTTTCATGCTTCCAGGGGCTCGGGAAGTGAAATAAATACCATTTGGAGGCATTTAATGTTCGAGCAAAAACGGCTGATTTTTGACAAAAGAGATAACACCCCCCCATTACGTCATGCTTCAGAAATGTGGAAAATGGTCCTTTTTCAAATGTTTTATTTTTGAACGTCAGTTCACATTTGTAGGTGGATCATCAGTGTTAGAGCTAAAATTAGCATGTTTAAAGTGATTTTCATGCTTCCAGGGGCTCGGGAAGTTAATTAAATACCATTTGGAGGCATTTAATGTTCGAGCAAAAACGGCTGATTTTCGACAAAAGAGATAACACCCCCCCATTACGTCATGCTTCAGAAATGTGGAAAATGGTCCGTTTTCAAATGTTTTATTTTTGAACGTCAGTTCACATTTGTAGGTGGATCATCAGTGTTAGAGCTAAAATTAGCATGTTTAAAGTGATTTTCATGCTTCCAGGGGCCCAAAACACAAGATTTATGGAATGGTTAAAAGTGCATGAAAATGGCCAATTTACTCACTCTGAGTTCTCAAAAAGGGTTTCTTCACCCCGGGAAGTGAAATAAATACCATTTGGAGGCATTTAATGTTCGAGCAAAAACGGCTGATTTTCGACAAAAGAGATAACACCCCCCCATTACGTCATGCTTCAGAAATGTGGAAAATGGTCCGTTTTCAAATGTTTTATTTTTGAACGTCAGTTCACATTTGTAGGTGGATCATCAGTGTTAGAGCTAAAATTAGCATGTTTAAAGTGATTTTCATGCTTCCAGGGGCTCGGGAAGTTAATTAAATACCATTTGGAGGCATTTAATGTTCGAGCAAAAACGGCTGATTTTCGACAAAAGAGATAACTCCCCCCCCCATTACGTCATGCTTCAGAAATGTGGAAAATGGTCCGTTTTCAAATGTTTTATTTTTGAACGTCAGTTCACATTTGTAGGTGGATCATCAGTGTTAGAGCTAAAATTAGCATGTTTAAAGTGATTTTCATGCTTCCAGGGGCTCGGGAAGTGAAATAAATACCATTTGGAGGCATTTAATGTTCGAGCAAAAACGGCTGATTTTCGACAAAAGAGATAACACCCCCCCATTACGTCATGCTTCAGAAATGTGGAAAATGGTCCGTTTTCAAATGTTTTATTTTTGAACGTCAGTTCACATTTGTAGGTGGATCATCAGTGTTAGAGCTAAAATTAGCATGTTTAAAGTGATTTTCATGCTTCCAGGGGCCCAAAACACAAGATTTATGGAATGGTTAAAAGTGCATGAAAATGGCCAATTTACTCACTCTGAGTTCTCAAAAAGGGTTTCTTCACCCCGGGAAGTTAATTAAATACCATTTGGAGGCATTTAATGTTCGAGCAAAAATGGCTGATTTTCGACAAAAGAGCTAACACCCCCCCATTATGTCATGCTTCAGAAATGTGGAAAATGGTCCGTTTTCAAATGTTTTATTTTTGAACGTCAGTTCACATTTGTAGGTGGATCATCAGTGTTAGAGCTAAAATTAGCATGTTTAAAGTGATTTTCATGCTTCCAGGGGCCCAAAACACAAGATTTATGGAATGGTTAAAAGTGCATGAAAATGGCCAATTTACTCACTCTGAGTTCTCAAAAAGGGTTTCTTCACCCCGGGCAGTTAATTAAATACCATTTGGAGGCATTTAATGTTCCAGCAAAAACGGCTGATTTTCGACAAAAGAGATAACACCCCCCCATTACGTCATGCTTCAGAAATGTGGAAAATGGTCCTTTTTCAAATGTTTTATTTTTGAACGTCAGTTCACATTTGTAGGTGGATCATCAGTGTTAGAGCTAAAATTAGCATGTTTAAAGTGATTTTCATGCTTCCAGGGGCTCGGGAAGTGAAATAAATACCATTTGGAGGCATTTAATGTTCGAGCAAAAACGGCTGATTTTCGACAAAAGAGATAACACCCCCCCATTACGTCATGCTTCAGAAATGTGGAAAATGGTCCGTTTTCAAATGTTTTATTTTTGAACGTCAGTTCACATTTGTAGGTGGATCATCAGTGTTAGAGCTAAAATTAGCATGTTTAAAGTGATTTTCATGCTTCCAGGGGCTCGGGAAGTGAAATAAATATCATTTGGAGGCATTTAATGTTCGAGCAAAAACGGCTGATTTTTGACAAAAGAGATAACACCCCCCCCATTACCTCATGCTTCAGAAATGTGGAAAATGGTCCTTTTTCAAATGTTTTATTTTTGAACGTCAGTTCATATTTGTAGGTGGATCATCAGTGTTAGAGCTAAAATTAGCATGTTTAAAGTGATTTTCATGCTTCCAGGGGCTCGGGAAGTTAATTAAATACCATTTGGAGGCATTTAATGTTCGAGCAAAAACGGCTGATTTTCGACAAAAGAGATAACACCCCCCCATTACGTCATGCTTCAGAAATGTGGAAAATGGTCAGTTTTCAAATGTTTTATTTTTGAACGTCAGTTCACATTTGTAGGTGGATCATCAGTGTTAGAGCTAAAATTAGCATGTTTAAAGTGATTTTCATGCTTCCAGGGGCCCAAAACACAAGATTTATGGAATGGTTAAAAGTGCATGAAAATGGCCAATTTACTCAACTCTGAGTTCTCAAAAAGGGTTTCTTCACCCCGGGAAGTGAAATAAATACCATTTGGAGGCATTTAATGTTCGAGCAAATTCGGCTGATTTTCGACAAAAGAGATAACACCCCCCCATTACGTCATGCTTCAGAAATGTGGAAAATGGTCCGTTTTCAAATGTTTTATTTTTGAACGTCAGTTCACATTTGTAGGTGGATCATCAGTGTTAGAGCTCAAATTAGCATGTTTAAAGTGATTTTCATGCTTCCAGGGGCTCGGGAAGTTAATTAAATACCATTTGGAGGCATTTAATGTTCGAGCAAAAACGGCTGATTTTCGACAAAAGAGATAACACCCCCCCATTACGTCATGCTTCAGAAATGTGGAAAATGGTCCGTTTTCAAATGTTTTATTTTTGAACGTCAGTTCACATTTGTAGGTGGATCATCAGTGTTAGAGCTAAAATTAGCATGTTTAAAGTGATTTTCATGCTTCCAGGGGCTCGGGAAGTGAAATAAATACCATTTGGAGGCATTTAATGTTCGAGCAAAAACGGCTGATTTTCGACAAAAGAGATAACACCCCCCATTACGTCATGCTTCAGAAATGTGGAAAATGGTCCGTTTTCAAATGTTTTATTTTTGAACGTCAGTTCACATTTGTAGGTGGATCATCAGTGTTAGAGCTAAAATTAGCATGTTTAAAGTGATTTTCATGCTTCCAGGGGTTCGGGAAGTTAATTAAATACCATTTGGAGGCATTTAATATTCGAGCAAAAACGGCTGATTTTCGACAAAAGAGATAACACCCCCCCATTACGTCATGCTTCAGAAATGTGGAAAATGGTCCGTTTTCAAATGTTTTATTTTTGAACGTCAGTTCACATTTGTAGGTGGATCATCAGTGTTAGAGCTAAAATTAGCATGTTTAAAGTGATTTTCATGCTTCCAGGGGCCCAAAACACAAGATTTATGGAATGGTTAAAAGTGCATGAAAATGGCCAATTTACTCACTCTGAGTTCTCAAAAAGGGTTTCTTCACCCCGGGAAGTTAATTAAGTACCATTTGGAGGCATTTAATGTTCGAGCAAAAACGGCTGATTTTCGACAAAAGAGCTAACACCCCCCCATTACGTCATGCTTCAGAAATGTGGAAAATGGTCCGTTTTCAAATGTTTTATTTTTGAACGTCAGTTCACATTTGTAGGTGGATCATCAGTGTTAGAGCTAAAATTAGCATGTTTAAAGTGATTTTCATGCTTCCAGGGGCTCGGGAAGTTAATTAAATACCATTTGGAGGCATTTAATGTTCGAGCAAAAACGGCTGATTTTCGACAAAAGAGATAACACCCCCCCATTACGTCATGCTTCAGAAATGTGGAAAATGGTCCGTTTTCAAATGTTTTATTTTTGAACGTCAGTTCACATTTGTAGGTGGATCATCAGTGTTAGAGCTAAAATTAGCATGTTTAAAGTGATTTTCATGCTTCCAGGGGCTCGGGAAGTTAATTAAATACCATTTGGAGGCATTTAATGTTCGAGCAAAAACGGCTGATTTTCGACAAAAGAGAAAACACCCCCCCATTACGTCATGCTTCAGAAATGTGGAAAATGGTCCGTTTTCAAATGTTTTATTTTTGAACGTCAGTTCACATTTGTAGGTGGATCATCAGTGTTAGAGCTAAAATTAGCATGTTTAAAGTGATTTTCATGCTTCCAGGGGCTCGGGAAGTTAATTAAATACCATTTGGAGGCATTTAATGTTCGAGCAAAAACGGCTGATTTTCGACAAAAGAGATAACACCCCCCCATTACGTCATGCTTCAGAAATGTGGAAAATGGTCCGTTTTCAAATGTTTTATTTTTGAACGTCAGTTCACATTTGTAGGTGGATCATCAGTGTTAGAGCTAAAATTAGCATGTTTAAAGTGATTTTCATGCTTCCAGGGGCTCGGGAAGTGAAATAAATACCATTTGGAGGCATTTAATGTTCGAGCAAAAACGGCTGATTTTCGACAAAAGAGATAACACCCCCCCATTACGTCATGCTTCAGAAATGTGGAAAATGGTCCGTTTTCAAATGTTTTATTTTTGAACGTCAGTTCACATTTGTAGGTGGATCATCAGTGTTAGAGCTAAAATTAGCATGTTTAAAGTGATTTTCATGCTTCCAGGGGCTCGGGAAGTTAATTAAATACCATTTGGAGGCATTTAATGTTCGAGCAAAAACGGCTGATTTTCGACAAAAGAGATAACACCCCCCCATTACGTCATGCTTCAGAAATGTGGAAAATGGTCCGTTTTCAAATGTTTTATTTTTGAACGTCAGTTCACATTTGTAGGTGGATCATCAGTGTTAGAGCTAAAATTAGCATGTTTAAAGTGATTTTCATGCTTCCAGGGGCTCGGGAAGTTAATTAAATACCATTTGGAGGCATTTAATGTTCGAGCAAAAACGGCTGATTTTCGACAAAAGAGATAACACCCCCCCATTACGTCATGCTTCAGAAATGTGGAAAATGGTCCGTTTTCAAATGTTTTATTTTTGAACGTCAGTTCACATTTGTAGGTGGATCATCAGTGTTAGAGCTAAAATTAGCATGTTTAAAGTGATTTTCATGCTTCCAGGGGCTCGGGAAGTGAAATAAATACCATTTGGAGGCATTTAATGTTCGAGCAAAAACGGTTGATTTTCGACAAAAGAGATAACACCCCCCCATTACGTCATGCTTCAGAAATGTGGAAAATGGTCCGTTTTCAAATGTTTTATTTTTGAACGTCAGTTCACATTTGTAGGTGGATCATCAGTGTTAGAGCTAAAATTAGCATGTTTAAAGTGATTTTCATGCTTCCAGGGGCTCGGGAAGTGAAATAAATACAATTTGGAGGCATTTAATGTTCGAGCAAAAACGGCTGATTTTCGACAAAAGAGATAACACCCCCCCATTACGTCATGCTTCAGAAATGTGGAAAATGGTCCGTTTTCAAATGTTTTATTTTTGAACGTCAGTTCACATTTGTAGGTGGATCATCAGTGTTAGAGCTAAAATTAGCATGTTTAAAGTGATTTTCATGCTTCCAGGGGCTCGGGAAGTGAAATAAATACCATTTGGAGGCATTTAATGTTCGAGCAAAAACGGCTGATTTTTGACAAAAGAGATAACACCCCCCCATTACGTCATGCTTCAGAAATGTGGAAAATGGTCCTTTTTCAAATGTTTTATTTTTGAACGTCAGTTCACATTTGTAGGTGGATCATCAGTGTTAGAGCTAAAATTAGCATGTTTAAAGTGATTTTCATGCTTCCAGGGGCTCGGGAAGTTAATTAAATACCATTTGGAGGCATTTAATGTTCGAGCAAAAACGGCTGATTTTCGACAAAAGAGATAACACCCCCCCATTACGTCATGCTTCAGAAATGTGGAAAATGGTCCGTTTTCAAATGTTTTATTTTTGAACGTCAGTTCACATTTGTAGGTGGATCATCAGTGTTAGAGCTAAAATTAGCATGTTTAAAGTGATTTTCATGCTTCCAGGGGCCCAAAACACAAGATTTATGGAATGGTTAAAAGTGCATGAAAATGGCCAATTTACTCACTCTGAGTTCTCAAAAAGGGTTTCTTCACCCCGGGAAGTGAAATAAATACCATTTGGAGGCATTTAATGTTCGAGCAAAAACGGCTGATTTTCGACAAAAGAGATAACACCCCCCCATTACGTCATGCTTCAGAAATGTGGAAAATGGTCCGTTTTCAAATGTTTTATTTTTGAACGTCAGTTCACATTTGTAGGTGGATCATCAGTGTTAGAGCTAAAATTAGCATGTTTAAAGTGATTTTCATGCTTCCAGGGGCTCGGGAAGTTAATTAAATACCATTTGGAGGCATTTAATGTTCGAGCAAAAACGGCTGATTTTCGACAAAAGAGATAACTCCCCCCCCCATTACGTCATGCTTCAGAAATGTGGAAAATGGTCCGTTTTCAAATGTTTTATTTTTGAACGTCAGTTCACATTTGTAGGTGGATCATCAGTGTTAGAGCTAAAATTAGCATGTTTAAAGTGATTTTCATGCTTCCAGGGGCTCGGGAAGTGAAATAAATACCATTTGGAGGCATTTAATGTTCGAGCAAAAACGGCTGATTTTCGACAAAAGAGATAACACCCCCCCATTACGTCATGCTTCAGAAATGTGGAAAATGGTCCGTTTTCAAATGTTTTATTTTTGAACGTCAGTTCACATTTGTAGGTGGATCATCAGTGTTAGAGCTAAAATTAGCATGTTTAAAGTGATTTTCATGCTTCCAGGGGCCCAAAACACAAGATTTATGGAATGGTTAAAAGTGCATGAAAATGGCCAATTTACTCACTCTGAGTTCTCAAAAAGGGTTTCTTCACCCCGGGAAGTTAATTAAATACCATTTGGAGGCATTTAATGTTCGAGCAAAAATGGCTGATTTTCGACAAAAGAGCTAACACCCCCCCATTATGTCATGCTTCAGAAATGTGGAAAATGGTCCGTTTTCAAATGTTTTATTTTTGAACGTCAGTTCACATTTGTAGGTGGATCATCAGTGTTAGAGCTAAAATTAGCATGTTTAAAGTGATTTTCATGCTTCCAGGGGCCCAAAACACAAGATTTATGGAATGGTTAAAAGTGCATGAAAATGGCCAATTTACTCACTCTGAGTTCTCAAAAAGGGTTTCTTCACCCCGGGCAGTTAATTAAATACCATTTGGAGGCATTTAATGTTCCAGCAAAAACGGCTGATTTTCGACAAAAGAGATAACACCCCCCCATTACGTCATGCTTCAGAAATGTGGAAAATGGTCCTTTTTCAAATGTTTTATTTTTGAACGTCAGTTCACATTTGTAGGTGGATCATCAGTGTTAGAGCTAAAATTAGCATGTTTAAAGTGATTTTCATGCTTCCAGGGGCTCGGGAAGTGAAATAAATACCATTTGGAGGCATTTAATGTTCGAGCAAAAACGGCTGATTTTCGACAAAAGAGATAACACCCCCCCATTACGTCATGCTTCAGAAATGTGGAAAATGGTCCGTTTTCAAATGTTTTATTTTTGAACGTCAGTTCACATTTGTAGGTGGATCATCAGTGTTAGAGCTAAAATTAGCATGTTTAAAGTGATTTTCATGCTTCCAGGGGCTCGGGAAGTGAAATAAATATCATTTGGAGGCATTTAATGTTCGAGCAAAAACGGCTGATTTTTGACAAAAGAGATAACACCCCCCCCATTACCTCATGCTTCAGAAATGTGGAAAATGGTCCTTTTTCAAATGTTTTATTTTTGAACGTCAGTTCATATTTGTAGGTGGATCATCAGTGTTAGAGCTAAAATTAGCATGTTTAAAGTGATTTTCATGCTTCCAGGGGCTCGGGAAGTTAATTAAATACCATTTGGAGGCATTTAATGTTCGAGCAAAAACGGCTGATTTTCGACAAAAGAGATAACACCCCCCCATTACGTCATGCTTCAGAAATGTGGAAAATGGTCAGTTTTCAAATGTTTTATTTTTGAACGTCAGTTCACATTTGTAGGTGGATCATCAGTGTTAGAGCTAAAATTAGCATGTTTAAAGTGATTTTCATGCTTCCAGGGGCCCAAAACACAAGATTTATGGAATGGTTAAAAGTGCATGAAAATGGCCAATTTACTCAACTCTGAGTTCTCAAAAAGGGTTTCTTCACCCCGGGAAGTGAAATAAATACCATTTGGAGGCATTTAATGTTCGAGCAAATTCGGCTGATTTTCGACAAAAGAGATAACACCCCCCCATTACGTCATGCTTCAGAAATGTGGAAAATGGTCCGTTTTCAAATGTTTTATTTTTGAACGTCAGTTCACATTTGTAGGTGGATCATCAGTGTTAGAGCTCAAATTAGCATGTTTAAAGTGATTTTCATGCTTCCAGGGGCTCGGGAAGTTAATTAAATACCATTTGGAGGCATTTAATGTTCGAGCAAAAACGGCTGATTTTCGACAAAAGAGATAACACCCCCCCATTACGTCATGCTTCAGAAATGTGGAAAATGGTCCGTTTTCAAATGTTTTATTTTTGAACGTCAGTTCACATTTGTAGGTGGATCATCAGTGTTAGAGCTAAAATTAGCATGTTTAAAGTGATTTTCATGCTTCCAGGGGCTCGGGAAGTGAAATAAATACCATTTGGAGGCATTTAATGTTCGAGCAAAAACGGCTGATTTTCGACAAAAGAGATAACACCCCCCATTACGTCATGCTTCAGAAATGTGGAAAATGGTCCGTTTTCAAATGTTTTATTTTTGAACGTCAGTTCACATTTGTAGGTGGATCATCAGTGTTAGAGCTAAAATTAGCATGTTTAAAGTGATTTTCATGCTTCCAGGGGTTCGGGAAGTTAATTAAATACCATTTGGAGGCATTTAATGTTCGAGCAAAAACGGCTGATTTTCGACAAAAGAGATAACACCCCCCCATTACGTCATGCTTCAGAAATGTGGAAAATGGTCCGTTTTCAAATGTTTTATTTTTGAACGTCAGTTCACATTTGTAGGTGGATCATCAGTGTTAGAGCTAAAATTAGCATGTTTAAAGTGATTTTCATGCTTCCAGGGGCCCAAAACACAAGATTTATGGAATGGTTAAAAGTGCATGAAAATGGCCAATTTACTCACTCTGAGTTCTCAAAAAGGGTTTCTTCACCCCGGGAAGTTAATTAAGTACCATTTGGAGGCATTTAATGTTCGAGCAAAAACGGCTGATTTTCGACAAAAGAGCTAACACCCCCCCATTACGTCATGCTTCAGAAATGTGGAAAATGGTCCGTTTTCAAATGTTTTATTTTTGAACGTCAGTTCACATTTGTAGGTGGATCATCAGTGTTAGAGCTAAAATTAGCATGTTTAAAGTGATTTTCATGCTTCCAGGGGCTCGGGAAGTTAATTAAATACCATTTGGAGGCATTTAATGTTCGAGCAAAAACGGCTGATTTTCGACAAAAGAGATAACACCCCCCCATTACGTCATGCTTCAGAAATGTGGAAAATGGTCCGTTTTCAAATGTTTTATTTTTGAACGTCAGTTCACATTTGTAGGTGGATCATCAGTGTTAGAGCTAAAATTAGCATGTTTAAAGTGATTTTCATGCTTCCAGGGGCTCGGGAAGTTAATTAAATACCATTTGGAGGCATTTAATGTTCGAGCAAAAACGGCTGATTTTCGACAAAAGAGAAAACACCCCCCCATTACGTCATGCTTCAGAAATGTGGAAAATGGTCCGTTTTCAAATGTTTTATTTTTGAACGTCAGTTCACATTTGTAGGTGGATCATCAGTGTTAGAGCTAAAATTAGCATGTTTAAAGTGATTTTCATGCTTCCAGGGGCTCGGGAAGTTAATTAAATACCATTTGGAGGCATTTAATGTTCGAGCAAAAACGGCTGATTTTCGACAAAAGAGATAACACCCCCCCATTACGTCATGCTTCAGAAATGTGGAAAATGGTCCGTTTTCAAATGTTTTATTTTTGAACGTCAGTTCACATTTGTAGGTGGATCATCAGTGTTAGAGCTAAAATTAGCATGTTTAAAGTGATTTTCATGCTTCCAGGGGCTCGGGAAGTTAATTAAATACCATTTGGAGGCATTTAATGTTCGAGCAAAAACGGCTGATTTTCGACAAATGAGATAACACCCCCCCATTACGTCATGCTTCAGAAATGTGGAAAATGGTCCGTTTTCAAATGTTTTATTTTTGAACGTCAGTTCACATTTGTAGGTGGATCATCAGTGTTAGAGCTAAAATTAGCATGTTTAAAGTGATTTTCATGCTTCCAGGGGCCCAAAACACAAGATTTATGGAATGGTTAAAAGTGCATGAAAATGGCCAATTTACTCACTCTGAGTTCTCAAAAAGGGTTTCTTCACCCCGGGAAGTTAATTAAATACCATTTGGAGGCATTTAATGTTCAAGCAAAAACGGCTGATTTTCGACAAAAGAGATAACACCCCCCCATTACGTCATGCTTCAGAAATGTGGAAAATGGTCCGTTATCAAATGTTTTATTTTTGAACGTCAGTTCACATTTGTAGGTGGATCATCAGTGTTAGAGCTAAAATTAGCATGTTTAAAGTGATTTTCATGCTTCCAGGGGCTCGGGAAGTGAAATAAATACCATTTGGAGGCATTTAATGTTCGAGCAAAAACGGCTGATTTTCGACAAAAGAGATAACACCCCCTCATTACGTCATGCTTCAGAAATGTGGAAAATGGTCCGTTTTCAAATGTTTTATTTTTGAACGTCAGTTCACAATTGTAGGTGGATCATCAGTGTTAGAGCTAAAATTAGCATGTTTAATGTGATTTTCATGCTTCCAGGGGCTCGGGAAGTTAATTAAATACCATTTGGAGGCATTTAATGTTCGAGCAAAAACGGCTGATTTTCGACAAAAGAGATAACACCCCCCCATTACGTCATGCTTCAGAAATGTGGAAAATGGTCAGTTTTCAAATGTTTTATTTTTGAACGTCAGTTCACATTTGTAGGTGGATCATCAGTGTTAGAGCTAAAATTAGCATGTTTAAAGTGATTTTCATGCTTCCAGGGGCCCAAAACACAAGATTTATGGAATGGGTAAAAGTGCATGAAAATGGCCAATTTACTCACTCTGAGTTCTCAAAAAGGGTTTCTTCACCCCGGGAAGTTAATTAAATACCATTTGGAGGCATTTAATGTTCCAGCAAAAATGGCTGATTTTCGACAAAAGAGATAACACCCCCCCATTACGTCATGCTTCAGAAATGTGGAAAATGGTCCTTTTTCAAATGTTTTATTTTTGAACGTCAGTTCACATTTGTAGGTGGATCATCAGTGTTAGAGCTAAAATTAGCATGTTTAAAGTGATTTTCATGCTTCCAGGGGCTCGGGAAGTGAAATAAATACCATTTGGAGGCATTTAATGTTCGAGCAAAAACGGCTGATTTTCGACAAAAGAGATAACACCCCCCCCATTACGTCATGCTTCAAAAATGTGGAAAATGGTCCGTTTTCAAATGTTTTATTTTTGAACGTCAGTTCACATTTGTAGGTGGATCATCAGTGTTAGAGCTAAAATTAGCATGTTTAAAGTGATTTTCATGCTTCCAGGTGCTCGGGAAGTTAATTAAATACCATTTGGAGGCATTTAATGTTCGAGCAAAAACGGCTGATTTTCAACAAAAGAGATAACAACCCCCCATTACGTCATGCTTCAGAAATGTGGAAAATGGTCCGTTTTCAAATGTTTTATTTTTGAACGTCAGTTCACATTTGTAGGTGGATCATCAGTGTTAGAGCTAAAATTAGCATGTTTAAAGTGATTTTCATGCTTCCAGGGGCCCAAAACACAAGATTTATGGAATGGTTAAAAGTGCATGAAAATGGCCAATTTACTCACTCTGAGTTCTCAAAAAGGGTTTCTTCACCCCGGGAAGTGAAATAAATACCATTTGGAGGCATTTAATGTTCGAGCAAAAACGGCTGATTTTTGACAAAAGAGATAACACCCCCCCATTACGTCATGCTTCAGAAATGTGGAAAATGGTCCGTTTTCAAATGTTTTATTTTTGAACGTCAGTTCACATTTGTAGGTGGATCATCAGTGTTAGAGCTAAAATTAGCATGTTTAAAGTGATTTTCATGCTTCCAGGGGCTCGGGAAGTTAATTAAATACCATTTGGAGGCATTTAATGTTCGAGCAAAAACGGCTGATTTTCGACAAAAGAGAAAACACCCCCCCATTACGTCATGCTTCAGAAATGTGGAAAATGGTCCGTTTTCAAATGTTTTATTTTTGAACGTCAGTTCACATTTGTAGGTGGATCATCAGTGTTAGAGCTAAAATTAGCATGTTTAAAGTGATTTTCATGCTTCCAGGGGCTCGGGAAGTTAATTAAATACCATTTGGAGGCATTTAATGTTCGAGCAAAAACGGCTGATTTTCGACAAAAGAGATAACACCCCCCCATTACGTCATGCTTCAGAAATGTGGAAAATGGTCCGTTTTCAAATGTTTTATTTTTGAACGTCAGTTCACATTTGTAGGTGGATCATCAGTGTTAGAGCTAAAATTAGCATGTTTAAAGTGATTTTCATGCTTCCAGGGGCTCGGGAAGTGAAATAAATACCATTTGGAGGCATTTAATGTTCGAGCAAAAACGGTTGATTTTCGACAAAAGAGATAACACCCCCCCATTATGTCATGCTTCAGAAATGTGGAAAATGGTCCGTTTTCAAATGTTTTATTTTTGAACGTCAGTTCACATTTGTAGGTGGATCATCAGTGTTAGAGCTAAAATTAGCATGTTTAAAGTGATTTTCATGCTTCCAGGGGCTCGGGAAGTGAAATAAATACCATTTGGAGGCATTTAATGTTCGAGCAAAAACGGCTGATTTTCGACAAAAGAGATAACACCCCCCCATTACGTCATGCTTCAGAAATGTGGAAAATGGTCCGTTTTCAAATGTTTTATTTTTGAACGTCAGTTCACATTTGTAGGTGGATCATCAGTGTTAGAGCTAAAATTAGCATGTTTAAAGTGATTTTCATGCTTCCAGGGGCTCGGGAAGTGAAATAAATACCATTTGGAGGCATTTAATGTTCGAGCAAAAACGGCTGATTTTTGACAAAAGAGATAACACCCCCCCATTACGTCATGCTTCAGAAATGTGGAAAATGGTCCTTTTTCAAATGTTTTATTTTTGAACGTCAGTTCACATTTGTAGGTGGATCATCAGTGTTAGAGCTAAAATTAGCATGTTTAAAGTGATTTTCATGCTTCCAGGGGCTCGGGAAGTTAATTAAATACCATTTGGAGGCATTTAATGTTCGAGCAAAAACGGCTGATTTTCGACAAAAGAGATAACACCCCCCCATTACGTCATGCTTCAGAAATGTGGAAAATGGTCCGTTTTCAAATGTTTTATTTTTGAACGTCAGTTCACATTTGTAGGTGGATCATCAGTGTTAGAGCTAAAATTAGCATGTTTAAAGTGATTTTCATGCTTCCAGGGGCCCAAAACACAAGATTTATGGAATGGTTAAAAGTGCATGAAAATGGCCAATTTACTCACTCTGAGTTCTCAAAAAGGGTTTCTTCACCCCGGGAAGTGAAATAAATACCATTTGGAGGCATTTAATGTTCGAGCAAAAACGGCTGATTTTCGACAAAAGAGATAACACCCCCCCATCACGTCATGCTTCAGAAATGTGGAAAATGGTCCGTTTTCAAATGTTTTATTTTTGAACGTCAGTTCACATTTGTAGGTGGATCATCAGTGTTAGAGCTAAAATTAGCATGTTTAAAGTGATTTTCATGCTTCCAGGGGCTCGGGAAGTTAATTAAATACCATTTGGAGGCATTTAATGTTCGAGCAAAAACGGCTGATTTTCGACAAAAGAGATAACACCCCCCCATTACGTCATGCTTCAGAAATGTGGAAAATGGTCCGTTTTCAAATGTTTTATTTTTGAACGTCAGTTCACATTTGTAGGTGGATCATCAGTGTTAGAGCTAAAATTAGCATGTTTAAAGTGATTTTCATGCTTCCAGGGGCTATGGAAGTTAATTAAATACCATTTGGAGGCATTTAATGTTCGAGCAAAAACGGCTGATTTTCGACAAAAGAGATAACACCCCCCATTACGTCATGCTTCAGAAATGTGGAAAATGGTCCGTTTTCAAATGTTTTATTTTTGAACGTCAGTTCACATTTGTAGGTGGATCATCAGTGTTAGAGCTAAAATTAGCATGTTTAAAGTGATTTTCATGCTTCCAGGGGCCCAAAACACAAGATTTATGGAATGGTTAAAAGTGCATGAAAATGGCCAATTTACTCACTCTGAGTTCTCAAAAAGGGTTTCTTCACCCCGGGAAGTTAATTAAATACCATTTGGAGGCATTTAATGTTCGAGCAAAAATGGCTGATTTTCGACAAAAGAGCTAACACCCCCCCATTATGTCATGCTTCAGAAATGTGGAAAATGGTCCGTTTTCAAATGTTTTATTTTTGAACGTCAGTTCACATTTGTAGGTGGATCATCAGTGTTAGAGCTAAAATTAGCATGTTTAAAGTGATTTTCATGCTTCCAGGGGCCCAAAACACAAGATTTATGGAATGGTTAAAAGTGCATGAAAATGGCCAATTTACTCACTCTGAGTTCTCAAAAAGGGTTTCTTCACCCCGGGCAGTTAATTAAATACCATTTGGAGGCATTTAATGTTCCAGCAAAAACGGCTGATTTTCGACAAAAGAGATAACACCCCCCCATTACGTCATGCTTCAGAAATGTGGAAAATGGTCCTTTTTCAAATGTTTTATTTTTGAACGTCAGTTCACATTTGTAGGTGGATCATCAGTGTTAGAGCTAAAATTAGCATGTTTAAAGTGATTTTCATGCTTCCAGGGGCTCGGGAAGTGAAATAAATACCATTTGGAGGCATTTAATGTTCGAGCAAAAACGGCTGATTTTCGACAAAAGAGATAACACCCCCCCATTACGTCATGCTTCAGAAATGTGGAAAATGGTCCGTTTTCAAATGTTTTATTTTTGAACGTCAGTTCACATTTGTAGGTGGATCATCAGTGTTAGAGCTAAAATTAGCATGTTTAAAGTGATTTTCATGCTTCCAGGGGCTCGGGAAGTGAAATAAATATCATTTGGAGGCATTTAATGTTCGAGCAAAAACGGCTGATTTTTGACAAAAGAGATAACACCCCCCCCATTACCTCATGCTTCAGAAATGTGGAAAATGGTCCTTTTTCAAATGTTTTATTTTTGAACGTCAGTTCATATTTGTAGGTGGATCATCAGTGTTAGAGCTAAAATTAGCATGTTTAAAGTGATTTTCATGCTTCCAGGGGCTCGGGAAGTTAATTAAATACCATTTGGAGGCATTTAATGTTCGAGCAAAAACGGCTGATTTTCGACAAAAGAGATAACACCCCCCCCATTACGTCATGCTTCAGAAATGTGGAAAATGGTCCGTTTTCAAATGTTTTATTTTTGAACGTCAGTTCACATTTGTAGGTGGATCATCAGTGTTAGAGCTAAAATTAGCATGTTTAAAGTGATTTTCATGCTTCCAGGGGCCCAAAACACAAGATTTATGGAATGGTTAAAAGTGCATGAAAATGGCCAATTTACTCAACTCTGAGTTCTCAAAAAGGGTTTCTTCACCCCGGGAAGTGAAATAAATACCATTTGGAGGCATTTAATGTTCGAGCAAATTCGGCTGATTTTCGACAAAAGAGATAACACCCCCCCATTACGTCATGCTTCAGAAATGTGGAAAATGGTCCGTTTTCAAATGTTTTATTTTTGAACGTCAGTTCACATTTGTAGGTGGATCATCAGTGTTAGAGCTCAAATTAGCATGTTTAAAGTGATTTTCATGCTTCCAGGGGCTCGGGAAGTTAATTAAATACCATTTGGAGGCATTTAATGTTCGAGCAAAAACGGCTGATTTTCGACAAAAGAGATAACACCCCCCCATTACGTCATGCTTCAGAAATGTGGAAAATGGTCCGTTTTCAAATGTTTTATTTTTGAACGTCAGTTCACATTTGTAGGTGGATCATCAGTGTTAGAGCTAAAATTAGCATGTTTAAAGTGATTTTCATGCTTCCAGGGGCTCGGGAAGTGAAATAAATACCATTTGGAGGCATTTAATGTTCGAGCAAAAACGGCTGATTTTCGACAAAAGAGATAACACCCCCCATTACGTCATGCTTCAGAAATGTGGAAAATGGTCCGTTTTCAAATGTTTTATTTTTGAACGTCAGTTCCCATTTGTAGGTGGATCATCAGTGTTAGAGCTAAAATTAGCATGTTTAAAGTGATTTTCATGCTTCCAGGGGTTCGGGAAGTTAATTAAATACCATTTGGAGGCATTTAATGTTCGAGCAAAAACGGCTGATTTTCGACAAAAGAGATAACACCCCCCCATTACGTCATGCTTCAGAAATGTGGAAAATGGTCCGTTTTCAAATGTTTTATTTTTGAACGTCAGTTCACATTTGTAGGTGGATCATCAGTGTTAGAGCTAAAATTAGCATGTTTAAAGTGATTTTCATGCTTCCAGGGGCCCAAAACACAAGATTTATGGAATGGTTAAAAGTGCATGAAAATGGCCAATTTACTCACTCTGAGTTCTCAAAAAGGGTTTCTTCACCCCGGGAAGTTAATTAAATACCATTTGGAGGCATTTAATGTTCGAGCAAAAACGGCTGATTTTCGACAAAAGAGCTAACACCCCCCCATTACGTCATGCTTCAGAAATGTGGAAAATGGTCCGTTTTCAAATGTTTTATTTTTGAACGTCAGTTCACATTTGTAGGTGGATCATCAGTGTTAGAGCTAAAATTAGCATGTTTAAAGTGATTTTCATGCTTCCAGGGGCTCGGGAAGTTAATTAAATACCATTTGGAGGCATTTAATGTTCGAGCAAAAACGGCTGATTTTCGACAAAAGAGATAACACCCCCCCATTACGTCATGCTTCAGAAATGTGGAAAATGGTCCGTTTTCAAATGTTTTATTTTTGAACGTCAGTTCACATTTGTAGGTGGATCATCAGTGTTAGAGCTAAAATTAGCATGTTTAAAGTGATTTTCATGCTTCCAGGGGCTCGGGAAGTTAATTAAATACCATTTGGAGGCATTTAATGTTCGAGCAAAAACGGCTGATTTTCGACAAAAGAGAAAACACCCCCCCATTACGTCATGCTTCAGAAATGTGGAAAATGGTCCGTTTTCAAATGTTTTATTTTTGAACGTCAGTTCACATTTGTAGGTGGATCATCAGTGTTAGAGCTAAAATTAGCATGTTTAAAGTGATTTTCATGCTTCCAGGGGCTCGGGAAGTTAATTAAATACCATTTGGAGGCATTTAATGTTCGAGCAAAAACGGCTGATTTTCGACAAAAGAGATAACACCCCCCCATTACGTCATGCTTCAGAAATGTGGAAAATGGTCCGTTTTCAAATGTTTTATTTTTGAACGTCAGTTCACATTTGTAGGTGGATCATCAGTGTTAGAGCTAAAATTAGCATGTTTAAAGTGATTTTCATGCTTCCAGGGGCTCGGGAAGTTAATTAAATACCATTTGGAGGCATTTAATGTTCGAGCAAAAACGGCTGATTTTCGACAAATGAGATAACACCCCCCCATTACGTCATGCTTCAGAAATGTGGAAAATGGTCCGTTTTCAAATGTTTTATTTTTGAACGTCAGTTCACATTTGTAGGTGGATCATCAGTGTTAGAGCTAAAATTAGCATGTTTAAAGTGATTTTCATGCTTCCAGGGGCCCAAAACACAAGATTTATGGAATGGTTAAAAGTGCATGAAAATGGCCAATTTACTCACTCTGAGTTCTCAAAAAGGGTTTCTTCACCCCGGGAAGTTAATTAAATACCATTTGGAGGCATTTAATGTTCAAGCAAAAACGGCTGATTTTCGACAAAAGAGATAACACCCCCCCATTACGTCATGCTTCAGAAATGTGGAAAATGGTCCGTTATCAAATGTTTTATTTTTGAACGTCAGTTCACATTTGTAGGTGGATCATCAGTGTTAGAGCTAAAATTAGCATGTTTAAAGTGATTTTCATGCTTCCAGGGGCTCGGGAAGTGAAATAAATACCATTTGGAGGCATTTAATGTTCGAGCAAAAACGGCTGATTTTCGACAAAAGAGATAACACCCCCTCATTACGTCATGCTTCAGAAATGTGGAAAATGGTCCGTTTTCAAATGTTTTATTTTTGAACGTCAGTTCACAATTGTAGGTGGATCATCAGTGTTAGAGCTAAAATTAGCATGTTTAAAGTGATTTTCATGCTTCCAGGGGCTCGGGAAGTTAATTAAATACCATTTGGAGGCATTTAATGTTCGAGCAAAAACGGCTGATTTTCGACAAAAGAGATAACACCCCCCCATTACGTCATGCTTCAGAAATGTGGAAAATGGTCAGTTTTCAAATGTTTTATTTTTGAACGTCAGTTCACATTTGTAGGTGGATCATCAGTGTTAGAGCTAAAATTAGCATGTTTAAAGTGATTTTCATGCTTCCAGGGGCCCAAAACACAAGATTTATGGAATGGGTAAAAGTGCATGAAAATGGCCAATTTACTCACTCTGAGTTCTCAAAAAGGGTTTCTTCACCCCGGGAAGTTAATTAAATACCATTTGGAGGCATTTAATGTTCCAGCAAAAATGGCTGATTTTCGACAAAAGAGATAACACCCCCCCATTACGTCATGCTTCAGAAATGTGGAAAATGGTCCTTTTTCAAATGTTTTATTTTTGAACGTCAGTTCACATTTGTAGGTGGATCATCAGTGTTAGAGCTAAAATTAGCATGTTTAAAGTGATTTTCATGCTTCCAGGGGCTCGGGAAGTGAAATAAATACCATTTGGAGGCATTTAATGTTCGAGCAAAAACGGCTGATTTTCGACAAAAGAGATAACACCCCCCCATTACGTGATGCTTCAGAAATGTGGAAAATGGTCCGTTTTCAAATGTTTTATTTTTGAACGTCAGTTCACATTTGTAGGTGGATCATCAGTGTTAGAGCTAAAATTAGCATGTTTAAAGTGATTTTCATGCTTCCAGGGGCTCGGGAAGTTAATTAAATACCATTTGGAGGCATTTAATGTTCGAGCAAAAACAGCTGATTTTCGACAAAAGAGATAACACCCCCCCCATTACGTCATGCTTCAAAAATGTGGAAAATGGTCCGTTTTCAAATGTTTTATTTTTGAACGTCAGTTCACATTTGTAGGTGGATCATCAGTGTTAGAGCTAAAATTAGCATGTTTAAAGTGATTTTCATGCTTCCAGGTGCTCGGGAAGTTAATTAAATACCATTTGGAGGCATTTAATGTTCGAGCAAAAACGGCTGATTTTCGACAAAAGAGATAACAACCCCCCATTACGTCATGCTTCAGAAATGTGGAAAATGGTCCGTTTTCAAATGTTTTATTTTTGAACGTCAGTTCACATTTGTAGGTGGATCATCAGTGTTAGAGCTAAAATTAGCATGTTTAAAGTGATTTTCATGCTTCCAGGGGCCCAAAACACAAGATTTATGGAATGGTTAAAAGTGCATGAAAATGGCCAATTTACTCACTCTGAGTTCTCAAAAAGGGTTTCTTCACCCCGGGAAGTGAAATAAATACCATTTGGAGGCATTTAATGTTCGAGCAAAAACGGCTGATTTTTGACAAAAGAGATAACACCCCCCCATTACGTCATGCTTCAGAAATGTGGAAAATGGTCCGTTTTCAAATGTTTTATTTTTGAACGTCAGTTCACATTTGTAGGTGGATCATCAGTGTTAGAGCTAAAATTAGCATGTTTAAAGTGATTTTCATGCTTCCAGGGGCTCGGGAAGTTAATTAAATACCATTTGGAGGCATTTAATGTTCGAGCAAAAACGGCTGATTTTCGACAAAAGAGAAAACACCCCCCATTACGTCATGCTTCAGAAATGTGGAAAATGGTCCGTTTTCAAATGTTTTTTTTTTGAACGTCAGTTCACATTTGTAGGTGGATCATCAGTGTTAGAGCTAAAATTAGCATGTTTAAAGTGATTTTCATGCTTCCAGGGGCTCGGGAAGTTAATTAAATACCATTTGGAGGCATTTAATGTTCGAGCAAAAACGGCTGATTTTCGACAAAAGAGATAACACCCCCCCATTACGTCATGCTTCAGAAATGTGGAAAATGGTCCGTTTTCAAATGTTTTATTTTTGAACGTCAGTTCACATTTGTAGGTGGATCATCAGTGTTAGAGCTAAAATTAGCATGTTTAAAGTGATTTTCATGCTTCCAGGGGCTCGGGAAGTTAATTAAATACCATTTGGAGGCATTTAATGTTCGAGCAAAAACGGCTGATTTTCGACAAATGAGATAACACCCCCCCATTACGTCATGCTTCAGAAATGTGGAAAATGGTCCGTTTTCAAATGTTTTATTTTTGAACGTCAGTTCACATTTGTAGGTGGATCATCAGTGTTAGAGCTAAAATTAGCATGTTTAAAGTGATTTTCATGCTTCCAGGGGCCCAAAACACAAGATTTATGGAATGGTTAAAAGTGCATGAAAATGGCCAATTTACTCACTCTGAGTTCTCAAAAAGGGTTTCTTCACCCCGGGAAGTTAATTAAATACCATTTGGAGGCATTTAATGTTCAAGCAAAAACGGCTGATTTTCGACAAAAGAGATAACACCCCCCCATTACGTCATGCTTCAGAAATGTGGAAAATGGTCCGTTATCAAATGTTTTATTTTTGAACGTCAGTTCACATTTGTAGGTGGATCATCAGTGTTAGAGCTAAAATTAGCATGTTTAAAGTGATTTTCATGCTTCCAGGGGCTCGGGAAGTGAAATAAATACCATTTGGAGGCATTTAATGTTCGAGCAAAAACGGCTGATTTTCGACAAAAGAGATAACACCCCCTCATTACGTCATGCTTCAGAAATGTGGAAAATGGTCCGTTTTCAAATGTTTTATTTTTGAACGTCAGTTCACAATTGTAGGTGGATCATCAGTGTTAGAGCTAAAATTAGCATGTTTAAAGTGATTTTCATGCTTCCAGGGGCTCGGGAAGTTAATTAAATACCATTTGGAGGCATTTAATGTTCGAGCAAAAACGGCTGATTTTCGACAAAAGAGATAACACCCCCCCATTACGTCATGCTTCAGAAATGTGGAAAATGGTCCGTTTTCAAATGTTTTATTTTTGAACGTCAGTTCACATTTGTAGGTGGATCATCAGTGTTAGAGCTAAAATTAGCATGTTTAAAGTGATTTTCATGCTTCCAGGGGCCCAAAACACAAGATTTATGGAATGGGTAAAAGTGCATGAAAATGGCCAATTTACTCACTCTGAGTTCTCAAAAAGGGTTTCTTCACCCCGGGAAGTTAATTAAATACCATTTGGAGGCATTTAATGTTCCAGCAAAAATGGCTGATTTTCGACAAAAGAGATAACACCCCCCCATTACGTCATGCTTCAGAAATGTGGAAAATGGTCCTTTTTCAAATGTTTTATTTTTGAACGTCAGTTCACATTTGTAGGTGGATCATCAGTGTTAGAGCTAAAATTAGCATGTTTAAAGTGATTTTCATGCTTCCAGGGGCTCGGGAAGTGAAATAAATACCATTTGGAGGCATTTAATGTTCGAGCAAAAACGGCTGATTTTCGACAAAAGAGATAACACCCCCCCATTACGTGATGCTTCAGAAATGTGGAAAATGGTCCGTTTTCAAATGTTTTATTTTTGAACGTCAGTTCACATTTGTAGGTGGATCATCAGTGTTAGAGCTAAAATTAGCATGTTTAAAGTGATTTTCATGCTTCCAGGGGCTCGGGAAGTTAATTAAATACCATTTGGAGGCATTTAATGTTCGAGCAAAAACAGCTGATTTTCGACAAAAGAGATAACACCCCCCCCATTACGTCATGCTTCAAAAATGTGGAAAATGGTCCGTTTTCAAATGTTTTATTTTTGAACGTCAGTTCACATTTGTAGGTGGATCATCAGTGTTAGAGCTAAAATTAGCATGTTTAAAGTGATTTTCATGCTTCCAGGTGCTCGGGAAGTTAATTAAATACCATTTGGAGGCATTTAATGTTCGAGCAAAAACGGCTGATTTTCGACAAAAGAGATAACAACCCCCCATTACGTCATGCTTCAGAAATGTGGAAAATGGTCCGTTTTCAAATGTTTTATTTTTGAACGTCAGTTCACATTTGTAGGTGGATCATCAGTGTTAGAGCTAAAATTAGCATGTTTAAAGTGATTTTCATGCTTCCAGGGGCCCAAAACACAAGATTTATGGAATGGTTAAAAGTGCATGAAAATGGCCAATTTACTCACTCTGAGTTCTCAAAAAGGGTTTCTTCACCCCGGGAAGTGAAATAAATACCATTTGGAGGCATTTAATGTTCGAGCAAAAACGGCTGATTTTTGACAAAAGAGATAACACCCCCCCATTACGTCATGCTTCAGAAATGTGGAAAATGGTCCGTTTTCAAATGTTTTATTTTTGAACGTCAGTTCACATTTGTAGGTGGATCATCAGTGTTAGAGCTAAAATTAGCATGTTTAAAGTGATTTTCATGCTTCCAGGGGCTCGGGAAGTTAATTAAATACCATTTGGAGGCATTTAATGTTCGAGCAAAAACGGCTGATTTTCGACAAAAGAGATAACACCCCCCCATTACGTCATGCTTCAGAAATGTGGAAAATGGTCCGTTTTCAAATGTTTTATTTTTGAACGTCAGTTCACATTTGTAGGTGGATCATCAGTGTTAGAGCTAAAATTAGCATGTTTAAAGTGATTTTCATGCTTCCAGGGGCCCAAAACACAAGATTTATGGAATGGTTAAAAGTGCATGAAAATGGCCAATTTACTCACTCTGAGTTCTCAAAAAGGGTTTCTTCACCCCGGGAAGTTAATTAAATACCATTTGGAGGCATTTAATGTTCGAGCAAAAACGGCTGATTTTCGACAAAAGAGATAACACCCCCCCATTACGTCATGCTTCAGAAATGTGGAAAATGGTCCGTTTTCAAATGTTTTATTTTTGAACGTCAGTTCACATTTGTAGGTGGATCATCAGTGTTAGAGCTAAAATTAGCATGTTTAAAGTGATTTTCATGCTTCCAGGGGCTCGGGAAGTGAAATAAATACCATTTGGAGGCATTTAATGTTCGAGCAAAAACGGCTGATTTTCGACAAAAGAGATAACACCCCCCCATTACGTCATGCTTCAGAAATGTGGAAAATGGTCCGTTTTCAAATGTTTTATTTTTGAACGTCAGTTCAAATTTGTAGGTGGATCATCAGTGTTAGAGCTAAAATTAGCATGTTTAAAGTGATTTTCATGCTTCCAGGGGCTCGGGAAGTTAATTAAATACCAAATGGAGGCATTTAATGTTCGAGCAAAAACGGCTGATTTTCGACAAAAGAGATAACATCCCCCCATTACGTCATGCTTCAGAAATGTGGAAAATGGTCCGTTTTCAAATGTTTTATTTTTGAACGTCAGTTCACATTTGTAGGTGGATCATCAGTGTTAGAGCTAAAATTAGCATGTTTAAAGTGATTTTCATGCTTCCAGGGGCTCGGGAAGTTAATTAAATACCATTTGGAGGCATTTAATGTTCGAGCAAAAACGGCTGATTTTCGACAAAAGAGATAACACCCCCCCATTACGTCATGCTTCAGAAATGTGGAAAATGGTCCGTTTTCAAATGTTTTATTTTTGAACGTCAGTTCACATTTGTAGGTGGATCATCAGTGTTAGAGCTAAAATTAGCATGTTTAAAGTGATTTTCATGCTTCCAGGGGCTCGGGAAGTTAATTAAATACCATTTGGAGGCATTTAATGTTCGAGCAAAAACGGCTGATTTTCGACAAAAGAGATAACACCCCCCCATTACGTCATGCTTCAGAAATGTGGAAAATGGTCCGTTTTCAAATGTTTTATTTTTGAACGTCAGTTCACATTTGTAGGTGGATCATCAGTGTTAGAGCTAAAATTAGCATGTTTAAAGTGATTTTCATGCTTCCAGGGGCTCGGGAAGTTAATTAAATACCATTTGGAGGCATTTAATGTTCGAGCAAAAACGGCTGATTTTCGACAAAAGAGATAACACCCCCCCATTACGTCATGCTTCAGAAATGTGGAAAATGGTCCGTTTTCAAATGTTTTATTTTTGAACGTCAGTTCACATTTGTAGGTGGATCATCAGTGTTAGAGCTAAAATTAGCATGTTTAATGTGATTTTCATGCTTCCAGGGGCCCAAAACACAAGATTTATGGAATGGTTAAAAGTGCATGAAAATGGCCAATTTACTCACTCTGAGTTCTCAAAAAGGGTTTCTTCACCCCGGGAAGTTAATTAAATACCATTTGGAGGCATTTAATGTTCGAGCAAAAACGGCTGATTTTCGACAAAAGAGATAACACCCCCCATTACGTCATGCTTCAGAAATGTGGAAAATGGTCCGTTTTCAAATGTTTTATTTTTGAACGTCAGTTCACATTTGTAGGTGGATCATCAGTGTTAGAGCTAAAATTAGCATGTTTAAAGTGATTTTCATGCTTCCAGGGGCTCGGGAAGTTAATTAAATACCATTTGGAGGCATTTAATGTTCGAGCAAAAACGGCTGATTTTCGACAAAAGAGATAACACCCCCCCATTACGTCATGCTTCAGAAATGTGGAAAATGGTCCGTTTTCAAATGTTTTATTTTTGAACGTCAGTTCACATTTGTAGGTGGATCATCAGTGTTAGAGCTAAAATTAGCATGTTTAAAGTGATTTTCATGCTTCCAGGGGCCCAAAACACAAGATTTATGGAATGGTTAAAAGTGCATGAAAATGGCCAATTTACTCACTCTGAGTTCTCAAAAAGGGTTTCTTCACCCCAGGAAGTTAATTAAATACCATTTGGAGGCATTTAATGTTGGAGCAAAAACGGCTGATTTTCGACAAAAGAGATAACACCCCCCCATTACGTCATGCTTCAGAAATGTGGAAAATGGTCCGTTTTCAAATGTTTTATTTTTGAACGTCAGTTCACATTTGTAGGTGGATCATCAGTGTTAGAGCTAAAATTAGCATGTTTAAAGTGATTTTCATGCTTCCAGGGGCTCGGGAAGTTAATTAAATACCATTTGGAGGCATTTAATGTTCGAGCAAAAACGGCTGATTTTCGACAAAAGAGATAACACCCCCCCATTACGTCATGCTTCAGAAATGTGGAATATGGTCCGTTTTCAAATGTTTTATTTTTCAACGTCAGTTCACATTTGTAGGTGGATCATCAGTGTTAGAGCTAAAATTAGCATGTTTAAAGTGATTTTCATGCTTCCAGGGGCCCAAAACACAAGATTTATGGAATGGTTAAAAGTGCATGAAAATGGCCAATTTACTCACTCTGAGTTCTCAAAAAGGGTTTCTTCACCCCGGGAAGTTAATTAAATACCATTTGGAGGCATTTAATGTTCGAGCAAAAACGGTTGATTTTCGACAAAAGAGATAACACCCCCCCATTACGTCATGCTTTAGAAATGTGGAAAATGGTCCGTTTTCAAATGTTTTATTTTTGAACGTCAGTTCACATTTGTAGGTGGATCATCAGTGTTAGAGCTAAAATTAGCATGTTTAAAGTGATTTTCATGCTTCCAGGGGCTCGGGAAGTTAATTAAATACCATTTGGAGGCATTTAATGTTCGAGCAAAAACGGCTGATTTTCGACAAAAGAGATAACACCCCCCCATTACGTCATGCTTCAGAAATGTGGAAAATGGTCCATTTTCAAATGTTTTATTTTTGAACGTCAGTTCACATTTGTAGGTGGATCATCAGTGTTAGAGCTAAAATTAGCATGTTTAAAGTGATTTTCATGCTTCCAGGGGCTCGGGAAGTTAATTAAATACCATTTGGAGGCATTTAATGTTCGAGCAAAAACGGCTGATTTTCGACAAAAGAGATAACACCCCCCCATTACGTCATGCTTCAGAAATGTGGAAAATGGTCCGTTTTCAAATGTTTTATTTTTGAACGTCAGTTCACATTTGTAGGTGGATCATCAGTGTTAGAGCTAAAATTAGCATGTTTAAAGTGATTTTCATGCTTCCAGGGGCTCGGGAAGTTAATTAAATACCATTTGGAGGCATTTAATGTTCGAGCAAAAACGGCTGATTTTCGACAAAAGAGATAACACCCCCCCATTACGTCATGCTTCAGAAATGTGGAAAATGGTCCGTTTTCAAATGTTTTATTTTTGAACGTCAGTTCACATTTGTAGGTGGATCATCAGTGTTAGAGCTAAAATTAGCATGTTTAATGTGATTTTCATGCTTCCAGGGGCCCAAAACACAAGATTTATGGAATGGTTAAAAGTGCATGAAAATGGCCAATTTACTCACTCTGAGTTCTCAAAAAGGGTTTCTTCACCCCGGGAAGTTAATTAAATACCATTTGGAGGCATTTAATGTTCGAGCAAAAACGGCTGATTTTCGACAAAAGAGATAACACCCCCCATTACGTCATGCTTCAGAAATGTGGAAAATGGTCCGTTTTCAAATGTTTTATTTTTGAACGTCAGTTCACATTTGTAGGTGGATCATCAGTGTTAGAGCTAAAATTAGCATGTTTAAAGTGATTTTCATGCTTCCAGGGGCTCGGGAAGTTAATTAAATACCATTTGGAGGCATTTAATGTTCGAGCAAAAACGGCTGATTTTCGACAAAAGAGATAACACCCCCCCATTACGTCATGCTTCAGAAATGTGGAAAATGGTCCGTTTTCAAATGTTTTATTTTTGAACGTCAGTTCACATTTGTAGGTGGATCATCAGTGTTAGAGCTAAAATTAGCATGTTTAATGTGATTTTCATGCTTCCAGGGGCCCAAAACACAAGATTTATGGAATGGTTAAAAGTGCATGAAAATGGCCAATTTACTCACTCTGAGTTCTCAAAAAGGGTTTCTTCACCCCGGGAAGTTAATTAAATACCATTTGGAGGCATTTAATGTTCGAGCAAAAACGGCTGATTTTCGACAAAAGAGATAACACCCCCCATTACGTCATGCTTCAGAAATGTGGAAAATGGTCCGTTTTCAAATGTTTTATTTTTGAACGTCAGTTCACATTTGTAGGTGGATCATCAGTGTTAGAGCTAAAATTAGCATGTTTGAAGTGATTTTCATGCTTCCAGGGGCTCGGGAAGTTAATTAAATACCATTTGGAGGCATTTAATGTTCGAGCAAAAACGGCTGATTTTCGACAAAAGAGATAACACCCCCCCATTACGTCATGCTTCAGAAATGTGGAAAATGGTCCGTTTTCAAATGTTTTATTTTTGAACGTCAGTTCACATTTGTAGGTGGATCATCAGTGTTAGAGCTAAAATTAGCATGTTTAAAGTGATTTTCATGCTTCCAGGGGCCCAAAACACAAGATTTATGGAATGGTTAAAAGTGCATGAAAATGGCCAATTTACTCACTCTGAGTTCTCAAAAAGGGTTTCTTCACCCCAGGAAGTTAATTAAATACCATTTGGAGGCATTTAATGTTCGAGCAAAAACGGCTGATTTTCGACAAAAGAGATAACACCCCCCCATTACGTCATGCTTCAGAAATGTGGAAAATGGTCCGTTTTCAAATGTTTTATTTTTGAACGTCAGTTCACATTTGTAGGTGGATCATCAGTGTTAGAGCTAAAATTAGCATGTTTAAAGTGATTTTCATGCTTCCAGGGGCTCGGGAAGTTAATTAAATACCATTTGGAGGCATTTAATGTTCGAGCAAAAACGGCTGATTTTCGACAAAAGAGATAACACCCCCCCATTACGTCATGCTTCAGAAATGTGGAAAATGGTCTGTTTTCAAATGTTTTATTTTTGAACGTCAGTTCACATTTGTAGGTGGATCATCAGTGTTAGAGCTAAAATTAGCATGTTTAAAGTGATTTTCATGCTTCCAGGGGCCCAAAACACAAGATTTATGGAATGGGTAAAAGTGCATGAAAATGGCCAATTTACTCACTCTGAGTTCTCAAAAAGGGTTTCTTCACCCCGGGAAGTTAATTAAATACCATTTGGAGGCATTTAATGTTCCAGCAAAAACGGCTGATTTTCGACAAAAGAGATAACACCCCCCCATTACGTCATGCTTCAGAAATGTGGAAAATGGTCCTTTTTCAAATGTTTTATTTTTGAACGTCAGTTCACATTTGTAGGTGGATCATCAGTGTTAGAGCTAAAATTAGCATGTTTAAAGTGATTTTCATGCTTCCAGGGGCTCGGGAAGTGAAATAAATACCATTTGGAGGCATTTAATGTTCGAGCAAAAACGGCTGATTTTCGACAAAAGAGATAACACCCCCCCATTACGTCATGCTTCAGAAATGTGGAAAATGGTCCGTTTTCAAATGTTTTATTTTTGAACGTCAGTTCACATTTGTAGGTGGATCATCAGTGTTAGAGCTAAAATTAGCATGTTTAAAGTGATTTTCATGCTTCCAGGGGCTCGGGAAGTTAATTAAATACCATTTGGAGGCATTTAATGTTCGAGCAAAAACGGCTGATTTTCGACAAAAGAGATAACACCCCCCCATTACGTCATGCTTCAGAAATGTGGAAAATGGTCCGTTTTCAAATGTTTTATTTTTGAACGTCAGTTCACATTTGTAGGTGGATCATCAGTGTTAGAGCTAAAATTAGCATGTTTAAAGTGATTTTCATGCTTCCAGGGGCCCAAAACACAAGATTTATGGAATGGTTAAAAGTGCATGAAAATGGCCAATTTACTCACTCTGAGTTCTCAAAAAGGGTTTCTTCACCCCGGGAAGTGAAATAAATACCATTTGGAGGCATTTAATGTTCGAGCAAAAACGGCTGATTTTCGACAAAAGAGCTAACACCCCCCCATTATGTCATGCTTCAGAAATGTGGAAAATGGTCCGTTTTCAAATGTTTTATTTTTGAACGTCAGTTCACATTTGTAGGTGGATCATCAGTGTTAGAGCTAAAATTAGCATGTTTAAAGTGATTTTCATGCTTCCAGGGGCCCAAAACACAAGATTTATGGAATGGTTAAAAGTGCATGAAAATGGCCAATTTACTCACTCTGAGTTCTCAAAAAGGGTTTCTTCACCCCGGGCAGTTAATTAAATACCATTTGGAGGCATTTAATGTTCCAGCAAAAACGGCTGATTTTCGATAAAAGAGATAACACCCCCCCATTACGTCATGCTTCAGAAATGTGGAAAATGGTCCGTTTTCAAATGTTTTATTTTTGAACGTCAGTTCACATTTGTAGGTGGATCATCAGTGTTAGAGCTAAAATTAGCATGTTTAAAGTGATTTTCATGCTTCCAGGGGCTCGGGAAGTGAAATAAATACCATTTGGAGGCATTTAATGTTCGAGCAAAAACGGCTGATTTTCGACAAAAGAGATAACACCCCCCCATTACGTCATGCTTCAGAAATGTGGAAAATGGTCCGTTTTCAAATGTTTTATTTTTGAACGTCAGTTCACATTTGTAGGTGGATCATCAGTGTTAGAGCTAAAATTAGCATGTTTAAAGTGATTTTCATGCTTCCAGGGGCTCGGGAAGTTAATTAAATACCATTTGGAGGCATTTAATGTTCGAGCAAAAACGGCTGATTTTCGACAAAAGAGATAACACCCCCCCATTACGTCATGCTTCAGAAATGTGGAAAATGGTCCGTTTTCAAATGTTTTATTTTTGAACGTCAGTTCATATTTGTAGGTGGATCATCAGTGTTAGAGCTAAAATTAGCATGTTTAAAGTGATTTTCATGCTTCCAGGGGCCCAAAACACAAGATTTATGGAATGGTTAAAAGTGCATGAAAATGGCCAATTTACTCACTCTGAGTTCTCAAAAAGGGTTTCTTCACCCCGGGAAGTGAAATAAATACCATTTGGAGGCATTTAATGTTCGAGCAAAAACGGCTGATTTTCGACAAAAGAGCTAACACCCCCCCATTATGTCATGCTTCAGAAATGTGGAAAATGGTCCGTTTTCAAATGTTTTATTTTTGAACGTCAGTTCACATTTGTAGGTGGATCATCAGTGTTAGAGCTAAAATTAGCATGTTTAAAGTGATTTTCATGCTTCCAGGGGCCCAAAACACAAGATTTATGGAATGGTTAAAAGTGCATGAAAATGGCCAATTTACTCACTCTGAGTTCTCAAAAAGCGTTTCTTCACCCCGGGCAGTTAATTAAATACCATTTGGAGGCATTTAATGTTCGAGCAAAAACGGCTGATTTTCGACAAAAGAGATAACACCCCCCCATTACGTCATGCTTCAGAAATGGGGAAAATGGTCCGTTTTCAAATGTTTTATTTTTGAACGTCAGTTCACATTTGTAGGTGGATCATCAGTGTTAGAGCTAAAATTAGCATGTTTAAAGTGATTTTCATGCTTCCAGGGGCCCAAAACACAAGATTTATGGAATGGGTAAAAGTGCATGAAAATGGCCAATTTACTCACTCTGAGTTCTCAAAAAGGGTTTCTTCACCCCGGGAAGTTAATTAAATACCATTTGGAGGCATTTAATGTTCCAGCAAAAACGGCTGATTTTCGACAAAAGAGATAACACCCCCCCATTACGTCATGCTTCAGAAATGTGGAAAATGGTCCGTTTTCAAATGTTTTATTTTTGAACGTCAGTTCACATTTGTAGGTGGATCATCAGTGTTAGAGCTAAAATTAGCATGTCTAAAGTGATTTTCATGCTTCCAGGGGCTCGGGAAGTGAAATAAATACCATTTGGAGGCATTTAATGTTCGAGCAAAAACGGCTGATTTTCGACAAAAGAGATAACACCCCCCCATTACGTCATGCTTCAGAAATGTGGAAAATGGTCCGTTTTCAAATGTTTTATTTTTGAACGTCAGTTCACATTTGTAGGTGGATCATCAGTGTTAGAGCTAAAATTAGCATGTTTAAAGTGATTTTCATGCTTCCAGGGGCTCGGGAAGTTAATTAAATACCATTTGGAGGCATTTAATGTTCGAGCAAAAACGGCTGATTTTCGACAAAAGAGATAACACCCCCCCATTACGTCATGCTTCAGAAATGTGGAAAATGGTCAGTTTTCAAATGTTTTATTTTTGAACGTCAGTTCACATTTGTAGGTGGATCATCAGTGTTAGAGCTAAAATTAGCATGTTTAAAGTGATTTTCATGCTTCCAGGGGCCCAAAACACAAGATTTATGGAATGGGTAAAAGTGCATGAAAATGGCCAATTTACTCACTCTGAGTTCTCAAAAAGGGTTTCTTCACCCCGGGAAGTTAATTAAATACCATTTGGAGGCATTTAATGTTCCAGCAAAAACGGCTGATTTTCGACAAAAGAGATAACACCCCCCCATTACGTCATGCTTCAGAAATGTGGAAAATGGTCCTTTTTCAAATGTTTTATTTTTGAACGTCAGTTCACATTTGTAGGTGGATCATCAGTGTTAGAGCTAAAATTAGCATGTTTAAAGTGATTTTCATGCTTCCAGGGGCTCGGGAAGTGAAATAAATACCATTTGGAGGCATTTAATGTTCGAGCAAAAACGGCTGATTTTCGACAAAAGAGATAACACCCCCCCATTACGTCATGCTTCAGAAATGTGGAAAATGGTCCGTTTTCAAATGTTTTATTTTTGAACGTCAGTTCACATTTGTAGGTGGATCATCAGTGTTAGAGCTAAAATTAGCATGTTTAAAGTGATTTTCATGCTTCCAGGGGCTCGGGAAGTTAATTAAATACCATTTGGAGGCATTTAATGTTCGAGCAAAAACGGCTGATTTTCGACAAAAGAGATAACACCCCCCCATTACGTCATGCTTCAGAAATGTGGAAAATGGTCCGTTTTCAAATGTTTTATTTTTGAACGTCAGTTCACATTTGTAGGTGGATCATCAGTGTTAGAGCTAAAATTAGCATGTTTAAAGTGATTTTCATGCTTCCAGGGGCTCGGGAAGTTAATTAAATACCATTTGGAGGCATTTAATGTTCGAGCAAAAACGGCTGATTTTCGACAAAAGAGATAACACCCCCCCATTACGTCATGCTTCAGAAATGTGGAAAATGGTCCGTTTTCAAATGTTTTATTTTTGAACTTCAGTTCACATTTGTAGGTGGATCATCAGTGTTAGAGCTAAAATTAGCATGTTTAAAGTGATTTTCATGCTTCCAGGGGCTCGGGAAGTGAAATAAATACCATTTGGAGGCATTTAATGTTCGAGCAAAAACGGTTGATTTTCGACAAAAGAGATAACACCCCCCCATTACGTCATGCTTCAGAAATGTGGAAAATGGTCCGTTTTCAAATGTTTTATTTTTGAACGTCAGTTCACATTTGTAGGTGGATCATCAGTGTTAGAGCTAAAATTAGCATGTTTAAAGTGATTTTCATGCTTCCAGGGGCTCGGGAAGTGAAATAAATACCATTTGGAGGCATTTAATGTTCGAGCAAAAACGGCTGATTTTCGACAAAAGAGATAACACCCCCCCATTACGTCATGCTTCAGAAATGTGGAAAATGGTCCGTTTTCAAATGTTTTATTTTTGAACGTCAGTTCACATTTGTAGGTGGATCATCAGTGTTAGAGCTAAAATTAGCATGTTTAAAGTGATTTTCATGCTTCCAGGGGCTCGGGAAGTGAAATAAATACCATTTGGAGGCATTTAATGTTCGAGCAAAAACGGCTGATTTTTGACAAAAGAGATAACACCCCCCCATTACGTCATGCTTCAGAAATGTGGAAAATGGTCCTTTTTCAAATGTTTTATTTTTGAACGTCAGTTCACATTTGTAGGTGGATCATCAGTGTTAGAGCTAAAATTAGCATGTTTAAAGTGATTTTCATGCTTCCAGGGGCTCGGGAAGTTAATTAAATACCATTTGGAGGCATTTAATGTTCGAGCAAAAACGGCTGATTTTCGACAAAAGAGATAACACCCCCCCATTACGTCATGCTTCAGAAATGTGGAAAATGGTCCGTTTTCAAATGTTTTATTTTTGAACGTCAGTTCACATTTGTAGGTGGATCATCAGTGTTAGAGCTAAAATTAGCATGTTTAAAGTGATTTTCATGCTTCCAGGGGCCCAAAACACAAGATTTATGGAATGGTTAAAAGTGCATGAAAATGGCCAATTTACTCACTCTGAGTTCTCAAAAAGGGTTTCTTCACCCCGGGAAGTGAAATAAATACCATTTGGAGGCATTTAATGTTCGAGCAAAAACGGCTGATTTTCGACAAAAGAGATAACACCCCCCCATTACGTCATGCTTCAGAAATGTGGAAAATGGTCCGTTTTCAAATGTTTTATTTTTGAACGTCAGTTCACATTTGTAGGTGGATCATCAGTGTTAGAGCTAAAATTAGCATGTTTAAAGTGATTTTCATGCTTCCAGGGGCTCGGGAAGTTAATTAAATACCATTTGGAGGCATTTAATGTTCGAGCAAAAACGGCTGATTTTCGACAAAAGAGATAACTCCCCCCCCATTACGTCATGCTTCAGAAATGTGGAAAATGGTCCGTTTTCAAATGTTTTATTTTTGAACGTCAGTTCACATTTGTAGGTGGATCATCAGTGTTAGAGCTAAAATTAGCATGTTTAAAGTGATTTTCATGCTTCCAGGGGCTCGGGAAGTGAAATAAATACCATTTGGAGGCATTTAATGTTCGAGCAAAAACGGCTGATTTTCGACAAAAGAGATAACACCCCCCCATTACGTCATGCTTCAGAAATGTGGAAAATGGTCCGTTTTCAAATGTTTTATTTTTGAACGTCAGTTCACATTTGTAGGTGGATCATCAGTGTTAGAGCTAAAATTAGCATGTTTAAAGTGATTTTCATGCTTCCAGGGGCCCAAAACACAAGATTTATGGAATGGTTAAAAGTGCATGAAAATGGCCAATTTACTCACTCTGAGTTCTCAAAAAGGGTTTCTTCACCCCGGGAAGTTAATTAAATACCATTTGGAGGCATTTAATGTTCGAGCAAAAACGGCTGATTTTCGACAAAAGAGCTAACACCCCCCCATTATGTGATGCTTCAGAAATGTGGAAAATGGTCCGTTTTCAAATGTTTTATTTTTGAACGTCAGTTCACATTTGTAGGTGGATCATCAGTGTTAGAGCTAAAATTAGCATGTTTAAAGTGATTTTCATGCTTCCAGGGGCCCAAAACACAAGATTTATGGAATGGTTAAAAGTGCATGAAAATGGCCAATTTACTCACTCTGAGTTCTCAAAAAGGGTTTCTTCACCCCGGGCAGTTAATTAAATACCATTTGGAGGCATTTAATGTTCCAGCAAAAACGGCTGATTTTCGACAAAAGAGATAACACCCCCCCATTACGTCATGCTTCAGAAATGTGGAAAATGGTCCTTTTTCAAATGTTTTATTTTTGAACGTCAGTTCACATTTGTAGGTGGATCATCAGTGTTAGAGCTAAAATTAGCATGTTTAAAGTGATTTTCATGCTTCCAGGGGCTCGGGAAGTGAAATAAATACCATTTGGAGGCATTTAATGTTCGAGCAAAAACGGCTGATTTTCGACAAAAGAGATAACACCCCCCCATTACGTCATGCTTCAGAAATGTGGAAAATGGTCCGTTTTCAAATGTTTTATTTTTGAACGTCAGTTCACATTTGTAGGTGGATCATCAGTGTTAGAGCTAAAATTAGCATGTTTAAAGTGATTTTCATGCTTCCAGGGGCTCGGGAAGTGAAATAAATATCATTTGGAGGCATTTAATGTTCGAGCAAAAATGGCTGATTTTTGACAAAAGAGATAACACCCCCCCCCATTACCTCATGCTTCAGAAATGTGGAAAATGGTCCTTTTTCAAATGTTTTATTTTTGAACGTCAGTTCATATTTGTAGGTGGATCATCAGTGTTAGAGCTAAAATTAGCATGTTTAAAGTGATTTTCATGCTTCCAGGGGCTCGGGAAGTTAATTAAATACCATTTGGAGGCATTTAATGTTCGAGCAGAAACGGCTGATTTTCGACAAAAGAGATAACACCCCCCCATTACGTCATGCTTCAGAAATGTGGAAAATGGTCCGTTTTCAAATGTTTTATTTTTGAACGTCAGTTCACATTTGTAGGTGGATCATCAGTGTTAGAGCTAAAATTAGCATGTTTAAAGTGATTTTCATGCTTCCAGGGGCCCAAAACACAAGATTTATGGAATGGTTAAAAGTGCATGAAAATGGCCAATTTACTCAACTCTGAGTTCTCAAAAAGGGTTTCTTCACCCCGGGAAGTGAAATAAATACCATTTGGAGGCATTTAATGTTCGAGCAAATTCGGCTGATTTTCGACAAAAGAGATAACACCCCCCCATTACGTCATGCTTCAGAAATGTGGAAAATGGTCCGTTTTCAAATGTTTTATTTTTGAACGTCAGTTCACATTTGTAGGTGGATCATCAGTGTTAGAGCTCAAATTAGCATGTTTAAAGTGATTTTCATGCTTCCAGGGGCTCGGGAAGTTAATTAAATACCATTTGGAGGCATTTAATGTTCGAGCAAAAACGGCTGATTTTCGACAAAAGAGATAACACCCCCCCATTACGTCATGCTTCAGAAATGTGGAAAATGGTCCGTTTTCAAATGTTTTATTTTTGAACGTCAGTTCACATTTGTAGGTGGATCATCAGTGTTAGAGCTAAAATTAGCATGTTTAAAGTGATTTTCATGCTTCCAGGGGCTCGGGAAGTGAAATAAATACCATTTGGAGGCATTTAATGTTCGAGCAAAAACGGCTGATTTTCGACAAAAGAGATAACACCCCCCATTACGTCATGCTTCAGAAATGTGGAAAATGGTCCGTTTTCAAATGTTTTATTTTTGAACGTCAGTTCACATTTGTAGGTGGATCATCAGTGTTAGAGCTAAAATTAGCATGTTTAAAGTGATTTTCATGCTTCCAGGGGTTCGGGAAGTTAATTAAATACCATTTGGAGGCATTTAATGTTCGAGCAAAAACGGCTGATTTTCGACAAAAGAGATAACACCCCCCCATTACGTCATGCTTCAGAAATGTGGAAAATGGTCCGTTTTCAAATGTTTTATTTTTGAACGTCAGTTCACATTTGTAGGTGGATCATCAGTGTTAGAGCTAAAATTAGCATGTTTAAAGTGATTTTCATGCTTCCAGGGGCCCAAAACACAAGATTTATGGAATGGTTAAAAGTGCATGAAAATGGCCAATTTACTCACTCTGAGTTCTCAAAAAGGGTTTCTTCACCCCGGGAAGTTAATTAAATACCATTTGGAGGCATTTAATGTTCGAGCAAAAACGGCTGATTTTCGACAAAAGAGCTAACACCCCCCCATTACGTCATGCTTCAGAAATGTGGAAAATGGTCCGTTTTCAAATGTTTTATTTTTGAACGTCAGTTCACATTTGTAGGTGGATCATCAGTGTTAGAGCTAAAATTAGCATGTTTAAAGTGATTTTCATGCTTCCAGGGGCTCGGGAAGTTAATTAAATACCATTTGGAGGCATTTAATGTTCGAGCAAAAACGGCTGATTTTCGACAAAAGAGATAACACCCCCCCATTACGTCATGCTTCAGAAATGTGGAAAATGGTCCGTTTTCAAATGTTTTATTTTTGAACGTCAGTTCACATTTGTAGGTGGATCATCAGTGTTAGAGCTAAAATTAGCATGTTTAAAGTGATTTTCATGCTTCCAGGGGCTCGGGAAGTTAATTAAATACCATTTGGAGGCATTTAATGTTCGAGCAAAAACGGCTGATTTTCGACAAAAGAGAAAACACCCCCCCATTACGTCATGCTTCAGAAATGTGGAAAATGGTCCGTTTTCAAATGTTTTATTTTTGAACGTCAGTTCACATTTGTAGGTGGATCATCAGTGTTAGAGCTAAAATTAGCATGTTTAAAGTGATTTTCATGCTTCCAGGGGCTCGGGAAGTTAATTAAATACCATTTGGAGGCATTTAATGTTCGAGCAAAAACGGCTGATTTTCGACAAAAGAGATAACACCCCCCCATTACGTCATGCTTCAGAAATGTGGAAAATGGTCCGTTTTCAAATGTTTTATTTTTGAACGTCAGTTCACATTTGTAGGTGGATCATCAGTGTTAGAGCTAAAATTAGCATGTTTAAAGTGATTTTCATGCTTCCAGGGGCCCAAAACACAAGATTTATGGAATGGTTAAAAGTGCATGAAAATGGCCAATTTACTCACTCTGAGTTCTCAAAAAGGGTTTCTTCACCCCGGAAAGTTAATTAAATACCATTTGGAGGCATTTAATGTTCAAGCAAAAACGGCTGATTTTCGACAAAAGAGATAACACCCCCCCATTACGTCATGCTTCAGAAATGTGGAAAATGGTCCGTTATCAAATGTTTTATTTTTGAACGTCAGTTCACATTTGTAGGTGGATCATCAGTGTTAGAGCTAAAATTAGCATGTTTAAAGTGATTTTCATGCTTCCAGGGGCTCGGGAAGTGAAATAAATACCATTTGGAGGCATTTAATGTTCGAGCAAAAACGGCTGATTTTCGACAAAAGAGATAACACCCCCTCATTACGTCATGCTTCAGAAATGTGGAAAATGGTCCGTTTTCAAATGTTTTATTTTTGAACGTCAGTTCACAATTGTAGGTGGATCATCAGTGTTAGAGCTAAAATTAGCATGTTTAAAGTGATTTTCATGCTTCCAGGGGCTCGGGAAGTTAATTAAATACCATTTGGAGGCATTTAATGTTCGAGCAAAAACGGCTGATTTTCGACAAAAGAGATAACACCCCCCCATTACGTCATGCTTCAGAAATGTGGAAAATGGTCCGTTTTCAAATGTTTTATTTTTGAACGTCAGTTCACATTTGTAGGTGGATCATCAGTGTTAGAGCTAAAATTAGCATGTTTAAAGTGATTTTCATGCTTCCAGGGGCCCAAAACACAAGATTTATGGAATGGGTAAAAGTGCATGAAAATGGCCAATTTACTCACTCTGAGTTCTCAAAAAGGGTTTCTTCACCCCGGGAAGTTAATTAAATACCATTTGGAGGCATTTAATGTTCCAGCAAAAATGGCTGATTTTCGACAAAAGAGATAACACCCCCCCATTACGTCATGCTTCAGAAATGTGGAAAATGGTCCTTTTTCAAATGTTTTATTTTGGAACGTCAGTTCACATTTGTAGGTGGATCATCAGTGTTAGAGCTAAAATTAGCATGTTTAAAGTGATTTTCATGCTTCCAGGGGCTCGGGAAGTGAAATAAATACCATTTGGAGGCATTTAATGTTCGAGCAAAAACGGCTGATTTTCGACAAAAGAGATAACACCCCCCCATTACGTGATGCTTCAGAAATGTGGAAAATGGTCCGTTTTCAAATGTTTTATTTTTGAACGTCAGTTCACATTTGTAGGTGGATCATCAGTGTTAGAGCTAAAATTAGCATGTTTAAAGTGATTTTCATGCTTCCAGGGGCTCGGGAAGTTAATTAAATACCATTTGGAGGCATTTAATGTTCGAGCAAAAACAGCTGATTTTCGACAAAAGAGATAACACCCCCCCCATTACGTCATGCTTCAAAAATGTGGAAAATGGTCCGTTTTCAAATGTTTTATTTTTGAACGTCAGTTCACATTTGTAGGTGGATCATCAGTGTTAGAGCTAAAATTAGCATGTTTAAAGTGATTTTCATGCTTCCAGGTGCTCGGGAAGTTAATTAAATACCATTTGGAGGCATTTAATGTTCGAGCAAAAACGGCTGATTTTCGACAAAAGAGATAACAACCCCCCATTACGTCATGCTTCAGAAATGTGGAAAATGGTCCGTTTTCAAATGTTTTATTTTTGAACGTCAGTTCACATTTGTAGGTGGATCATCAGTGTTAGAGCTAAAATTAGCATGTTTAAAGTGATTTTCATGCTTCCAGGGGCCCAAAACACAAGATTTATGGAATGGTTAAAAGTGCATGAAAATGGCCAATTTACTCACTCTGAGTTCTCAAAAAGGGTTTCTTCACCCCGGGAAGTGAAATAAATACCATTTGGAGGCATTTAATGTTCGAGCAAAAACGGCTGATTTTTGACAAAAGAGATAACACCCCCCCATTACGTCATGCTTCAGAAATGTGGAAAATGGTCCGTTTTCAAATGTTTTATTTTTGAACGTCAGTTCACATTTGTAGGTGGATCATCAGTGTTAGAGCTAAAATTAGCATGTTTAAAGTGATTTTCATGCTTCCAGGGGCTCGGGAAGTTAATTAAATACCATTTGGAGGCATTTAATGTTCGAGCAAAAACGGCTGATTTTCGACAAAAGAGATAACACCCCCCCATTACGTCATGCTTCAGAAATGTGGAAAATGGTCCGTTTTCAAATGTTTTATTTTTGAACGTCAGTTCACATTTGTAGGTGGATCATCAGTGTTAGAGCTAAAATTAGCATGTTTAAAGTGATTTTCATGCTTCCAGGGGCCCAAAACACAAGATTTATGGAATGGTTAAAAGTGCATGAAAATGGCCAATTTACTCACTCTGAGTTCTCAAAAAGGGTTTCTTCACCCCGGGAAGTTAATTAAATACCATTTGGAGGCATTTAATGTTCGAGCAAAAACGGCTGATTTTCGACAAAAGAGATAACACCCCCCCATTACGTCATGCTTCAGAAATGTGGAAAATGGTCCGTTTTCAAATGTTTTATTTTTGAACGTCAGTTCACATTTGTAGGTGGATCATCAGTGTTAGAGCTAAAATTAGCATGTTTAAAGTGATTTTCATGCTTCCAGGGGCTCGGGAAGTGAAATAAATACCATTTGGAGGCATTTAATGTTCGAGCAAAAACGGCTGATTTTCGACAAAAGAGATAACACCCCCCCATTACGTCATGCTTCAGAAATGTGGAAAATGGTCCGTTTTCAAATGTTTTATTTTTGAACGTCAGTTCACATTTGTAGGTGGATCATCAGTGTTAGAGCTAAAATTAGCATGTTTAAAGTGATTTTCATGCTTCCAGGGGCTCGGGAAGTTAATTAAATACCAAATGGAGGCATTTAATGTTCGAGCAAAAACGGCTGATTTTCGACAAAAGAGATAACACCCCCCCATTACGTCATGCTTCAGAAATGTGGAAAATGGTCCGTTTTCAAATGTTTTATTTTTGAAAGTCAGTTCACATTTGTAGGTGGATCATCAGTGTTAGAGCTAAAATTAGCATGTTTAAAGTGATTTTCATGCTTCCAGGGGCTCGGGAAGTTAATTAAATACCATTTGGAGGCATTTAATGTTCGAGCAAAAACGGCTGATTTTCGACAAAAGAGATAACACCCCCCCATTACGTCATGCTTCAGAAATGTGGAAAATGGTCCGTTTTCAAATGTTTTATTTTTGAACGTCAGTTCACATTTGTAGGTGGATCATCAGTGTTAGAGCTAAAATTAGCATGTTTAAAGTGATTTTCATGCTTCCAGGGGCTCGGGAAGTTAATTAAATACCATTTGGAGGCATTTAATGTTCGAGCAAAAACGGCTGATTTTCGACAAAAGAGATAACACCCCCCCATTACGTCATGCTTCAGAAATGTGGAATATGGTCCGTTTTCAAATGTTTTATTTTTCAACGTCAGTTCACATTTGTAGGTGGATCATCAGTGTTAGAGCTAAAATTAGCATGTTTAAAGTGATTTTCATGCTTCCAGGGGCCCAAAACACAAGATTTATGGAATGGTTAAAAGTGCATGAAAATGGCCAATTTACTCACTCTGAGTTCTCAAAAAGGGTTTCTTCACCCCGGGAAGTTAATTAAATACCATTTGGAGGCATTTAATGTTCGAGCAAAAACGGTTGATTTTCGACAAAAGAGATAACACCCCCCCATTACGTCATGCTTTAGAAATGTGGAAAATGGTCCGTTTTCAAATGTTTTATTTTTGAACGTCAGTTCACATTTGTAGGTGGATCATCAGTGTTAGAGCTAAAATTAGCATGTTTAAAGTGATTTTCATGCTTCCAGGGGCTCGGGAAGTTAATTAAATACCATTTGGAGGCATTTAATGTTCGAGCAAAAACGGCTGATTTTCGACAAAAGAGATAACACCCCCCCATTACGTCATGCTTCAGAAATGTGGAAAATGGTCCGTTTTCAAATGTTTTATTTTTGAACGTCAGTTCACATTTGTAGGTGGATCATCAGTGTTAGAGCTAAAATTAGCATGTTTAAAGTGATTTTCATGCTTCCAGGGGCTCGGGAAGTTAATTAAATACCATTTGGAGGCATTTAATGTTCAAGCAAAAACGGCTGATTTTCGACAAAAGAGATAACACCCCCCCATTACGTCATGCTTCAGAAATGTGGAAAATGGTCCGTTTTCAAATGTTTTATTTTTGAACGTCAGTTCACATTTGTAGGTGGATCATCAGTGTTAGAGCTAAAATTAGCATGTTTAAAGTGATTTTCATGCTTCCAGGGGCTCGGGAAGTTAATTAAATACCATTTGGAGGCATTTAATGTTCGAGCAAAAACGGCTGATTTTCGACAAAAGAGATAACACCCCCCCATTACGTCATGCTTCAGAAATTTGGAAAATGGTCCGTTTTCAAATGTTTTATTTTTGAACGTCAGTTCACATTTGTAGGTGGATCATCAGTGTTAGAGCTAAAATTAGCATGTTTAATGTGATTTTCATGCTTCCAGGGGCCCAAAACACAAGATTTATGGAATGGTTAAAAGTGCATGAAAATGGCCAATTTACTCACTCTGAGTTCTCAAAAAGGGTTTCTTCACCCCGGGAAGTTAATTAAATACCATTTGGAGGCATTTAATGTTCGAGCAAAAACGGCTGATTTTCGACAAAAGAGATAACACCCCCCATTACGTCATGCTTCAGAAATGTGGAAAATGGTCCGTTTTCAAATGTTTTATTTTTGAACGTCAGTTCACATTTGTAGGTGGATCATCAGTGTTAGAGCTAAAATTAGCATGTTTAAAGTGATTTTCATGCTTCCAGGGGCTCGGGAAGTTAATTAAATACCATTTGGAGGCATTTAATGTTCGAGCAAAAACGGCTGATTTTCGACAAAAGAGATAACACCCCCCCATTACGTCATGCTTCAGAAATGTGGAAAATGGTCCGTTTTCAAATGTTTTATTTTTGAACGTCAGTTCACATTTGTAGGTGGATCATCAGTGTTAGAGCTAAAATTAGCATGTTTAAAGTGATTTTCATGCTTCCAGGGGCCCAAAACACAAGATTTATGGAATGGTTAAAAGTGCATGAAAATGGCCAATTTACTCACTCTGAGTTCTCAAAAAGGGTTTCTTCACCCCAGGAAGTTAATTAAATACCATTTGGAGGCATTTAATGTTCGAGCAAAAACGGCTGATTTTCGACAAAAGAGATAACACCCCCCCATTACGTCATGCTTCAGAAATGTGGAAAATGGTCCGTTTTCAAATGTTTTATTTTTGAACGTCAGTTCACATTTGTAGGTGGATCATCAGTGTTAGAGCTAAAATTAGCATGTCTAAAGTGATTTTCATGCTTCCAGGGGCTCGGGAAGTGAAATAAATACCATTTGGAGGCATTTAATGTTCGAGCAAAAACGGCTGATTTTCGACAAAAGAGATAACACCCCCCCATTACGTCATGCTTCAGAAATGTGGAAAATGGTCCGTTTTCAAATGTTTTATTTTTGAACGTCAGTTCACATTTGTAGGTGGATCATCAGTGTTAGAGCTAAAATTAGCATGTTTAAAGTGATTTTCATGCTTCCAGGGGCTCGGGAAGTTAATTAAATACCATTTGGAGGCATTTAATGTTCGAGCAAAAACAGCTGATTTTCGACAAAAGAGATAACACCCCCCCATTACGTCATGCTTCAGAAATGTGGAAAATGGTCCGTTTTCAAATGTTTTATTTTTGAACGTCAGTTCACATTTGTAGGTGGATCATCAGTGTTAGAGCTAAAATTAGCATGTTTAAAGTGATTTTCATGCTTCCAGGGGCCCAAAACACAAGATTTATGGAATGGGTAAAAGTGCATGAAAATGGCCAATTTACTCACTCTGAGTTCTCAAAAAGGGTTTCTTCACCCCGGGAAGTTAATTAAATACCATTTGGAGGCATTTAATGTTCCAGCAAAAACGGCTGATTTTCGACAAAAGAGATAACACCCCCCCATTACGTCATGCTTCAGAAATGTGGAAAATGGTCCTTTTTCAAATGTTTTATTTTTGAACGTCAGTTCACATTTGTAGGTGGATCATCAGTGTTAGAGCTAAAATTAGCATGTTTAAAGTGATTTTCATGCTTCCAGGGGCTCGGGAAGTGAAATAAATACCATTTGGAGGCATTTAATGTTCGAGCAAAAACGGCTGATTTTCGACAAAAGAGATAACACCCCCCCATTACGTCATGCTTCAGAAATGTGGAAAATGGTCCGTTTTCAAATGTTTTATTTTTGAACGTCAGTTCACATTTGTAGGTGGATCATCAGTGTTAGAGCTAAAATTAGCATGTTTAAAGTGATTTTCATGCTTCCAGGGGCTCGGGAAGTTAATTAAATACCATTTGGAGGCATTTAATGTTCGAGCAAAAACGGCTGATTTTCGACAAAAGAGATAACACCCCCCCATTACGTCATGCTTCAGAAATGTGGAAAATGGTCCGTTTTCAAATGTTTTATTTTTGAACGTCAGTTCACATTTGTAGGTGGATCATCAGTGTTAGAGCTAAAATTAGCATGTTTAAAGTGATTTTCATGCTTCCAGGGGCTCGGGAAGTTAATTAAATACCATTTGGAGGCATTTAATGTTCGAGCAAAAACGGCTGATTTTCGACAAAAGAGATAACACCCCCCCATTACGTCATGCTTCAGAAATGTGGAAAATGGTCCGTTTTCAAATGTTTTATCTTTGAACGTCAGTTCACATTTGTAGGTGGATCATCAGTGTTAGAGCTAAAATTAGCATGTTTAAAGTGATTTTCATGCTTCCAGGGGCCCAAAACACAAGATTTATGGAATGGTTAAAAGTGCATGAAAATGGCCAATTTACTCACTCTGAGTTCTCAAAAAGGGTTTCTTCACCCCGGGAAGTGAAATAAATACCATTTGGAGGCATTTAATGTTCGAGCAAAAACGGCTGATTTTCGACAAAAGAGCTAACACCCCCCCATTATGTCATGCTTCAGAAATGTGGAAAATGGTCCGTTTTCAAATGTTTTATTTTTGAACGTCAGTTCACATTTGTAGGTGGATCATCAGTGTTAGAGCTAAAATTAGCATGTTTAAAGTGATTTTCATGCTTCCAGGGGCCCAAAACACAAGATTTATGGAATGGTTAAAAGTGCATGAAAATGGCCAATTTACTCACTCTGAGTTCTCAAAAAGGGTTTCTTCACCCCGGGCAGTTAATTAAATACCATTTGGAGGCATTTAATGTTCCAGCAAAAACGGCTGATTTTCGACAAAAGAGATAACACCCCCCCATTACGTCATGCTTCAGAAATGTGGAAAATGGTCCGTTTTCAAATGTTTTATTTTTGAACGTCAGTTCACATTTGTAGGTGGATCATCAGTGTTAGAGCTAAAATTAGCATGTTTAAAGTGATTTTCATGCTTCCAGGGGCTCGGGAAGTGAAATAAATACCATTTGGAGGCATTTAATGTTCGAGCAAAAACGGCTGATTTTCGACAAAAGAGATAACACCCCCCCATTACGTCATGCTTCAGAAATGTGGAAAATGGTCCGTTTTCAAATGTTTTATTTTTGAACGTCAGTTCACATTTGTAGGTGGATCATCAGTGTTAGAGCTAAAATTAGCATGTTTAAAGTGATTTTCATGCTTCCAGGGGCTCGGGAAGTTAATTAAATACCATTTGGAGGCATTTAATGTTCGAGCAAAAACGGCTGATTTTCGACAAAAGAGATAACACCCCCCCATTACGTCATGCTTCAGAAATGTGGAAAATGGTCCGTTTTCAAATGTTTTATTTTTGAACGTCAGTTCACATTTGTAGGTGGATCATCAGTGTTAGAGCTAAAATTAGCATGTTTAAAGTGATTTTCATGCTTCCAGGGGCTCGGGAAGTTAATTAAATACCATTTGGAGGCATTTAATGTTCGAGCAAAAACGGCTGATTTTCGACAAAAGAGATAACACCCCCCCATTACGTCATGCTTCAGAAATGTGGAAAATGGTCCGTTTTCAAATGTTTTATTTTTGAACGTCAGTTCACATTTGTAGGTGGATCATCAGTGTTAGAGCTAAAATTAGCATGTTTAAAGTGATTTTCATGCTTCCAGGGGCCCAAAACACAAGATTTATGGAATGGTTAAAAGTGCATGAAAATGGCCAATTTACTCACTCTGAGTTCTCAAAAAGGGTTTCTTCACCCCGGGAAGTGAAATAAATACCATTTGGAGGCATTTAATGTTCGAGCAAAAACGGCTGATTTTCGACAAAAGAGCTAACACCCCCCCATTATGTCATGCTTCAGAAATGTGGAAAATGGTCCGTTTTCAAATGTTTTATTTTTGAACGTCAGTTCACATTTGTAGGTGGATCATCAGTGTTAGAGCTAAAATTAGCATGTTTAAAGTGATTTTCCTGCTTCCAGGGGCCCAAAACACAAGATTTATGGAATGGTTAAAAGTGCATGAAAATGGCCAATTTACTCACTCTGAGTTCTCAAAAAGCGTTTCTTCACCCCGGGCAGTTAATTAAATACCATTTGGAGGCATTTAATGTTCGAGCAAAAACGGCTGATTTTCGACAAAAGAGATAACACCCCCCCATTACGTCATGCTTCAGAAATGTGGAAAATGGTCCATTTTCAAATGTTTTATTTTTGAACGTCAGTTCACATTTGTAGGTGGATCATCAGTGTTAGAGCTAAAATTAGCATGTTTAAAGTGATTTTCATGCTTCCAGGGGCCCAAAACACAAGATTTATGGAATGGGTAAAAGTGCATGAAAATGGCCAATTTACTCACTCTGAGTTCTCAAAAAGGGTTTCTTCACCCCGGGAAGTTAATTAAATACCATTTGGAGGCATTTAATGTTCCAGCAAAAACGGCTGATTTTCGACAAAAGAGATAACACCCCCCCATTACGTCATGCTTCAGAAATGTGGAAAATGGTCCGTTTTCAAATGTTTTATTTTTGAACGTCAGTTCACATTTGTAGGTGGATCATCAGTGTTAGAGCTAAAATTAGCATGTCTAAAGTGATTTTCATGCTTCCAGGGGCTCGGGAAGTGAAATAAATACCATTTGGAGGCATTTAATGTTCGAGCAAAAACGGCTGATTTTCGACAAAAGAGATAACACCCCCCCATTACGTCATGCTTCGGAAATGTGGAAAATGGTCCGTTTTCAAATGTTTTATTTTTGAACGTCAGTTCACATTTGTAGGTGGATCATCAGTGTTAGAGCTAAAATTAGCATGTTTAAAGTGATTTTCATGCTTCCAGGGGCTCGGGAAGTTAATTAAATACCATTTGGAGGCATTTAATGTTCGAGCAAAAACGGCTGATTTTCGACAAAAGAGATAACACCCCCCCATTACGTCATGCTTCAGAAATGTGGAAAATGGTCCGTTTTCAAATGTTTTATTTTTGAACGTCAGTTCACATTTGTAGGTGGATCATCAGTGTTAGAGCTAAAATTAGCATGTTTAAAGTGATTTTCATGCTTCCAGGGGCTCGGGAAGTTAATTAAATACCATTTGGAGGCATTTAATGTTCGAGCAAAAACGGCTGATTTTCGACAAAAGAGATAACACCCCCCCATTACGTCATGCTTCAGAAATGTGGAAAATGGTCCGTTTTCAAATGTTTTATTTTTGAACGTCAGTTCACATTTGTAGGTGGATCATCAGTGTTAGAGCTAAAATTAGCATGTTTAAAGTGATTTTCATGCTTCCAGGGGCTCGGGAAGTTAATTAAATACCATTTGGAGGCATTTAATGTTCGAGCAAAAACGGCTGATTTTCGACAAAAGAGATAACACCCCCCCATTACGTCATGCTTCAGAAATGTGGAAAATGGTCCGTTTTCAAATGTTTTATTTTTGAACATCAGTTCACATTTGTAGGTGGATCATCAGTGTTAGAGCTAAAATTAGCATGTTTAAAGTGATTTTCATGCTTCCAGGGGCCCAAAACACAAGATTTATGGAATGGTTAAAAGTGCATGAAAATGGCCAATTTACTCACTCTGAGTTCTCAAAAAGGGTTTCTTCACCCCGGGAAGTGAAATAAATACCATTTGGAGGCATTTAATGTTCGAGCAAAAACGGCTAATTTTCGACAAAAGAGCTAACACCCCCCCATTATGTCATGCTTCAGAAATGTGGAAAATGGTCCGTTTTCAAATGTTTTATTTTTGAACGTCAGTTCACATTTGTAGGTGGATCATCAGTGTTAGAGCTAAAATTAGCATGTTTAAAGTGATTTTCATGCTTCCAGGGGCCCAAAACACAAGATTTATGGAATGGTTAAAAGTGCATGAAAATGGCCAATTTACTCACTCTGAGTTCTCAAAAAGCGTTTCTTCACCCCGGGCAGTTAATTAAATACCATTTGGAGGCATTTAATGTTCGAGCAAAAACGGCTGATTTTCGACAAAAGAGATAACACCCCCCCATTACGTCATGCTTCAGAAATGTGGAAAATGGTCCGTTTTCAAATGTTTTATTTTTGAACGTCAGTTCACATTTGTAGGTGGATCATCAGTGTTAGAGCTAAAATTAGCATGTTTAAAGTGATTTTCATGCTTCCAGGGGCCCAAAACACAAGATTTATGGAATGGGTAAAAGTGCATGAAAATGGCCAATTTACTCACTCTGAGTTCTCAAAAAGGGTTTCTTCACCCCGGGAAGTTAATTAAATACCATTTGGAGGCATTTAATGTTCCAGCAAAAACGGCTGATTTTCGACAAAAGAGATAACACCCCCCCATTACGTCATGCTTCAGAAATGTGGAAAATGGTCCTTTTTCAAATGTTTTATTTTTGAACGTCAGTTCACATTTGTAGGTGGATCATCAGTGTTAGAGCTAAAATTAGCATGTTTAAAGTGATTTTCATGCTTCCAGGGGCTCGGGAAGTGAAATAAATACCATTTGGAGGCATTTAATGTTCGAGCAAAAACGGCTGATTTTCGACAAAAGAGATAACACCCCCCCATTACGTCATGCTTCAGAAATGTGGAAAATGGTCCGTTTTCAAATGTTTTATTTTTGAACGTCAGTTCACATTTGTAGGTGGATCATCAGTGTTAGAGCTAAAATTAGCATGTTTAAAGTGATTTTCATGCTTCCAGGGGCTCAGGAAGTTAATTAAATACCATTTGGAGGCATTTAATGTTCGAGCAAAAACGGCTGATTTTCGACAAAAGAGATAACACCCCCCCATTACGTCATGCTTCAGAAATGTGGAAAATGGTCCGTTTTCAAATGTTTTATTTTTGAACGTCAGTTCACATTTGTAGGTGGATCATCAGTGTTAGAGCTAAAATTAGCATGTTTAAAGTGATTTTCATGCTTCCAGGGGCCCAAAACACAAGATTTATGGAATGGGTAAAAGTGCATGAAAATGGCCAATTTACTCACTCTGAGTTCTCAAAAAGGGTTTCTTCACCCCGGGAAGTTAATTAAATACCATTTGGAGGCATTTAATGTTCCAGCAAAAACGGCTGATTTTCGACAAAAGAGATAACACCCCCCCATTACGTCATGCTTCAGAAATGTGGAAAATGGTCCTTTTTCAAATGTTTTATTTTTGAACGTCAGTTCACATTTGTAGGTGGATCATCAGTGTTAGAGCTAAAATTAGCATGTTTAAAGTGATTTTCATGCTTCCAGGGGCTCGGGAAGTGAAATAAATACCATTTGGAGGCATTTAATGTTCGAGCAAAAACGGCTGATTTTCGACAAAAGAGATAACACCCCCCCATTACGTCATGCTTCAGAAATGTGGAAAATGGTCCGTTTTCAAATGTTTTATTTTTGAACGTCAGTTCACATTTGTAGGTGGATCATCAGTGTTAGAGCTAAAATTAGCATGTTTAAAGTGATTTTCATGCTTCCAGGGGCTCGGGAAGTTAATTAAATACCATTTGGAGGCATTTAATGTTCGAGCAAAAACGGCTGATTTTCGACAAAAGAGATAACACCCCCCCATTACGTCATGCTTCAGAAATGTGGAAAATGGTCCGTTTTCAAATGTTTTATTTTTGAACGTCAGTTCACATTTGTAGGTGGATCATCAGTGTTAGAGCTAAAATTAGCATGTTTAAAGTGATTTTCATGCTTCCAGGGGCTCGGGAAGTTAATTAAATACCATTTGGAGGCATTTAATGTTCGAGCAAAAACGGCTGATTTTCGACAAAAGAGATAACACCCCCCCATTACGTCATGCTTCAGAAATGTGGAAAATGGTCCGTTTTCAAATGTTTTATTTTTGAACGTCAGTTCACATTTGTAGGTGGATCATCAGTGTTAGAGCTAAAATTAGCATGTTTAAAGTGATTTTCATGCTTCCAGGGGCCCAAAACACAAGATTTATGGAATGGTTAAAAGTGCATGAAAATGGCCAATTTACTCACTCTGAGTTCTCAAAAAGGGTTTCTTCACCCCGGGAAGTGAAATAAATACCATTTGGAGGCATTTAATGTTCGAGCAAAAACGGCTGATTTTCGACAAAAGAGCTAACACCCCCCCATTACGTCATGCTTCAGAAATGTGGAAAATGGTCCGTTTTCAAATGTTTTATTTTTGAACGTCAGTTCACATTTGTAGGTGGATCATCAGTGTTAGAGCTAAAATTAGCATGTTTAAAGTGATTTTCATGCTTCCAGGGGCCCAAAACACAAGATTTATGGAATGGTTAAAAGTGCATGAAAATGGCCAATTTACTCACTCTGAGTTCTCAAAAAGGGTTTCTTCACCCCGGGAACTTAATTAAATACCATTTGGAGGCATTTAATGTTCGAGCAAAAACGGCTGATTTTCGACAAAAGAGATAACACCCCCCCATTACGTCATGCTTCAGAAATGTGGAAAATGGTCCTTTTTCAAATGTTTTATTTTTGAACGTCAGTTCACATTTGTAGGTGGATCATCAGTGTTAGAGCTAAAATTAGCATGTTTAAAGTGATTTTCATGCTTCCAGGGGCTCGGGAAGTGAAATAAATACCATTTGGAGGCATTTAATGTTCGAGCAAAAACGGCTGATTTTCGACAAAAGAGATAACACCCCCCCATTACGTCATGCTTCAGAAATGTGGAAAATGGTCCGTTTTCAAATGTTTTATTTTTGAACGTCAGTTCACATTTGTAGGTGGATCATCAGTGTTAGAGCTAAAATTAGCATGTTTAAAGTGATTTTCATGCTTCCAGGGGCTCGGGAAGTGAAATAAATACCATTTGGAGGCATTTAATGTTCGAGCAAAAACAGCTGATTTTCGACAAAAGAGATAACACCCCCCCCATTACGTCATGCTTCAGAAATGTGGAAAATGGTCCGTTTTCAAATGTTTTATTTTTGAACGTCAGTTCACATTTGTAGGTGGATCATCAGTGTTAGAGCTAAAATTAGCATGTTTAAAGTGATTTTCATGCTTCCAGGGGCCCAAAACACAAGATTTATGGAATGGTTAAAAGTGCATGAAAATGGCCAATGTACTCACTCTGAGTTCTCAAAAAGGGTTTCTTCACCCCGGGAAGTGAAATAAATACCATTTGGAGGCATTTAATGTTCGAGCAAAAACGGCTGATTTTCGACAAAAGAGATAACACCCCCCCATTACGTCATGCTTCAGAAATGTGGAAAATGGTCCGTTTTCAAATGTTTTATTTTTGAACGTCAGTTCACATTTGTAGGTGGATCATCAGTGTTAGAGCTAAAATTAGCATGTTTAAAGTGATTTTCATGCTTCCAGGGGCTCGGGAAGTTAATTAAATACCATTTGGAGGCATTTAATGTTCGAGCAAAAACGGCTGATTTTCGACAAAAGAGATAACACCCCCCCATTACGTCATGCTTCAGAAATGTGGAAAATGGTCTGTTTTCAAATGTTTTATTTTTGAACGTCAGTTCACATTTGTAGGTGGATCATCAGTGTTAGAGCTAAAATTAGCATGTTTAAAGTGATTTTCATGCTTCCAGGGGCCCAAAACACAAGATTTATGGAATGGTTAAAAGTGCATGAAAATGGCCAATTTACTCACTCTGAGTTCTCAAAAAGGGTTTCTTCACCCCGGGAAGTTAATTAAATACCATTTGGAGGCATTTAATGTTCGAGCAAAAACGGCTGATTTTCGACAAAAGAGATAACACCCCCCCATTACGTCATGCTTCAGAAATGTGGAAAATGGTCCGTTTTCAAATGTTTTATTTTTGAACGTCAGTTCACATTTGTAGGTGGATCATCAGTGTTAGAGCTAAAATTAGCATGTTTAAAGTGATTTTCATGCTTCCAGGGGCTCGGGAAGTGAAATAAATACCATTTGGAGGCATTTAATGTTCAAGCAAAAACGGCTGATTTTCGACAAAAGAGATAACACCCCCCCATTACGTCATGCTTCAGAAATGTGGAAAATGGTCAGTTTTCAAATGTTTTATTTTTGAACGTCAGTTCACATTTGTAGGTGGATCATCAGTGTTAGAGCTAAAATTAGCATGTTTAAAGTGATTTTCATGCTTCCAGGGGCTCGGGAAGTTAATTAAATACCAAATGGAGGCATTTAATGTTCGAGCAAAAACGGCTGATTTTCGACAAAAGAGATAACATCCCCCCATTACGTCATGCTTCAGAAATGTGGAAAATGGTCCGTTTTCAAATGTTTTATTTTTGAACGTCAGTTCACATTTGTAGGTGGATCATCAGTGTTAGAGCTAAAATTAGCATGTTTAAAGTGATTTTCATGCTTCCAGGGGCCCAAAACACAAGATTTATGGAATGGTTAAAAGTGCATGAAAATGGCCAATTTACTCACTCTGAGTTCTCAAAAAGGGTTTCTTCACCCCGGGAAGTTAATTAAATACCATTTGGAGGCATTTAATGTTCCAGCAAAAACGGCTGATTTTCGACAAAAGAGATAACACCCCCCCATTACGTCATGTTTCAGAAATGTGGAAAATGGTCCGTTTTCAAATGTTTTATTTTTGAACGTCAGTTCACATTTGTAGGTGGATCATCAGTGTTAGAGCTAAAATTAGCATGTTTAAAGTGATTTTCATGCTTCCAGGGGCTCGGGAAGTTAATTAAATACCATTTGGAGGCATTTAATGTTCGAGCAAAAACGGCTGATTTTCGACAAAAGAGATAACACCCCCCCATTACGTCATGCTTCAGAAATGTGGAAAATGGTCCGTTTTCAAATGTTTTATTTTTGAACGTCAGTTCACATTTGTAGGTGGATCATCAGTGTTAGAGCTAAAATTAGCATGTTTAAAGTGATTTTCATGCTTCCAGGGGCTCGGGAAGTTAATTAAATACCATTTGGAGGCATTTAATGTTCGAGCAAAAACGGCTGATTTTCGACAAAAGAGATAACACCCCCCCATTACGTCATGCTTCAGAAATGTGGAAAATGGTCCGTTTTCAAATGTTTTATTTTTGAACGTCAGTTCACATTTGTAGGTGGATCATCAGTGTTAGAGCTAAAATTAGCATGTTTAAAGTGATTTTCATGCTTCCAGGGGCCCAAAACACAAGATTTATGGAATGGTTAAAAGTGCATGAAAATGGCCAATTTACTCACTCCGAGTTCTCAAAAAGGGTTTCTTCACCCCGGGAAGTTAATTAAATACCATTTGGAGGCATTTAATGTTCGAGCAAAAACGGCTGATTTTCGACAAAAGAGATAACACCCCCCCATTACGTCATGCTTCAGAAATGTGGAAAATGGTCCGTTTTCAAATGTTTTATTTTTGAACGTCAGTTCACATTTGTAGGTGGATCATCAGTGTTAGAGCTAAAATTAGCATGTTTAAAGTGATTTTCATGCTTCCAGGGGCTCGGGAAGTGAAATAAATACCATTTGGAGGCATTTAATGTTCGAGCAAAAACGGCTGATTTTCGACAAAAGAGATAACACCCCCCCATTACGTCATGCTTCAGAAATGTGGAAAATGGTCCGTTTTCAAATGTTTTATTTTTGAACGTCAGTTCACATTTGTAGGTGGATCATCAGTGTTAGAGCTAAAATTAGCATGTTTAAAGTGATTTTCATGCTTCCAGGGGCTCGGGAAGTTAATTAAATACCAAATGGAGGCATTTAATGTTCGAGCAAAAACGGCTGATTTTCGACAAAAGAGATAACATCCCCCCATTACGTCATGCTTCAGAAATGTGGAAAATGGTCCGTTTTCAAATGTTTTATTTTTGAACGTCAGTTCACATTTGTAGGTGGATCATCAGTGTTAGAGCTAAAATTAGCATGTTTAAAGTGATTTTCATGCTTCCAGGGGCTCGGGAAGTGAAATAAATACCATTTGGAGGCATTTAATGTTCGAGCAAAAACGGCTGATTTTCGACAAAAGAGCTAACACCCCCCCATTACGTCATGCTTCAGAAATGTGGAAAATGGTCCGTTTTCAAATGTTTTATTTTTGAACGTCAGTTCACATTTGTAGGTGGATCATCAGTGTTAGAGCTAAAATTAGCATGTTTAAAGTGATTTTCATGCTTCCAGGGGCTCGGGAAGTTAATTAAATACCATTTGGAGGCATTTAATGTTCGAGCAAAAATGGCTGATTTTCGACAAAAGAGATAACACCCCCCCATTACGTCATGCTTCAGAAATGTGGAAAATGGTCCGTTTTCAAATGTTTTATTTTTGAACGTCAGTTCACATTTGTAGGTGGATCATCAGTGTTAGAGCTAAAATTAGCATGTTTAAAGTGATTTTCATGCTTCCAGGGGCTTGGGAAGTTAATTAAATACCATTTGGAGGCATTTAATGTTCGAGCAAAAACGGCTGATTTTCGACAAAAGAGATAACACCCCCCCATTACGTCATGCTTCAGAAATGTGGAAAATGGTCCGTTTTCAAATGTTTTATTTTTGAACGTCAGTTCACATTTGTAGGTGGATCATCAGTGTTAGAGCTAAAATTAGCATGTTTAAAGTGATTTTCATGCTTCCAGGGGCTCGGGAAGTTAATTAAATACCATTTGGAGGCATTTAATGTTCGAGCAAAAACGGCTGATTTTCGACAAAAGAGATAACACCCCCCCATTACGTCATGCTTCAGAAATGTGGAAAATGGTCCGTTTTCAAATGTTTTATTTTTGAACGTCAGTTCACATTTGTAGGTGGATCATCAGTGTTAGAGCTAAAATTAGCATGTTTAAAGTGATTTTCATGCTTCCAGGGGCTCGGGAAGTTAATTAAATACCATTTGGAGGCATTTAATGTTCAAGCAAAAACGGCTGATTTTCGACAAAAGAGATAACACCCCCCCATTACGTCATGCTTCAGAAATGTGGAAAATGGTCCGTTTTCAAATGTTTCATTTTTGAACGTCAGTTCACATTTGTAGGTGGATCATCAGTGTTAGAGCTAAAACTAGCATGTTTAAAGTGATTTTCATGCTTCCAGGGGCTCGGGAAGTGAAATAAATACCATTTGGAGGCATTTAATGTTCGAGCTAAAACGGCTGATTTTCGACAAAAGAGATAACACCCCCCCATTACGTCATGCTTCAGAAATGTGGAAAATGGTCCGTTTTCAAATGTTTTATTTTTGAACGTCAGTTCACATTTGTAGGTGGATCATCAGTGTTAGAGCTAAAATTAGCATGTTTAAAGTGATTTTCATGCTTCCAGGGGCCCAAAACACAAGATTTATGGAATGGTTAAAAGTGCATGAAAATGGCCAATTTACTCACTCTGAGTTCTCAAAAAGGGTTTCTTCACCCCGGGAAGTTAATTAAATACCATTTGGAGGCATTTAATGTTCGAGCAAAAACGGCTGATTTTCGACAAAAGAGATAACACCCCCCCATTACGTCATGCTTCAGAAATGTGAAAAATGGTCCGTTTTCAAATGTTTTATTTTTGAACGTCAGTTCACATTTGTAGGTGGATCATCAGTGTTAGAGCTAAAATTAGCATGTTTAAAGTGATTTTCATGCTTCCAGGGACCCAAAACACAAGATTTATGGAATGGTTAAAAGTGCATGAAAATGGCCAATTTACTCACTCTGAGTTCTCAAAAAGGGTTTCTTCACCCCGGGAAGTTAATTAAATACCATTTGGAGGCATTTAATGTTCCAGCAAAAACGGCTGATTTTCGACAAAAGAGATAACACCCCCCCATTACGTCATGCTTCAGAAATGTGGAAAATGGTCCTTTTTCAAATGTTTTATTTTTGAACGTCAGTTCACATTTGTAGGTGGATCATCAGTGTTAGAGCTAAAATTAGCATGTTTAAAGTGATTTTCATGCTTCCAGGGGCTCGGGAAGTTAATGAAATACCATTTGGAGGCATTTAATGTTCGAGCAAAAACGGCTGATTTTCGACAAAAGAGATAACACCCCCCCATTACGTCATGCTTCAGAAATGTGGAAAATGGTCCTTTTTCAAATGTTTTATTTTTGAACGTCAGTTCACATTTGTAGGTGGATCATCAGTGTTAGAGCTAAAATTAGCATGTTTAAAGTGATTTTCATGCTTCCAGGGGCTCGGGAAGTTAATTAAATACCATTTGGAGGCATTTAATGTTCGAGCAAAAACGGCTGATTTTCGACAAAAGAGATAACACCCCCCCATTACGTCATGCTTCAGAAATGTGGAAAATGGTCCGTTTTCAAATGTTTTATTTTTGAACGTCAGTTCACATTTGTAGGTGGATCATCAGTGTTAGAGCTAAAATTAGCATGTTTAAAGTGATTTTCATGCTTCCAGGGGCTCGGGAAGTTAATTAAATACCATTTGGAGGCATTTAATGTTCGAGCAAAAACGGCTGATTTTCGACAAAAGAGATAACACCCCCCCATTACGTCATGCTTCAGAAATGTGGAAAATGGTCCGTTTTCAAATGTTTTATTTTTGAACGTCAGTTCACATTTGTAGGTGGATCATCAGTGTTAGAGCTAAAATTAGCATGTTTAAAGTGATTTTCATGCTTCCAGGGGCTCGGGAAGTTAATTAAATACCATTTGGAGGCATTTAATGTTCGAGCAAAAACGGCTGATTTTCGACAAAAGAGATAACACCCCCCCATTACGTCATGCTTCAGAAATGTGGAAAATGGTCCGTTTTCAAATGTTTTATTTTTGAACGTCAGTTCACATTTGTAGGTGGATCATCAGTGTTAGAGCTAAAATTAGCATGTTTAAAGTGATTTTCATGCTTCCAGGGGCTCGGGAAGTTAATTAAATACCATTTGGAGGCATTTAATGTTCGAGCAAAAACGGCAGATTTTCGACAAAAGAGATAACACCCCCCCATTACGTCATGCTTCAGAAATGTGGAAAATGGTCCGTTTTCAAATGTTTTATTTTTGAACGTCAGTTCACATTTGTAGGTGGATCATCAGTGTTAGAGCTAAAATTAGCATGTTTAAAGTGATTTTCATGCTTCCAGGGGCTCGGGAAGTTAATTAAATACCATTTGGAGGCATTTAATGTTCGAGCAAAAACGGCTGATTTTCGACAAAAGAGATAACACCCCCCCATTACGTCATGCTTCAGAAATGTGGAAAATGGTCCTTTTTCAAATGTTTTATTTTTGAACGTCAGTTCACATTTGTAGGTGGATCATCAGTGTTAGAGCTAAAATTAGCATGTTTAAAGTGATTTTCATGCTTCCAGGGGCTCGGGAAGTGAAATAAATACCATTTGGAGGCATTTAATGTTCGAGCAAAAACGGCTGATTTTCGACAAAAGAGATAACACCCCCCCATTACGTCATGCTTCAGAAATGTGGAAAATGGTCCGTTTTCAAATGTTTTATTTTTGAACGTCAGTTCACATTTGTAGGTGGATCATCAGTGTTAGAGCTAAAATTAGCATGTTTAAAGTGATTTTCATGCTTCCAGGGGCTCGGGAAGTTAATTAAATACCATTTGGAGGCATTTAATGTTCGAGCAAAAACGGCTGATTTTCGACAAAAGAGATAACACCCCCCCATTACGTCATGCTTCAGAAATGTGGAAAATGGTCCGTTTTCAAATGTTTTATTTTTGAACGTCAGTTCACATTTGTAGGTGGATCATCAGTGTTAGAGCTAAAATTAGCATGTTTAAAGTGATTTTCATGCTTCCAGGGGCTATGGAAGTTAATTAAATACCATTTGGAGGCATTTAATGTTCGAGCAAAAACGGCTGATTTTCGACAAAAGAGATAACACCCCCCATTACGTCATGCTTCAGAAATGTGGAAAATGGTCCGTTTTCAAATGTTTTATTTTTGAACGTCAGTTCACATTTGTAGGTGGATCATCAGTGTTAGAGCTAAAATTAGCATGTTTAAAGTGATTTTCATGCTTCCAGGGGCTCGGGAAGTTAATTAAATACCATTTGGAGGCATTTAATGTTCGAGCAAAAACGGCTGATTTTCGACAAAAGAGATAACACCCCCCCATTACGTCATGCTTCAGAAATGTGGAAAATGGTCCGTTTTCAAATGTTTTATTTTTGAACGTCAGTTCACATTTGTAGGTGGATCATCAGTGTTAGAGCTAAAATTAGCATGTTTAAAGTGATTTTCATGCTTCCAGGGGCTCGGGAAGTTAATTAAATACCATTTGGAGGCATTTAATGTTCGAGCAAAAACGGCTGATTTTCGACAAAAGAGATAACACCCCCCCATTACGTCATGCTTCAGAAATGTGGAAAATGGTCCGTTTTCAAATGTTTTATTTTTGAACGTCAGTTCACATTTGTAGGTGGATCATCAGTGTTAGAGCTAAAATTAGCATGTTTAAAGTGATTTTCATGCTTCCAGGGGCTCGGGAAGTTAATTAAATACCATTTGGAGGCATTTAATGTTCAAGCAAAAACGGCTGATTTTCGACAAAAGAGATAACACCCCCACATTACGTCATGCTTCAGAAATGTGGAAAATGGTCCGTTTTCAAATGTTTTATTTTTGAACGTCAGTTCACATTTGTAGGTGGATCATCAGTGTTAGAGCTAAAATTAGCATGTTTAAAGTGATTTTCATGCTTCCAGGGGCCCAAAACACAAGATTTATGGAATGGTTAAAAGTGCATGAAAATGGCCAATTTACTCACTCTGAGTTCTCAAAAAGGGTTTCTTCACCCCGGGAAGTTAATTAAATACCATTTGGAGGCATTTAATGTTCCAGCAAAAACGGCTGATTTTCGACAAAAGAGATAACACCCCCCCATTACGTCATGCTTCAGAAATGTGGAAAATGGTCCTTTTTCAAATGTTTTATTTTTGAACGTCAGTTCACATTTGTAGGTGGATCATCAGTGTTAGAGCTAAAATTAGCATGTTTAAAGTGATTTTCATGCTTCCAGGGGCTCGGGAAGTGAAATAAATACCATTTGGAGGCATTTAATGTTCGAGCAAAAACGGCTGACTTTCGACAAAAGAAATAACACCCCCCCATTACGTCATGCTTCAGAAATGTGGAAAATGGTCCGTTTTCAAATGTTTTATTTTTGAACGTCAGTTCACATTTGTAGGTGGATCATCAGTGTTAGAGCTCAAATTAGCATGTTTAAAGTGATTTTCCTGCTTCCAGGGGCTCGGGAAGTTAATTAAATACCATTTGGAGGCATTTAATGTTCGAGCAAAAACGGCTGATTTTCGACAAAAGAGCTAACACCCCCCCATTACGTCATGCTTCAGAAATGTGGAAAATGGTCCGTTTTCAAATGTTTTATTTTTGAACGTCAGTTCACATTTGTAGGTGGATCATCAGTGTTAGAGCTAAAATTAGCATGTTTAAAGTGATTTTCATGCTTCCAGGGCCTCGGGAAGTTAATTAAATACCATTTGGAGGCATTTAATGTTCGAGCAAAAACGGCTGATTTTCGACAAAAGAGATAACACCCCCCCATTACGTCATGCTTCAGAAATGTGGAAAATGGTCCGTTTTCAAATGTTTTATTTTTGAACGTCAGTTCACATTTGTAGGTGGATCATCAGTGTTAGAGCTAAAATTAGCATGTTTAAAGTGATTTTCATGCTTCCAGGGGCCCAAAACACAAGATTTATGGAATGGGTAAAAGTGCATGAAAATGGCCAATTTACTCACTCTGAGTTCTCAAAAAGGGTTTCTTCACCCCGGGAAGTTAATTAAATACCATTTGGAGGCATTTAATGTTCCAGCAAAAACGGCTGATTTTCGACAAAAGAGATAACACCCCCCCATTACGTCATGCTTCAGAAATGTGGAAAATGGTCCGTTTTCAAATGTTTTATTTTTGAACGTCAGTTCACATTTGTAGGTGGATCATCAGTGTTAGAGCTAAAATTAGCATGTTTAAAGTGATTTTCATGCTTCCAGGGGCTCGGGAAGTTAATTAAATACCATTTGGAGGCATTTAATGTTCGAGCAAAAACGGCTGATTTTTGACAAAAGAGATAACACCCCCCCATTACGTCATGCTTCAGAAATGTGGAAAATGGTCCTTTTTCAAATGTTTTATTTTTGAACGTCAGTTCACATTTGTAGGTGGATCATCAGTGTTAGAGCTAAAATTAGCATGTTTAAAGTGATTTTCATGCTTCCAGGGGCTCGGGAAGTTAATTAAATACCATTTGGAGGCATTTAATGTTCGAGCAAAAACGGCTGATTTTCGACAAAAGAGCTAACACCCCCCCATTACGTCATGCTTCAGAAATGTGGAAAATGGTCCGTTTTCAAATGTTTTATTTTTGAACGTCAGTTCACATTTGTAGGTGGATCATCAGTGTTAGAGCTAAAATTAGCATGTTTAAAGTGATTTTCATGCTTCCAGGGGCTCGGGAAGTTAATTAAATACCATTTGGAGGCATTTAATGTTCGAGCAAAAACGGCTGATTTTCGACAAAAGAGATAACACCCCCCCATTACGTCATGCTTCAGAAATGTGGAAAATGGTCCGTTTTCAAATGTTTTATTTTTGAACGTCAGTTCACATTTGTAGGTGGATCATCAGTGTTAGAGCTAAAATTAGCATGTTTAAAGTGATTTTCATGCTTCCAGGGGCCCAAAACACAAGATTTATGGAATGGGTAAAAGTGCATGAAAATGGCCAATTGACTCACTCTGAGTTCTCAAAAAGGGTTTCTTCACCCCGGGAAGTTAATTAAATACCATTTGGAGGCATTTAATGTTCCAGCAAAAACGGCTGATTTTCGACAAAAGAGATAACACCCCCCCATTACGTCATGCTTCAGAAATGTGGAAAATGGTCCTTTTTCAAATGTTTTATTTTTGAACGTCAGTTCACATTTGTAGGTGGATCATCAGTGTTAGAGCTAAAATTAGCATGTTTAAAGTGATTTTCATGCTTCCAGGGGCTCGGGAAGTGAAATAAATACCATTTGGAGGCATTTAATGTTCGAGCAAAAACGGCTGATTTTCGACAAAAGAGATAACACCCCCCCATTACGTCATGCTTCAGAAATGTGGAAAATGGTCCGTTTTCAAATGTTTTATTTTTGAACATCAGTTCACATTTGTAGGTGGATCATCAGTGTTAGAGCTAAAATTAGCATGTTTAAAGTGATTTTCATGCTTCCAGGGGCTCGGGAAGTTAATTAAATACCATTTGGAGGCATTTAATGTTCGAGCAAAAACGGCTGATTTTCGACAAAAGAGATAACACCCCCCCATTACGTCATGCTTCAGAAATGTGGAAAATGGTCCGTTTTCAAATGTTTTATTTTTGAACGTCAGTTCACATTTGTAGGTGGATCATCAGTGTTAGAGCTAAAATTAGCATGTTTAAAGTGATTTTCATGCTTCCAGGGGCTCGGGAAGTTAATTAAATACCATTTGGAGGCATTTAATGTTTGAGCAAAAACGGCTGATTTTCGACAAAAGAGATAACACCCCCCCATTACGTCATGCTTCAGAAATGTGGAAAATGGTCCTTTTTCAAATGTTTTATTTTTGAACGTCAGTTCACATTTGTAGGTGGATCATCAGTGTTAGAGCTAAAATTAGCATGTTTAAAGTGATTTTCATGCTTCCAGGGGCTCGGGAAGTTAATTAAATACCATTTGGAGGCATTTAATGTTCGAGCAAAAACGGCTGATTTTTGACAAAAGAGATAACACCCCCCCATTACGTCATGCTTCAGAAATGTGGAAAATGGTCCTTTTTCAAATGTTTTATTTTTGAACGTCAGTTCACATTTGTAGGTGGATCATCAGTGTTAGAGCTAAAATTAGCATGTTTAAAGTGATTTTCATGCTTCCAGGGGCTCGGGAAGTTAATTAAATACCATTTGGAGGCATTTAATGTTCGAGCAAAAACGGCTGATTTTCGACAAAAGAGCTAACACCCCCCCATTACGTCATGCTTCAGAAATGTGGAAAATGGTCCGTTTTCAAATGTTTTATTTTTGAACGTCAGTTCACATTTGTAGGTGGATCATCAGTGTTAGAGCTAAAATTAGCATGTTTAAAGTGATTTTCATGCTTCCAGGGGCTCGGGAAGTTAATTAAATACCATTTGGAGGCATTTAATGTTCGAGCAAAAACGGCTGATTTTCGACAAAAGAGCTAACACCCCCCCATTACGTCATGCTTCAGAAATGTGGAAAATGGTCCGTTTTCAAATGTTTTATTTTTGAACGTCAGTTCACATTTGTAGGTGGATCATCAGTGTTAGAGCTAAAATTAGCATGTTTAAAGTGATTTTCATGCTTCCAGGGGCCCAAAACACAAGATTTATGGAATGGTTAAAAGTGCATGAAAATGGCCAATTTACTCACTCTGAGTTCTCAAAAAGGGTTTCTTCACCCCGGGAAGTTAATTAAATACCATTTGGAGGCATTTAATGTTCCAGCAAAAACGGCTGATTTTCGACAAAAGAGATAACACCCCCCCATTACGTCATGCTTCAGAAATGTGGAAAATGGTCCTTTTTCAAATGTTTTATTTTTGAACGTCAGTTCACATTTGTAGGTGGATCATCAGTGTTAGAGCTAAAATTAGCATGTTTAAAGTGATTTTCATGCTTCCAGGGGCTCGGGAAGTGAAATAAATACCATTTGGAGGCATTTAATGTTCGAGCAAAAACGGCTGACTTTCGACAAAAGAAATAACACCCCCCCATTACGTCATGCTTCAGAAATGTGGAAAATGGTCCGTTTTCAAATGTTTTATTTTTGAACGTCAGTTCACATTTGTAGGTGGATCATCAGTGTTAGAGCTCAAATTAGCATGTTTAAAGTGATTTTCCTGCTTCCAGGGGCTCGGGAAGTTAATTAAATACCATTTGGAGGCATTTAATGTTCGAGCAAAAACGGCTGATTTTCGACAAAAGAGCTAACACCCCCCCATTACGTCATGCTTCAGAAATGTGGAAAATGGTCCGTTTTCAAATGTTTTATTTTTGAACGTCAGTTCACATTTGTAGGTGGATCATCAGTGTTAGAGCTAAAATTAGCATGTTTAAAGTGATTTTCATGCTTCCAGGGGCTCGGGAAGTTAATTAAATACTATTTGGAGGCATTTAATGTTCGAGCAAAAACGGCTGATTTTCGACAAAAGAGATAACACCCCCCCATTACGTCATGCTTCAGAAATGTGGAAAATGGTCTGTTTTCAAATGTTTTATTTTTGAACGTCAGTTCACATTTGTAGGTGGATCATCAGTGTTAGAGCTAAAATTAGCATGTTTAAAGTGATTTTCATGCTTCCAGGGGCCCAAAACACAAGATTTATGGAATGGGTAAAAGTGCATGAAAATGGCCAATTTACTCACTCTGAGTTCTCAAAAAGGGTTTCTTCACCCCGGGAAGTTAATTAAATACCATTTGGAGGCATTTAATGTTCCAGCAAAAACGGCTGATTTTCGACAAAAGAGATAACACCCCCCCATTACGTCATGCTTCAGAAATGTGGAAAATGGTCCTTTTTCAAATGTTTTATTTTTGAACGTCAGTTCACATTTGTAGGTGGATCATCAGTGTTAGAGCTAAAATTAGCATGTTTAAAGTGATTTTCATGCTTCCAGGGGCTCGGAAGTGAAATAAATACCATTTGGAGGCATTTAATGTTCGAGCAAAAACGGCTGATTTTCGACAAAAGAGATAACACCCCCCCATTACGTCATGCTTCAGAAATGTGGAAAATGGTCCGTTTTCAAATGTTTTATTTTTGAACGTCAGTTCACATTTGTAGGTGGATCATCAGTGTTAGAGCTAAAATTAGCATGTTTAAAGTGATTTTCATGCTTCCAGGGGCTCGGGAAGTTAATTAAATACCATTTGGAGGCATTTAATGTTCGAGCAAAAACGGCTGATTTTCGACAAAAGAGATAACACCCCCCCATTACGTCATGCTTCAGAAATGTGGAAAATGGTCCGTTTTCAAATGTTTTATTTTTGAACGTCAGTTCACATTTGTAGGTGGATCATCAGTGTTAGAGCTAAAATTAGCATGTTTAAAGTGATTTTCATGCTTCCAGGGGCTCGGGAAGTTAATTAAATACCATTTGGAGGCATTTAATGTTCGAGCAAAAATGGCTGATTTTCGACAAAAGAGATAACACCCCCCCATTACGTCATGCTTCAGAAATGTGGAAAATGGTCCGTTTTCAAATGTTTTATTTTTGAACGTCAGTTCACATTTGTAGGTGGATCATCAGTGTTAGAGCTAAAATTAGCATGTTTAAAGTGATTTTCATGCTTCCAGGGGCTCGGGAAGTTAATTAAATACCATTTGGAGGCATTTAATGTTCGAGCAAAAACGGCTGATTTTTGACAAAAGAGATAACACCCCCCCATTACGTCATGCTTCAGAAATGTGGAAAATGGTCCTTTTTCAAATGTTTTATTTTTGAACGTCAGTTCACATTTGTAGGTGGATCATCAGTGTTAGAGCTAAAATTAGCATGTTTAAAGTGATTTTCATGCTTCCAGGGGCTCGGGAAGTTAATTAAATACCATTTGGAGGCATTTAATGTTCGAGCAAAAACGGCTGATTTTCGACAAAAGAGCTAACACCCCCCCATTACGTCATGCTTCAGAAATGTGGAAAATGGTCCGTTTTCAAATGTTTTATTTTTGAACGTCAGTTCACATTTGTAGGTGGATCATCAGTGTTAGAGCTAAAATTAGCATGTTTAAAGTGATTTTCATGCTTCCAGGGGCTCGGGAAGTTAATTAAATACCATTTGGAGGCATTTAATGTTCGAGCAAAAACGGCTGATTTTCGACAAAAGAGATAACACCCCCCCATTACGTCATGCTTCAGAAATGTGGAAAATGGTCCGTTTTCAAATGTTTTATTTTTGAACGTCAGTTCACATTTGTAGGTGGATCATCAGTGTTAGAGCTAAAATTAGCATGTTTAAAGTGATTTTCATGCTTCCAGGGGCCCAAAACACAAGATTTATGGAATGGGTAAAAGTGCATGAAAATGGCCAATTTACTCACTCTGAGTTCTCAAAAAGGGTTTCTTCACCCCGGGAAGTTAATTAAATACCATTTGGAGGCATTTAATGTTCCAGCAAAAACGGCTGATTTTCGACAAAAGAGATAACACCCCCCCATTACGTCATGCTTCAGAAATGTGGAAAATGGTCCTTTTTCAAATGTTTTATTTTTGAACGTCAGTTCACATTTGTAGGTGGATCATCAGTGTTAGAGCTAAAATTAGCATGTTTAAAGTGATTTTCATGCTTCCAGGGGCTCGGGAAGTGAAATAAATACCATTTGGAGGCATTTAATGTTCGAGCAAAAACGGCTGATTTTCGACAAAAGAGATAACACCCCCCCATTACGTCATGCTTCAGAAATGTGGAAAATGGTCCGTTTTCAAATGTTTTATTTTTGAACGTCAGTTCACATTTGTAGGTGGATCATCAGTGTTAGAGCTAAAATTAGCATGTTTAAAGTGATTTTCATGCTTCCAGGGGCTCGGGAAGTTAATTAAATACCATTTGGAGGCATTTAATGTTCGAGCAAAAACGGCTGATTTTCGACAAAAGAGATAACACCCCCCCATTACGTCATGCTTCAGAAATGTGGAAAATGGTCCGTTTTCAAATGTTTTATTTTTGAACGTCAGTTCACATTTGTAGGTGGATCATCAGTGTTAGAGCTAAAATTAGCATGTTTAAAGTGATTTTCATGCTTCCAGGGGCTCGGGAAGTTAATTAAATACCATTTGGAGGCATTTAATGTTCGAGCAAAAATGGCTGATTTTCGACAAAAGAGATAACACCCCCCCATTACGTCATGCTTCAGAAATGTGGAAAATGGTCCGTTTTCAAATGTTTTATTTTTGAACGTCAGTTCACATTTGTAGGTGGATCATCAGTGTTAGAGCTAAAATTAGCATGTTTAAAGTGATTTTCATGCTTCCAGGGGCTCGGGAAGTTAATTAAATACCATTTGGAGGCATTTAATGTTCGAGCAAAAACGGCTGATTTTTGACAAAAGAGATAACACCCCCCCATTACGTCATGCTTCAGAAATGTGGAAAATGGTCCTTTTTCAAATGTTTTATTTTTGAACGTCAGTTCACATTTGTAGGTGGATCATCAGTGTTAGAGCTAAAATTAGCATGTTTAAAGTGATTTTCATGCTTCCAGGGGCTCGGGAAGTTAATTAAATACCATTTGGAGGCATTTAATGTTCGAGCAAAAACGGCTGATTTTCGACAAAAGAGCTAACACCCCCCCATTACGTCATGCTTCAGAAATGTGGAAAATGGTCCGTTTTCAAATGTTTTATTTTTGAACGTCAGTTCACATTTGTAGGTGGATCATCAGTGTTAGAGCTAAAATTAGCATGTTTAAAGTGATTTTCATGCTTCCAGGGGCTCGGGAAGTTAATTAAATACCATTTGGAGGCATTTAATGTTCGAGCAAAAACGGCTGATTTTCGACAAAAGAGATAACACCCCCCCAATACGTCATGCTTCAGAAATGTGGAAAATGGTCCGTTTTCAAATGTTTTATTTTTGAACGTCAGTTCACATTTGTAGGTGGATCATCAGTGTTAGAGCTAAAATTAGCATGTTTAAAGTGATTTTCATGCTTCCAGGGGCCCAAAACACAAGATTTATGGAATGGGTAAAAGTGCATGAAAATGGCCAATTTACTCACTCTGAGTTCTCAAAAAGGGTTTCTTCACCCCGGGAAGTTAATTAAATACCATTTGGAGGCATTTAATGTTCCAGCAAAAATGGCTGATTTTCGACAAAAGAGATAACACCCCCCCATTACGTCATGCTTCAGAAATGTGGAAAATGGTCCTTTTTCAAATGTTTTATTTTTGAACGTCAGTTCACATTTGTAGGTGGATCATCAGTGTTAGAGCTAAAATTAGCATGTTTAAAGTGATTTTCATGCTTCCAGAGGCTCGGGAAGTGAAATAAATACCATTTGGAGGCATTTAATGTTCGAGCAAAAACGGCTGATTTTCGACAAAAGAGATAACACCCCCCCATTACGTCATGCTTCAGAAATGTGGAAAATGGTCCGTTTTCAAATGTTTTATTTTTGAACGTCAGTTCACATTTGTAGGTGGATCATCAGTGTTAGAGCTAAAATTAGCATGTTTAAAGTGATTTTCATGCTTCCAGGGGCTCGGGAAGTTAATTAAATACCATTTGGAGGCATTTAATGTTCGAGCAAAAACGGCTGATTTTCGACAAAAGAGATAACACCCCCCCATTACGTCATGCTTCAGAAATGTGGAAAATGGTCCGTTTTCAAATGTTTTATTTTTGAACGTCAGTTCACATTTGTAGGTGGATCATCAGTGTTAGAGCTAAAATTAGCATGTTTAAAGTGATTTTCATGCTTCCAGGGGCTCGGGAAGTTAATTAAATACCATTTGGAGGCATTTAATGTTTGAGCAAAAACGGCTGATTTTCGACAAAAGAGATAACACCCCCCCATTACGTCATGCTTCAGAAATGTGGAAAATGGTCCGTTTTCAAATGTTTTATTTTTGAACGTCAGTTCACATTTGTAGGTGGATCATCAGTGTTAGAGCTAAAATTAGCATGTTTAAAGTGATTTTCATGCTTCCAGGGGCTCGGGAAGTTAATTAAATACCATTTGGAGGCATTTAATGTTCGAGCAAAAACGGCTGATTTTTGACAAAAGAGATAACACCCCCCCATCACGTCATGCTTCAGAAATGTGGAAAATGGTCCTTTTTCAAATGTTTTATTTTTGAACGTCAGTTCACATTTGTAGGTGGATCATCAGTGTTAGAGCTAAAATTAGCATGTTTAAAGTGATTTTCATGCTTCCAGGGGCTCGGGAAGTTAATTAAATACCATTTGGAGGCATTTAATGTTCGAGCAAAAACGGCTGATTTTCGACAAAAGAGCTAACACCCCCCCATTACGTCATGCTTCAGAAATGTGGAAAATGGTCCGTTTTCAAATGTTTTATTTTTGAACGTCAGTTCACATTTGTAGGTGGATCATCAGTGTTAGAGCTAAAATTAGCATGTTTAAAGTGATTTTCATGCTTCCAGGGGCTCGGGAAGTTAATTAAATACCATTTGGAGGCATTTAATGTTCGAGCAAAAACGGCTGATTTTCGACAAAAGAGCTAACACCCCCCCATTACGTCATGCTTCAGAAATGTGGAAAATGGTCCGTTTTCAAATGTTTTATTTTTGAACGTCAGTTCACATTTGTAGGTGGATCATCAGTGTTAGAGCTAAAATTAGCATGTTTAAAGTGATTTTCATGCTTCCAGGGGCTCGGGAAGTGAAATAAATACCATTTGGAGGCATTTAATGTTCGAGCAAAAACGGTTGATTTTCGACAAAAGAGATAACACCCCCCCATTACGTCATGCTTCAGAAATGTGGAAAATGGTCCGTTTTCAAATGTTTTATTTTTGAACGTCAGTTCACATTTGTAGGTGGATCATCAGTGTTAGAGCTAAAATTAGCATGTTTAAAGTGATTTTCATGCTTCCAGGGGCTCGGGAAGTGAAATAAATACCATTTGGAGGCATTTAATGTTCGAGCAAAAACGGCTGATTTTCGACAAAAGAGCTAACACCCCCCCATTACGTCATGCTTCAGAAATGTGGAAAATGGTCCGTTTTCAAATGTTTTATTTTTGAACGTCAGTTCACATTTGTAGGTGGATCATCAGTGTTAGAGCTAAAATTAGCATGTTTAAAGTGATTTTCATGCTTCCAGGGGCTCGGGAAGTTAATTAAATACCATTTGGAGGCATTTAATGTTCGAGCAAAAACGGCTGATTTTCGACAAAAGAGCTAACACCCCCCCATTACGTCATGCTTCAGAAATGTGGAAAATGGTCCGTTTTCAAATGTTTTATTTTTGAACGTCAGTTCACATTTGTAGGTGGATCATCAGTGTTAGAGCTAAAATTAGCATGTTTAAAGTGATTTTCATGCTTCCAGGGGCTCGGGAAGTGAAATAAATACCATTTGGAGGCATTTAATGTTCGAGCAAAAACGGTTGATTTTCGACAAAAGAGATAACACCCCCCCATTACGTCATGCTTCAGAAATGTGGAAAATGGTCCGTTTTCAAATGTTTTATTTTTGAACGTCAGTTCACATTTGTAGGTGGATCATCAGTGTTAGAGCTAAAATTAGCATGTTTAAAGTGATTTTCATGCTTCCAGGGGCTCGGGAAGTGAAATAAATACCATTTGGAGGCATTTAATGTTCGAGCAAAAACGGCTGATTTTCGACAAAAGAGATAACACCCCCCCATTACGTCATGCTTCAGAAATGTGGAAAATGGTCCGTTTTCAAATGTTTTATTTTTGAACGTCAGTTCACATTTGTAGGTGGATCATCAGTGTTAGAGCTAAAATTAGCATGTTTAAAGTGATTTTCATGCTTCCAGGGGCTCGGGAAGTTAATTAAATACCATTTGGAGGCATTTAATGTTCGAGCAAAAACGGCTGATTTTCGACAAAAGAGATAACACCCCCCCATTACGTCATGCTTCAGAAATGTGGAAAATGGTCCGTTTTCAAATGTTTTATTTTTGAACGTCAGTTCACATTTGTAGGTGGATCATCAGTGTTAGAGCTAAAATTAGCATGTTTAAAGTGATTTTCATGCTTCCAGGGGCCCAAAACACAAGATTTATGGAATGGTTAAAAGTGCATGAAAATGGCCAATTTACTCACTCTGAGTTCTCAAAAAGGGTTTCTTCACCCCGGGAAGTGAAATAAATACCATTTGGAGGCATTTAATGTTCGAGCAAAAACGGCTGATTTTCGACAAAAGAGATAACACCCCCTCATTACGTCATGCTTCAGAAATGTGGAAAATGGTCCGTTTTCAAATGTTTTATTTTTGAACGTCAGTTCACATTTGTAGGTGGATCATCAGTGTTAGAGCTAAAATTAGCATGTTTAAAGTGATTTTCATGCTTCCAGGGGCTCGGGAAGTTAATTAAATACCATTTGGAGGCATTTAATGTTCGAGCAAAAACGGCTGATTTTCGACAAAAGAGATAACTCCCCCCCCCATTACGTCATGCTTCAGAAATGTGGAAAATGGTCCGTTTTCAAATGTTTTATTTTTGAACGTCAGTTCACATTTGTAGGTGGATCATCAGTGTTAGAGCTAAAATTAGCATGTTTAAAGTGATTTTCATGCTTCCAGGGGCTCGGGAAGTGAAATAAATACCATTTGGAGGCATTTAATGTTCGAGCAAAAACGGCTGATTTTCGACAAAAGAGATAACACCCCCCCATTACGTCATGCTTCAGAAATGTGGAAAATGGTCCGTTTTCAAATGTTTTATTTTTGAACGTCAGTTCACATTTGTAGGTGGATCATCAGTGTTAGAGCTAAAATTAGCATGTTTAAAGTGATTTTCATGCTTCCAGGGGCCCAAAACACAAGATTTATGGAATGGTTAAAAGTGCATGAAAATGGCCAATTTACTCACTCTGAGTTCTCAAAAAGGGTTTCTTCACCCCGGGAAGTTAATTAAATACCATTTGGAGGCATTTAATGTTCGAGCAAAAACGGCTGATTTTCGACAAAAGAGCTAACACCCCCCCATTATGTCATGCTTCAGAAATGTGGAAAATGGTCCGTTTTCAAATGTTTTATTTTTGAACGTCAGTTCACATTTGTAGGTGGATCATCAGTGTTAGAGCTAAAATTAGCATGTTTAAAGTGATTTTCATGCTTCCAGGGGCCCAAAACACAAGATTTATGGAATGGTTAAAAGTGCATGAAAATGGCCAATTTACTCACTCTGAGTTCTCAAAAAGGGTTTCTTCACCCCGGGCAGTTAATTAAATACCATTTGGAGGCATTTAATGTTCCAGCAAAAACGGCTGATTTTCGACAAAAGAGATAACACCCCCCCATTACGTCATGCTTCAGAAATGTGGAAAATGGTCCTTTTTCAAATGTTTTATTTTTGAACGTCAGTTCACATTTGTAGGTGGATCATCAGTGTTAGAGCTAAAATTAGCATGTTTAAAGTGATTTTCATGCTTCCAGGGGCTCGGGAAGTGAAATAAATACCATTTGGAGGCATTTAATGTTCGAGCAAAAACGGCTGATTTTTGACAAAAGAGATAACACCCCCCCCATTACCTCATGCTTCAGAAATGTGGAAAATGGTCCTTTTTCAAATGTTTTATTTTTGAACGTCAGTTCATATTTGTAGGTGGATCATCAGTGTTAGAGCTAAAATTAGCATGTTTAAAGTGATTTTCATGCTTCCAGGGGCTCGGGAAGTTAATTAAATACCATTTGGAGGCATTTAATGTTCGAGCAAAAACGGCTGATTTTCGACAAAAGAGATAACACCCCCCCATTACGTCATGCTTCAGAAATGTGGAAAATGGTCCGTTTTCAAATGTTTTATTTTTGAACGTCAGTTCACATTTGTAGGTGGATCATCAGTGTTAGAGCTAAAATTAGCATGTTTAAAGTGATTTTCATGCTTCCAGGGGCCCAAAACACAAGATTTATGGAATGGTTAAAAGTGCATGAAAATGGCCAATTTACTCAACTCTGAGTTCTCAAAAAGGGTTTCTTCACCCCGGGAAGTGAAATAAATACCATTTGGAGGCATTTAATGTTCGAGCAAATTCGGCTGATTTTCGACAAAAGAGATAACACCCCCCCATTACGTCATGCTTCAGAAATGTGGAAAATGGTCCGTTTTCAAATGTTTTATTTTTGAACGTCAGTTCACATTTGTAGGTGGATCATCAGTGTTAGAGCTCAAATTAGCATGTTTAAAGTGATTTTCATGCTTCCAGGGGCTCGGGAAGTTAATTAAATACCATTTGGAGGCATTTAATGTTCGAGCAAAAACGGCTGATTTTCGACAAAAGAGATAACACCCCCCCATTACGTCAAGCTTCAGAAATGTGGAAAATGGTCCGTTTTCAAATGTTTTATTTTTGAACGTCAGTTCACATTTGTAGGTGGATCATCAGTGTTAGAGCTAAAATTAGCATGTTTAAAGTGATTTTCATGCTTCCAGGGGCTCGGGAAGTGAAATAAATACCATTTGGAGGCATTTAATGTTCGAGCAAAAACGGCTGATTTTCGACAAAAGAGATAACACCCCCCATTACGTCATGCTTCAGAAATGTGGAAAATGGTCCGTTTTCAAATGTTTTATTTTTGAACGTCAGTTCACATTTGTAGGTGGATCATCAGTGTTAGAGCTAAAATTAGCATGTTTAAAGTGATTTTCATGCTTCCAGGGGTTCGGGAAGTTAATTAAATACCATTTGGAGGCATTTAATGTTCGAGCAAAAACGGCTGATTTTCGACAAAAGAGATAACACCCCCCCATTACGTCATGCTTCAGAAATGTGGAAAATGGTCCGTTTTCAAATGTTTTATTTTTAAACGTCAGTTCACATTTGTAGGTGGATCATCAGTGTTAGAGCTAAAATTAGCATGTTTAAAGTGATTTTCATGCTTCCAGGGGCCCAAAACACAAGATTTATGGAATGGTTAAAAGTGCATGAAAATGGCCAATTTACTCACTCTGAGTTCTCAAAAAGGGTTTCTTCACCCCGGGAAGTTAATTAAATACCATTTGGAGGCATTTAATGTTCGAGCAAAAACGGCTGATTTTCGACAAAAGAGCTAACACCCCCCCATTACGTCATGCTTCAGAAATGTGGAAAATGGTCCGTTTTCAAATGTTTTATTTTTGAACGTCAGTTCACATTTGTAGGTGGATCATCAGTGTTAGAGCTAAAATTAGCATGTTTAAAGTGATTTTCATGCTTCCAGGGGCTCGGGAAGTGAAATAAATACCATTTGGAGGCATTTAATGTTCGAGCAAAAACGGCTGATTTTCGACAAAAGAGATAACACCCCCCATTACGTCATGCTTCAGAAATGTGGAAAATGGTCCGTTTTCAAATGTTTTATTTTTGAACGTCAGTTCACATTTGTAGGTGGATCATCAGTGTTAGAGCTCAAATTAGCATGTTTAAAGTGATTTTCATGCTTCCAGGGGCTCGGGAAGTTAATTAAATACCATTTGGAGGCATTTAATGTTCGAGCAAAAACGGCTGATTTTCGACAAAAGAGATAACACCCCCCCATTACGTCATGCTTCAGAAATGTGGAAAATGGTCCGTTTTCAAATGTTTTATTTTTGAACGTCAGTTCACATTTGTAGGTGGATCATCAGTGTTAGAGCTAAAATTAGCATGTTTAAAGTGATTTTCATGCTTCCAGGGGCTCGGGAAGTGAAATAAATACCATTTGGAGGCATTTAATGTTCGAGCAAAAACGGCTGATTTTCGACAAAAGAGATAACACCCCCCATTACGTCATGCTTCAGAAATGTGGAAAATGGTCCGTTTTCGAATGTTTTATTTTTGAACGTCAGTTCACATTTGTAGGTGGATCATCAGTGTTAGAGCTAAAATTAGCATGTTTAAAGTGATTTTCATGCTTCCAGGGGTTCGGGAAGTTAATTAAATACCATTTGGAGGCATTTAATGTTCGAGCAAAAACGGCTGATTTTCGACAAAAGAGATAACACCCCCCCATTACGTCATGCTTCAGAAATGTGGAAAATGGTCCGTTTTCAAATGTTTTATTTTTGAACGTCAGTTCACATTTGTAGGTGGATCATCAGTGTTAGAGCTAAAATTAGCATGTTTAAAGTGATTTTCATGCTTCCAGGGGCCCAAAACACAAGATTTATGGAATGGTTAAAAGTGCATGAAAATGGCCAATTTACTCACTCTGAGTTCTCAAAAAGGGTTTCTTCACCCCGGGAAGTTAATTAAATACCATTTGGAGGCATTTAATGTTCGAGCAAAAACGGCTGATTTTCGACAAAAGAGCTAACACCCCCCCATTACGTCATGCTTCAGAAATGTGGAAAATGGTCCGTTTTCAAATGTTTTATTTTTGAACGTCAGTTCACATTTGTAGGTGGATCATCAGTGTTAGAGCTAAAATTAGCATGTTTAAAGTGATTTTCATGCTTCCAGGCGCTCGGGAAGTGAAATAAATACCATTTGGAGGCATTTAATGTTCGAGCAAAAACGGCTGATTTTCGACAAAAGAGATAACACCCCCCATTACGTCATGCTTCAGAAATGTGGAAAATGGTCCGTTTTCAAATGTTTTATTTTTGAACGTCAGTTCACATTTGTAGGTGGATCATCAGTGTTAGAGCTCAAATTAGCATGTTTAAAGTGATTTTCATGCTTCCAGGGGCTCGGGAAGTTAATTAAATACCATTTGGAGGCATTTAATGTTCGAGCAAAAACGGCTGATTTTCGACAAAAGAGATAACACCCCCCCATTACGTCATGCTTCAGAAATGTGGAAAATGGTCCGTTTTCAAATGTTTTATTTTTGAACGTCAGTTCACATTTGTAGGTGGATCATCAGTGTTAGAGCTAAAATTAGCATGTTTAAAGTGATTTTCATGCTTCCAGGGGCTCGGGAAGTGAAATAAATACCATTTGGAGGCATTTAATGTTCGAGCAAAAACGGCTGATTTTCGACAAAAGAGATAACACCCCCCATTACGTCATGCTTCAGAAATGTGGAAAATGGTCTGTTTTCAAATGTTTTATTTTTGAACGTCAGTTCACATTTGTAGGTGGATCATCAGTGTTAGAGCTAAAATTAGCATGTTTAAAGTGATTTTCATGCTTCCAGGGGTTCGGGAAGTTAATTAAATACCATTTGGAGGCATTTAATGTTCGAGCAAAAACGGCTGATTTTCGACAAAAGAGATAACACCCCCCCATTACGCCATGCTTCAGAAATGTGGAAAATGGTCCGTTTTCAAATGTTTTATTTTTGAACGTCAGTTCACATTTGTAGGTGGATCATCAGTGTTAGAGCTAAAATTAGCATGTTTAAAGTGATTTTCATGCTTCCAGGGGCCCAAAACACAAGATTTATGGAATGGTTAAAAGTGCATGAAAATGGCCAATTTACTCACTCTGAGTTCTCAAAAAGGGTTTCTTCACCCCGGGAAGTTAATTAAATACCATTTGGAGGCATTTAATGTTCGAGCAAAAACGGCAGATTTTCGACAAAAGAGCTAACACCCCCCCATTACGTCATGCTTCAGAAATGTGGAAAATGGTCCGTTTTCAAATGTTTTATTTTTGAACGTCAGTTCACATTTGTAGGTGGATCATCAGTGTTAGAGCTAAAATTAGCATGTTTAAAGTGATTTTCATGCTTCCAGGGGCTCGGGAAGTTAATTAAATACCATTTGGAGGCATTTAATGTTCGAGCAAAAACGGCTGATTTTCGACAAAAGAGATAACACCCCCCCATTACGTCATGCTTCAGAAATGTGGAAAATGGTCCGTTTTCAAATGTTTTATTTTTGAACGTCAGTTCACATTTGTAGGTGGATCATCAGTGTTAGAGCTAAAATTAGCATGTTTAAAGTGATTTTCATGCTTCCAGGGGCTCGGGAAGTTAATTAAATACCATTTGGAGGCATTTAATGTTCGAGCAAAAACGGCTGATTTTCGACAAAAGAGAAAACACCCCCCCATTACGTCATGCTTCAGAAATGTGGAAAATGGTCCGTTTTCAAATGTTTTATTTTTGAACGTCAGTTCACATTTGTAGGTGGATCATCAGTGTTAGAGCTAAAATTAGCATGTTTAAAGTGATTTTCATGCTTCCAGGGGCTCGGGAAGTTAATTAAATACCATTTGGAGGCATTTAATGTTCGAGCAAAAACGGCTGATTTTCGACAAAAGAGATAACACCCCCCCATTACGTCATGCTTCAGAAATGTGGAAAATGGTCCGTTTTCAAATGTTTTATTTTTGAACGTCAGTTCACATTTGTAGGTGGATCATCAGTGTTAGAGCTAAAATTAGCATGTTTAAAGTGATTTTCATGCTTCCAGGGGTTCGGGAAGTTAATTAAATACCATTTGGAGGCATTTAATGTTCGAGCAAAAACGGCTGATTTTCGACAAAAGAGATAACACCCCCCCATTACGTCATGCTTCAGAAATGTGGAAAATGGTCCGTTTTCAAATGTTTTATTTTTGAACGTCAGTTCACATTTGTAGGTGGATCATCAGTGTTAGAGCTAAAATTAGCATGTTTAAAGTGATTTTCATGCTTCCAGGGGCTCGGGAAGTGAAATAAATACCATTTGGAGGCATTTAATGTTCGAGCAAAAACGGCTGATTTTCGACAAAAGAGATAACACCCCCCATTACGTCATGCTTCAGAAATGTGGAAAATGGTCCGTTTTCAAATGTTTTATTTTTGAACGTCAGTTCACATTTGTAGGTGGATCATCAGTGTTAGAGCTCAAATTAGCATGTTTAAAGTGATTTTCATGCTTCCAGGGGCTCGGGAAGTTAATTAAATACCATTTGGAGGCATTTAATGTTCGAGCAAAAACGGCTGATTTTCGACAAAAGAGATAACACCCCCCCATTACGTCATGCTTCAGAAATGTGGAAAATGGTCCGTTTTCAAATGTTTTATTTTTGAACGTCAGTTCACATTTGTAGGTGGATCATCAGTGTTAGAGCTAAAATTAGCATGTTTAAAGTGATTTTCATGCTTCCAGGGGCTCGGGAAGTGAAATAAATACCATTTGGAGGCATTTAATGTTCGAGCAAAAACGGCTGATTTTCGACAAAAGAGATAACACCCCCCATTACGTCATGCTTCAGAAATGTGGAAAATGGTCCGTTTTCAAATGTTTTATTTTTGAACGTCAGTTCACATTTGTAGGTGGATCATCAGTGTTAGAGCTAAAATTAGCATGTTTAAAGTGATTTTCATGCTTCCAGGGGTTCGGGAAGTTAATTAAATACCATTTGGAGGCATTTAATGTTCGAGCAAAAACGGCTGATTTTCGACAAAAGAGATAACACCCCCCCATTACGTCATGCTTCAGAAATTTTGGAAAATGGTCCGTATTCAAATGTTTTATTTTTGAACGTCAGTTCACATTTGTAGGTGGATCATCAGTGTTAGAGCTAAAATTAGCATGTTTAAAGTGATTTTCATGCTTCCAGGGGCCCAAAACACAAGATTTATGGAATGGTTAAAAGTGCATGAAAATGGCCAATTTACTCACTCTGAGTTCTCAAAAAGGGTTTCTTCACCCCGGGAAGTTAATTAAATACCATTTGGAGGCATTTAATGTTCGAGCAAAAACGGCTGATTTTCGACAAAAGAGCTAACACCCCCCCATTACGTCATGCTTCAGAAATGTGGAAAATGGTCCGTTTTCAAATGTTTTATTTTTGAACGTCAGTTCACATTTGTAGGTGGATCATCAGTGTTAGAGCTAAAATTAGCATGTTTAAAGTGATTTTCATGCTTCCAGGGGCTCGGGAAGTTAATTAAATACCATTTGGAGGCATTTAATGTTCGAGCAAAAACGGCTGATTTTCGACAAAAGAGATAACACCCCCCCATTACGTCATGCTTCAGAAATGTGGAAAATGGTCCGTTTTCAAATGTTTTATTTTTGAACGTCAGTTCACATTTGTAGGTGGATCATCAGTGTTAGAGCTAAAATTAGCATGTTTAAAGTGATTTTCATGCTTCCAGGGGCTCGGGAAGTTAATTAAATACCATTTGGAGGCATTTAATGTTCGAGCAAAAACGGCTGATTTTCGACAAAAGAGAAAACACCCCCCCATTACGTCATGCTTCAGAAATGTGGAAAATGGTCCGTTTTCAAATGTTTTATTTTTGAACGTCAGTTCACATTTGTAGGTGGATCATCAGTGTTAGAGCTAAAATTAGCATGTTTAAAGTGATTTTCATGCTTCCAGGGGCTCGGGAAGTTAATTAAATACCATTTGGAGGCATTTAATGTTCGAGCAAAAACGGCTGATTTTCGACAAAAGAGATAACACCCCCCCATTACGTCATGCTTCAGAAATGTGGAAAATGGTCCGTTTTCAAATGTTTTATTTTTGAACGTCAGTTCACATTTGTAGGTGGATCATCAGTGTTAGAGCTAAAATTAGCATGTTTAAAGTGATTTTCATGCTTCCAGGGGCTCGGGAAGTTAATTAAATACCATTTGGAGGCATTTAATGTTCGAGCAAAAACGGCTGATTTTCGACAAAAGAGAAAACACCCCCCCATTACGTCATGCTTCAGAAATGTGGAAAATGGTCCTTTTTCAAATGTTTTATTTTTGAACGTCAGTTCACATTTGTAGGTGGATCATCAGTGTTAGAGCTAAAATTAGCATGTTTAAAGTGATTTTCATGCTTCCAGGGGCTCGGGAAGTTAATTAAATACCATTTGGAGGCATTTAATGTTCGAGCAAAAACGGCTGATTTTCGACAAAAGAGATAACACCCCCCCATTACGTCATGCTTCAGAAATGTGGAAAATGGTCCGTTTTCAAATGTTTTATTTTTGAATGTCAGTTCACATTTGTAGGTGGATCATCAGTGTTAGAGCTAAAATTAGCATGTTTAAAGTGATTTTCATGCTTCCAGGGGCTCGGGAAGTTAATTAAATACCATTTGGAGGCATTTAATGTTCGAGCAAAAACGGCTGATTTTCGACAAATGAGATAACACCCCCCCATTACGTCATGCTTCAGAAATGTGGAAAATGGTCCGTTTTCAAATGTTTTATTTTTGAACGTCAGTTCACATTTGTAGGTGGATCATCAGTGTTAGAGCTAAAATTAGCATGTTTAAAGTGATTTTCATGCTTCCAGGGGCCCAAAACACAAGATTTATGGAATGGTTAAAAGTGCATGAAAATGGCCAATTTACTCACTCTGAGTTCTCAAAAAGGGTTTCTTCACCCCGGGAAGTTAATTAAATACCATTTGGAGGCATTTAATGTTCAAGCAAAAACGGCTGATTTTCGACAAAAGAGATAACACCCCCCCATTACGTCATGCTTCAGAAATGTGGAAAATGGTCCGTTATCAAATGTTTTATTTTTGAACGTCAGTTCACATTTGTAGGTGGATCATCAGTGTTAGAGCTAAAATTAGCATGTTTAAAGTGATTTTCATGCTTCCAGGGGCTCGGGAAGTGAAATAAATACCATTTGGAGGCATTTAATGTTCGAGCAAAAACAGCTGATTTTCGACAAAAGAGATAACACCCCCCCATTACGTCATGCTTCAGAAATGTGGAAAATGGTCCGTTTTCAAATGTTTTATTTTTGAACGTCAGTTCACAATTGTAGGTGGATCATCAGTGTTAGAGCTAAAATTAGCATGTTTAAAGTGATTTTCATGCTTCCAGGGGCTCGGGAAGTTAATTAAATACCATTTGGAGGCATTTAATGTTCGAGCAAAAACGGCTGATTTTCGACAAAAGAGATAACACCCCCCCATTACGTCATGCTTCAGAAATGTGGAAAATGGTCCGTTTTCAAATGTTTTATTTTTGAACGTCAGTTCACATTTGTAGGTGGATCATCAGTGTTAGAGCTAAAATTAGCATGTTTAAAGTGATTTTCATGCTTCCAGGGGCCCAAAACACAAGATTTATGGAATGGGTAAAAGTGCATGAAAATGGCCAATTTACTCACTCTGAGTTCTCAAAAAGGGTTTCTTCACCCCGGGAAGTTAATTAAATACCATTTGGAGGCATTTAATGTTCCAGCAAAAATGGCTGATTTTCGACAAAAGAGATAACACCCCCCATTACGTCATGCTTCAGAAATGTGGAAAATGGTCCTTTTTCAAATGTTTTATTTTTGAACGTCAGTTCACATTTGTAGGTGGATCATCAGTGTTAGAGCTAAAATTAGCATGTTTAAAGTGATTTTCATGCTTCCAGGGGCTCGGGAAGTGAAATAAATACCATTTGGAGGCATTTAATGTTCGAGCAAAAACGGCTGATTTTCGACAAAAGAGATAACACCCCCCCATTACGTGATGCTTCAGAAATGTGGAAAATGGTCCGTTTTCAAATGTTTTATTTTTGAACGTCAGTTCACATTTGTAGGTGGATCATCAGTGTTAGAGCTAAAATTAGCATGTTTAAAGTGATTTTCATGCTTCCAGGGGCTCGGGAAGTTAATTAAATACCATTTGGAGGCATTTAATGTTCGAGCAAAAACAGCTGATTTTCGACAAAAGAGATAACACCCCCCCCATTACGTCATGCTTCAAAAATGTGGAAAATGGTCCGTTTTCAAATGTTTTATTTTTGAACGTCAGTTCACATTTGTAGGTGGATCATCAGTGTTAGAGCTAAAATTAGCATGTTTAAAGTGATTTTCATGCTTCCAGGTGCTCGGGAAGTTAATTAAATACCATTTGGAGGCATTTAATGTTCGAGCAAAAACGGCTGATTTTCGACAAAAGAGATAACAACCCCCCATTACGTCATGCTTCAGAAATGTGGAAAATGGTCCGTTTTCAAATGTTTTATTTTTGAACGTCAGTTCACATTTGTAGGTGGATCATCAGTGTTAGAGCTAAAATTAGCATGTTTAAAGTGATTTTCATGCTTCCAGGGGCCCAAAACACAAGATTTATGGAATGGTTAAAAGTGCATGAAAATGGCCAATTTACTCACTCTGAGTTCTCAAAAAGGGTTTCTTCACCCCGGGAAGTGAAATAAATACCATTTGGAGGCATTTAATGTTCGAGCAAAAACGGCTGATTTTTGACAAAAGAGATAACACCCCCCCATTACGTCATGCTTCAGAAATGTGGAAAATGGTCCGTTTTCAAATGTTTTATTTTTGAACGTCAGTTCACATTTGTAGGTGGATCATCAGTGCTAGAGCTAAAATTAGCATGTTTAAAGTGATTTTCATGCTTCCAGGGGCTCGGGAAGTTAATTAAATACCATTTGGAGGCATTTAATGTTCGAGCAAAAACGGCTGATTTTCGACAAAAGAGATAACACCCCCCCATTACGTCATGCTTCAGAAATGTGGAAAATGGTCCGTTTTCAAATGTTTTATTTTTGAACGTCAGTTCACATTTGTAGGTGGATCATCAGTGTTAGAGCTAAAATTAGCATGTTTAAAGTGATTTTCATGCTTCCAGGGGCCCAAAACACAAGATTTATGGAATGGTTAAAAGTGCATGAAAATGGCCAATTTACTCACTCTGAGTTCTCAAAAAGGGTTTCTTCACCCCGGGAAGTTAATTAAATACCATTTGGAGGCATTTAATGTTCGAGCAAAAACGGCTGATTTTCGACAAAAGAGCTAACACCCCCCCATTACGTCATGCTTCAGAAATGTGGAAAATGGTCCGTTTTCAAATGTTTTATTTTTGAACGTCAGTTCACATTTGTAGGTGGATCATCAGTGTTAGAGCTAAAATTAGCATGTTTAAAGTGATTTTCATGCTTCCAGGGGCTCGGGAAGTTAATTAAATACCATTTGGAGGCATTTAATGTTCGAGCAAAAACGGCTGATTTTCGACAAAAGAGATAACACCCCCCCATTACGTCATGCTTCAGAAATGTGGAAAATGGTCCGTTTTCAAATGTTTTATTTTTGAACGTCAGTTCACATTTGTAGGTGGATCATCAGTGTTAGAGCTAAAATTAGCATGTTTAAAGTGATTTTCATGCTTCCAGGGGCTCGGGAAGTTAATTAAATACCATTTGGAGGCATTTAATGTTCGAGCAAAAACGGCTGATTTTCGACAAAAGAGAAAACACCCCCCCATTACGTCATGCTTCAGAAATGTGGAAAATGGTCCGTTTTCAAATGTTTTATTTTTGAACGTCAGTTCACATTTGTAGGTGGATCATCAGTGTTAGAGCTAAAATTAGCATGTTTAAAGTGATTTTCATGCTTCCAGGGGCTCGGGAAGTTAATTAAATACCATTTGGAGGCATTTAATGTTCGAGCAAAAACGGCTGATTTTCGACAAAAGAGATAACACCCCCCCATTACGTCATGCTTCAGAAATGTGGAAAATGGTCCGTTTTCAAATGTTTTATTTTTGAACGTCAGTTCACATTTGTAGGTGGATCATCAGTGTTAGAGCTAAAATTAGCATGTTTAAAGTGATTTTCATGCTTCCAGGGGCTCGGGAAGTTAATTAAATACCATTTGGAGGCATTTAATGTTCGAGCAAAAACGGCTGATTTTCGACAAATGAGATAACACCCCCCCATTACGTCATGCTTCAGAAATGTGGAAAATGGTCCGTTTTCAAATGTTTTATTTTTGAACGTCAGTTCACATTTGTAGGTGGATCATCAGTGTTAGAGCTAAAATTAGCATGTTTAAAGTGATTTTCATGCTTCCAGGGGCCCAAAACACAAGATTTATGGAATGGTTAAAAGTGCATGAAAATGGCCAATTTACTCACTCTGAGTTCTCAAAAAGGGTTTCTTCACCCCGGGAAGTTAATTAAATACCATTTGGAGGCATTTAATGTTCAAGCAAAAACGGCTGATTTTCGACAAAAGAGATAACACCCCCCCATTACGTCATGCTTCAGAAATGTGGAAAATGGTCCGTTATCAAATGTTTTATTTTTGAACGTCAGTTCACATTTGTAGGTGGATCATCAGTGTTAGAGCTAAAATTAGCATGTTTAAAGTGATTTTCATGCTTCCAGGGGCTCGGGAAGTGAAATAAATACCATTTGGAGGCATTTAATGTTCGAGCAAAAACGGCTGATTTTCGACAAAAGAGATAACACCCCCCCATTACGTCATGCTTCAGAAATGTGGAAAATGGTCCGTTTTCAAATGTTTTATTTTTGAACGTCAGTTCACAATTGTAGGTGGATCATCAGTGTTAGAGCTAAAATTAGCATGTTTAAAGTGATTTTCATGCTTCCAGGGGCTCGGGAAGTTAATTAAATACCATTTGGAGGCATTTAATGTTCGAGCAAAAACGGCTGATTTTCGACAAAAGAGATAACACCCCCCCATTACGTCATGCTTCAGAAATGTGGAAAATGGTCCGTTTTCAAATGTTTTATTTTTGAACGTCAGTTCACATTTGTAGGTGGATCATCAGTGTTAGAGCTAAAATTAGCATGTTTAAAGTGATTTTCATGCTTCCAGGGGCCCAAAACACAAGATTTATGGAATGGGTAAAAGTGCATGAAAATGGCCAATTTACTCACTCTGAGTTCTCAAAAAGGGTTTCTTCACCCCGGGAAGTTAATTAAATACCATTTGGAGGCATTTAATGTTCCAGCAAAAATGGCTGATTTTCGACAAAAGAGATAACACCCCCCCATTACGTCATGCTTCAGAAATGTGGAAAATGGTCCTTTTTCAAATGTTTTATTTTTGAACGTCAGTTCACATTTGTAGGTGGATCATCAGTGTTAGAGCTAAAATTAGCATGTTTAAAGTGATTTTCATGCTTCCAGGGGCTCGGGAAGTGAAATAAATACCATTTGGAGGCATTTAATGTTCGAGCAAAAACGGCTGATTTTCGACAAAAGAGATAACACCCCCCCATTACGTGATGCTTCAGAAATGTGGAAAATGGTCCGTTTTCAAATGTTTTATTTTTGAACGTCAGTTCACATTTGTAGGTGGATCATCAGTGTTAGAGCTAAAATTAGCATGTTTAAAGTGATTTTCATGCTTCCAGGGGCTCGGGAAGTTAATTAAATACCATTTGGAGGCATTTAATGTTCGAGCAAAAACAGCTGATTTTCGACAAAAGAGATAACACCCCCCCCATTACGTCATGCTTCAAAAATGTGGAAAATGGTCCGTTTTCAAATGTTTTATTTTTGAACGTCAGTTCACATTTGCAGGTGGATCATCAGTGTTAGAGCTAAAATTAGCATGTTTAAAGTGATTTTCATGCTTCCAGGTGCTCGGGAAGTTAATTAAATACCATTTGGAGGCATTTAATGTTCGAGCAAAAACGGCTGATTTTCGACAAAAGAGATAACAACCCCCCATTACGTCATGCTTCAGAAATGTGGAAAATGGTCCGTTTTCAAATGTTTTATTTTTGAACGTCAGTTCACATTTGTAGGTGGATCATCAGTGTTAGAGCTAAAATTAGCATGTTTAAAGTGATTTTCATGCTTCCAGGGGCCCAAAACACAAGATTTATGGAATGGTTAAAAGTGCATGAAAATGGCCAATTTACTCACTCTGAGTTCTCAAAAAGGGTTTCTTCACCCCGGGAAGTGAAATAAATACCATTTGGAGGCATTTAATGTTCGAGCAAAAACGGCTGATTTTTGACAAAAGAGATAACACCCCCCCATTACGTCATGCTTCAGAAATGTGGAAAATGGTCCGTTTTCAAATGTTTTATTTTTGAACGTCAGTTCACATTTGTAGGTGGATCATCAGTGTTAGAGCTAAAATTAGCATGTTTAAAGTGATTTTCATGCTTCCAGGAGCTCGGGAAGTTAATTAAATACCATTTGGAGGCATTTAATGTTCGAGCAAAAACGGCTGATTTTCGACAAAAGAGATAACACCCCCCCATTACGTCATGCTTCAGAAATGTGGAAAATGGTCCGTTTTCAAATGTTTTATTTTTGAACGTCAGTTCACATTTGTAGGTGGATCATCAGTGTTAGAGCTAAAATTAGCATGTTTAAAGTGATTTTCATGCTTCCAGGGGCCCAAAACACAAGATTTATGGAATGGTTAAAAGTGCATGAAAATGGCCAATTTACTCACTCTGAGTTCTCAAAAAGGGTTTCTTCACCCCGGGAAGTTAATTAAATACCATTTGGAGGCATTTAATGTTCGAGCAAAAACGGCTGATTTTCGACAAAAGAGATAACACCCCCCCATTACGTCATGCTTCAGAAATGTGGAAAATGGTCCGTTTTCAAATGTTTTATTTTTGAACGTCAGTTCACATTTGTAGGTGGATCATCAGTGTTAGAGCTAAAATTAGCATGTTTAAAGTGATTTTCATGCTTCCAGGGGCTCGGGAAGTGAAATAAATACCATTTGGAGGCATTTAATGTTCGAGCAAAAACGGCTGATTTTCGACAAAAGAGATAACACCCCCCCATTACGTCATGCTTCAGAAATGTGGAAAATGGTCCGTTTTCAAATGTTTTATTTTTGAACGTCAGTTCACATTTGTAGGTGGATCATCAGTGTTAGAGCTAAAATTAGCATGTTTAAAGTGATTTTCATGCTTCCAGGGGCTCGGGAAGTTAATTAAATACCAAATGGAGGCATTTAATGTTCGAGCAAAAACGGCTGATTTTCGACAAAAGAGATAACATCCCCCCATTACGTCATGCTTCAGAAATGTGGAAAATGGTCAGTTTTCAAATGTTTTATTTTTGAACGTCAGTTCACATTTGTAGGTGGATCATCAGTGTTAGAGCTAAAATTAGCATGTTTAAAGTGATTTTCATGCTTCCAGGGGCCCAAAACACAAGATTTATGGAATGGTTAAAAGTGCATGAAAATGGCCAATTTACTCACTCTGAGTTCTCAAAAAGGGTTTCTTCACCCCGGGAAGTTAATTAAATACCATTTGGAGGCATTTAATGTTCCAGCAAAAACGGCTGATTTTCGACAAAAGAGATAACACCCCCCCATTACGTCATGTTTCAGAAATGTGGAAAATGGTCCGTTTTCAAATGTTTTATTTTTGAACGTCAGTTCACATTTGTAGGTGGATCATCAGTGTTAGAGCTAAAATTAGCATGTTTAAAGTGATTTTCATGCTTCCAGGGGCTCGGGAAGTTAATTAAATACCATTTGGAGGCATTTAATGTTCGAGCAAAAACGGCTGATTTTCGACAAAAGAGATAACACCCCCCCATTACGTCATGCTTCAGAAATGTGGAAAATGGTCCGTTTTCAAATGTTTTATTTTTGAACGTCAGTTCACATTTGTAGGTGGATCATCAGTGTTAGAGCTAAAATTAGCATGTTTAAAGTGATTTTCATGCTTCCAGGGGCTCGGGAAGTTAATTAAATACCATTTGGAGGCATTTAATGGTCGAGCAAAAACGGCTGATTTTCGACAAAAGAGATAACACCCCCCCATTACGTCATGCTTCAGAAATGTGGAAAATGGTCCGTTTTCAAATGTTTTATTTTTGAACGTCAGTTCACATTTGTAGGTGGATCATCAGTGTTAGAGCTAAAATTAGCATGTTTAAAGTGATTTTCATGCTTCCAGGGGCTCGGGAAGTTAATTAAATACCATTTGGAGGCATTTAATGTTCGAGCAAAAACGGCTGATTTTCGACAAAAGAGATAACACCCCCCCATTACGTCATGCTTCAGAAATGTGGAAAATGGTCCGTTTTCAAATGTTTTATTTTTGAACGTCAGTTCACATTTGTAGGTGGATCATCAGTGTTAGAGCTAAAATTAGCATGTTTAAAGTGATTTTCATGCTTCCAGGGGCTCGGGAAGTTAATTAAATACCATTTGGAGGCATTTAATGTTCGAGCAAAAACGGCTGATTTTCGACAAAAGAGATAACACCCCCCCATTACGTCATGCTTCAGAAATGTGGAAAATGGTCAGTTTTCAAATGTTTTATTTTTGAACGTCAGTTCACATTTGTAGGTGGATCATCAGTGTTAGAGCTAAAATTAGCATGTTTAAAGTGATTTTCATGCTTCCAGGGGCTCGGGAAGTTAATTAAATACCATTTGGAGGCATTTAATGTTCGAGCAAAAACGGCTGATTTTCGACAAAAGAGATAACACCCCCCCATTACGTCATGCTTCAGAAATGTGGAAAATGGTCCGTTTTCAAATGTTTTATTTTTGAACGTCAGTTCACATTTGTAGGTGGATCATCAGTGTTAGAGCTAAAATTAGCATGTTTAATGTGATTTTCATGCTTCCAGGGGCCCAAAACACAAGATTTATGGAATGGTTAAAAGTGCATGAAAATGGCCAATTTACTCACTCTGAGTTCTCAAAAAGGGTTTCTTCACCCCGGGAAGTTAATTAAATACCATTTGGAGGCATTTAATGTTCGAGCAAAAACGGCTGATTTTCGACAAAAGAGATAACACCCCCCATTACGTCATGCTTCAGAAATGTGGAAAATGGTCCGTTTTCAAATGTTTTATTTTTGAACGTCAGTTCACATTTGTAGGTGGATCATCAGTGTTAGAGCTAAAATTAGCATGTTTAAAGTGATTTTCATGCTTCCAGGGGCTCGGGAAGTTAATTAAATACCATTTGGAGGCATTTAATGTTCGAGCAAAAACGGCTGATTTTCGACAAAAGAGATAACACCCCCCCATTACGTCATGCTTCAGAAATGTGGAAAATGGTCCGTTTTCAAATGTTTTATTTTTGAACGTCAGTTCACATTTGTAGGTGGATCATCAGTGTTAGAGCTAAAATTAGCATGTTTAAAGTGATTTTCATGCTTCCAGGGGCCCAAAACACAAGATTTATGGAATGGTTAAAAGTGCATGAAAATGGCCAATTTACTCACTCTGAGTTCTCAAAAAGGGTTTCTTCACCCCAGGAAGTTAATTAAATACCATTTGGAGGCATTTAATGTTTGAGCAAAAACGGCTGATTTTCGACAAAAGAGATAACACCCCCCCATTACGTCATGCTTCAGAAATGTGGAAAATGGTCCGTTTTCAAATGTTTTATTTTTGAACGTCAGTTCACATTTGTAGGTGGATCATCAGTGTTAGAGCTAAAATTAGCATGTCTAAAGTGATTTTCATGCTTCCAGGGGCTCGGGAAGTGAAATAAATACCATTTGGAGGCATTTAATGTTCGAGCAAAAACGGCTGATTTTCGACAAAAGAGATAACACCCCCCCATTACGTCATGCTTCAGAAATGTGGAAAATGGTCCGTTTTCAAATGTTTTATTTTTGAACGTCAGTTCACATTTGTAGGTGGATCATCAGTGTTAGAGCTAAAATTAGCATGTTTAAAGTGATTTTCATGCTTCCAGGGGCTCGGGAAGTTAATTAAATACCATTTGGAGGCATTTAATGTTCGAGCAAAAACGGCTGATTTTCGACAAAAGAGATAACACCCCCCCATTACGTCATGCTTCAGAAATGTGGAAAATGGTCCGTTTTCAAATGTTTTATTTTTGAACGTCAGTTCACATTTGTAGGTGGATCATCAGTGTTAGAGCTAAAATTAGCATGTTTAAAGTGATTTTCATGCTTCCAGGGGCCCAAAACACAAGATTTATGGAATGGGTAAAAGTGCATGAAAATGGCCAATTTACTCACTCTGAGTTCTCAAAAAGGGTTTCTTCACCCCGGGAAGTTAATTAAATACCATTTGGAGGCATTTAATGTTCCAGCAAAAACGGCTGATTTTCGACAAAAGAGATAACACCCCCCCATTACGTCATGCTTCAGAAATGTGGAAAATGGTCCTTTTTCAAATGTTTTATTTTTGAACGTCAGTTCACATTTGTAGGTGGATCATCAGTGTTAGAGCTAAAATTAGCATGTTTAAAGTGATTTTCATGCTTCCAGGGGCTCGGGAAGTTAATTAAATACCATTTGGAGGCATTTAATGTTCGAGCAAAAACGGCTGATTTTCGACAAAAGAGATAACACCCCCCCATTACGTCATGCTTCAGAAATGTGGAAAATGGTCCGTTTTCAAATGTTTTATTTTTGAACGTCAGTTCACATTTGTAGGTGGATCATCAGTGTTAGAGCTAAAATTAGCATGTTTAAAGTGATTTTCATGCTTCCAGGGGCTCGGGAAGTTAATTAAATACCATTTGGAGGCATTTAATGTTCGAGCAAAAACGGCTGATTTTCGACAAAAGAGATAACACCCCCCCATTACGTCATGCTTCAGAAATGTGGAAAATGGTCCGTTTTCAAATGTTTTATTTTTGAACGTCAGTTCACATTTGTAGGTGGATCATCAGTGTTAGAGCTAAAATTAGCATGTTTAAAGTGATTTTCATGCTTCCAGGGGCCCAAAACACAAGATTTATGGAATGGTTAAAAGTGCATGAAAATGGCCAATTTACTCACTCTGAGTTCTCAAAAAGGGTTTCTTCACCCCGGGAAGTGAAATAAATACCATTTGGAGGCATTTAATGTTCGAGCAAAAACGGCTGATTTTCGACAAAAGAGCTAACACCCCCCCATTATGTCATGCTTCAGAAATGTGGAAAATGGCCCGTTTTCAAATGTTTTATTTTTGAACGTCAGTTCACATTTGTAGGTGGATCATCAGTGTTAGAGCTAAAATTAGCATGTTTAAAGTGATTTTCATGCTTCCAGGGGCCCAAAACACAAGATTTATGGAATGGTTAAAAGTGCATGAAAATGGCCAATTTACTCACTCTGAGTTCTCAAAAAGGGTTTCTTCACCCCGGGCAGTTAATTAAATACCATTTGGAGGCATTTAATGTTCCAGCAAAAACGGCTGATTTTCGATAAAAGAGATAACACCCCCCCATTACGTCATGCTTCAGAAATGTGGAAAATGGTCCGTTTTCAAATGTTTTATTTTTGAACGTCAGTTCACATTTGTAGGTGGATCATCAGTGTTAGAGCTAAAATTAGCATGTTTAAAGTGATTTTCATGCTTCCAGGGGCTCGGGAAGTGAAATAAATACCATTTGGAGGCATTTAATGTTCGAGCAAAAACGGCTGATTTTCGACAAAAGAGATAACACCCCCCCATTACGTCATGCTTCAGAAATGTGGAAAATGGTCCGTTTTCAAATGTTTTATTTTTGAACGTCAGTTCACATTTGTAGGTGGATCATCAGTGTTAGAGCTAAAATTAGCATGTTTAAAGTGATTTTCATGCTTCCAGGGGCTCGGGAAGTTAATTAAATACCATTTGGAGGCATTTAATGTTCGAGCAAAAACGGCTGATTTTCGACAAAAGAGATAACACCCCCCCATTACGTCATGCTTCAGAAATGTGGAAAATGGTCCGTTTTCAAATGTTTTATTTTTGAACGTCAGTTCACATTTGTAGGTGGATCATCAGTGTTAGAGCTAAAATTAGCATGTTTAAAGTGATTTTCATGCTTCCAGGGGCTCGGGAAGTTAATTAAATACCATTTGGAGGCATTTAATGTTCGAGCAAAAACGGCTGATTTTCGACAAAAGAGATAACACCCCCCCATTACGTCATGCTTCAGAAATGTGGAAAATGGTCCGTTTTCAAATGTTTTATTTTTGAACGTCAGTTCATATTTGTAGGTGGATCATCAGTGTTAGAGCTAAAATTAGCATGTTTAAAGTGATTTTCATGCTTCCAGGGGCCCAAAACACAAGATTTATGGAATGGTTAAAAGTGCATGAAAATGGCCAATTTACTCACTCTGAGTTCTCAAAAAGGGTTTCTTCACCCCGGGAAGTGAAATAAATACCATTTGGAGGCATTTAATGTTCGAGCAAAAACGGCTGATTTTCGACAAAAGAGCTAACACCCCCCCATTATGTCATGCTTCAGAAATGTGGAAAATGGTCCGTTTTCAAATGTTTTATTTTTGAACGTCAGTTCACATTTGTAGGTGGATCATCAGTGTTAGAGCTAAAATTAGCATGTTTAAAGTGATTTTCATGCTTCCAGGGGCCCAAAACACAAGATTTATGGAATGGTTAAAAGTGCATGAAAATGGCCAATTTACTCACTCTGAGTTCTCAAAAAGCGTTTCTTCACCCCGGGCAGTTAATTAAATACCATTTGGAGGCATTTAATGTTCGAGCAAAAACGGCTGATTTTCGACAAAAGAGATAACACCCCCCCATTACGTCATGCTTCAGAAATGTGGAAAATGGTCCGTTTTCAAATGTTTTATTTTTGAACGTCAGTTCACATTTGTAGGTGGATCATCAGTGTTAGAGCTAAAATTAGCATGTTTAAAGTGATTTTCATGCTTCCAGGGGCCCAAAACACAAGATTTATGGAATGGGTAAAAGTGCATGAAAATGGCCAATTTACTCACTCTGAGTTCTCAAAAAGGGTTTCTTCACCCCGGGAAGTTAATTAAATACCATTTGGAGGCATTTAATGTTCCAGCAAAAACGGCTGATTTTCGACAAAAGAGATAACACCCCCCCATTACGTCATGCTTCAGAAATGTGGAAAATGGTCCGTTTTCAAATGTTTTATTTTTGAACGTCAGTTCACATTTGTAGGTGGATCATCAGTGTTAGAGCTAAAATTAGCATGTCTAAAGTGATTTTCATGCTTCCAGGGGCTCGGGAAGTGAAATAAATACCATTTGGAGGCATTTAATGTTTGAGCAAAAACGGCTGATTTTCGACAAAAGAGATAACACCCCCCCATTACGTCATGCTTCAGAAATGTGGAAAATGGTCCGTTTTCAAATGTTTTATTTTTGAACGTCAGTTCACATTTGTAGGTGGATCATCAGTGTTAGAGCTAAAATTAGCATGTTTAAAGTGATTTTCATGCTTCCAGGGGCTCGGGAAGTTAATTAAATACCATTTGGAGGCATTTAATGTTCGAGCAAAAACGGCTGATTTTCGACAAAAGAGATAACACCCCCCCATTACGTCATGCTTCAGAAATGTGGAAAATGGTCCGTTTTCAAATGTTTTATTTTTGAACGTCAGTTCACATTTGTAGGTGGATCATCAGTGTTAGAGCTAAAATTAGCATGTTTAAAGTGATTTTCATGCTTCCAGGGGCCCAAAACACAAGATTTATGGAATGGGTAAAAGTGCATGAAAATGGCCAATTTACTCACTCTGAGTTCTCAAAAAGGGTTTCTTCACCCCGGGAAGTTAATTAAATACCATTTGGAGGCATTTAATGTTCCAGCAAAAACGGCTGATTTTCGACAAAAGAGATAACACCCCCCCATTACGTCATGCTTCAGAAATGTGGAAAATGGTCCTTTTTCAAATGTTTTATTTTTGAACGTCAGTTCACATTTGTAGGTGGATCATCAGTGTTAGAGCTAAAATTAGCATGTTTAAAGTGATTTTCATGCTTCCAGGGGCTCGGGAAGTGAAATAAATACCATTTGGAGGCATTTAATGTTCGAGCAAAAACGGCTGATTTTCGACAAAAGAGATAACACCCCCCCATTACGTCATGCTTCAGAAATGTGGAAAATGGTCCGTTTTCAAATGTTTTATTTTTGAACGTCAGTTCACATTTGTAGGTGGATCATCAGTGTTAGAGCTAAAATTAGCATGTTTAAAGTGATTTTCATGCTTCCAGGGGCTCGGGAAGTTAATTAAATACCATTTGGAGGCATTTAATGTTCGAGCAAAAACGGCTGATTTTCGACAAAAGAGATAACACCCCCCCATTACGTCATGCTTCAGAAATGTGGAAAATGGTCCGTTTTCAAATGTTTTATTTTTGAACGTCAGTTCACATTTGTAGGTGGATCATCAGTGTTAGAGCTAAAATTAGCATGTTTAAAGTGATTTTCATGCTTCCAGGGGCTCGGGAAGTTAATTAAATACCATTTGGAGGCATTTAATGTTCGAGCAAAAACGGCTGATTTTCGACAAAAGAGATAACACCCCCCCATTACGTCATGCTTCAGAAATGTGGAAAATGGTCCGTTTTCAAATGTTTTATTTTTGAACGTCAGTTCACATTTGTAGGTGGATCATCAGTGTTAGAGCTAAAATTAGCATGTTTAAAGTGATTTTCATGCTTCCAGGGGCTCGGGAAGTGAAATAAATACCATTTGGAGGCATTTAATGTTCGAGCAAAAACGGTTGATTTTCGACAAAAGAGATAACACCCCCCCATTACGTCATGCTTCAGAAATGTGGAAAATGGTCCGTTTTCAAATGTTTTATTTTTGAACGTCAGTTCACATTTGTAGGTGGATCATCAGTGTTAGAGCTAAAATTAGCATGTTTAAAGTGATTTTCATGCTTCCAGGGGCTCGGGAAGTGAAATAAATACCATTTGGAGGCATTTAATGTTCGAGCAAAAACGGCTGATTTTCGACAAAAGAGATAACACCCCCCCATTACGTCATGCTTCAGAAATGTGGAAAATGGTCCGTTTTCAAATGTTTTATTTTTGAACGTCAGTTCACATTTGTAGGTGGATCATCAGTGTTAGAGCTAAAATTAGCATGTTTAAAGTGATTTTCATGCTTCCAGGGGCTCGGGAAGTGAAATAAATACCATTTGGAGGCATTTAATGTTCGAGCAAAAACGGCTGATTTTTGACAAAAGAGATAACACCCCCCCATTACGTCATGCTTCAGAAATGTGGAAAATGGTCCTTTTTCAAATGTTTTATTTTTGAACGTCAGTTCACATTTGTAGGTGGATCATCAGTGTTAGAGCTAAAATTAGCATGTTTAAAGTGATTTTCATGCTTCCAGGGGCTCGGGAAGTTAATTAAATACCATTTGGAGGCATTTAATGTTCGAGCAAAAACGGCTGATTTTCGACAAAAGAGATAACACCCCCCCATTACGTCATGCTTCAGAAATGTGGAAAATGGTCCGTTTTCAAATGTTTTATTTTTGAACGTCAGTTCACATTTGTAGGTGGATCATCAGTGTTAGAGCTAAAATTAGCATGTTTAAAGTGATTTTCATGCTTCCAGGGGCCCAAAACACAAGATTTATGGAATGGTTAAAAGTGCATGAAAATGGCCAATTTACTCACTCTGAGTTCTCAAAAAGGGTTTCTTCACCCCGGGAAGTGAAATAAATACCATTTGGAGGCATTTAATGTTCGAGCAAAAACGGCTGATTTTCGACAAAAGAGATAACACCCCCCCATTACGTCATGCTTCAGAAATGTGGAAAATGGTCCGTTTTCAAATGTTTTATTTTTGAACGTCAGTTCACATTTGTAGGTGGATCATCAGTGTTAGAGCTAAAATTAGCATGTTTAAAGTGATTTTCATGCTTCCAGGGGCTCGGGAAGTTAATTAAATACCATTTGGAGGCATTTAATGTTCGAGCAAAAACGGCTGATTTTCGACAAAAGAGATAACTCCCCCCCCCATTACGTCATGCTTCAGAAATGTGGAAAATGGTCCGTTTTCAAATGTTTTATTTTTGAACGTCAGTTCACATTTGTAGGTGGATCATCAGTGTTAGAGCTAAAATTAGCATGTTTAAAGTGATTTTCATGCTTCCAGGGGCTCGGGAAGTGAAATAAATACCATTTGGAGGCATTTAATGTTCGAGCAAAAACGGCTGATTTTCGACAAAAGAGATAACACCCCCCCATTACGTCATGCTTCAGAAATGTGGAAAATGGTCCGTTTTCAAATGTTTTATTTTTGAACGTCAGTTCACATTTGTAGGTGGATCATCAGTGTTAGAGCTAAAATTAGCATGTTTAAAGTGATTTTCATGCTTCCAGGGGCCCAAAACACAAGATTTATGGAATGGTTAAAAGTGCATGAAAATGGCCAATTTACTCACTCTGAGTTCTCAAAAAGGGTTTCTTCACCCCGGGAAGTTAATTAAATACCATTTGGAGGCATTTAATGTTCGAGCAAAAACGGCTGATTTTCGACAAAAGAGCTAACACCCCCCCATTATGTCATGCTTCAGAAATGTGGAAAATGGTCCGTTTTCAAATGTTTTATTTTTGAACGTCAGTTCACATTTGTAGGTGGATCATCAGTGTTAGAGCTAAAATTAGCATGTTTAAAGTGATTTTCATGCTTCCAGGGGCCCAAAACACAAGATTTATGGAATGGTTAAAAGTGCATGAAAATGGCCAATTTACTCACTCTGAGTTCTCAAAAAGGGTTTCTTCACCCCGGGCAGTTAATTAAATACCATTTGGAGGCATTTAATGTTCCAGCAAAAACGGCTGATTTTCGACAAAAGAGATAACACCCCCCCATTACGTCATGCTTCAGAAATGTGGAAAATGGTCCTTTTTCAAATGTTTTATTTTTGAACGTCAGTTCACATTTGTAGGTGGATCATCAGTGTTAGAGCTAAAATTAGCATGTTTAAAGTGATTTTCATGCTTCCAGGGGCTCGGGAAGTGAAATAAATACCATTTGGAGGCATTTAATGTTCGAGCAAAAACGGCTGATTTTCGACAAAAGAGATAACACCCCCCCATAACGTCATGGTCCAGAAATGTGGAAAATGGTCCGTTTTCAAATGTTTTATTTTTGAACGTCAGTTCACATTTGTAGGTGGATCATCAGTGTTAGAGCTAAAATTAGCATGTTTAAAGTGATTTTCATGCTTCCAGGGGCTCGGGAAGTGAAATAAATATCATTTGGAGGCATTTAATGTTCGAGCAAAAACGGCTGATTTTTGAAAAAAGAGATAACACCCCCCCCATTACCTCATGCTTCAGAAATGTGGAAAATGGTCCTTTTTCAAATGTTTTATTTTTGAACGTCAGTTCATATTTGTAGGTGGATCATCAGTGTTAGAGCTAAAATTAGCATGTTTAAAGTGATTTTCATGCTTCCAGGGGCTCGGGAAGTTAATTAAATACCATTTGGAGGCATTTAATGTTCGAGCAAAAACGGCTGATTTTCGACAAAAGAGATAACACCCCCCCATTACGTCATGCTTCAGAAATGTGGAAAATGGTCCGTTTTCAAATGTTTTATTTTTGAACGTCAGTTCACATTTGTAGGTGGATCATCAGTGTTAGAGCTAAAATTAGCATGTTTAAAGTGATTTTCATGCTTCCAGGGGCCCAAAACACAAGATTTATGGAATGGTTAAAAGTGCATGAAAATGGCCAATTTACTCAACTCTGAGTTCTCAAAAAGGGTTTCTTCACCCCGGGAAGTGAAATAAATACCATTTGGAGGCATTTAATGTTCGAGCAAATTCGGCTGATTTTCGACAAAAGAGATAACACCCCCCCATTACGTCATGCTTCAGAAATGTGGAAAATGGTCCGTTTTCAAATGTTTTATTTTTGAACGTCAGTTCACATTTGTAGGTGGATCATCAGTGTTAGAGCTCAAATTAGCATGTTTAAAGTGATTTTCATGCTTCCAGGGGCTCGGGAAGTTAATTAAATACCATTTGGAGGCATTTAATGTTCGAGCAAAAACGGCTGATTTTCGACAAAAGAGATAACACCCCCCCATTACGTCATGCTTCAGAAATGTGGAAAATGGTCCGTTTTCAAATGTTTTATTTTTGAACGTCAGTTCACATTTGTAGGTGGATCATCAGTGTTAGAGCTAAAATTAGCATGTTTAAAGTGATTTTCATGCTTCCAGGGGCTCGGGAAGTGAAATAAATACCATTTGGAGGCATTTAATGTTCGAGCAAAAACGGCTGATTTTCGACAAAAGAGATAACACCCCCCATTACGTCATGCTTCAGAAATGTGGAAAATGGTCCGTTTTCAAATGTTTTATTTTTGAACGTCAGTTCACATTTGTAGGTGGATCATCAGTGTTAGAGCTAAAATTAGCATGTTTAAAGTGATTTTCATGCTTCCAGGGGTTCGGGAAGTTAATTAAATACCATTTGGAGGCATTTAATGTTCGAGCAAAAACGGCTGATTTTCGACAAAAGAGATAACACCCCCCCATTACGTCATGCTTCAGAAATGTGGAAAATGGTCCGTTTTCAAATGTTTTATTTTTGAACGTCAGTTCACATTTGTAGGTGGATCATCAGTGTTAGAGCTAAAATTAGCATGTTTAAAGTGATTTTCATGCTTCCAGGGGCCCAAAACACAAGATTTATGGAATGGTTAAAAGTGCATGAAAATGGCCAATTTACTCACTCTGAGTTCTCAAAAAGGGTTTCTTCACCCCGGGAAGTTAATTAAATACCATTTGGAGGCATTTAATGTTCGAGCAAAAACGGCTGATTTTCGACAAAAGAGCTAACACCCCCCCCATTACGTCATGCTTCAGAAATGTGGAAAATGGTCCGTTTTCAAATGTTTTATTTTTGAACGTCAGTTCACATTTGTAGGTGGATCATCAGTGTTAGAGCTAAAATTAGCATGTTTAAAGTGATTTTCATGCTTCCAGGGGCTCGGGAAGTTAATTAAATACCATTTGGAGGCATTTAATGTTCGAGCAAAAACGGCTGATTTTCGACAAAAGAGATAACACCCCCCCATTACGTCATGCTTCAGAAATGTGGAAAATGGTCCGTTTTCAAATGTTTTATTTTTGAACGTCAGTTCACATTTGTAGGTGGATCATCAGTGTTAGAGCTAAAATTAGCATGTTTAAAGTGATTTTCATGCTTCCAGGGGCTCGGGAAGTTAATTAAATACCATTTGGAGGCATTTAATGTTCGAGCAAAAACGGCTGATTTTCGACAAAAGAGAAAACACCCCCCCATTACGTCATGCTTCAGAAATGTGGAAAATGGTCCGTTTTCAAATGTTTTATTTTTGAACGTCAGTTCACATTTGTAGGTGGATCATCAGTGTTAGAGCTAAAATTAGCATGTTTAAAGTGATTTTCATGCTTCCAGGGGCTCGGGAAGTTAATTAAATACCATTTGGAGGCATTTAATGTTCGAGCAAAAACGGCTGATTTTCGACAAAAGAGATAACACCCCCCCATTACGTCATGCTTCAGAAATGTGGAAAATGGTCCGTTTTCAAATGTTTTATTTTTGAACGTCAGTTCACATTTGTAGGTGGATCATCAGTGTTAGAGCTAAAATTAGCATGTTTAAAGTGATTTTCATGCTTCCAGGGGCTCGGGAAGTTAATTAAATACCATTTGGAGGCATTTAATGTTCGACAAAAACGGCTGATTTTCGACAAATGAGATAACACCCCCCCATTACGTCATGCTTCAGAAATGTGGAAAATGGTCCGTTTTCAAATGTTTTATTTTTGAACGTCAGTTCACATTTGTAGGTGGATCATCAGTGTTAGAGCTAAAATTAGCATGTTTAAAGTGATTTTCATGATTCCAGGGGCCCAAAACACAAGATTTATGGAATGGTTAAAAGTGCATGAAAATGGCCAATTTACTCACTCTGAGTTCTCAAAAAGGGTTTCTTCACCCCGGGAAGTTAATTAAATACCATTTGGAGGCATTTAATGTTCAAGCAAAAACGGCTGATTTTCGACAAAAGAGATAACACCCCCCCATTACGTCATGCTTCAGAAATGTGGAAAATGGTCCGTTTTCAAATGTTTTATTTTTGAACGTCAGTTCACATTTGTAGGTGGATCATCAGTGTTAGAGCTAAAATTAGCATGTTTAAAGTGATTTTCATGCTTCCAGGGGCTCGGGAAGTGAAATAAATACCATTTGGAGGCATTTAATGTTCGAGCAAAAACGGCTGATTTTTGACAAAAGAGATAACACCCCCCCATTACGTCATGCTTCAGAAATGTGGAAAATGGTCCTTTTTCAAATGTTTTATTTTTGAACGTCAGTTCACATTTGTAGGTGGATCATCAGTGTTAGAGCTAAAATTAGCATGTTTAAAGTGATTTTCATGCTTCCAGGGGCTCGGGAAGTTAATTAAATACCATTTGGAGGCATTTAATGTTCGAGCAAAAACGGCTGATTTTCGACAAAAGAGATAACACCCCCCCATTACGTCATGCTTCAGAAATGTGGAAAATGGTCCGTTTTCAAATGTTTTATTTTTGAACGTCAGTTCACATTTGTAGGTGGATCATCAGTGTTAGAGCTAAAATTAGCATGTTTAAAGTGATTTTCATGCTTCCAGGGGCCCAAAACACAAGATTTATGGAATGGTTAAAAGTGCATGAAAATGGCCAATTTACTCACTCTGAGTTCTCAAAAAGGGTTTCTTCACCCCGGGAAGTGAAATAAATACCATTTGGAGGCATTTAATGTTCGAGCAAAAACGGCTGATTTTCGACAAAAGAGATAACACCCCCCCATTACGTCATGCTTCAGAAATGTGGAAAATGGTCCGTTTTCAAATGTTTTATTTTTGAACGTCAGTTCACATTTGTAGGTGGATCATCAGTGTTAGAGCTAAAATTAGCATGTTTAAAGTGATTTTCATGCTTCCAGGGGCTCGGGAAGTTAATTAAATACCATTTGGAGGCATTTAATGTTCGAGCAAAAACGGCTGATTTTCGACAAAAGAGATAACTCCCCCCCCATTACGTCATGCTTCAGAAATGTGGAAAATGGTCCGTTTTCAAATGTTTTATTTTTGAACGTCAGTTCACATTTGTAGGTGGATCATCAGTGTTAGAGCTAAAATTAGCATGTTTAAAGTGATTTTCATGCTTCCAGGGGCTCGGGAAGTGAAATAAATACCATTTGGAGGCATTTAATGTTCGAGCAAAAACGGCTGATTTTCGACAAAAGAGATAACACCCCCCCATTACGTCATGCTTCAGAAATGTGGAAAATGGTCCGTTTTCAAATGTTTTATTTTTGAACGTCAGTTCACATTTGTAGGTGGATCATCAGTGTTAGAGCTAAAATTAGCATGTTTAAAGTGATTTTCATGCTTCCAGGGGCCCAAAACACAAGATTTATGGAATGGTTAAAAGTGCATGAAAATGGCCAATTTACTCACTCTGAGTTCTCAAAAAGGGTTTCTTCACCCCGGGAAGTTAATTAAATACCATTTGGAGGCATTTAATGTTCGAGCAAAAACGGCTGATTTTCGACAAAAGAGCTAACACCCCCCCATTATGTCATGCTTCAGAAATGTGGAAAATGGTCCGTTTTCAAATGTTTTATTTTTGAACGTCAGTTCACATTTGTAGGTGGATCATCAGTGTTAGAGCTAAAATTAGCATGTTTAAAGTGATTTTCATGCTTCCAGGGGCCCAAAACACAAGATTTATGGAATGGTTAAAAGTGCATGAAAATGGCCAATTTACTCACTCTGAGTTCTCAAAAAGGGTTTCTTCACCCCGGGCAGTTAATTAAATACCATTTGGAGGCATTTAATGTTCCAGCAAAAACGGCTGATTTTCGACAAAAGAGATAACACCCCCCCATTACGTCATGCTTCAGAAATGTGGAAAATGGTCCTTTTTCAAATGTTTTATTTTTGAACGTCAGTTCACATTTGTAGGTGGATCATCAGTGTTAGAGCTAAAATTAGCATGTTTAAAGTGATTTTCATGCTTCCAGGGGCTCGGGAAGTGAAATAAATACCATTTGGAGGCATTTAATGTTCGAGCAAAAACGGCTGATTTTCGACAAAAGAGATAACACCCCCCCATAACGTCATGGTCCAGAAATGTGGAAAATGGTCCGTTTTCAAATGTTTTATTTTTGAACGTCAGTTCACATTTGTAGGTGGATCATCAGTGTTAGAGCTAAAATTAGCATGTTTAAAGTGATTTTCATGCTTCCAGGGGCTCGGGAAGTGAAATAAATATCATTTGGAGGCATTTAATGTTCGAGCAAAAACGGCTGATTTTTGACAAAAGAGATAACACCCCCCCCATTACCTCATGCTTCAGAAATGTGGAAAATGGTCCTTTTTCAAATGTTTTATTTTTGAACGTCAGTTCATATTTGTAGGTGGATCATCAGTGTTAGAGCTAAAATTAGCATGTTTAAAGTGATTTTCATGCTTCCAGGGGCTCGGGAAGTTAATTAAATACCATTTGGAGGCATTTAATGTTCGAGCAAAAACGGCTGATTTTCGACAAAAGAGATAACACCCCCCCATTACGTCATGCTTCAGAAATGTGGAAAATGGTCCGTTTTCAAATGTTTTATTTTTGAACGTCAGTTCACATTTGTAGGTGGATCATCAGTGTTAGAGCTAAAATTAGCATGTTTAAAGTGATTTTCATGCTTCCAGGGGCCCAAAACACAAGATTTATGGAATGGTTAAAAGTGCATGAAAATGGCCAATTTACTCAACTCTGAGTTCTCAAAAAGGGTTTCTTCACCCCGGGAAGTGAAATAAATACCATTTGGAGGCATTTAATGTTCGAGCAAATTCGGCTGATTTTCGACAAAAGAGATAACACCCCCCCATTACGTCATGCTTCAGAAATGTGGAAAATGGTCCGTTTTCAAATGTTTTATTTTTGAACGTCAGTTCACATTTGTAGGTGGATCATCAGTGTTAGAGCTCAAATTAGCATGTTTAAAGTGATTTTCATGCTTCCAGGGGCTCGGGAAGTTAATTAAATACCATTTGGAGGCATTTAATGTTCGAGCAAAAACGGCTGATTTTCGACAAAAGAGATAACACCCCCCCATTACGTCATGCTTCAGAAATGTGGAAAATGGTCCGTTTTCAAATGTTTTATTTTTGAACGTCAGTTCACATTTGTAGGTGGATCATCAGTGTTAGAGCTAAAATTAGCATGTTTAAAGTGATTTTCATGCTTCCAGGGGCTCGGGAAGTGAAATAAATACCATTTGGAGGCATTTAATGTTCGAGCAAAAACAGCTGATTTTCGACAAAAGAGATAACACCCCCCATTACGTCATGCTTCAGAAATGTGGAAAATGGTCCGTTTTCAAATGTTTTATTTTTGAACGTCAGTTCACATTTGTAGGTGGATCATCAGTGTTAGAGCTAAAATTAGCATGTTTAAAGTGATTTTCATGCTTCCAGGGGTTCGGGAAGTTAATTAAATACCATTTGGAGGCATTTAATGTTCGAGCAAAAACGGCTGATTTTCGACAAAAGAGATAACACCCCCCCATTACGTCATGCTTCAGAAATGTGGAAAATGGTCCGTTTTCAAATGTTTTATTTTTGAACGTCAGTTCACATTTGTAGGTGGATCATCAGTGTTAGAGCTAAAATTAGCATGTTTAAAGTGATTTTCATGCTTCCAGGGGCCCAAAACACAAGATTTATGGAATGGTTAAAAGTGCATGAAAATGGCCAATTTACTCACTCTGAGTTCTCAAAAAGGGTTTCTTCACCCCGGGAAGTTAATTAAATACCATTTGGAGGCATTTAATGTTCGAGCAAAAACGGCTGATTTTCGACAAAAGAGCTAACACCCCCCCCATTACGTCATGCTTCAGAAATGTGGAAAATGGTCCGTTTTCAAATGTTTTATTTTTGAACGTCAGTTCACATTTGTAGGTGGATCATCAGTGTTAGAGCTAAAATTAGCATGTTTAAAGTGATTTTCATGCTTCCAGGGGCTCGGGAAGTTAATTAAATACCATTTGGAGGCATTTAATGTTCGAGCAAAAACGGCTGATTTTCGACAAAAGAGATAACACCCCCCCATTACGTCATGCTTCAGAAATGTGGAAAATGGTCCGTTTTCAAATGTTTTATTTTTGAACGTCAGTTCACATTTGTAGGTGGATCATCAGTGTTAGAGCTAAAATTAGCATGTTTAAAGTGATTTTCATGCTTCCAGGGGCTCGGGAAGTTAATTAAATACCATTTGGAGGCATTTAATGTTCGAGCAAAAACGGCTGATTTTCGACAAAAGAGAAAACACCCCCCCATTACGTCATGCTTCAGAAATGTGGAAAATGGTCCGTTTTCAAATGTTTTATTTTTGAACGTCAGTTCACATTTGTAGGTGGATCATCAGTGTTAGAGCTAAAATTAGCATGTTTAAAGTGATTTTCATGCTTCCAGGGGCTCGGGAAGTTAATTAAATACCATTTGGAGGCATTTAATGTTCGAGCAAAAACGGCTGATTTTCGACAAAAGAGATAACACCCCCCCATTACGTCATGCTTCAGAAATGTGGAAAATGGTCCGTTTTCAAATGTTTTATTTTTGAACGTCAGTTCACATTTGTAGGTGGATCATCAGTGTTAGAGCTAAAATTAGCATGTTTAAAGTGATTTTCATGCTTCCAGGGGCTCGGGAAGTTAATTAAATACCATTTGGAGGCATTTAATGTTCGACAAAAACGGCTGATTTTCGACAAATGAGATAACACCCCCCCATTACGTCATGCTTCAGAAATGTGGAAAATGGTCCGTTTTCAAATGTTTTATTTTTGAACGTCAGTTCACATTTGTAGGTGGATCATCAGTGTTAGAGCTAAAATTAGCATGTTTAAAGTGATTTTCATGCTTCCAGGGGCCCAAAACACAAGATTTATGGAATGGTTAAAAGTGCATGAAAATGGCCAATTTACTCACTCTGAGTTCTCAAAAAGGGTTTCTTCACCCCGGGAAGTTAATTAAATACCATTTGGAGGCATTTAATGTTCAAGCAAAAACGGCTGATTTTCGACAAAAGAGATAACACCCCCCCATTACGTCATGCTTTAGAAATGTGGAAAATGGTCCGTTATCAAATGTTTTATTTTTGAACGTCAGTTCACATTTGTAGGTGGATCATCAGTGTTAGAGCTAAAATTAGCATGTTTAAAGTGATTTTCATGCTTCCAGGGGCTCGGGAAGTGAAATAAATACCATTTGGAGGCATTTAATGTTCGAGCAAAAACGGCTGATTTTCGACAAAAGAGATAACACCCCCCCATTACGTCATGCTTCAGAAATGTGGAAAATGGTCCGTTTTCAAATGTTTTATTTTTGAACGTCAGTTCACAATTGTAGGTGGATCATCAGTGTTAGAGCTAAAATTAGCATGTTTAAAGTGATTTTCATGCTTCCAGGGGCTCGGGAAGTTAATTAAATACCATTTGGAGGCATTTAATGTTCGAGCAAAAACGGCTGATTTTCGACAAAAGACATAACACCCCCCCATTACGTCATGCTTCAGAAATGTGGAAAATGGTCCGTTTTCAAATGTTTTATTTTTGAACGTCAGTTCACATTTGTAGGTGGATCATCAGTGTTAGAGCTAAAATTAGCATGTTTAAAGTGATTTTCATGCTTCCAGGGGCCCAAAACACAAGATTTATGGAATGGGTAAAAGTGCATGAAAATGGCCAATTTACTCACTCTGAGTTCTCAAAAAGGGTTTCTTCACCCCGGGAAGTTAATTAAATACCATTTGGAGGCATTTAATGTTCCAGCAAAAATGGCTGATTTTCGACAAAAGAGATAACACCCCCCCATTACGTCATGCTTCAGAAATGTGGAAAATGGTCCTTTTTCAAATGTTTTATTTTTGAACGTCAGTTCACATTTGTAGGTGGATCATCAGTGTTAGAGCTAAAATTAGCATGTTTAAAGTGATTTTCATGCTTCCAGGGGCTCGGGAAGTGAAATAAATACCATTTGGAGGCATTTAATGTTCGAGCAAAAACGGCTGATTTTCGACAAAAGAGATAACACCCCCCCATTACGTGATGCTTCAGAAATGTGGAAAATGGTCCGTTTTCAAATGTTTTATTTTTGAACGTCAGTTCACATTTGTAGGTGGATCATCAGTGTTAGAGCTAAAATTAGCATGTTTAAAGTGATTTTCATGCTTCCAGGGGCTCGGGAAGTTAATTAAATACCATTTGGAGGCATTTAATGTTCGAGCAAAAACAGCTGATTTTCGACAAAAGAGATAACACCCCCCCCATTACGTCATGCTTCAAAAATGTGGAAAATGGTCCGTTTTCAAATGTTTTATTTTTGAACGTCAGTTCACATTTGTAGGTGGATCATCAGTGTTAGAGCTAAAATTAGCATGTTTAAAGTGATTTTCATGCTTCCAGGTGCTCGGGAAGTTAATTAAATACCATTTGGAGGCATTTAATGTTCGAGCAAAAACGGCTGATTTTCGACAAAAGAGATAACAACCCCCCATTACGTCATGCTTCAGAAATGTGGAAAATGGTCCGTTTTCAAATGTTTTATTTTTGAACGTCAGTTCACATTTGTAGGTGGATCATCAGTGTTAGAGCTAAAATTAGCATGTTTAAAGTGATTTTCATGCTTCCAGGGGCCCAAAACACAAGATTTATGGAATGGTTAAAAGTGCATGAAAATGGCCAATTTACTCACTCTGAGTTCTCAAAAAGGGTTTCTTCACCCCGGGAAGTGAAATAAATACCATTTGGAGGCATTTAATGTTCGAGCAAAAACGGCTGATTTTTGACAAAAGAGATAACACCCCCCCATTACGTCATGCTTCAGAAATGTGGAAAATGGTCCGTTTTCAAATGTTTTATTTTTGAACGTCAGTTCACATTTGTAGGTGGATCATCAGTGTTAGAGCTAAAATTAGCATGTTTAAAGTGATTTTCATGCTTCCAGGGGCTCGGGAAGTTAATTAAATACCATTTGGAGGCATTTAATGTTCGAGCAAAAACGGCTGATTTTCGACAAAAGAGATAACACCCCCCCATTACGTCATGCTTCAGAAATGTGGAAAATGGTCCGTTTTCAAATGTTTTATTTTTGAACGTAAGTTCACATTTGTAGGTGGATCATCAGTGTTAGAGCTAAAATTAGCATGTTTAAAGTGATTTTCATGCTTCCAGGGGCCCAAAACACAAGATTTATGGAATGGTTAAAAGTGCATGAAAATGGCCAATTTACTCACTCTGAGTTCTCAAAAAGGGTTTCTTCACCCCGGGAAGTTAATTAAATACCATTTGGAGGCATTTAATGTTCCAGCAAAAACGGCTGATTTTCGACAAAAGAGATAACACCCCCCCATTACGTCATGTTTCAGAAATGTGGAAAATGGTCCGTTTTCAAATGTTTTATTTTTGAACGTCAGTTCACATTTGTAGGTGGATCATCAGTGTTAGAGCTAAAATTAGCATGTTTAAAGTGATTTTCATGCTTCCAGGGGCTCGGGAAGTTAATTAAATACCATTTGGAGGCATTTAATGTTCGAGCAAAAACGGCTGATTTTCGACAAAAGAGATAACACCCCCCCATTACGTCATGCTTCAGAAATGTGGAAAATGGTCCGTTTTCAAATGTTTTATTTTTGAACGTCAGTTCACATTTGTAGGTGGATCATCAGTGTTAGAGCTAAAATTAGCATGTTTAAAGTGATTTTCATGCTTCCAGGGGCTCGGGAAGTTAATTAAATACCATTTGGAGGCATTTAATGTTCGAGCAAAAACGGCTGATTTTCGACAAAAGAGATAACACCCCCCCATTACGTCATGCTTCAGAAATGTGGAAAATGGTCCGTTTTCAAATGTTTTATTTTTGAACGTCAGTTCACATTTGTAGGTGGATCATCAGTGTTAGAGCTAAAATTAGCATGTTTAAAGTGATTTTCATGCTTCCAGGGGCTCGGGAAGTTAATTAAATACCATTTGGAGGCATTTAATGTTCGAGCAAAAACGGCTGATTTTCGACAAAAGAGATAACACCCCCCCATTACGTCATGCTTCAGAAATGTGGAATATGGTCCGTTTTCAAATGTTTTATTTTTCAACGTCAGTTCACATTTGTAGGTGGATCATCAGTGTTAGAGCTAAAATTAGCATGTTTAAAGTGATTTTCATGCTTCCAGGGGCCCAAAACACAAGATTTATGGAATGGTTAAAAGTGCATGAAAATGGCCAATTTACTCACTCTGAGTTCTCAAAAAGGGTTTCTTCACCCCGGGAAGTTAATTAAATACCATTTGGAGGCATTTAATGTTCGAGCAAAAACGGTTGATTTTCGACAAAAGAGATAACACCCCCCCATTATGTCATGCTTTAGAAATGTGGAAAATGGTCCGTTTTCAAATGTTTTATTTTTGAACGTCAGTTCACATTTGTAGGTGGATCATCAGTGTTAGAGCTAAAATTAGCATGTTTAAAGTGATTTTCATGCTTCCAGGGGCTCGGGAAGTTAATTAAATACCATTTGGAGGCATTTAATGTTCGAGCAAAAACGGCTGATTTTCGACAAAAGAGATAACACCCCCCCATTACGTCATGCTTCAGAAATGTGGAAAATGGTCCGTTTTCAAATGTTTTATTTTTGAACGTCAGTTCACATTTGTAGGTGGATCATCAGTGTTAGAGCTAAAATTAGCATGTTTAAAGTGATTTTCATGCTTCCAGGGGCTCGGGAAGTTAATTAAATACCATTTGGAGGCATTTAATGTTCGAGCAAAAACGGCTGATTTTCGACAAAAGAGATAACACCCCCCCATTACGTCATGCTTCAGAAATGTGGAAAATGGTCCGTTTTCAAATGTTTTATTTTTGAACGTCAGTTCACATTTGTAGGTGGATCATCAGTGTTAAAGCTAAAATTAGCATGTTTAAAGTGATTTTCATGCTTCCAGGGGCTCGGGAAGTTAATTAAATACCATTTGGAGGCATTTAATGTTCGAGCAAAAACGGCTGATTTTCGACAAAAGAGATAACACCCCCCCATTACGTCATGCTTCAGAAATGTGGAAAATGGTCCGTTTTCAAATGTTTTATTTTTGAACGTCAGTTCACATTTGTAGGTGGATCATCAGTGTTAGAGCTAAAATTAGCATGTTTAATGTGATTTTCATGCTTCCAGGGGCCCAAAACACAAGATTTATGGAATGGTTAAAAGTGCATGAAAATGGCCAATTTACTCACTCTGAGTTCTCAAAAAGGGTTTCTTCACCCCGGGAAGTTAATTAAATACCATTTGGAGGCATTTAATGTTCGAGCAAAAACGGCTGATTTTCGACAAAAGAGATAACACCCCCCATTACGTCATGCTTCAGAAATGTGGAAAATGGTCCGTTTTCAAATGTTTTATTTTTGAACGTCAGTTCACATTTGTAGGTGGATCATCAGTGTTAGAGCTAAAATTAGCATGTTTAAAGTGATTTTCATGCTTCCAGGGGCTCGGGAAGTTAATTAAATACCATTTGGAGGCATTTAATGTTCGAGCAAAAACGGCTGATTTTCGACAAAAGAGATAACACCCCCCCATTACGTCATGCTTCAGAAATGTGGAAAATGGTCCGTTTTCAAATGTTTTATTTTTGAACGTCAGTTCACATTTGTAGGTGGATCATCAGTGTTAGAGCTAAAATTAGCATGTTTAAAGTGATTTTCATGCTTCCAGGGGCCCAAAACACAAGATTTATGGAATGGTTAAAAGTGCATGAAAATGGCCAATTTACTCACTCTGAGTTCTCAAAAAGGGTTTCTTCACCCCAGGAAGTTAATTAAATACCATTTGGAGGCATTTAATGTTCGAGCAAAAACGGCTGATTTTCGACAAAAGAGATAACACCCCCCCATTACGTCATGCTTCAGAAATGTGGAAAATGGTCCGTTTTCAAATGTTTTATTTTTGAACGTCAGTTCACATTTGTAGGTGGATCATCAGTGTTAGAGCTAAAATTAGCATGTCTAAAGTGATTTTCATGCTTCCAGGGGCTCGGGAAGTGAAATAAATACCATTTGGAGGCATTTAATGTTCGAGCAAAAACGGCTGATTTTCGACAAAAGAGATAACACCCCCCCATTACGTCATGCTTCAGAAATGTGGAAAATGGTCCGTTTTCAAATGTTTTATTTTTGAACGTCAGTTCACATTTGTAGGTGGATCATCAGTGTTAGAGCTAAAATTAGCATGTTTAAAGTGATTTTCATGCTTCCAGGGGCTCGGGAAGTTAATTAAATACCATTTGGAGGCATTTAATGTTCGAGCAAAAACGGCTGATTTTCGACAAAAGAGATAACACCCCCCCATTACGTCATGCTTCAGAAATGTGGAAAATGGTCCGTTTTCAAATGTTTTATTTTTGAACGTCAGTTCACATTTGTAGGTGGATCATCAGTGTTAGAGCTAAAATTAGCATGTTTAAAGTGATTTTCATGCTTCCAGGGGCCCAAAACACAAGATTTATGGAATGGGTAAAAGTGCATGAAAATGGCCAATTTACTCACTCTGAGTTCTCAAAAAGGGTTTCTTCACCCCGGGAAGTTAATTAAATACCATTTGGAGGCATTTAATGTTCCAGCAAAAACGGCTGATTTTCGACAAAAGAGATAACACCCCCCCATTACGTCATGCTTCAGAAATGTGGAAAATGGTCCTTTTTCAAATGTTTTATTTTTGAACGTCAGTTCACATTTGTAGGTGGATCATCAGTGTTAGAGCTAAAATTAGCATGTTTAAAGTGATTTTCATGCTTCCAGGGGCTCGGGAAGTGAAATAAATACCATTTGGAGGCATTTAATGTTCGAGCAAAAACGGCTGATTTTCGACAAAAGAGATAACACCCCCCCATTACGTCATGCTTCAGAAATGTGGAAAATGGTCCGTTTTCAAATGTTTTATTTTTGAACGTCAGTTCACATTTGTAGGTGGATCATCAGTGTTAGAGCTAAAATTAGCATGTTTAAAGTGATTTTCATGCTTCCAGGGGCTCGGGAAGTTAATTAAATACCATTTGGAAGCATTTAATGTTCGAGCAAAAACGGCTGATTTTCGACAAAAGAGATAACACCCCCCCATTACGTCATGCTTCAGAAATGTGGAAAATGGTCCGTTTTCAAATGTTTTATTTTTGAACGTCAGTTCACATTTGTAGGTGGATCATCAGTGTTAGAGCTAAAATTAGCATGTTTAAAGTGATTTTCATGCTTCCAGGGGCTCGGGAAGTTAATTAAATACCATTTGGAGGCATTTAATGTTCGAGCAAAAACGGCTGATTTTCGACAAAAGAGATAACACCCCCCCATTACGTCATGCTTCAGAAATGTGGAAAATGGTCCGTTTTCAAATGTTTTATTTTTGAACGTCAGTTCACATTTGTAGGTGGATCATCAGTGTTAGAGCTAAAATTAGCATGTTTAAAGTGATTTTCATGCTTCCAGGGGCCCAAAACACAAGATTTATGGAATGGTTAAAAGTGCATGAAAATGGCCAATTTACTCACTCTGAGTTCTCAAAAAGGGTTTCTTCACCCCGGGAAGTGAAATTAATACCATTTGGAGGCATTTAATGTTCGAGCAAAAACGGCTGATTTTCGACAAAAGAGCTAACACCCCCCCATTATGTCATGCTTCAGAAATGTGGAAAATGGTCCGTTTTCAAATGTTTTATTTTTGAACGTCAGTTCACATTTGTAGGTGGATCATCAGTGTTAGAGCTAAAATTAGCATGTTTAAAGTGATTTTCATGCTTCCAGGGGCCCAAAACACAAGATTTATGGAATGGTTAAAAGTGCATGAAAATGGCCAATTTACTCACTCTGAGTTCTCAAAAAGGGTTTCTTCACCCCGGGCAGTTAATTAAATACCATTTGGAGGCATTTAATGTTCCAGCAAAAACGGCTGATTTTCGATAAAAGAGATAACACCCCCCCATTACGTCATGCTTCAGAAATGTGGAAAATGGTCCGTTTTCAAATGTTTTATTTTTGAACGTCAGTTCACATTTGTAGGTGGATCATCAGTGTTAGAGCTAAAATTAGCATGTTTAAAGTGATTTTCATGCTTCCAGGGGCTCGGGAAGTGAAATAAATACCATTTGGAGGCATTTAATGTTCGAGCAAAAACGGCTGATTTTCGACAAAAGAGATAACACCCCCCCATTACGTCATGCTTCAGAAATGTGGAAAATGGTCCGTTTTCAAATGTTTTATTTTTGAACGTCAGTTCACATTTGTAGGTGGATCATCAGTGTTAGAGCTAAAATTAGCATGTTTAAAGTGATTTTCATGCTTCCAGGGGCTCGGGAAGTTAATTAAATACCATTTGGAGGCATTTAATGTTCGAGCAAAAACGGCTGATTTTCGACAAAAGAGATAACACCCCCCCATTACGTCATGCTTCAGAAATGTGGAAAATGGTCCGTTTTCAAATGTTTTATTTTTGAACGTCAGTTCACATTTGTAGGTGGATCATCAGTGTTAGAGCTAAAATTAGCATGTTTAAAGTGATTTTCATGCTTCCAGGGGCTCGGGAAGTTAATTAAATACCATTTGGAGGCATTTAATGTTCGAGCAAAAACGGCTGATTTTCGACAAAAGAGATAACACCCCCCCATTACGTCATGCTTCAGAAATGTGGAAAATGGTCCGTTTTCAAATGTTTTATTTTTGAACGTCAGTTCATATTTGTAGGTGGATCATCAGTGTTAGAGCTAAAATTAGCATGTTTAAAGTGATTTTCATGCTTCCAGGGGCCCAAAACACAAGATTTATGGAATGGTTAAAAGTGCATGAAAATGGCCAATTTACTCACTCTGAGTTCTCAAAAAGGGTTTCTTCACCCCGGGAAGTGAAATAAATACCATTTGGAGGCATTTAATGTTCGAGCAAAAACGGCTGATTTTCGACAAAAGAGCTAACACCCCCCCATTATGTCATGCTTCAGAAATGTGGAAAATGGTCCGTTTTCAAATGTTTTATTTTTGAACGTCAGTTCACATTTGTAGGTGGATCATCAGTGTTAGAGCTAAAATTAGCATGTTTAAAGTGATTTTCATGCTTCCAGGGGCCCAAAACACAAGATTTATGGAATGGTTAAAAGTGCATGAAAATGGCCAATTTACTCACTCTGAGTTCTCAAAAAGCGTTTCTTCACCCCGGGCAGTTAATTAAATACCATTTGGAGGCATTTAATGTTCGAGCAAAAACGGCTGATTTTCGACAAAAGAGATAACACCCCCCCATTACGTCATGCTTCAGAAATGTGGAAAATGGTCCGTTTTCAAATGTTTTATTTTTGAACGTCAGTTCACATTTGTAGGTGGATCATCAGTGTTAGAGCTAAAATTAGCATGTTTAAAGTGATTTTCATGCTTCCAGGGGCCCAAAACACAAGATTTATGGAATGGGTAAAAGTGCATGAAAATGGCCAATTTACTCACTCTGAGTTCTCAAAAAGGGTTTCTTCACCCCGGGAAGTTAATTAAATACCATTTGGAGGCATTTAATGTTCCAGCAAAAACGGCTGATTTTCGACAAAAGAGATAACACCCCCCCATTACGTCATGCTTCAGAAATGTGGAAAATGGTCCGTTTTCAAATGTTTTATTTTTGAACGTCAGTTCACATTTGTAGGTGGATCATCAGTGTTAGAGCTAAAATTAGCATGTCTAAAGTGATTTTCATGCTTCCAGGGGCTCGGGAAGTGAAATAAATACCATTTGGAGGCATTTAATGTTCGAGCAAAAACGGCTGATTTTCGACAAAAGAGATAACACCCCCCCATTACGTCATGCTTCAGAAATGTGGAAAATGGTCCGTTTTCAAATGTTTTATTTTTGAACGTCAGTTCACATTTGTAGGTGGATCATCAGTGTTAGAGCTAAAATTAGCATGTTTAAAGTGATTTTCATGCTTCCAGGGGCTCGGGAAGTTAATTAAATACCATTTGGAGGCATTTAATGTTCGAGCAAAAACGGCTGATTTTCGACAAAAGAGATAACACCCCCCCATTACGTCATGCTTCAGAAATGTGGAAAATGGTCCGTTTTCAAATGTTTTATTTTTGAACGTCAGTTCACATTTGTAGGTGGATCATCAGTGTTAGAGCTAAAATTAGCATGTTTAAAGTGATTTTCATGCTTCCAGGGGCCCAAAACACAAGATTTATGGAATGGGTAAAAGTGCATGAAAATGGCCAATTTACTCACTCTGAGTTCTCAAAAAGCGTTTCTTCACCCCGGGAAGTTAATTAAATACCATTTGGAGGCATTTAATGTTCCAGCAAAAACGGCTGATTTTCGACAAAAGAGATAACACCCCCCCATTACGTCATGCTTCAGAAATGTGGAAAATGGTCCTTTTTCAAATGTTTTATTTTTGAACGTCAGTTCACATTTGTAGGTGGATCATCAGTGTTAGAGCTAAAATTAGCATGTTTAAAGTGATTTTCATGCTTCCAGGGGCTCGGGAAGTGAAATAAATACCATTTGGAGGCATTTAATGTTCGAGCAAAAACGGCTGATTTTCGACAAAAGAGATAACACCCCCCCATTACGTCATGCTTCAGAAATGTGGAAAATGGTCCGTTTTCAAATGCTTTATTTTTGAACGTCAGTTCACATTTGTAGGTGGATCATCAGTGTTAGAGCTAAAATTAGCATGTTTAAAGTGATTTTCATGCTTCCAGGGGCTCGGGAAGTTAATTAAATACCATTTGGAGGCATTTAATGTTCGAGCAAAAACGGCTGATTTTCGACAAAAGAGATAACACCCCCCCATTACGTCATGCTTCAGAAATGTGGAAAATGGTCCGTTTTCAAATGTTTTATTTTTGAACGTCAGTTCACATTTGTAGGTGGATCATCAGTGTTAGAGCTAAAATTAGCATGTTTAAAGTGATTTTCATGCTTCCAGGGGCTCGGGAAGTTAATTAAATACCATTTGGAGGCATTTAATGTTCGAGCAAAAACGGCTGATTTTCGACAAAAGAGATAACACCCCCCCATTACGTCATGCTTCAGAAATGTGGAAAATGGTCCGTTTTCAAATGTTTTATTTTTGAACGTCAGTTCACATTTGTAGGTGGATCATCAGTGTTAGAGCTAAAATTAGCATGTTTAAAGTGATTTTCATGCTTCCAGGGGCTCGGGAAGTGAAATAAATACCATTTGGAGGCATTTAATGTTCGAGCAAAAACGGTTGATTTTCGACAAAAGAGATAACACCCCCCCATTACGTCATGCTTCAGAAATGTGGAAAATGGTCCGTTTTCAAATGTTTTATTTTTGAACGTCAGTTCACATTTGTAGGTGGATCATCAGTGTTAGAGCTAAAATTAGCATGTTTAAAGTGATTTTCATGCTTCCAGGGGCTCGGGAAGTGAAATAAATACCATTTGGAGGCATTTAATGTTCGAGCAAAAACGGCTGATTTTCGACAAAAGAGATAACACCCCCCCATTACGTCATGCTTCAGAAATGTGGAAAATGGTCCGTTTTCAAATGTTTTATTTTTGAACGTCAGTTCACATTTGTAGGTGGATCATCAGTGTTAGAGCTAAAATTAGCATGTTTAAAGTGATTTTCATGCTTCCAGGGGCTCGGGAAGTGAAATAAATACCATTTGGAGGCATTTAATGTTCGAGCAAAAACGGCTGATTTTTGACAAAAGAGATAACACCCCCCCATTACGTCATGCTTCAGAAATGTGGAAAATGGTCCTTTTTCAAATGTTTTATTTTTGAACGTCAGTTCACATTTGTAGGTGGATCATCAGTGTTAGAGCTAAAATTAGCATGTTTAAAGTGATTTTCATGCTTCCAGGGGCTCGGGAAGTTAATTAAATACCATTTGGAGGCATTTAATGTTCGAGCAAAAACGGCTGATTTTCGACAAAAGAGATAACACCCCCCCATTACGTCATGCTTCAGAAATGTGGAAAATGGTCCGTTTTCAAATGTTTTATTTTTGAACGTCAGTTCACATTTGTAGGTGGATCATCAGTGTTAGAGCTAAAATTAGCATGTTTAAAGTGATTTTCATGCTTCCAGGGGCCCAAAACACAAGATTTATGGAATGGTTAAAAGTGCATGAAAATGGCCAATTTACTCACTCTGAGTTCTCAAAAAGGGTTTCTTCACCCCGGGAAGTGAAATAAATACCATTTGGAGGCATTTAATGTTCGAGCAAAAACGGCTGATTTTCGACAAAAGAGATAACACCCCCCCATTACGTCATGCTTCAGAAATGTGGAAAATGGTCCGTTTTCAAATGTTTTATTTTTGAACGTCAGTTCACATTTGTAGGTGGATCATCAGTGTTAGAGCTAAAATTAGCATGTTTAAAGTGATTTTCATGCTTCCAGGGGCTCGGGAAGTTAATTAAATACCATTTGGAGGCATTTAATGTTCGAGCAAAAACGGCTGATTTTCGACAAAAGAGATAACTCCCCCCCCCATTACGTCATGCTTCAGAAATGTGGAAAATGGTCCGTTTTCAAATGTTTTATTTTTGAACGTCAGTTCACATTTGTAGGTGGATCATCAGTGTTAGAGCTAAAATTAGCATGTTTAAAGTGATTTTCATGCTTCCAGGGGCTCGGGAAGTGAAATAAATACCATTTGGAGGCATTTAATGTTCGAGCAAAAACGGCTGATTTTCGACAAAAGAGATAACACCCCCCCATTACGTCATGCTTCAGAAATGTGGAAAATGGTCCGTTTTCAAATGTTTTATTTTTGAACGTCAGTTCACATTTGTAGGTGGATCATCAGTGTTAGAGCTAAAATTAGCATGTTTAAAGTGATTTTCATGCTTCCAGGGGCCCAAAACACAAGATTTATGGAATGGTTAAAAGTGCATGAAAATGGCCAATTTACTCACTCTGAGTTCTCAAAAAGGGTTTCTTCACCCCGGGAAGTTAATTAAATACCATTTGGAGGCATTTAATGTTCGAGCAAAAATGGCTGATTTTCGACAAAAGAGCTAACACCCCCCCATTATGTCATGCTTCAGAAATGTGGAAAATGGTCCGTTTTCAAATGTTTTATTTTTGAACGTCAGTTCACATTTGTAGGTGGATCATCAGTGTTAGAGCTAAAATTAGCATGTTTAAAGTGATTTTCATGCTTCCAGGGGCCCAAAACACAAGATTTATGGAATGGTTAAAAGTGCATGAAAATGGCCAATTTACTCACTCTGAGTTCTCAAAAAGGGTTTCTTCACCCCGGGCAGTTAATTAAATACCATTTGGAGGCATTTAATGTTCCAGCAAAAACGGCTGATTTTCGACAAAAGAGATAACACCCCCCCATTACGTCATGCTTCAGAAATGTGGAAAATGGTCCTTTTTCAAATGTTTTATTTTTGAACGTCAGTTCACATTTGTAGGTGGATCATCAGTGTTAGAGCTAAAATTAGCATGTTTAAAGTGATTTTCATGCTTCCAGGGGCTCGGGAAGTGAAATAAATACCATTTGGAGGCATTTAATGTTCGAGCAAAAACGGCTGATTTTCGACAAAAGAGATAACACCCCCCCATTACGTCATGCTTCAGAAATGTGGAAAATGGTCCGTTTTCAAATGTTTTATTTTTGAACGTCAGTTCACATTTGTAGGTGGATCATCAGTGTTAGAGCTAAAATTAGCATGTTTAAAGTGATTTTCATGCTTCCAGGGGCTCGGGAAGTGAAATAAATATCATTTGGAGGCATTTAATGTTCGAGCAAAAACGGCTGATTTTTGACAAAAGAGATAACACCCCCCCCATTACCTCATGCTTCAGAAATGTGGAAAATGGTCCTTTTTCAAATGTTTTATTTTTGAACGTCAGTTCATATTTGTAGGTGGATCATCAGTGTTAGAGCTAAAATTAGCATGTTTAAAGTGATTTTCATGCTTCCAGGGGCTCGGGAAGTTAATTAAATACCATTTGGAGGCATTTAATGTTCGAGCAAAAACGGCTGATTTTCGACAAAAGAGATAACACCCCCCCATTACGTCATGCTTCAGAAATGTGGAAAATGGTCAGTTTTCAAATGTTTTATTTTTGAACGTCAGTTCACATTTGTAGGTGGATCATCAGTGTTAGAGCTAAAATTAGCATGTTTAAAGTGATTTTCATGCTTCCAGGGGCCCAAAACACAAGATTTATGGAATGGTTAAAAGTGCATGAAAATGGCCAATTTACTCAACTCTGAGTTCTCAAAAAGGGTTTCTTCACCCCGGGAAGTGAAATAAATACCATTTGGAGGCATTTAATGTTCGAGCAAATTCGGCTGATTTTCGACAAAAGAGATAACACCCCCCCATTACGTCATGCTTCAGAAATGTGGAAAATGGTCCGTTTTCAAATGTTTTATTTTTGAACGTCAGTTCACATTTGTAGGTGGATCATCAGTGTTAGAGCTCAAATTAGCATGTTTAAAGTGATTTTCATGCTTCCAGGGGCTCGGGAAGTTAATTAAATACCATTTGGAGGCATTTAATGTTCGAGCAAAAACGGCTGATTTTCGACAAAAGAGATAACACCCCCCCATTACGTCATGCTTCAGAAATGTGGAAAATGGTCCGTTTTCAAATGTTTTATTTTTGAACGTCAGTTCACATTTGTAGGTGGATCATCAGTGTTAGAGCTAAAATTAGCATGTTTAAAGTGATTTTCATGCTTCCAGGGGCTCGGGAAGTGAAATAAATACCATTTGGAGGCATTTAATGTTCGAGCAAAAACGGCTGATTTTCGACAAAAGAGATAACACCCCCCATTACGTCATGCTTCAGAAATGTGGAAAATGGTCCGTTTTCAAATGTTTTATTTTTGAACGTCAGTTCACATTTGTAGGTGGATCATCAGTGTTAGAGCTAAAATTAGCATGTTTAAAGTGATTTTCATGCTTCCAGGGGTTCGGGAAGTTAATTAAATACCATTTGGAGGCATTTAATATTCGAGCAAAAACGGCTGATTTTCGACAAAAGAGATAACACCCCCCCATTACGTCATGCTTCAGAAATGTGGAAAATGGTCCGTTTTCAAATGTTTTATTTTTGAACGTCAGTTCACATTTGTAGGTGGATCATCAGTGTTAGAGCTAAAATTAGCATGTTTAAAGTGATTTTCATGCTTCCAGGGGCCCAAAACACAAGATTTATGGAATGGTTAAAAGTGCATGAAAATGGCCAATTTACTCACTCTGAGTTCTCAAAAAGGGTTTCTTCACCCCGGGAAGTTAATTAAGTACCATTTGGAGGCATTTAATGTTCGAGCAAAAACGGCTGATTTTCGACAAAAGAGCTAACACCCCCCCATTACGTCATGCTTCAGAAATGTGGAAAATGGTCCGTTTTCAAATGTTTTATTTTTGAACGTCAGTTCACATTTGTAGGTGGATCATCAGTGTTAGAGCTAAAATTAGCATGTTTAAAGTGATTTTCATGCTTCCAGGGGCTCGGGAAGTTAATTAAATACCATTTGGAGGCATTTAATGTTCGAGCAAAAACGGCTGATTTTCGACAAAAGAGATAACACCCCCCCATTACGTCATGCTTCAGAAATGTGGAAAATGGTCCGTTTTCAAATGTTTTATTTTTGAACGTCAGTTCACATTTGTAGGTGGATCATCAGTGTTAGAGCTAAAATTAGCATGTTTAAAGTGATTTTCATGCTTCCAGGGGCTCGGGAAGTTAATTAAATACCATTTGGAGGCATTTAATGTTCGAGCAAAAACGGCTGATTTTCGACAAAAGAGAAAACACCCCCCCATTACGTCATGCTTCAGAAATGTGGAAAATGGTCCGTTTTCAAATGTTTTATTTTTGAACGTCAGTTCACATTTGTAGGTGGATCATCAGTGTTAGAGCTAAAATTAGCATGTTTAAAGTGATTTTCATGCTTCCAGGGGCTCGGGAAGTTAATTAAATACCATTTGGAGGCATTTAATGTTCGAGCAAAAACGGCTGATTTTCGACAAAAGAGATAACACCCCCCCATTACGTCATGCTTCAGAAATGTGGAAAATGGTCCGTTTTCAAATGTTTTATTTTTGAACGTCAGTTCACATTTGTAGGTGGATCATCAGTGTTAGAGCTAAAATTAGCATGTTTAAAGTGATTTTCATGCTTCCAGGGGCTCGGGAAGTGAAATAAATACCATTTGGAGGCATTTAATGTTCGAGCAAAAACGGCTGATTTTCGACAAAAGAGATAACACCCCCCCATTACGTCATGCTTCAGAAATGTGGAAAATGGTCCGTTTTCAAATGTTTTATTTTTGAACGTCAGTTCACATTTGTAGGTGGATCATCAGTGTTAGAGCTAAAATTAGCATGTTTAAAGTGATTTTCATGCTTCCAGGGGCTCGGGAAGTTAATTAAATACCATTTGGAGGCATTTAATGTTCGAGCAAAAACGGCTGATTTTCGACAAAAGAGATAACACCCCCCCATTACGTCATGCTTCAGAAATGTGGAAAATGGTCCGTTTTCAAATGTTTTATTTTTGAACGTCAGTTCACATTTGTAGGTGGATCATCAGTGTTAGAGCTAAAATTAGCATGTTTAAAGTGATTTTCATGCTTCCAGGGGCTCGGGAAGTTAATTAAATACCATTTGGAGGCATTTAATGTTCGAGCAAAAACGGCTGATTTTCGACAAAAGAGATAACACCCCCCCATTACGTCATGCTTCAGAAATGTGGAAAATGGTCCGTTTTCAAATGTTTTATTTTTGAACGTCAGTTCACATTTGTAGGTGGATCATCAGTGTTAGAGCTAAAATTAGCATGTTTAAAGTGATTTTCATGCTTCCAGGGGCTCGGGAAGTGAAATAAATACCATTTGGAGGCATTTAATGTTCGAGCAAAAACGGTTGATTTTCGACAAAAGAGATAACACCCCCCCATTACGTCATGCTTCAGAAATGTGGAAAATGGTCCGTTTTCAAATGTTTTATTTTTGAACGTCAGTTCACATTTGTAGGTGGATCATCAGTGTTAGAGCTAAAATTAGCATGTTTAAAGTGATTTTCATGCTTCCAGGGGCTCGGGAAGTGAAATAAATACAATTTGGAGGCATTTAATGTTCGAGCAAAAACGGCTGATTTTCGACAAAAGAGATAACACCCCCCCATTACGTCATGCTTCAGAAATGTGGAAAATGGTCCGTTTTCAAATGTTTTATTTTTGAACGTCAGTTCACATTTGTAGGTGGATCATCAGTGTTAGAGCTAAAATTAGCATGTTTAAAGTGATTTTCATGCTTCCAGGGGCTCGGGAAGTGAAATAAATACCATTTGGAGGCATTTAATGTTCGAGCAAAAACGGCTGATTTTTGACAAAAGAGATAACACCCCCCCATTACGTCATGCTTCAGAAATGTGGAAAATGGTCCTTTTTCAAATGTTTTATTTTTGAACGTCAGTTCACATTTGTAGGTGGATCATCAGTGTTAGAGCTAAAATTAGCATGTTTAAAGTGATTTTCATGCTTCCAGGGGCTCGGGAAGTTAATTAAATACCATTTGGAGGCATTTAATGTTCGAGCAAAAACGGCTGATTTTCGACAAAAGAGATAACACCCCCCCATTACGTCATGCTTCAGAAATGTGGAAAATGGTCCGTTTTCAAATGTTTTATTTTTGAACGTCAGTTCACATTTGTAGGTGGATCATCAGTGTTAGAGCTAAAATTAGCATGTTTAAAGTGATTTTCATGCTTCCAGGGGCCCAAAACACAAGATTTATGGAATGGTTAAAAGTGCATGAAAATGGCCAATTTACTCACTCTGAGTTCTCAAAAAGGGTTTCTTCACCCCGGGAAGTGAAATAAATACCATTTGGAGGCATTTAATGTTCGAGCAAAAACGGCTGATTTTCGACAAAAGAGATAACACCCCCCCATTACGTCATGCTTCAGAAATGTGGAAAATGGTCCGTTTTCAAATGTTTTATTTTTGAACGTCAGTTCACATTTGTAGGTGGATCATCAGTGTTAGAGCTAAAATTAGCATGTTTAAAGTGATTTTCATGCTTCCAGGGGCTCGGGAAGTTAATTAAATACCATTTGGAGGCATTTAATGTTCGAGCAAAAACGGCTGATTTTCGACAAAAGAGATAACTCCCCCCCCCATTACGTCATGCTTCAGAAATGTGGAAAATGGTCCGTTTTCAAATGTTTTATTTTTGAACGTCAGTTCACATTTGTAGGTGGATCATCAGTGTTAGAGCTAAAATTAGCATGTTTAAAGTGATTTTCATGCTTCCAGGGGCTCGGGAAGTGAAATAAATACCATTTGGAGGCATTTAATGTTCGAGCAAAAACGGCTGATTTTCGACAAAAGAGATAACACCCCCCCATTACGTCATGCTTCAGAAATGTGGAAAATGGTCCGTTTTCAAATGTTTTATTTTTGAACGTCAGTTCACATTTGTAGGTGGATCATCAGTGTTAGAGCTAAAATTAGCATGTTTAAAGTGATTTTCATGCTTCCAGGGGCCCAAAACACAAGATTTATGGAATGGTTAAAAGTGCATGAAAATGGCCAATTTACTCACTCTGAGTTCTCAAAAAGGGTTTCTTCACCCCGGGAAGTTAATTAAATACCATTTGGAGGCATTTAATGTTCGAGCAAAAATGGCTGATTTTCGACAAAAGAGCTAACACCCCCCCATTATGTCATGCTTCAGAAATGTGGAAAATGGTCCGTTTTCAAATGTTTTATTTTTGAACGTCAGTTCACATTTGTAGGTGGATCATCAGTGTTAGAGCTAAAATTAGCATGTTTAAAGTGATTTTCATGCTTCCAGGGGCCCAAAACACAAGATTTATGGAATGGTTAAAAGTGCATGAAAATGGCCAATTTACTCACTCTGAGTTCTCAAAAAGGGTTTCTTCACCCCGGGCAGTTAATTAAATACCATTTGGAGGCATTTAATGTTCCAGCAAAAACGGCTGATTTTCGACAAAAGAGATAACACCCCCCCATTACGTCATGCTTCAGAAATGTGGAAAATGGTCCTTTTTCAAATGTTTTATTTTTGAACGTCAGTTCACATTTGTAGGTGGATCATCAGTGTTAGAGCTAAAATTAGCATGTTTAAAGTGATTTTCATGCTTCCAGGGGCTCGGGAAGTGAAATAAATACCATTTGGAGGCATTTAATGTTCGAGCAAAAACGGCTGATTTTCGACAAAAGAGATAACACCCCCCCATTACGTCATGCTTCAGAAATGTGGAAAATGGTCCGTTTTCAAATGTTTTATTTTTGAACGTCAGTTCACATTTGTAGGTGGATCATCAGTGTTAGAGCTAAAATTAGCATGTTTAAAGTGATTTTCATGCTTCCAGGGGCTCGGGAAGTGAAATAAATATCATTTGGAGGCATTTAATGTTCGAGCAAAAACGGCTGATTTTTGACAAAAGAGATAACACCCCCCCCATTACCTCATGCTTCAGAAATGTGGAAAATGGTCCTTTTTCAAATGTTTTATTTTTGAACGTCAGTTCATATTTGTAGGTGGATCATCAGTGTTAGAGCTAAAATTAGCATGTTTAAAGTGATTTTCATGCTTCCAGGGGCTCGGGAAGTTAATTAAATACCATTTGGAAGCATTTAATGTTCGAGCAAAAACGGCTGATTTTCGACAAAAGAGATAACACCCCCCCATTACGTCATGCTTCAGAAATGTGGAAAATGGTCAGTTTTCAAATGTTTTATTTTTGAACGTCAGTTCACATTTGTAGGTGGATCATCAGTGTTAGAGCTAAAATTAGCATGTTTAAAGTGATTTTCATGCTTCCAGGGGCCCAAAACACAAGATTTATGGAATGGTTAAAAGTGCATGAAAATGGCCAATTTACTCAACTCTGAGTTCTCAAAAAGGGTTTCTTCACCCCGGGAAGTGAAATAAATACCATTTGGAGGCATTTAATGTTCGAGCAAATTCGGCTGATTTTCGACAAAAGAGATAACACCCCCCCATTACGTCATGCTTCAGAAATGTGGAAAATGGTCCGTTTTCAAATGTTTTATTTTTGAACGTCAGTTCACATTTGTAGGTGGATCATCAGTGTTAGAGCTCAAATTAGCATGTTTAAAGTGATTTTCATGCTTCCAGGGGCTCGGGAAGTTAATTAAATACCATTTGGAGGCATTTAATGTTCGAGCAAAAACGGCTGATTTTCGACAAAAGAGATAACACCCCCCCATTACGTCATGCTTCAGAAATGTGGAAAATGGTCCGTTTTCAAATGTTTTATTTTTGAACGTCAGTTCACATTTGTAGGTGGATCATCAGTGTTAGAGCTAAAATTAGCATGTTTAAAGTGATTTTCATGCTTCCAGGGGCTCGGGAAGTGAAATAAATACCATTTGGAGGCATTTAATGTTCGAGCAAAAACGGCTGATTTTCGACAAAAGAGATAACACCCCCCATTACGTCATGCTTCAGAAATGTGGAAAATGGTCCGTTTTCAAATGTTTTATTTTTGAACGTCAGTTCACATTTGTAGGTGGATCATCAGTGTTAGAGCTAAAATTAGCATGTTTAAAGTGATTTTCATGCTTCCAGGGGTTCGGGAAGTTAATTAAATACCATTTGGAGGCATTTAATGTTCGAGCAAAAACGGCTGATTTTCGACAAAAGAGATAACACCCCCCCATTACGTCATGCTTCAGAAATGTGGAAAATGGTCCGTTTTCAAATGTTTTATTTTTGAACGTCAGTTCACATTTGTAGGTGGATCATCAGTGTTAGAGCTAAAATTAGCATGTTTAAAGTGATTTTCATGCTTCCAGGGGCCCAAAACACAAGATTTATGGAATGGTTAAAAGTGCATGAAAATGGCCAATTTACTCACTCTGAGTTCTCAAAAAGGGTTTCTTCACCCCGGGAAGTTAATTAAGTACCATTTGGAGGCATTTAATGTTCGAGCAAAAACGGCTGATTTTCGACAAAAGAGCTAACACCCCCCCATTACGTCATGCTTCAGAAATGTGGAAAATGGTCCGTTTTCAAATGTTTTATTTTTGAACGTCAGTTCAAATTTGTAGGTGGATCATCAGTGTTAGAGCTAAAATTAGCATGTTTAAAGTGATTTTCATGCTTCCAGGGGCTCGGGAAGTTAATTAAATACCATTTGGAGGCATTTAATGTTCGAGCAAAAACGGCTGATTTTCGACAAAAGAGATAACACCCCCCCATTACGTCATGCTTCAGAAATGTGGAAAATGGTCCGTTTTCAAATGTTTTATTTTTGAACGTCAGTTCACATTTGTAGGTGGATCATCAGTGTTAGAGCTAAAATTAGCATGTTTAAAGTGATTTTCATGCTTCCAGGGGCTCGGGAAGTTAATTAAATACCATTTGGAGGCATTTAATGTTCGAGCAAAAACGGCTGATTTTCGACAAAAGAGAAAACACCCCCCCATTACGTCATGCTTCAGAAATGTGGAAAATGGTCCGTTTTCAAATGTTTTATTTTTGAACGTCAGTTCACATTTGTAGGTGGATCATCAGTGTTAGAGCTAAAATTAGCATGTTTAAAGTGATTTTCATGCTTCCAGGGGCTCGGGAAGTTAATTAAATACCATTTGGAGGCATTTAATGTTCGAGCAAAAACGGCTGATTTTCGACAAAAGAGATAACACCCCCCCATTACGTCATGCTTCAGAAATGTGGAAAATGGTCCGTTTTCAAATGTTTTATTTTTGAACGTCAGTTCACATTTGTAGGTGGATCATCAGTGTTAGAGCTAAAATTAGCATGTTTAATGTGATTTTCATGCTTCCAGGGGCTCGGGAAGTTAATTAAATACCATTTGGAGGCATTTAATGTTCGAGCAAAAACGGCTGATTTTCGACAAAAGAGATAACACCCCCCCATTACGTCATGCTTCAGAAATGTGGAAAATGGTCAGTTTTCAAATGTTTTATTTTTGAACGTCAGTTCACATTTGTAGGTGGATCATCAGTGTTAGAGCTAAAATTAGCATGTTTAAAGTGATTTTCATGCTTCCAGGGGCCCAAAACACAAGATTTATGGAATGGGTAAAAGTGCATGAAAATGGCCAATTTACTCACTCTGAGTTCTCAAAAAGGGTTTCTTCACCCCGGGAAGTTAATTAAATACCATTTGGAGGCATTTAATGTTCCAGCAAAAATGGCTGATTTTCGACAAAAGAGATAACACCCCCCCATTACGTCATGCTTCAGAAATGTGGAAAATGGTCCTTTTTCAAATGTTTTATTTTTGAACGTCAGTTCACATTTGTAGGTGGATCATCAGTGTTAGAGCTAAAATTAGCATGTTTAAAGTGATTTTCATGCTTCCAGGGGCTCGGGAAGTGAAATAAATACCATTTGGAGGCATTTAATGTTCGAGCAAAAACGGCTGATTTTCGACAAAAGAGATAACACCCCCCCCATTACGTCATGCTTCAAAAATGTGGAAAATGGTCCGTTTTCAAATGTTTTATTTTTGAACGTCAGTTCACATTTGTAGGTGGATCATCAGTGTTAGAGCTAAAATTAGCATGTTTAAAGTGATTTTCATGCTTCCAGGTGCTCGGGAAGTTAATTAAATACCATTTGGAGGCATTTAATGTTCGAGCAAAAACGGCTGATTTTCAACAAAAGAGATAACAACCCCCCATTACGTCATGCTTCAGAAATGTGGAAAATGGTCCGTTTTCAAATGTTTTATTTTTGAACGTCAGTTCACATTTGTAGGTGGATCATCAGTGTTAGAGCTAAAATTAGCATGTTTAAAGTGATTTTCATGCTTCCAGGGGCCCAAAACACAAGATTTATGGAATGGTTAAAAGTGCATGAAAATGGCCAATTTACTCACTCTGAGTTCTCAAAAAGGGTTTCTTCACCCCGGGAAGTGAAATAAATACCATTTGGAGGCATTTAATGTTCGAGCAAAAACGGCTGATTTTTGACAAAAGAGATAACACCCCCCCATTACGTCATGCTTCAGAAATGTGGAAAATGGTCCGTTTTCAAATGTTTTATTTTTGAACGTCAGTTCACATTTGTAGGTGGATCATCAGTGTTAGAGCTAAAATTAGCATGTTTAAAGTGATTTTCATGCTTCCAGGGGCTCGGGAAGTTAATTAAATACCATTTGGAGGCATTTAATGTTCGAGCAAAAACGGCTGATTTTCGACAAAAGAGAAAACACCCCCCCATTACGTCATGCTTCAGAAATGTGGAAAATGGTCCGTTTTCAAATGTTTTATTTTTGAACGTCAGTTCACATTTGTAGGTGGATCATCAGTGTTAGAGCTAAAATTAGCATGTTTAAAGTGATTTTCATGCTTCCAGGGGCTCGGGAAGTTAATTAAATACCATTTGGAGGCATTTAATGTTCGAGCAAAAACGGCTGATTTTCGACAAAAGAGATAACACCCCCCCATTACGTCATGCTTCAGAAATGTGGAAAATGGTCCGTTTTCAAATGTTTTATTTTTGAACGTCAGTTCACATTTGTAGGTGGATCATCAGTGTTAGAGCTAAAATTAGCATGTTTAAAGTGATTTTCATGCTTCCAGGGGCTCGGGAAGTGAAATAAATACCATTTGGAGGCATTTAATGTTCGAGCAAAAACGGTTGATTTTCGACAAAAGAGATAACACCCCCCCATTATGTCATGCTTCAGAAATGTGGAAAATGGTCCGTTTTCAAATGTTTTATTTTTGAACGTCAGTTCACATTTGTAGGTGGATCATCAGTGTTAGAGCTAAAATTAGCATGTTTAAAGTGATTTTCATGCTTCCAGGGGCTCGGGAAGTGAAATAAATACCATTTGGAGGCATTTAATGTTCGAGCAAAAACGGCTGATTTTCGACAAAAGAGATAACACCCCCCCATTACGTCATGCTTCAGAAATGTGGAAAATGGTCCGTTTTCAAATGTTTTATTTTTGAACGTCAGTTCACATTTGTAGGTGGATCATCAGTGTTAGAGCTAAAATTAGCATGTTTAAAGTGATTTTCATGCTTCCAGGGGCTCGGGAAGTGAAATAAATACCATTTGGAGGCATTTAATGTTCGAGCAAAAACGGCTGATTTTTGACAAAAGAGATAACACCCCCCCATTACGTCATGCTTCAGAAATGTGGAAAATGGTCCTTTTTCAAATGTTTTATTTTTGAACGTCAGTTCACATTTGTAGGTGGATCATCAGTGTTAGAGCTAAAATTAGCATGTTTAAAGTGATTTTCATGCTTCCAGGGGCTCGGGAAGTTAATTAAATACCATTTGGAGGCATTTAATGTTCGAGCAAAAACGGCTGATTTTCGACAAAAGAGATAACACCCCCCCATTACGTCATGCTTCAGAAATGTGGAAAATGGTCCGTTTTCAAATGTTTTATTTTTGAACGTCAGTTCACATTTGTAGGTGGATCATCAGTGTTAGAGCTAAAATTAGCATGTTTAAAGTGATTTTCATGCTTCCAGGGGCCCAAAACACAAGATTTATGGAATGGTTAAAAGTGCATGAAAATGGCCAATTTACTCACTCTGAGTTCTCAAAAAGGGTTTCTTCACCCCGGGAAGTGAAATAAATACCATTTGGAGGCATTTAATGTTCGAGCAAAAACGGCTGATTTTCGACAAAAGAGATAACACCCCCCCATCACGTCATGCTTCAGAAATGTGGAAAATGGTCCGTTTTCAAATGTTTTATTTTTGAACGTCAGTTCACATTTGTAGGTGGATCATCAGTGTTAGAGCTAAAATTAGCATGTTTAAAGTGATTTTCATGCTTCCAGGGGCTCGGGAAGTTAATTAAATACCATTTGGAGGCATTTAATGTTCGAGCAAAAACGGCTGATTTTCGACAAAAGAGATAACACCCCCCCATTACGTCATGCTTCAGAAATGTGGAAAATGGTCCGTTTTCAAATGTTTTATTTTTGAACGTCAGTTCACATTTGTAGGTGGATCATCAGTGTTAGAGCTAAAATTAGCATGTTTAAAGTGATTTTCATGCTTCCAGGGGCTATGGAAGTTAATTAAATACCATTTGGAGGCATTTAATGTTCGAGCAAAAACGGCTGATTTTCGACAAAAGAGATAACACCCCCCATTACGTCATGCTTCAGAAATGTGGAAAATGGTCCGTTTTCAAATGTTTTATTTTTGAACGTCAGTTCACATTTGTAGGTGGATCATCAGTGTTAGAGCTAAAATTAGCATGTTTAAAGTGATTTTCATGCTTCCAGGGGCCCAAAACACAAGATTTATGGAATGGTTAAAAGTGCATGAAAATGGCCAATTTACTCACTCTGAGTTCTCAAAAAGGGTTTCTTCACCCCGGGAAGTTAATTAAATACCATTTGGAGGCATTTAATGTTCGAGCAAAAATGGCTGATTTTCGACAAAAGAGCTAACACCCCCCCATTATGTCATGCTTCAGAAATGTGGAAAATGGTCCGTTTTCAAATGTTTTATTTTTGAACGTCAGTTCACATTTGTAGGTGGATCATCAGTGTTAGAGCTAAAATTAGCATGTTTAAAGTGATTTTCATGCTTCCAGGGGCCCAAAACACAAGATTTATGGAATGGTTAAAAGTGCATGAAAATGGCCAATTTACTCACTCTGAGTTCTCAAAAAGGGTTTCTTCACCCCGGGCAGTTAATTAAATACCATTTGGAGGCATTTAATGTTCCAGCAAAAACGGCTGATTTTCGACAAAAGAGATAACACCCCCCCATTACGTCATGCTTCAGAAATGTGGAAAATGGTCCTTTTTCAAATGTTTTATTTTTGAACGTCAGTTCACATTTGTAGGTGGATCATCAGTGTTAGAGCTAAAATTAGCATGTTTAAAGTGATTTTCATGCTTCCAGGGGCTCGGGAAGTGAAATAAATACCATTTGGAGGCATTTAATGTTCGAGCAAAAACGGCTGATTTTCGACAAAAGAGATAACACCCCCCCATTACGTCATGCTTCAGAAATGTGGAAAATGGTCCGTTTTCAAATGTTTTATTTTTGAACGTCAGTTCACATTTGTAGGTGGATCATCAGTGTTAGAGCTAAAATTAGCATGTTTAAAGTGATTTTCATGCTTCCAGGGGCTCGGGAAGTGAAATAAATATCATTTGGAGGCATTTAATGTTCGAGCAAAAACGGCTGATTTTTGACAAAAGAGATAACACCCCCCCCATTACCTCATGCTTCAGAAATGTGGAAAATGGTCCTTTTTCAAATGTTTTATTTTTGAACGTCAGTTCATATTTGTAGGTGGATCATCAGTGTTAGAGCTAAAATTAGCATGTTTAAAGTGATTTTCATGCTTCCAGGGGCTCGGGAAGTTAATTAAATACCATTTGGAGGCATTTAATGTTCGAGCAAAAACGGCTGATTTTCGACAAAAGAGATAACACCCCCCCCATTACGTCATGCTTCAGAAATGTGGAAAATGGTCCGTTTTCAAATGTTTTATTTTTGAACGTCAGTTCACATTTGTAGGTGGATCATCAGTGTTAGAGCTAAAATTAGCATGTTTAAAGTGATTTTCATGCTTCCAGGGGCCCAAAACACAAGATTTATGGAATGGTTAAAAGTGCATGAAAATGGCCAATTTACTCAACTCTGAGTTCTCAAAAAGGGTTTCTTCACCCCGGGAAGTGAAATAAATACCATTTGGAGGCATTTAATGTTCGAGCAAATTCGGCTGATTTTCGACAAAAGAGATAACACCCCCCCATTACGTCATGCTTCAGAAATGTGGAAAATGGTCCGTTTTCAAATGTTTTATTTTTGAACGTCAGTTCACATTTGTAGGTGGATCATCAGTGTTAGAGCTCAAATTAGCATGTTTAAAGTGATTTTCATGCTTCCAGGGGCTCGGGAAGTTAATTAAATACCATTTGGAGGCATTTAATGTTCGAGCAAAAACGGCTGATTTTCGACAAAAGAGATAACACCCCCCCATTACGTCATGCTTCAGAAATGTGGAAAATGGTCCGTTTTCAAATGTTTTATTTTTGAACGTCAGTTCACATTTGTAGGTGGATCATCAGTGTTAGAGCTAAAATTAGCATGTTTAAAGTGATTTTCATGCTTCCAGGGGCTCGGGAAGTGAAATAAATACCATTTGGAGGCATTTAATGTTCGAGCAAAAACGGCTGATTTTCGACAAAAGAGATAACACCCCCCATTACGTCATGCTTCAGAAATGTGGAAAATGGTCCGTTTTCAAATGTTTTATTTTTGAACGTCAGTTCACATTTGTAGGTGGATCATCAGTGTTAGAGATAAAATTAGCATGTTTAAAGTGATTTTCATGCTTCCAGGGGTTCGGGAAGTTAATTAAATACCATTTGGAGGCATTTAATGTTCGAGCAAAAACGGCTGATTTTCGACAAAAGAGATAACACCCCCCCATTACGTCATGCTTCAGAAATGTGGAAAATGGTCCGTTTTCAAATGTTTTATTTTTGAACGTCAGTTCACATTTGTAGGTGGATCATCAGTGTTAGAGCTAAAATTAGCATGTTTAAAGTGATTTTCATGCTTCCAGGGGCCCAAAACACAAGATTTATGGAATGGTTAAAAGTGCATGAAAATGGCCAATTTACTCACTCTGAGTTCTCAAAAAGGGTTTCTTCACCCCGGGAAGTTAATTAAATACCATTTGGAGGCATTTAATGTTCGAGCAAAAACGGCTGATTTTCGACAAAAGAGCTAACACCCCCCCATTACGTCATGCTTCAGAAATGTGGAAAATGGTCCGTTTTCAAATGTTTTATTTTTGAACGTCAGTTCACATTTGTAGGTGGATCATCAGTGTTAGAGCTAAAATTAGCATGTTTAAAGTGATTTTCATGCTTCCAGGGGCTCGGGAAGTTAATTAAATACCATTTGGAGGCATTTAATGTTCGAGCAAAAACGGCTGATTTTCGACAAAAGAGATAACACCCCCCCATTACGTCATGCTTCAGAAATGTGGAAAATGGTCCGTTTTCAAATGTTTTATTTTTGAACGTCAGTTCACATTTGTAGGTGGATCATCAGTGTTAGAGCTAAAATTAGCATGTTTAAAGTGATTTTCATGCTTCCAGGGGCTCGGGAAGTTAATTAAATACCATTTGGAGGCATTTAATGTTCGAGCAAAAACGGCTGATTTTCGACAAAAGAGAAAACACCCCCCCATTACGTCATGCTTCAGAAATGTGGAAAATGGTCCGTTTTCAAATGTTTTATTTTTGAACGTCAGTTCACATTTGTAGGTGGATCATCAGTGTTAGAGCTAAAATTAGCATGTTTAAAGTGATTTTCATGCTTCCAGGGGCTCGGGAAGTTAATTAAATACCATTTGGAGGCATTTAATGTTCGAGCAAAAACGGCTGATTTTCGACAAAAGAGATAACACCCCCCCATTACGTCATGCTTCAGAAATGTGGAAAATGGTCCGTTTTCAAATGTTTTATTTTTGAACGTCAGTTCACATTTGTAGGTGGATCATCAGTGTTAGAGCTAAAATTAGCATGTTTAAAGTGATTTTCATGCTTCCAGGGGCTCGGGAAGTTAATTAAATACCATTTGGAGGCATTTAATGTTCGAGCAAAAACGGCTGATTTTCGACAAATGAGATAACACCCCCCCATTACGTCATGCTTCAGAAATGTGGAAAATGGTCCGTTTTCAAATGTTTTATTTTTGAACGTCAGTTCACATTTGTAGGTGGATCATCAGTGTTAGAGCTAAAATTAGCATGTTTAAAGTGATTTTCATGCTTCCAGGGGCCCAAAACACAAGATTTATGGAATGGTTAAAAGTGCATGAAAATGGCCAATTTACTCACTCTGAGTTCTCAAAAAGGGTTTCTTCACCCCGGGAAGTTAATTAAATACCATTTGGAGGCATTTAATGTTCAAGCAAAAACGGCTGATTTTCGACAAAAGAGATAACACCCCCCCATTACGTCATGCTTCAGAAATGTGGAAAATGGTCCGTTATCAAATGTTTTATTTTTGAACGTCAGTTCACATTTGTAGGTGGATCATCAGTGTTAGAGCTAAAATTAGCATGTTTAAAGTGATTTTCATGCTTCCAGGGGCTCGGGAAGTGAAATAAATACCATTTGGAGGCATTTAATGTTCGAGCAAAAACGGCTGATTTTCGACAAAAGAGATAACACCCCCTCATTACGTCATGCTTCAGAAATGTGGAAAATGGTCCGTTTTCAAATGTTTTATTTTTGAACGTCAGTTCACAATTGTAGGTGGATCATCAGTGTTAGAGCTAAAATTAGCATGTTTAAAGTGATTTTCATGCTTCCAGGGGCTCGGGAAGTTAATTAAATACCATTTGGAGGCATTTAATGTTCGAGCAAAAACGGCTGATTTTCGACAAAAGAGATAACACCCCCCCATTACGTCATGCTTCAGAAATGTGGAAAATGGTCAGTTTTCAAATGTTTTATTTTTGAACGTCAGTTCACATTTGTAGGTGGATCATCAGTGTTAGAGCTAAAATTAGCATGTTTAAAGTGATTTTCATGCTTCCAGGGGCCCAAAACACAAGATTTATGGAATGGGTAAAAGTGCATGAAAATGGCCAATTTACTCACTCTGAGTTCTCAAAAAGGGTTTCTTCACCCCGGGAAGTTAATTAAATACCATTTGGAGGCATTTAATGTTCCAGCAAAAATGGCTGATTTTCGACAAAAGAGATAACACCCCCCCATTACGTCATGCTTCAGAAATGTGGAAAATGGTCCTTTTTCAAATGTTTTATTTTTGAACGTCAGTTCACATTTGTAGGTGGATCATCAGTGTTAGAGCTAAAATTAGCATGTTTAAAGTGATTTTCATGCTTCCAGGGGCTCGGGAAGTGAAATAAATACCATTTGGAGGCATTTAATGTTCGAGCAAAAACGGCTGATTTTCGACAAAAGAGATAACACCCCCCCATTACGTGATGCTTCAGAAATGTGGAAAATGGTCCGTTTTCAAATGTTTTATTTTTGAACGTCAGTTCACATTTGTAGGTGGATCATCAGTGTTAGAGCTAAAATTAGCATGTTTAAAGTGATTTTCATGCTTCCAGGGGCTCGGGAAGTTAATTAAATACCATTTGGAGGCATTTAATGTTCGAGCAAAAACAGCTGATTTTCGACAAAAGAGATAACACCCCCCCCATTACGTCATGCTTCAAAAATGTGGAAAATGGTCCGTTTTCAAATGTTTTATTTTTGAACGTCAGTTCACATTTGTAGGTGGATCATCAGTGTTAGAGCTAAAATTAGCATGTTTAAAGTGATTTTCATGCTTCCAGGTGCTCGGGAAGTTAATTAAATACCATTTGGAGGCATTTAATGTTCGAGCAAAAACGGCTGATTTTCGACAAAAGAGATAACAACCCCCCATTACGTCATGCTTCAGAAATGTGGAAAATGGTCCGTTTTCAAATGTTTTATTTTTGAACGTCAGTTCACATTTGTAGGTGGATCATCAGTGTTAGAGCTAAAATTAGCATGTTTAAAGTGATTTTCATGCTTCCAGGGGCCCAAAACACAAGATTTATGGAATGGTTAAAAGTGCATGAAAATGGCCAATTTACTCACTCTGAGTTCTCAAAAAGGGTTTCTTCACCCCGGGAAGTGAAATAAATACCATTTGGAGGCATTTAATGTTCGAGCAAAAACGGCTGATTTTTGACAAAAGAGATAACACCCCCCCATTACGTCATGCTTCAGAAATGTGGAAAATGGTCCGTTTTCAAATGTTTTATTTTTGAACGTCAGTTCACATTTGTAGGTGGATCATCAGTGTTAGAGCTAAAATTAGCATGTTTAAAGTGATTTTCATGCTTCCAGGGGCTCGGGAAGTTAATTAAATACCATTTGGAGGCATTTAATGTTCGAGCAAAAACGGCTGATTTTCGACAAAAGAGAAAACACCCCCCATTACGTCATGCTTCAGAAATGTGGAAAATGGTCCGTTTTCAAATGTTTTTTTTTTGAACGTCAGTTCACATTTGTAGGTGGATCATCAGTGTTAGAGCTAAAATTAGCATGTTTAAAGTGATTTTCATGCTTCCAGGGGCTCGGGAAGTTAATTAAATACCATTTGGAGGCATTTAATGTTCGAGCAAAAACGGCTGATTTTCGACAAAAGAGATAACACCCCCCCATTACGTCATGCTTCAGAAATGTGGAAAATGGTCCGTTTTCAAATGTTTTATTTTTGAACGTCAGTTCACATTTGTAGGTGGATCATCAGTGTTAGAGCTAAAATTAGCATGTTTAAAGTGATTTTCATGCTTCCAGGGGCTCGGGAAGTTAATTAAATACCATTTGGAGGCATTTAATGTTCGAGCAAAAACGGCTGATTTTCGACAAATGAGATAACACCCCCCCATTACGTCATGCTTCAGAAATGTGGAAAATGGTCCGTTTTCAAATGTTTTATTTTTGAACGTCAGTTCACATTTGTAGGTGGATCATCAGTGTTAGAGCTAAAATTAGCATGTTTAAAGTGATTTTCATGCTTCCAGGGGCCCAAAACACAAGATTTATGGAATGGTTAAAAGTGCATGAAAATGGCCAATTTACTCACTCTGAGTTCTCAAAAAGGGTTTCTTCACCCCGGGAAGTTAATTAAATACCATTTGGAGGCATTTAATGTTCAAGCAAAAACGGCTGATTTTCGACAAAAGAGATAACACCCCCCCATTACGTCATGCTTCAGAAATGTGGAAAATGGTCCGTTATCAAATGTTTTATTTTTGAACGTCAGTTCACATTTGTAGGTGGATCATCAGTGTTAGAGCTAAAATTAGCATGTTTAAAGTGATTTTCATGCTTCCAGGGGCTCGGGAAGTGAAATAAATACCATTTGGAGGCATTTAATGTTCGAGCAAAAACGGCTGATTTTCGACAAAAGAGATAACACCCCCTCATTACGTCATGCTTCAGAAATGTGGAAAATGGTCCGTTTTCAAATGTTTTATTTTTGAACGTCAGTTCACAATTGTAGGTGGATCATCAGTGTTAGAGCTAAAATTAGCATGTTTAAAGTGATTTTCATGCTTCCAGGGGCTCGGGAAGTTAATTAAATACCATTTGGAGGCATTTAATGTTCGAGCAAAAACGGCTGATTTTCGACAAAAGAGATAACACCCCCCCATTACGTCATGCTTCAGAAATGTGGAAAATGGTCCGTTTTCAAATGTTTTATTTTTGAACGTCAGTTCACATTTGTAGGTGGATCATCAGTGTTAGAGCTAAAATTAGCATGTTTAAAGTGATTTTCATGCTTCCAGGGGCCCAAAACACAAGATTTATGGAATGGGTAAAAGTGCATGAAAATGGCCAATTTACTCACTCTGAGTTCTCAAAAAGGGTTTCTTCACCCCGGGAAGTTAATTAAATACCATTTGGAGGCATTTAATGTTCCAGCAAAAATGGCTGATTTTCGACAAAAGAGATAACACCCCCCCATTACGTCATGCTTCAGAAATGTGGAAAATGGTCCTTTTTCAAATGTTTTATTTTTGAACGTCAGTTCACATTTGTAGGTGGATCATCAGTGTTAGAGCTAAAATTAGCATGTTTAAAGTGATTTTCATGCTTCCAGGGGCTCGGGAAGTGAAATAAATACCATTTGGAGGCATTTAATGTTCGAGCAAAAACGGCTGATTTTCGACAAAAGAGATAACACCCCCCCATTACGTGATGCTTCAGAAATGTGGAAAATGGTCCGTTTTCAAATGTTTTATTTTTGAACGTCAGTTCACATTTGTAGGTGGATCATCAGTGTTAGAGCTAAAATTAGCATGTTTAAAGTGATTTTCATGCTTCCAGGGGCTCGGGAAGTTAATTAAATACCATTTGGAGGCATTTAATGTTCGAGCAAAAACAGCTGATTTTCGACAAAAGAGATAACACCCCCCCCATTACGTCATGCTTCAAAAATGTGGAAAATGGTCCGTTTTCAAATGTTTTATTTTTGAACGTCAGTTCACATTTGTAGGTGGATCATCAGTGTTAGAGCTAAAATTAGCATGTTTAAAGTGATTTTCATGCTTCCAGGTGCTCGGGAAGTTAATTAAATACCATTTGGAGGCATTTAATGTTCGAGCAAAAACGGCTGATTTTCGACAAAAGAGATAACAACCCCCCATTACGTCATGCTTCAGAAATGTGGAAAATGGTCCGTTTTCAAATGTTTTATTTTTGAACGTCAGTTCACATTTGTAGGTGGATCATCAGTGTTAGAGCTAAAATTAGCATGTTTAAAGTGATTTTCATGCTTCCAGGGGCCCAAAACACAAGATTTATGGAATGGTTAAAAGTGCATGAAAATGGCCAATTTACTCACTCTGAGTTCTCAAAAAGGGTTTCTTCACCCCGGGAAGTGAAATAAATACCATTTGGAGGCATTTAATGTTCGAGCAAAAACGGCTGATTTTTGACAAAAGAGATAACACCCCCCCATTACGTCATGCTTCAGAAATGTGGAAAATGGTCCGTTTTCAAATGTTTTATTTTTGAACGTCAGTTCACATTTGTAGGTGGATCATCAGTGTTAGAGCTAAAATTAGCATGTTTAAAGTGATTTTCATGCTTCCAGGGGCTCGGGAAGTTAATTAAATACCATTTGGAGGCATTTAATGTTCGAGCAAAAACGGCTGATTTTCGACAAAAGAGATAACACCCCCCCATTACGTCATGCTTCAGAAATGTGGAAAATGGTCCGTTTTCAAATGTTTTATTTTTGAACGTCAGTTCACATTTGTAGGTGGATCATCAGTGTTAGAGCTAAAATTAGCATGTTTAAAGTGATTTTCATGCTTCCAGGGGCCCAAAACACAAGATTTATGGAATGGTTAAAAGTGCATGAAAATGGCCAATTTACTCACTCTGAGTTCTCAAAAAGGGTTTCTTCACCCCGGGAAGTTAATTAAATACCATTTGGAGGCATTTAATGTTCGAGCAAAAACGGCTGATTTTCGACAAAAGAGATAACACCCCCCCATTACGTCATGCTTCAGAAATGTGGAAAATGGTCCGTTTTCAAATGTTTTATTTTTGAACGTCAGTTCACATTTGTAGGTGGATCATCAGTGTTAGAGCTAAAATTAGCATGTTTAAAGTGATTTTCATGCTTCCAGGGGCTCGGGAAGTGAAATAAATACCATTTGGAGGCATTTAATGTTCGAGCAAAAACGGCTGATTTTCGACAAAAGAGATAACACCCCCCCATTACGTCATGCTTCAGAAATGTGGAAAATGGTCCGTTTTCAAATGTTTTATTTTTGAACGTCAGTTCAAATTTGTAGGTGGATCATCAGTGTTAGAGCTAAAATTAGCATGTTTAAAGTGATTTTCATGCTTCCAGGGGCTCGGGAAGTTAATTAAATACCAAATGGAGGCATTTAATGTTCGAGCAAAAACGGCTGATTTTCGACAAAAGAGATAACATCCCCCCATTACGTCATGCTTCAGAAATGTGGAAAATGGTCCGTTTTCAAATGTTTTATTTTTGAACGTCAGTTCACATTTGTAGGTGGATCATCAGTGTTAGAGCTAAAATTAGCATGTTTAAAGTGATTTTCATGCTTCCAGGGGCTCGGGAAGTTAATTAAATACCATTTGGAGGCATTTAATGTTCGAGCAAAAACGGCTGATTTTCGACAAAAGAGATAACACCCCCCCATTACGTCATGCTTCAGAAATGTGGAAAATGGTCCGTTTTCAAATGTTTTATTTTTGAACGTCAGTTCACATTTGTAGGTGGATCATCAGTGTTAGAGCTAAAATTAGCATGTTTAAAGTGATTTTCATGCTTCCAGGGGCTCGGGAAGTTAATTAAATACCATTTGGAGGCATTTAATGTTCGAGCAAAAACGGCTGATTTTCGACAAAAGAGATAACACCCCCCCATTACGTCATGCTTCAGAAATGTGGAAAATGGTCCGTTTTCAAATGTTTTATTTTTGAACGTCAGTTCACATTTGTAGGTGGATCATCAGTGTTAGAGCTAAAATTAGCATGTTTAAAGTGATTTTCATGCTTCCAGGGGCTCGGGAAGTTAATTAAATACCATTTGGAGGCATTTAATGTTCGAGCAAAAACGGCTGATTTTCGACAAAAGAGATAACACCCCCCCATTACGTCATGCTTCAGAAATGTGGAAAATGGTCCGTTTTCAAATGTTTTATTTTTGAACGTCAGTTCACATTTGTAGGTGGATCATCAGTGTTAGAGCTAAAATTAGCATGTTTAATGTGATTTTCATGCTTCCAGGGGCCCAAAACACAAGATTTATGGAATGGTTAAAAGTGCATGAAAATGGCCAATTTACTCACTCTGAGTTCTCAAAAAGGGTTTCTTCACCCCGGGAAGTTAATTAAATACCATTTGGAGGCATTTAATGTTCGAGCAAAAACGGCTGATTTTCGACAAAAGAGATAACACCCCCCATTACGTCATGCTTCAGAAATGTGGAAAATGGTCCGTTTTCAAATGTTTTATTTTTGAACGTCAGTTCACATTTGTAGGTGGATCATCAGTGTTAGAGCTAAAATTAGCATGTTTAAAGTGATTTTCATGCTTCCAGGGGCTCGGGAAGTTAATTAAATACCATTTGGAGGCATTTAATGTTCGAGCAAAAACGGCTGATTTTCGACAAAAGAGATAACACCCCCCCATTACGTCATGCTTCAGAAATGTGGAAAATGGTCCGTTTTCAAATGTTTTATTTTTGAACGTCAGTTCACATTTGTAGGTGGATCATCAGTGTTAGAGCTAAAATTAGCATGTTTAAAGTGATTTTCATGCTTCCAGGGGCCCAAAACACAAGATTTATGGAATGGTTAAAAGTGCATGAAAATGGCCAATTTACTCACTCTGAGTTCTCAAAAAGGGTTTCTTCACCCCAGGAAGTTAATTAAATACCATTTGGAGGCATTTAATGTTGGAGCAAAAACGGCTGATTTTCGACAAAAGAGATAACACCCCCCCATTACGTCATGCTTCAGAAATGTGGAAAATGGTCCGTTTTCAAATGTTTTATTTTTGAACGTCAGTTCACATTTGTAGGTGGATCATCAGTGTTAGAGCTAAAATTAGCATGTTTAAAGTGATTTTCATGCTTCCAGGGGCTCGGGAAGTTAATTAAATACCATTTGGAGGCATTTAATGTTCGAGCAAAAACGGCTGATTTTCGACAAAAGAGATAACACCCCCCCATTACGTCATGCTTCAGAAATGTGGAATATGGTCCGTTTTCAAATGTTTTATTTTTCAACGTCAGTTCACATTTGTAGGTGGATCATCAGTGTTAGAGCTAAAATTAGCATGTTTAAAGTGATTTTCATGCTTCCAGGGGCCCAAAACACAAGATTTATGGAATGGTTAAAAGTGCATGAAAATGGCCAATTTACTCACTCTGAGTTCTCAAAAAGGGTTTCTTCACCCCGGGAAGTTAATTAAATACCATTTGGAGGCATTTAATGTTCGAGCAAAAACGGTTGATTTTCGACAAAAGAGATAACACCCCCCCATTACGTCATGCTTTAGAAATGTGGAAAATGGTCCGTTTTCAAATGTTTTATTTTTGAACGTCAGTTCACATTTGTAGGTGGATCATCAGTGTTAGAGCTAAAATTAGCATGTTTAAAGTGATTTTCATGCTTCCAGGGGCTCGGGAAGTTAATTAAATACCATTTGGAGGCATTTAATGTTCGAGCAAAAACGGCTGATTTTCGACAAAAGAGATAACACCCCCCCATTACGTCATGCTTCAGAAATGTGGAAAATGGTCCATTTTCAAATGTTTTATTTTTGAACGTCAGTTCACATTTGTAGGTGGATCATCAGTGTTAGAGCTAAAATTAGCATGTTTAAAGTGATTTTCATGCTTCCAGGGGCTCGGGAAGTTAATTAAATACCATTTGGAGGCATTTAATGTTCGAGCAAAAACGGCTGATTTTCGACAAAAGAGATAACACCCCCCCATTACGTCATGCTTCAGAAATGTGGAAAATGGTCCGTTTTCAAATGTTTTATTTTTGAACGTCAGTTCACATTTGTAGGTGGATCATCAGTGTTAGAGCTAAAATTAGCATGTTTAAAGTGATTTTCATGCTTCCAGGGGCTCGGGAAGTTAATTAAATACCATTTGGAGGCATTTAATGTTCGAGCAAAAACGGCTGATTTTCGACAAAAGAGATAACACCCCCCCATTACGTCATGCTTCAGAAATGTGGAAAATGGTCCGTTTTCAAATGTTTTATTTTTGAACGTCAGTTCACATTTGTAGGTGGATCATCAGTGTTAGAGCTAAAATTAGCATGTTTAATGTGATTTTCATGCTTCCAGGGGCCCAAAACACAAGATTTATGGAATGGTTAAAAGTGCATGAAAATGGCCAATTTACTCACTCTGAGTTCTCAAAAAGGGTTTCTTCACCCCGGGAAGTTAATTAAATACCATTTGGAGGCATTTAATGTTCGAGCAAAAACGGCTGATTTTCGACAAAAGAGATAACACCCCCCATTACGTCATGCTTCAGAAATGTGGAAAATGGTCCGTTTTCAAATGTTTTATTTTTGAACGTCAGTTCACATTTGTAGGTGGATCATCAGTGTTAGAGCTAAAATTAGCATGTTTAAAGTGATTTTCATGCTTCCAGGGGCTCGGGAAGTTAATTAAATACCATTTGGAGGCATTTAATGTTCGAGCAAAAACGGCTGATTTTCGACAAAAGAGATAACACCCCCCCATTACGTCATGCTTCAGAAATGTGGAAAATGGTCCGTTTTCAAATGTTTTATTTTTGAACGTCAGTTCACATTTGTAGGTGGATCATCAGTGTTAGAGCTAAAATTAGCATGTTTAATGTGATTTTCATGCTTCCAGGGGCCCAAAACACAAGATTTATGGAATGGTTAAAAGTGCATGAAAATGGCCAATTTACTCACTCTGAGTTCTCAAAAAGGGTTTCTTCACCCCGGGAAGTTAATTAAATACCATTTGGAGGCATTTAATGTTCGAGCAAAAACGGCTGATTTTCGACAAAAGAGATAACACCCCCCATTACGTCATGCTTCAGAAATGTGGAAAATGGTCCGTTTTCAAATGTTTTATTTTTGAACGTCAGTTCACATTTGTAGGTGGATCATCAGTGTTAGAGCTAAAATTAGCATGTTTGAAGTGATTTTCATGCTTCCAGGGGCTCGGGAAGTTAATTAAATACCATTTGGAGGCATTTAATGTTCGAGCAAAAACGGCTGATTTTCGACAAAAGAGATAACACCCCCCCATTACGTCATGCTTCAGAAATGTGGAAAATGGTCCGTTTTCAAATGTTTTATTTTTGAACGTCAGTTCACATTTGTAGGTGGATCATCAGTGTTAGAGCTAAAATTAGCATGTTTAAAGTGATTTTCATGCTTCCAGGGGCCCAAAACACAAGATTTATGGAATGGTTAAAAGTGCATGAAAATGGCCAATTTACTCACTCTGAGTTCTCAAAAAGGGTTTCTTCACCCCAGGAAGTTAATTAAATACCATTTGGAGGCATTTAATGTTCGAGCAAAAACGGCTGATTTTCGACAAAAGAGATAACACCCCCCCATTACGTCATGCTTCAGAAATGTGGAAAATGGTCCGTTTTCAAATGTTTTATTTTTGAACGTCAGTTCACATTTGTAGGTGGATCATCAGTGTTAGAGCTAAAATTAGCATGTTTAAAGTGATTTTCATGCTTCCAGGGGCTCGGGAAGTTAATTAAATACCATTTGGAGGCATTTAATGTTCGAGCAAAAACGGCTGATTTTCGACAAAAGAGATAACACCCCCCCATTACGTCATGCTTCAGAAATGTGGAAAATGGTCTGTTTTCAAATGTTTTATTTTTGAACGTCAGTTCACATTTGTAGGTGGATCATCAGTGTTAGAGCTAAAATTAGCATGTTTAAAGTGATTTTCATGCTTCCAGGGGCCCAAAACACAAGATTTATGGAATGGGTAAAAGTGCATGAAAATGGCCAATTTACTCACTCTGAGTTCTCAAAAAGGGTTTCTTCACCCCGGGAAGTTAATTAAATACCATTTGGAGGCATTTAATGTTCCAGCAAAAACGGCTGATTTTCGACAAAAGAGATAACACCCCCCCATTACGTCATGCTTCAGAAATGTGGAAAATGGTCCTTTTTCAAATGTTTTATTTTTGAACGTCAGTTCACATTTGTAGGTGGATCATCAGTGTTAGAGCTAAAATTAGCATGTTTAAAGTGATTTTCATGCTTCCAGGGGCTCGGGAAGTGAAATGAATACCATTTGGAGGCATTTAATGTTCGAGCAAAAACGGCTGATTTTCGACAAAAGAGATAACACCCCCCCATTACGTCATGCTTCAGAAATGTGGAAAATGGTCCGTTTTCAAATGTTTTATTTTTGAACGTCAGTTCACATTTGTAGGTGGATCATCAGTGTTAGAGCTAAAATTAGCATGTTTAAAGTGATTTTCATGCTTCCAGGGGCTCGGGAAGTTAATTAAATACCATTTGGAGGCATTTAATGTTCGAGCAAAAACGGCTGATTTTCGACAAAAGAGATAACACCCCCCCATTACGTCATGCTTCAGAAATGTGGAAAATGGTCCGTTTTCAAATGTTTTATTTTTGAACGTCAGTTCACATTTGTAGGTGGATCATCAGTGTTAGAGCTAAAATTAGCATGTTTAAAGTGATTTTCATGCTTCCAGGGGCTCGGGAAGTTAATTAAATACCATTTGGAGGCATTTAATGTTCGAGCAAAAACGGCTGATTTTCGACAAAAGAGAAAACACCCCCCCATTACGTCATGCTTCAGAAATGTGGAAAATGGTCCGTTTTCAAATGTTTTATTTTTGAACGTCAGTTCACATTTGTAGGTGGATCATCAGTGTTAGAGCTAAAATTAGCATGTTTAAAGTGATTTTCATGCTTCCAGGGGCTCGGGAAGTTAATTAAATACCATTTGGAGGCATTTAATGTTCGAGCAAAAACGGCTGATTTTCGACAAAAGAGATAACACCCCCCCATTACGTCATGCTTCAGAAATGTGGAAAATGGTCCGTTTTCAAATGTTTTATTTTTGAACGTCAGTTCACATTTGTAGGTGGATCATCAGTGTTAGAGCTAAAATTAGCATGTTTAAAGTGATTTTCATGCTTCCAGGGGCTCGGGAAGTTAATTAAATACCATTTGGAGGCATTTAATGTTCGAGCAAAAACGGCTGATTTTCGACAAATGAGATAACACCCCCCCATTACGTCATGCTTCAGAAATGTGGAAAATGGTCCGTTTTCAAATGTTTTATTTTTGAACGTCAGTTCACATTTGTAGGTGGATCATCAGTGTTAGAGCTAAAATTAGCATGTTTAAAGTGATTTTCATGCTTCCAGGGGCCCAAAACACAAGATTTATGGAATGGTTAAAAGTGCATGAAAATGGCCAATTTACTCACTCTGAGTTCTCAAAAAGGGTTTCTTCACCCCGGGAAGTTAATTAAATACCATTTGGAGGCATTTAATGTTCAAGCAAAAACGGCTGATTTTCGACAAAAGAGATAACACCCCCCCATTACGTCATGCTTCAGAAATGTGGAAAATGGTCCGTTATCAAATGTTTTATTTTTGAACGTCAGTTCACATTTGTAGGTGGATCATCAGTGTTAGAGCTAAAATTAGCATGTTTAAAGTGATTTTCATGCTTCCAGGGGCTCGGGAAGTGAAATAAATACCATTTGGAGGCATTTAATGTTCGAGCAAAAACGGCTGATTTTCGACAAAAGAGATAACACCCCCTCATTACGTCATGCTTCAGAAATGTGGAAAATGGTCCGTTTTCAAATGTTTTATTTTTGAACGTCAGTTCACAATTGTAGGTGGATCATCAGTGTTAGAGCTAAAATTAGCATGTTTAAAGTGATTTTCATGCTTCCAGGGGCTCGGGAAGTTAATTAAATACCATTTGGAGGCATTTAATGTTCGAGCAAAAACGGCTGATTTTCGACAAAAGAGATAACACCCCCCCATTACGTCATGCTTCAGAAATGTGGAAAATGGTCAGTTTTCAAATGTTTTATTTTTGAACGTCAGTTCACATTTGTAGGTGGATCATCAGTGTTAGAGCTAAAATTAGCATGTTTAAAGTGATTTTCATGCTTCCAGGGGCCCAAAACACAAGATTTATGGAATGGGTAAAAGTGCATGAAAATGGCCAATTTACTCACTCTGAGTTCTCAAAAAGGGTTTCTTCACCCCGGGAAGTTAATTAAATACCATTTGGAGGCATTTAATGTTCCAGCAAAAATGGCTGATTTTCGACAAAAGAGATAACACCCCCCCATTACGTCATGCTTCAGAAATGTGGAAAATGGTCCTTTTTCAAATGTTTTATTTTTGAACGTCAGTTCACATTTGTAGGTGGATCATCAGTGTTAGAGCTAAAATTAGCATGTTTAAAGTGATTTTCATGCTTCCAGGGGCTCGGGAAGTGAAATAAATACCATTTGGAGGCATTTAATGTTCGAGCAAAAACGGCTGATTTTCGACAAAAGAGATAACACCCCCCCATTACGTGATGCTTCAGAAATGTGGAAAATGGTCCGTTTTCAAATGTTTTATTTTTGAACGTCAGTTCACATTTGTAGGTGGATCATCAGTGTTAGAGCTAAAATTAGCATGTTTAAAGTGATTTTCATGCTTCCAGGGGCTCGGGAAGTTAATTAAATACCATTTGGAGGCATTTAATGTTCGAGCAAAAACAGCTGATTTTCGACAAAAGAGATAACACCCCCCCCATTACGTCATGCTTCAAAAATGTGGAAAATGGTCCGTTTTCAAATGTTTTATTTTTGAACGTCAGTTCACATTTGTAGGTGGATCATCAGTGTTAGAGCTAAAATTAGCATGTTTAAAGTGATTTTCATGCTTCCAGGTGCTCGGGAAGTTAATTAAATACCATTTGGAGGCATTTAATGTTCGAGCAAAAACGGCTGATTTTCGACAAAAGAGATAACAACCCCCCATTACGTCATGCTTCAGAAATGTGGAAAATGGTCCGTTTTCAAATGTTTTATTTTTGAACGTCAGTTCACATTTGTAGGTGGATCATCAGTGTTAGAGCTAAAATTAGCATGTTTAAAGTGATTTTCATGCTTCCAGGGGCCCAAAACACAAGATTTATGGAATGGTTAAAAGTGCATGAAAATGGCCAATTTACTCACTCTGAGTTCTCAAAAAGGGTTTCTTCACCCCGGGAAGTGAAATAAATACCATTTGGAGGCATTTAATGTTCGAGCAAAAACGGCTGATTTTTGACAAAAGAGATAACACCCCCCCATTACGTCATGCTTCAGAAATGTGGAAAATGGTCCGTTTTCAAATGTTTTATTTTTGAACGTCAGTTCACATTTGTAGGTGGATCATCAGTGTTAGAGCTAAAATTAGCATGTTTAAAGTGATTTTCATGCTTCCAGGGGCTCGGGAAGTTAATTAAATACCATTTGGAGGCATTTAATGTTCGAGCAAAAACGGCTGATTTTCGACAAAAGAGAAAACACCCCCCATTACGTCATGCTTCAGAAATGTGGAAAATGGTCCGTTTTCAAATGTTTTTTTTTTGAACGTCAGTTCACATTTGTAGGTGGATCATCAGTGTTAGAGCTAAAATTAGCATGTTTAAAGTGATTTTCATGCTTCCAGGGGCTCGGGAAGTTAATTAAATACCATTTGGAGGCATTTAATGTTCGAGCAAAAACGGCTGATTTTCGACAAAAGAGATAACACCCCCCCATTACGTCATGCTTCAGAAATGTGGAAAATGGTCCGTTTTCAAATGTTTTATTTTTGAACGTCAGTTCACATTTGTAGGTGGATCATCAGTGTTAGAGCTAAAATTAGCATGTTTAAAGTGATTTTCATGCTTCCAGGGGCTCGGGAAGTTAATTAAATACCATTTGGAGGCATTTAATGTTCGAGCAAAAACGGCTGATTTTCGACAAATGAGATAACACCCCCCCATTACGTCATGCTTCAGAAATGTGGAAAATGGTCCGTTTTCAAATGTTTTATTTTTGAACGTCAGTTCACATTTGTAGGTGGATCATCAGTGTTAGAGCTAAAATTAGCATGTTTAAAGTGATTTTCATGCTTCCAGGGGCCCAAAACACAAGATTTATGGAATGGTTAAAAGTGCATGAAAATGGCCAATTTACTCACTCTGAGTTCTCAAAAAGGGTTTCTTCACCCCGGGAAGTTAATTAAATACCATTTGGAGGCATTTAATGTTCAAGCAAAAACGGCTGATTTTCGACAAAAGAGATAACACCCCCCCATTACGTCATGCTTCAGAAATGTGGAAAATGGTCCGTTATCAAATGTTTTATTTTTGAACGTCAGTTCACATTTGTAGGTGGATCATCAGTGTTAGAGCTAAAATTAGCATGTTTAAAGTGATTTTCATGCTTCCAGGGGCTCGGGAAGTGAAATAAATACCATTTGGAGGCATTTAATGTTCGAGCAAAAACGGCTGATTTTCGACAAAAGAGATAACACCCCCTCATTACGTCATGCTTCAGAAATGTGGAAAATGGTCCGTTTTCAAATGTTTTATTTTTGAACGTCAGTTCACAATTGTAGGTGGATCATCAGTGTTAGAGCTAAAATTAGCATGTTTAAAGTGATTTTCATGCTTCCAGGGGCTCGGGAAGTTAATTAAATACCATTTGGAGGCATTTAATGTTCGAGCAAAAACGGCTGATTTTCGACAAAAGAGATAACACCCCCCCATTACGTCATGCTTCAGAAATGTGGAAAATGGTCCGTTTTCAAATGTTTTATTTTTGAACGTCAGTTCACATTTGTAGGTGGATCATCAGTGTTAGAGCTAAAATTAGCATGTTTAAAGTGATTTTCATGCTTCCAGGGGCCCAAAACACAAGATTTATGGAATGGGTAAAAGTGCATGAAAATGGCCAATTTACTCACTCTGAGTTCTCAAAAAGGGTTTCTTCACCCCGGGAAGTTAATTAAATACCATTTGGAGGCATTTAATGTTCCAGCAAAAATGGCTGATTTTCGACAAAAGAGATAACACCCCCCCATTACGTCATGCTTCAGAAATGTGGAAAATGGTCCTTTTTCAAATGTTTTATTTTTGAACGTCAGTTCACATTTGTAGGTGGATCATCAGTGTTAGAGCTAAAATTAGCATGTTTAAAGTGATTTTCATGCTTCCAGGGGCTCGGGAAGTGAAATAAATACCATTTGGAGGCATTTAATGTTCGAGCAAAAACGGCTGATTTTCGACAAAAGAGATAACACCCCCCCATTACGTGATGCTTCAGAAATGTGGAAAATGGTCCGTTTTCAAATGTTTTATTTTTGAACGTCAGTTCACATTTGTAGGTGGATCATCAGTGTTAGAGCTAAAATTAGCATGTTTAAAGTGATTTTCATGCTTCCAGGGGCTCGGGAAGTTAATTAAATACCATTTGGAGGCATTTAATGTTCGAGCAAAAACAGCTGATTTTCGACAAAAGAGATAACACCCCCCCCATTACGTCATGCTTCAAAAATGTGGAAAATGGTCCGTTTTCAAATGTTTTATTTTTGAACGTCAGTTCACATTTGTAGGTGGATCATCAGTGTTAGAGCTAAAATTAGCATGTTTAAAGTGATTTTCATGCTTCCAGGTGCTCGGGAAGTTAATTAAATACCATTTGGAGGCATTTAATGTTCGAGCAAAAACGGCTGATTTTCGACAAAAGAGATAACAACCCCCCATTACGTCATGCTTCAGAAATGTGGAAAATGGTCCGTTTTCAAATGTTTTATTTTTGAACGTCAGTTCACATTTGTAGGTGGATCATCAGTGTTAGAGCTAAAATTAGCATGTTTAAAGTGATTTTCATGCTTCCAGGGGCCCAAAACACAAGATTTATGGAATGGTTAAAAGTGCATGAAAATGGCCAATTTACTCACTCTGAGTTCTCAAAAAGGGTTTCTTCACCCCGGGAAGTGAAATAAATACCATTTGGAGGCATTTAATGTTCGAGCAAAAACGGCTGATTTTTGACAAAAGAGATAACACCCCCCCATTACGTCATGCTTCAGAAATGTGGAAAATGGTCCGTTTTCAAATGTTTTATTTTTGAACGTCAGTTCACATTTGTAGGTGGATCATCAGTGTTAGAGCTAAAATTAGCATGTTTAAAGTGATTTTCATGCTTCCAGGGGCTCGGGAAGTTAATTAAATACCATTTGGAGGCATTTAATGTTCGAGCAAAAACGGCTGATTTTCGACAAAAGAGATAACACCCCCCCATTACGTCATGCTTCAGAAATGTGGAAAATGGTCCGTTTTCAAATGTTTTATTTTTGAACGTCAGTTCACATTTGTAGGTGGATCATCAGTGTTAGAGCTAAAATTAGCATGTTTAAAGTGATTTTCATGCTTCCAGGGGCCCAAAACACAAGATTTATGGAATGGTTAAAAGTGCATGAAAATGGCCAATTTACTCACTCTGAGTTCTCAAAAAGGGTTTCTTCACCCCGGGAAGTTAATTAAATACCATTTGGAGGCATTTAATGTTCGAGCAAAAACGGCTGATTTTCGACAAAAGAGATAACACCCCCCCATTACGTCATGCTTCAGAAATGTGGAAAATGGTCCGTTTTCAAATGTTTTATTTTTGAACGTCAGTTCACATTTGTAGGTGGATCATCAGTGTTAGAGCTAAAATTAGCATGTTTAAAGTGATTTTCATGCTTCCAGGGGCTCGGGAAGTGAAATAAATACCATTTGGAGGCATTTAATGTTCGAGCAAAAACGGCTGATTTTCGACAAAAGAGATAACACCCCCCCATTACGTCATGCTTCAGAAATGTGGAAAATGGTCCGTTTTCAAATGTTTTATTTTTGAACGTCAGTTCAAATTTGTAGGTGGATCATCAGTGTTAGAGCTAAAATTAGCATGTTTAAAGTGATTTTCATGCTTCCAGGGGCTCGGGAAGTTAATTAAATACCAAATGGAGGCATTTAATGTTCGAGCAAAAACGGCTGATTTTCGACAAAAGAGATAACATCCCCCCATTACGTCATGCTTCAGAAATGTGGAAAATGGTCCGTTTTCAAATGTTTTATTTTTGAACGTCAGTTCACATTTGTAGGTGGATCATCAGTGTTAGAGCTAAAATTAGCATGTTTAAAGTGATTTTCATGCTTCCAGGGGCTCGGGAAGTTAATTAAATACCATTTGGAGGCATTTAATGTTCGAGCAAAAACGGCTGATTTTCGACAAAAGAGATAACACCCCCCCATTACGTCATGCTTCAGAAATGTGGAAAATGGTCCGTTTTCAAATGTTTTATTTTTGAACGTCAGTTCACATTTGTAGGTGGATCATCAGTGTTAGAGCTAAAATTAGCATGTTTAAAGTGATTTTCATGCTTCCAGGGGCTCGGGAAGTTAATTAAATACCATTTGGAGGCATTTAATGTTCGAGCAAAAACGGCTGATTTTCGACAAAAGAGATAACACCCCCCCATTACGTCATGCTTCAGAAATGTGGAAAATGGTCCGTTTTCAAATGTTTTATTTTTGAACGTCAGTTCACATTTGTAGGTGGATCATCAGTGTTAGAGCTAAAATTAGCATGTTTAAAGTGATTTTCATGCTTCCAGGGGCTCGGGAAGTTAATTAAATACCATTTGGAGGCATTTAATGTTCGAGCAAAAACGGCTGATTTTCGACAAAAGAGATAACACCCCCCCATTACGTCATGCTTCAGAAATGTGGAAAATGGTCCGTTTTCAAATGTTTTATTTTTGAACGTCAGTTCACATTTGTAGGTGGATCATCAGTGTTAGAGCTAAAATTAGCATGTTTAATGTGATTTTCATGCTTCCAGGGGCCCAAAACACAAGATTTATGGAATGGTTAAAAGTGCATGAAAATGGCCAATTTACTCACTCTGAGTTCTCAAAAAGGGTTTCTTCACCCCGGGAAGTTAATTAAATACCATTTGGAGGCATTTAATGTTCGAGCAAAAACGGCTGATTTTCGACAAAAGAGATAACACCCCCCATTACGTCATGCTTCAGAAATGTGGAAAATGGTCCGTTTTCAAATGTTTTATTTTTGAACGTCAGTTCACATTTGTAGGTGGATCATCAGTGTTAGAGCTAAAATTAGCATGTTTAAAGTGATTTTCATGCTTCCAGGGGCTCGGGAAGTTAATTAAATACCATTTGGAGGCATTTAATGTTCGAGCAAAAACGGCTGATTTTCGACAAAAGAGATAACACCCCCCCATTACGTCATGCTTCAGAAATGTGGAAAATGGTCCGTTTTCAAATGTTTTATTTTTGAACGTCAGTTCACATTTGTAGGTGGATCATCAGTGTTAGAGCTAAAATTAGCATGTTTAAAGTGATTTTCATGCTTCCAGGGGCCCAAAACACAAGATTTATGGAATGGTTAAAAGTGCATGAAAATGGCCAATTTACTCACTCTGAGTTCTCAAAAAGGGTTTCTTCACCCCAGGAAGTTAATTAAATACCATTTGGAGGCATTTAATGTTGGAGCAAAAACGGCTGATTTTCGACAAAAGAGATAACACCCCCCCATTACGTCATGCTTCAGAAATGTGGAAAATGGTCCGTTTTCAAATGTTTTATTTTTGAACGTCAGTTCACATTTGTAGGTGGATCATCAGTGTTAGAGCTAAAATTAGCATGTTTAAAGTGATTTTCATGCTTCCAGGGGCTCGGGAAGTTAATTAAATACCATTTGGAGGCATTTAATGTTCGAGCAAAAACGGCTGATTTTCGACAAAAGAGATAACACCCCCCCATTACGTCATGCTTCAGAAATGTGGAATATGGTCCGTTTTCAAATGTTTTATTTTTCAACGTCAGTTCACATTTGTAGGTGGATCATCAGTGTTAGAGCTAAAATTAGCATGTTTAAAGTGATTTTCATGCTTCCAGGGGCCCAAAACACAAGATTTATGGAATGGTTAAAAGTGCATGAAAATGGCCAATTTACTCACTCTGAGTTCTCAAAAAGGGTTTCTTCACCCCGGGAAGTTAATTAAATACCATTTGGAGGCATTTAATGTTCGAGCAAAAACGGTTGATTTTCGACAAAAGAGATAACACCCCCCCATTACGTCATGCTTTAGAAATGTGGAAAATGGTCCGTTTTCAAATGTTTTATTTTTGAACGTCAGTTCACATTTGTAGGTGGATCATCAGTGTTAGAGCTAAAATTAGCATGTTTAAAGTGATTTTCATGCTTCCAGGGGCTCGGGAAGTTAATTAAATACCATTTGGAGGCATTTAATGTTCGAGCAAAAACGGCTGATTTTCGACAAAAGAGATAACACCCCCCCATTACGTCATGCTTCAGAAATGTGGAAAATGGTCCATTTTCAAATGTTTTATTTTTGAACGTCAGTTCACATTTGTAGGTGGATCATCAGTGTTAGAGCTAAAATTAGCATGTTTAAAGTGATTTTCATGCTTCCAGGGGCTCGGGAAGTTAATTAAATACCATTTGGAGGCATTTAATGTTCGAGCAAAAACGGCTGATTTTCGACAAAAGAGATAACACCCCCCCATTACGTCATGCTTCAGAAATGTGGAAAATGGTCCGTTTTCAAATGTTTTATTTTTGAACGTCAGTTCACATTTGTAGGTGGATCATCAGTGTTAGAGCTAAAATTAGCATGTTTAAAGTGATTTTCATGCTTCCAGGGGCTCGGGAAGTTAATTAAATACCATTTGGAGGCATTTAATGTTCGAGCAAAAACGGCTGATTTTCGACAAAAGAGATAACACCCCCCCATTACGTCATGCTTCAGAAATGTGGAAAATGGTCCGTTTTCAAATGTTTTATTTTTGAACGTCAGTTCACATTTGTAGGTGGATCATCAGTGTTAGAGCTAAAATTAGCATGTTTAATGTGATTTTCATGCTTCCAGGGGCCCAAAACACAAGATTTATGGAATGGTTAAAAGTGCATGAAAATGGCCAATTTACTCACTCTGAGTTCTCAAAAAGGGTTTCTTCACCCCGGGAAGTTAATTAAATACCATTTGGAGGCATTTAATGTTCGAGCAAAAACGGCTGATTTTCGACAAAAGAGATAACACCCCCCATTACGTCATGCTTCAGAAATGTGGAAAATGGTCCGTTTTCAAATGTTTTATTTTTGAACGTCAGTTCACATTTGTAGGTGGATCATCAGTGTTAGAGCTAAAATTAGCATGTTTAAAGTGATTTTCATGCTTCCAGGGGCTCGGGAAGTTAATTAAATACCATTTGGAGGCATTTAATGTTCGAGCAAAAACGGCTGATTTTCGACAAAAGAGATAACACCCCCCCATTACGTCATGCTTCAGAAATGTGGAAAATGGTCCGTTTTCAAATGTTTTATTTTTGAACGTCAGTTCACATTTGTAGGTGGATCATCAGTGTTAGAGCTAAAATTAGCATGTTTAATGTGATTTTCATGCTTCCAGGGGCCCAAAACACAAGATTTATGGAATGGTTAAAAGTGCATGAAAATGGCCAATTTACTCACTCTGAGTTCTCAAAAAGGGTTTCTTCACCCCGGGAAGTTAATTAAATACCATTTGGAGGCATTTAATGTTCGAGCAAAAACGGCTGATTTTCGACAAAAGAGATAACACCCCCCATTACGTCATGCTTCAGAAATGTGGAAAATGGTCCGTTTTCAAATGTTTTATTTTTGAACGTCAGTTCACATTTGTAGGTGGATCATCAGTGTTAGAGCTAAAATTAGCATGTTTGAAGTGATTTTCATGCTTCCAGGGGCTCGGGAAGTTAATTAAATACCATTTGGAGGCATTTAATGTTCGAGCAAAAACGGCTGATTTTCGACAAAAGAGATAACACCCCCCCATTACGTCATGCTTCAGAAATGTGGAAAATGGTCCGTTTTCAAATGTTTTATTTTTGAACGTCAGTTCACATTTGTAGGTGGATCATCAGTGTTAGAGCTAAAATTAGCATGTTTAAAGTGATTTTCATGCTTCCAGGGGCCCAAAACACAAGATTTATGGAATGGTTAAAAGTGCATGAAAATGGCCAATTTACTCACTCTGAGTTCTCAAAAAGGGTTTCTTCACCCCAGGAAGTTAATTAAATACCATTTGGAGGCATTTAATGTTCGAGCAAAAACGGCTGATTTTCGACAAAAGAGATAACACCCCCCCATTACGTCATGCTTCAGAAATGTGGAAAATGGTCCGTTTTCAAATGTTTTATTTTTGAACGTCAGTTCACATTTGTAGGTGGATCATCAGTGTTAGAGCTAAAATTAGCATGTTTAAAGTGATTTTCATGCTTCCAGGGGCTCGGGAAGTTAATTAAATACCATTTGGAGGCATTTAATGTTCGAGCAAAAACGGCTGATTTTCGACAAAAGAGATAACACCCCCCCATTACGTCATGCTTCAGAAATGTGGAAAATGGTCTGTTTTCAAATGTTTTATTTTTGAACGTCAGTTCACATTTGTAGGTGGATCATCAGTGTTAGAGCTAAAATTAGCATGTTTAAAGTGATTTTCATGCTTCCAGGGGCCCAAAACACAAGATTTATGGAATGGGTAAAAGTGCATGAAAATGGCCAATTTACTCACTCTGAGTTCTCAAAAAGGGTTTCTTCACCCCGGGAAGTTAATTAAATACCATTTGGAGGCATTTAATGTTCCAGCAAAAACGGCTGATTTTCGACAAAAGAGATAACACCCCCCCATTACGTCATGCTTCAGAAATGTGGAAAATGGTCCTTTTTCAAATGTTTTATTTTTGAACGTCAGTTCACATTTGTAGGTGGATCATCAGTGTTAGAGCTAAAATTAGCATGTTTAAAGTGATTTTCATGCTTCCAGGGGCTCGGGAAGTGAAATGAATACCATTTGGAGGCATTTAATGTTCGAGCAAAAACGGCTGATTTTCGACAAAAGAGATAACACCCCCCCATTACGTCATGCTTCAGAAATGTGGAAAATGGTCCGTTTTCAAATGTTTTATTTTTGAACGTCAGTTCACATTTGTAGGTGGATCATCAGTGTTAGAGCTAAAATTAGCATGTTTAAAGTGATTTTCATGCTTCCAGGGGCTCGGGAAGTTAATTAAATACCATTTGGAGGCATTTAATGTTCGAGCAAAAACGGCTGATTTTCGACAAAAGAGATAACACCCCCCCATTACGTCATGCTTCAGAAATGTGGAAAATGGTCCGTTTTCAAATGTTTTATTTTTGAACGTCAGTTCACATTTGTAGGTGGATCATCAGTGTTAGAGCTAAAATTAGCATGTTTAAAGTGATTTTCATGCTTCCAGGGGCCCAAAACACAAGATTTATGGAATGGTTAAAAGTGCATGAAAATGGCCAATTTACTCACTCTGAGTTCTCAAAAAGGGTTTCTTCACCCCGGGAAGTGAAATAAATACCATTTGGAGGCATTTAATGTTCGAGCAAAAACGGCTGATTTTCGACAAAAGAGCTAACACCCCCCCATTATGTCATGCTTCAGAAATGTGGAAAATGGTCCGTTTTCAAATGTTTTATTTTTGAACGTCAGTTCACATTTGTAGGTGGATCATCAGTGTTAGAGCTAAAATTAGCATGTTTAAAGTGATTTTCATGCTTCCAGGGGCCCAAAACACAAGATTTATGGAATGGTTAAAAGTGCATGAAAATGGCCAATTTACTCACTCTGAGTTCTCAAAAAGGGTTTCTTCACCCCGGGCAGTTAATTAAATACCATTTGGAGGCATTTAATGTTCCAGCAAAAACGGCTGATTTTCGATAAAAGAGATAACACCCCCCCATTACGTCATGCTTCAGAAATGTGGAAAATGGTCCGTTTTCAAATGTTTTATTTTTGAACGTCAGTTCACATTTGTAGGTGGATCATCAGTGTTAGAGCTAAAATTAGCATGTTTAAAGTGATTTTCATGCTTCCAGGGGCTCGGGAAGTGAAATAAATACCATTTGGAGGCATTTAATGTTCGAGCAAAAACGGCTGATTTTCGACAAAAGAGATAACACCCCCCCATTACGTCATGCTTCAGAAATGTGGAAAATGGTCCGTTTTCAAATGTTTTATTTTTGAACGTCAGTTCACATTTGTAGGTGGATCATCAGTGTTAGAGCTAAAATTAGCATGTTTAAAGTGATTTTCATGCTTCCAGGGGCTCGGGAAGTTAATTAAATACCATTTGGAGGCATTTAATGTTCGAGCAAAAACGGCTGATTTTCGACAAAAGAGATAACACCCCCCCATTACGTCATGCTTCAGAAATGTGGAAAATGGTCCGTTTTCAAATGTTTTATTTTTGAACGTCAGTTCATATTTGTAGGTGGATCATCAGTGTTAGAGCTAAAATTAGCATGTTTAAAGTGATTTTCATGCTTCCAGGGGCCCAAAACACAAGATTTATGGAATGGTTAAAAGTGCATGAAAATGGCCAATTTACTCACTCTGAGTTCTCAAAAAGGGTTTCTTCACCCCGGGAAGTGAAATAAATACCATTTGGAGGCATTTAATGTTCGAGCAAAAACGGCTGATTTTCGACAAAAGAGCTAACACCCCCCCATTATGTCATGCTTCAGAAATGTGGAAAATGGTCCGTTTTCAAATGTTTTATTTTTGAACGTCAGTTCACATTTGTAGGTGGATCATCAGTGTTAGAGCTAAAATTAGCATGTTTAAAGTGATTTTCATGCTTCCAGGGGCCCAAAACACAAGATTTATGGAATGGTTAAAAGTGCATGAAAATGGCCAATTTACTCACTCTGAGTTCTCAAAAAGCGTTTCTTCACCCCGGGCAGTTAATTAAATACCATTTGGAGGCATTTAATGTTCGAGCAAAAACGGCTGATTTTCGACAAAAGAGATAACACCCCCCCATTACGTCATGCTTCAGAAATGTGGAAAATGGTCCGTTTTCAAATGTTTTATTTTTGAACGTCAGTTCACATTTGTAGGTGGATCATCAGTGTTAGAGCTAAAATTAGCATGTTTAAAGTGATTTTCATGCTTCCAGGGGCCCAAAACACAAGATTTATGGAATGGGTAAAAGTGCATGAAAATGGCCAATTTACTCACTCTGAGTTCTCAAAAAGGGTTTCTTCACCCCGGGAAGTTAATTAAATACCATTTGGAGGCATTTAATGTTCCAGCAAAAACGGCTGATTTTCGACAAAAGAGATAACACCCCCCCATTACGTCATGCTTCAGAAATGTGGAAAATGGTCCGTTTTCAAATGTTTTATTTTTGAACGTCAGTTCACATTTGTAGGTGGATCATCAGTGTTAGAGCTAAAATTAGCATGTCTAAAGTGATTTTCATGCTTCCAGGGGCTCGGGAAGTGAAATAAATACCATTTGGAGGCATTTAATGTTCGAGCAAAAACGGCTGATTTTCGACAAAAGAGATAACACCCCCCCATTACGTCATGCTTCAGAAATGTGGAAAATGGTCCGTTTTCAAATGTTTTATTTTTGAACGTCAGTTCACATTTGTAGGTGGATCATCAGTGTTAGAGCTAAAATTAGCATGTTTAAAGTGATTTTCATGCTTCCAGGGGCTCGGGAAGTTAATTAAATACCATTTGGAGGCATTTAATGTTCGAGCAAAAACGGCTGATTTTCGACAAAAGAGATAACACCCCCCCATTACGTCATGCTTCAGAAATGTGGAAAATGGTCAGTTTTCAAATGTTTTATTTTTGAACGTCAGTTCACATTTGTAGGTGGATCATCAGTGTTAGAGCTAAAATTAGCATGTTTAAAGTGATTTTCATGCTTCCAGGGGCCCAAAACACAAGATTTATGGAATGGGTAAAAGTGCATGAAAATGGCCAATTTACTCACTCTGAGTTCTCAAAAAGGGTTTCTTCACCCCGGGAAGTTAATTAAATACCATTTGGAGGCATTTAATGTTCCAGCAAAAACGGCTGATTTTCGACAAAAGAGATAACACCCCCCCATTACGTCATGCTTCAGAAATGTGGAAAATGGTCCTTTTTCAAATGTTTTATTTTTGAACGTCAGTTCACATTTGTAGGTGGATCATCAGTGTTAGAGCTAAAATTAGCATGTTTAAAGTGATTTTCATGCTTCCAGGGGCTCGGGAAGTGAAATAAATACCATTTGGAGGCATTTAATGTTCGAGCAAAAACGGCTGATTTTCGACAAAAGAGATAACACCCCCCCATTACGTCATGCTTCAGAAATGTGGAAAATGGTCCGTTTTCAAATGTTTTATTTTTGAACGTCAGTTCACATTTGTAGGTGGATCATCAGTGTTAGAGCTAAAATTAGCATGTTTAAAGTGATTTTCATGCTTCCAGGGGCTCGGGAAGTTAATTAAATACCATTTGGAGGCATTTAATGTTCGAGCAAAAACGGCTGATTTTCGACAAAAGAGATAACACCCCCCCATTACGTCATGCTTCAGAAATGTGGAAAATGGTCCGTTTTCAAATGTTTTATTTTTGAACGTCAGTTCACATTTGTAGGTGGATCATCAGTGTTAGAGCTAAAATTAGCATGTTTAAAGTGATTTTCATGCTTCCAGGGGCTCGGGAAGTTAATTAAATACCATTTGGAGGCATTTAATGTTCGAGCAAAAACGGCTGATTTTCGACAAAAGAGATAACACCCCCCCATTACGTCATGCTTCAGAAATGTGGAAAATGGTCCGTTTTCAAATGTTTTATTTTTGAACTTCAGTTCACATTTGTAGGTGGATCATCAGTGTTAGAGCTAAAATTAGCATGTTTAAAGTGATTTTCATGCTTCCAGGGGCTCGGGAAGTGAAATAAATACCATTTGGAGGCATTTAATGTTCGAGCAAAAACGGTTGATTTTCGACAAAAGAGATAACACCCCCCCATTACGTCATGCTTCAGAAATGTGGAAAATGGTCCGTTTTCAAATGTTTTATTTTTGAACGTCAGTTCACATTTGTAGGTGGATCATCAGTGTTAGAGCTAAAATTAGCATGTTTAAAGTGATTTTCATGCTTCCAGGGGCTCGGGAAGTGAAATAAATACCATTTGGAGGCATTTAATGTTCGAGCAAAAACGGCTGATTTTCGACAAAAGAGATAACACCCCCCCATTACGTCATGCTTCAGAAATGTGGAAAATGGTCCGTTTTCAAATGTTTTATTTTTGAACGTCAGTTCACATTTGTAGGTGGATCATCAGTGTTAGAGCTAAAATTAGCATGTTTAAAGTGATTTTCATGCTTCCAGGGGCTCGGGAAGTGAAATAAATACCATTTGGAGGCATTTAATGTTCGAGCAAAAACGGCTGATTTTTGACAAAAGAGATAACACCCCCCCATTACGTCATGCTTCAGAAATGTGGAAAATGGTCCTTTTTCAAATGTTTTATTTTTGAACGTCAGTTCACATTTGTAGGTGGATCATCAGTGTTAGAGCTAAAATTAGCATGTTTAAAGTGATTTTCATGCTTCCAGGGGCTCGGGAAGTTAATTAAATACCATTTGGAGGCATTTAATGTTCGAGCAAAAACGGCTGATTTTCGACAAAAGAGATAACACCCCCCCATTACGTCATGCTTCAGAAATGTGGAAAATGGTCCGTTTTCAAATGTTTTATTTTTGAACGTCAGTTCACATTTGTAGGTGGATCATCAGTGTTAGAGCTAAAATTAGCATGTTTAAAGTGATTTTCATGCTTCCAGGGGCCCAAAACACAAGATTTATGGAATGGTTAAAAGTGCATGAAAATGGCCAATTTACTCACTCTGAGTTCTCAAAAAGGGTTTCTTCACCCCGGGAAGTGAAATAAATACCATTTGGAGGCATTTAATGTTCGAGCAAAAACGGCTGATTTTCGACAAAAGAGATAACACCCCCCCATTACGTCATGCTTCAGAAATGTGGAAAATGGTCCGTTTTCAAATGTTTTATTTTTGAACGTCAGTTCACATTTGTAGGTGGATCATCAGTGTTAGAGCTAAAATTAGCATGTTTAAAGTGATTTTCATGCTTCCAGGGGCTCGGGAAGTTAATTAAATACCATTTGGAGGCATTTAATGTTCGAGCAAAAACGGCTGATTTTCGACAAAAGAGATAACTCCCCCCCCATTACGTCATGCTTCAGAAATGTGGAAAATGGTCCGTTTTCAAATGTTTTATTTTTGAACGTCAGTTCACATTTGTAGGTGGATCATCAGTGTTAGAGCTAAAATTAGCATGTTTAAAGTGATTTTCATGCTTCCAGGGGCTCGGGAAGTGAAATAAATACCATTTGGAGGCATTTAATGTTCGAGCAAAAACGGCTGATTTTCGACAAAAGAGATAACACCCCCCCATTACGTCATGCTTCAGAAATGTGGAAAATGGTCCGTTTTCAAATGTTTTATTTTTGAACGTCAGTTCACATTTGTAGGTGGATCATCAGTGTTAGAGCTAAAATTAGCATGTCTAAAGTGATTTTCATGCTTCCAGGGGCTCGGGAAGTGAAATAAATACCATTTGGAGGCATTTAATGTTCGAGCAAAAACGGCTGATTTTCGACAAAAGAGATAACACCCCCCCATTACGTCATGCTTCAGAAATGTGGAAAATGGTCCGTTTTCAAATGTTTTATTTTTGAACGTCAGTTCACATTTGTAGGTGGATCATCAGTGTTAGAGCTAAAATTAGCATGTTTAAAGTGATTTTCATGCTTCCAGGGGCTCGGGAAGTTAATTAAATACCATTTGGAGGCATTTAATGTTCGAGCAAAAACGGCTGATTTTCGACAAAAGAGATAACACCCCCCCATTACGTCATGCTTCAGAAATGTGGAAAATGGTCAGTTTTCAAATGTTTTATTTTTGAACGTCAGTTCACATTTGTAGGTGGATCATCAGTGTTAGAGCTAAAATTAGCATGTTTAAAGTGATTTTCATGCTTCCAGGGGCCCAAAACACAAGATTTATGGAATGGGTAAAAGTGCATGAAAATGGCCAATTTACTCACTCTGAGTTCTCAAAAAGGGTTTCTTCACCCCGGGAAGTTAATTAAATACCATTTGGAGGCATTTAATGTTCCAGCAAAAACGGCTGATTTTCGACAAAAGAGATAACACCCCCCCATTACGTCATGCTTCAGAAATGTGGAAAATGGTCCTTTTTCAAATGTTTTATTTTTGAACGTCAGTTCACATTTGTAGGTGGATCATCAGTGTTAGAGCTAAAATTAGCATGTTTAAAGTGATTTTCATGCTTCCAGGGGCTCGGGAAGTGAAATAAATACCATTTGGAGGCATTTAATGTTCGAGCAAAAACGGCTGATTTTCGACAAAAGAGATAACACCCCCCCATTACGTCATGCTTCAGAAATGTGGAAAATGGTCCGTTTTCAAATGTTTTATTTTTGAACGTCAGTTCACATTTGTAGGTGGATCATCAGTGTTAGAGCTAAAATTAGCATGTTTAAAGTGATTTTCATGCTTCCAGGGGCTCGGGAAGTTAATTAAATACCATTTGGAGGCATTTAATGTTCGAGCAAAAACGGCTGATTTTCGACAAAAGAGATAACACCCCCCCATTACGTCATGCTTCAGAAATGTGGAAAATGGTCCGTTTTCAAATGTTTTATTTTTGAACGTCAGTTCACATTTGTAGGTGGATCATCAGTGTTAGAGCTAAAATTAGCATGTTTAAAGTGATTTTCATGCTTCCAGGGGCTCGGGAAGTTAATTAAATACCATTTGGAGGCATTTAATGTTCGAGCAAAAACGGCTGATTTTCGACAAAAGAGATAACACCCCCCCATTACGTCATGCTTCAGAAATGTGGAAAATGGTCCGTTTTCAAATGTTTTATTTTTGAACTTCAGTTCACATTTGTAGGTGGATCATCAGTGTTAGAGCTAAAATTAGCATGTTTAAAGTGATTTTCATGCTTCCAGGGGCTCGGGAAGTGAAATAAATACCATTTGGAGGCATTTAATGTTCGAGCAAAAACGGTTGATTTTCGACAAAAGAGATAACACCCCCCCATTACGTCATGCTTCAGAAATGTGGAAAATGGTCCGTTTTCAAATGTTTTATTTTTGAACGTCAGTTCACATTTGTAGGTGGATCATCAGTGTTAGAGCTAAAATTAGCATGTTTAAAGTGATTTTCATGCTTCCAGGGGCTCGGGAAGTGAAATAAATACCATTTGGAGGCATTTAATGTTCGAGCAAAAACGGCTGATTTTCGACAAAAGAGATAACACCCCCCCATTACGTCATGCTTCAGAAATGTGGAAAATGGTCCGTTTTCAAATGTTTTATTTTTGAACGTCAGTTCACATTTGTAGGTGGATCATCAGTGTTAGAGCTAAAATTAGCATGTTTAAAGTGATTTTCATGCTTCCAGGGGCTCGGGAAGTGAAATAAATACCATTTGGAGGCATTTAATGTTCGAGCAAAAACGGCTGATTTTTGACAAAAGAGATAACACCCCCCCATTACGTCATGCTTCAGAAATGTGGAAAATGGTCCTTTTTCAAATGTTTTATTTTTGAACGTCAGTTCACATTTGTAGGTGGATCATCAGTGTTAGAGCTAAAATTAGCATGTTTAAAGTGATTTTCATGCTTCCAGGGGCTCGGGAAGTTAATTAAATACCATTTGGAGGCATTTAATGTTCGAGCAAAAACGGCTGATTTTCGACAAAAGAGATAACACCCCCCCATTACGTCATGCTTCAGAAATGTGGAAAATGGTCCGTTTTCAAATGTTTTATTTTTGAACGTCAGTTCACATTTGTAGGTGGATCATCAGTGTTAGAGCTAAAATTAGCATGTTTAAAGTGATTTTCATGCTTCCAGGGGCTCGGGAAGTTAATTAAATACCATTTGGAGGCATTTAATGTTCGAGCAAAAACGGCTGATTTTCGACAAAAGAGATAACTCCCCCCCCATTACGTCATGCTTCAGAAATGTGGAAAATGGTCCGTTTTCAAATGTTTTATTTTTGAACGTCAGTTCACATTTGTAGGTGGATCATCAGTGTTAGAGCTAAAATTAGCATGTTTAAAGTGATTTTCATGCTTCCAGGGGCTCGGGAAGTGAAATAAATACCATTTGGAGGCATTTAATGTTCGAGCAAAAACGGCTGATTTTCGACAAAAGAGATAACACCCCCCCATTACGTCATGCTTCAGAAATGTGGAAAATGGTCCGTTTTCAAATGTTTTATTTTTGAACGTCAGTTCACATTTGTAGGTGGATCATCAGTGTTAGAGCTAAAATTAGCATGTTTAAAGTGATTTTCATGCTTCCAGGGGCCCAAAACACAAGATTTATGGAATGGTTAAAAGTGCATGAAAATGGCCAATTTACTCACTCTGAGTTCTCAAAAAGGGTTTCTTCACCCCGGGAAGTTAATTAAATACCATTTGGAGGCATTTAATGTTCGAGCAAAAACGGCTGATTTTCGACAAAAGAGCTAACACCCCCCCATTATGTGATGCTTCAGAAATGTGGAAAATGGTCCGTTTTCAAATGTTTTATTTTTGAACGTCAGTTCACATTTGTAGGTGGATCATCAGTGTTAGAGCTAAAATTAGCATGTTTAAAGTGATTTTCATGCTTCCAGGGGCCCAAAACACAAGATTTATGGAATGGTTAAAAGTGCATGAAAATGGCCAATTTACTCACTCTGAGTTCTCAAAAAGGGTTTCTTCACCCCGGGCAGTTAATTAAATACCATTTGGAGGCATTTAATGTTCCAGCAAAAACGGCTGATTTTCGACAAAAGAGATAACACCCCCCCATTACGTCATGCTTCAGAAATGTGGAAAATGGTCCTTTTTCAAATGTTTTATTTTTGAACGTCAGTTCACATTTGTAGGTGGATCATCAGTGTTAGAGCTAAAATTAGCATGTTTAAAGTGATTTTCATGCTTCCAGGGGCTCGGGAAGTGAAATAAATACCATTTGGAGGCATTTAATGTTCGAGCAAAAACGGCTGATTTTCGACAAAAGAGATAACACCCCCCCATTACGTCATGCTTCAGAAATGTGGAAAATGGTCCGTTTTCAAATGTTTTATTTTTGAACGTCAGTTCACATTTGTAGGTGGATCATCAGTGTTAGAGCTAAAATTAGCATGTTTAAAGTGATTTTCATGCTTCCAGGGGCTCGGGAAGTGAAATAAATATCATTTGGAGGCATTTAATGTTCGAGCAAAAATGGCTGATTTTTGACAAAAGAGATAACACCCCCCCCCATTACCTCATGCTTCAGAAATGTGGAAAATGGTCCTTTTTCAAATGTTTTATTTTTGAACGTCAGTTCATATTTGTAGGTGGATCATCAGTGTTAGAGCTAAAATTAGCATGTTTAAAGTGATTTTCATGCTTCCAGGGGCTCGGGAAGTTAATTAAATACCATTTGGAGGCATTTAATGTTCGAGCAGAAACGGCTGATTTTCGACAAAAGAGATAACACCCCCCCATTACGTCATGCTTCAGAAATGTGGAAAATGGTCCGTTTTCAAATGTTTTATTTTTGAACGTCAGTTCACATTTGTAGGTGGATCATCAGTGTTAGAGCTAAAATTAGCATGTTTAAAGTGATTTTCATGCTTCCAGGGGCCCAAAACACAAGATTTATGGAATGGTTAAAAGTGCATGAAAATGGCCAATTTACTCAACTCTGAGTTCTCAAAAAGGGTTTCTTCACCCCGGGAAGTGAAATAAATACCATTTGGAGGCATTTAATGTTCGAGCAAATTCGGCTGATTTTCGACAAAAGAGATAACACCCCCCCATTACGTCATGCTTCAGAAATGTGGAAAATGGTCCGTTTTCAAATGTTTTATTTTTGAACGTCAGTTCACATTTGTAGGTGGATCATCAGTGTTAGAGCTCAAATTAGCATGTTTAAAGTGATTTTCATGCTTCCAGGGGCTCGGGAAGTTAATTAAATACCATTTGGAGGCATTTAATGTTCGAGCAAAAACGGCTGATTTTCGACAAAAGAGATAACACCCCCCCATTACGTCATGCTTCAGAAATGTGGAAAATGGTCCGTTTTCAAATGTTTTATTTTTGAACGTCAGTTCACATTTGTAGGTGGATCATCAGTGTTAGAGCTAAAATTAGCATGTTTAAAGTGATTTTCATGCTTCCAGGGGCTCGGGAAGTGAAATAAATACCATTTGGAGGCATTTAATGTTCGAGCAAAAACGGCTGATTTTCGACAAAAGAGATAACACCCCCCATTACGTCATGCTTCAGAAATGTGGAAAATGGTCCGTTTTCAAATGTTTTATTTTTGAACGTCAGTTCACATTTGTAGGTGGATCATCAGTGTTAGAGCTAAAATTAGCATGTTTAAAGTGATTTTCATGCTTCCAGGGGTTCGGGAAGTTAATTAAATACCATTTGGAGGCATTTAATGTTCGAGCAAAAACGGCTGATTTTCGACAAAAGAGATAACACCCCCCCATTACGTCATGCTTCAGAAATGTGGAAAATGGTCCGTTTTCAAATGTTTTATTTTTGAACGTCAGTTCACATTTGTAGGTGGATCATCAGTGTTAGAGCTAAAATTAGCATGTTTAAAGTGATTTTCATGCTTCCAGGGGCCCAAAACACAAGATTTATGGAATGGTTAAAAGTGCATGAAAATGGCCAATTTACTCACTCTGAGTTCTCAAAAAGGGTTTCTTCACCCCGGGAAGTTAATTAAATACCATTTGGAGGCATTTAATGTTCGAGCAAAAACGGCTGATTTTCGACAAAAGAGCTAACACCCCCCCATTACGTCATGCTTCAGAAATGTGGAAAATGGTCCGTTTTCAAATGTTTTATTTTTGAACGTCAGTTCACATTTGTAGGTGGATCATCAGTGTTAGAGCTAAAATTAGCATGTTTAAAGTGATTTTCATGCTTCCAGGGGCTCGGGAAGTTAATTAAATACCATTTGGAGGCATTTAATGTTCGAGCAAAAACGGCTGATTTTCGACAAAAGAGATAACACCCCCCCATTACGTCATGCTTCAGAAATGTGGAAAATGGTCCGTTTTCAAATGTTTTATTTTTGAACGTCAGTTCACATTTGTAGGTGGATCATCAGTGTTAGAGCTAAAATTAGCATGTTTAAAGTGATTTTCATGCTTCCAGGGGCTCGGGAAGTTAATTAAATACCATTTGGAGGCATTTAATGTTCGAGCAAAAACGGCTGATTTTCGACAAAAGAGAAAACACCCCCCCATTACGTCATGCTTCAGAAATGTGGAAAATGGTCCGTTTTCAAATGTTTTATTTTTGAACGTCAGTTCACATTTGTAGGTGGATCATCAGTGTTAGAGCTAAAATTAGCATGTTTAAAGTGATTTTCATGCTTCCAGGGGCTCGGGAAGTTAATTAAATACCATTTGGAGGCATTTAATGTTCGAGCAAAAACGGCTGATTTTCGACAAAAGAGATAACACCCCCCCATTACGTCATGCTTCAGAAATGTGGAAAATGGTCCGTTTTCAAATGTTTTATTTTTGAACGTCAGTTCACATTTGTAGGTGGATCATCAGTGTTAGAGCTAAAATTAGCATGTTTAAAGTGATTTTCATGCTTCCAGGGGCCCAAAACACAAGATTTATGGAATGGTTAAAAGTGCATGAAAATGGCCAATTTACTCACTCTGAGTTCTCAAAAAGGGTTTCTTCACCCCGGAAAGTTAATTAAATACCATTTGGAGGCATTTAATGTTCAAGCAAAAACGGCTGATTTTCGACAAAAGAGATAACACCCCCCCATTACGTCATGCTTCAGAAATGTGGGAAAATGGTCCGTTATCAAATGTTTTATTTTTGAACGTCAGTTCACATTTGTAGGTGGATCATCAGTGTTAGAGCTAAAATTAGCATGTTTAAAGTGATTTTCATGCTTCCAGGGGCTCGGGAAGTGAAATAAATACCATTTGGAGGCATTTAATGTTCGAGCAAAAACGGCTGATTTTCGACAAAAGAGATAACACCCCCTCATTACGTCATGCTTCAGAAATGTGGAAAATGGTCCGTTTTCAAATGTTTTATTTTTGAACGTCAGTTCACAATTGTAGGTGGATCATCAGTGTTAGAGCTAAAATTAGCATGTTTAAAGTGATTTTCATGCTTCCAGGGGCTCGGGAAGTTAATTAAATACCATTTGGAGGCATTTAATGTTCGAGCAAAAACGGCTGATTTTCGACAAAAGAGATAACACCCCCCCATTACGTCATGCTTCAGAAATGTGGAAAATGGTCCGTTTTCAAATGTTTTATTTTTGAACGTCAGTTCACATTTGTAGGTGGATCATCAGTGTTAGAGCTAAAATTAGCATGTTTAAAGTGATTTTCATGCTTCCAGGGGCCCAAAACACAAGATTTATGGAATGGGTAAAAGTGCATGAAAATGGCCAATTTACTCACTCTGAGTTCTCAAAAAGGGTTTCTTCACCCCGGGAAGTTAATTAAATACCATTTGGAGGCATTTAATGTTCCAGCAAAAATGGCTGATTTTCGACAAAAGAGATAACACCCCCCCATTACGTCATGCTTCAGAAATGTGGAAAATGGTCCTTTTTCAAATGTTTTATTTTGGAACGTCAGTTCACATTTGTAGGTGGATCATCAGTGTTAGAGCTAAAATTAGCATGTTTAAAGTGATTTTCATGCTTCCAGGGGCTCGGGAAGTGAAATAAATACCATTTGGAGGCATTTAATGTTCGAGCAAAAACGGCTGATTTTCGACAAAAGAGATAACACCCCCCCATTACGTGATGCTTCAGAAATGTGGAAAATGGTCCGTTTTCAAATGTTTTATTTTTGAACGTCAGTTCACATTTGTAGGTGGATCATCAGTGTTAGAGCTAAAATTAGCATGTTTAAAGTGATTTTCATGCTTCCAGGGGCTCGGGAAGTTAATTAAATACCATTTGGAGGCATTTAATGTTCGAGCAAAAACAGCTGATTTTCGACAAAAGAGATAACACCCCCCCCATTACGTCATGCTTCAAAAATGTGGAAAATGGTCCGTTTTCAAATGTTTTATTTTTGAACGTCAGTTCACATTTGTAGGTGGATCATCAGTGTTAGAGCTAAAATTAGCATGTTTAAAGTGATTTTCATGCTTCCAGGTGCTCGGGAAGTTAATTAAATACCATTTGGAGGCATTTAATGTTCGAGCAAAAACGGCTGATTTTCGACAAAAGAGATAACAACCCCCCATTACGTCATGCTTCAGAAATGTGGAAAATGGTCCGTTTTCAAATGTTTTATTTTTGAACGTCAGTTCACATTTGTAGGTGGATCATCAGTGTTAGAGCTAAAATTAGCATGTTTAAAGTGATTTTCATGCTTCCAGGGGCCCAAAACACAAGATTTATGGAATGGTTAAAAGTGCATGAAAATGGCCAATTTACTCACTCTGAGTTCTCAAAAAGGGTTTCTTCACCCCGGGAAGTGAAATAAATACCATTTGGAGGCATTTAATGTTCGAGCAAAAACGGCTGATTTTTGACAAAAGAGATAACACCCCCCCATTACGTCATGCTTCAGAAATGTGGAAAATGGTCCGTTTTCAAATGTTTTATTTTTGAACGTCAGTTCACATTTGTAGGTGGATCATCAGTGTTAGAGCTAAAATTAGCATGTTTAAAGTGATTTTCATGCTTCCAGGGGCTCGGGAAGTTAATTAAATACCATTTGGAGGCATTTAATGTTCGAGCAAAAACGGCTGATTTTCGACAAAAGAGATAACACCCCCCCATTACGTCATGCTTCAGAAATGTGGAAAATGGTCCGTTTTCAAATGTTTTATTTTTGAACGTCAGTTCACATTTGTAGGTGGATCATCAGTGTTAGAGCTAAAATTAGCATGTTTAAAGTGATTTTCATGCTTCCAGGGGCCCAAAACACAAGATTTATGGAATGGTTAAAAGTGCATGAAAATGGCCAATTTACTCACTCTGAGTTCTCAAAAAGGGTTTCTTCACCCCGGGAAGTTAATTAAATACCATTTGGAGGCATTTAATGTTCGAGCAAAAACGGCTGATTTTCGACAAAAGAGATAACACCCCCCCATTACGTCATGCTTCAGAAATGTGGAAAATGGTCCGTTTTCAAATGTTTTATTTTTGAACGTCAGTTCACATTTGTAGGTGGATCATCAGTGTTAGAGCTAAAATTAGCATGTTTAAAGTGATTTTCATGCTTCCAGGGGCTCGGGAAGTGAAATAAATACCATTTGGAGGCATTTAATGTTCGAGCAAAAACGGCTGATTTTCGACAAAAGAGATAACACCCCCCCATTACGTCATGCTTCAGAAATGTGGAAAATGGTCCGTTTTCAAATGTTTTATTTTTGAACGTCAGTTCACATTTGTAGGTGGATCATCAGTGTTAGAGCTAAAATTAGCATGTTTAAAGTGATTTTCATGCTTCCAGGGGCTCGGGAAGTTAATTAAATACCAAATGGAGGCATTTAATGTTCGAGCAAAAACGGCTGATTTTCGACAAAAGAGATAACACCCCCCCATTACGTCATGCTTCAGAAATGTGGAAAATGGTCCGTTTTCAAATGTTTTATTTTTGAAAGTCAGTTCACATTTGTAGGTGGATCATCAGTGTTAGAGCTAAAATTAGCATGTTTAAAGTGATTTTCATGCTTCCAGGGGCTCGGGAAGTTAATTAAATACCATTTGGAGGCATTTAATGTTCGAGCAAAAACGGCTGATTTTCGACAAAAGAGATAACACCCCCCCATTACGTCATGCTTCAGAAATGTGGAAAATGGTCCGTTTTCAAATGTTTTATTTTTGAACGTCAGTTCACATTTGTAGGTGGATCATCAGTGTTAGAGCTAAAATTAGCATGTTTAAAGTGATTTTCATGCTTCCAGGGGCTCGGGAAGTTAATTAAATACCATTTGGAGGCATTTAATGTTCGAGCAAAAACGGCTGATTTTCGACAAAAGAGATAACACCCCCCCATTACGTCATGCTTCAGAAATGTGGAATATGGTCCGTTTTCAAATGTTTTATTTTTCAACGTCAGTTCACATTTGTAGGTGGATCATCAGTGTTAGAGCTAAAATTAGCATGTTTAAAGTGATTTTCATGCTTCCAGGGGCCCAAAACACAAGATTTATGGAATGGTTAAAAGTGCATGAAAATGGCCAATTTACTCACTCTGAGTTCTCAAAAAGGGTTTCTTCACCCCGGGAAGTTAATTAAATACCATTTGGAGGCATTTAATGTTCGAGCAAAAACGGTTGATTTTCGACAAAAGAGATAACACCCCCCCATTACGTCATGCTTTAGAAATGTGGAAAATGGTCCGTTTTCAAATGTTTTATTTTTGAACGTCAGTTCACATTTGTAGGTGGATCATCAGTGTTAGAGCTAAAATTAGCATGTTTAAAGTGATTTTCATGCTTCCAGGGGCTCGGGAAGTTAATTAAATACCATTTGGAGGCATTTAATGTTCGAGCAAAAACGGCTGATTTTCGACAAAAGAGATAACACCCCCCCATTACGTCATGCTTCAGAAATGTGGAAAATGGTCCGTTTTCAAATGTTTTATTTTTGAACGTCAGTTCACATTTGTAGGTGGATCATCAGTGTTAGAGCTAAAATTAGCATGTTTAAAGTGATTTTCATGCTTCCAGGGGCTCGGGAAGTTAATTAAATACCATTTGGAGGCATTTAATGTTCAAGCAAAAACGGCTGATTTTCGACAAAAGAGATAACACCCCCCCATTACGTCATGCTTCAGAAATGTGGAAAATGGTCCGTTTTCAAATGTTTTATTTTTGAACGTCAGTTCACATTTGTAGGTGGATCATCAGTGTTAGAGCTAAAATTAGCATGTTTAAAGTGATTTTCATGCTTCCAGGGGCTCGGGAAGTTAATTAAATACCATTTGGAGGCATTTAATGTTCGAGCAAAAACGGCTGATTTTCGACAAAAGAGATAACACCCCCCCATTACGTCATGCTTCAGAAATTTGGAAAATGGTCCGTTTTCAAATGTTTTATTTTTGAACGTCAGTTCACATTTGTAGGTGGATCATCAGTGTTAGAGCTAAAATTAGCATGTTTAATGTGATTTTCATGCTTCCAGGGGCCCAAAACACAAGATTTATGGAATGGTTAAAAGTGCATGAAAATGGCCAATTTACTCACTCTGAGTTCTCAAAAAGGGTTTCTTCACCCCGGGAAGTTAATTAAATACCATTTGGAGGCATTTAATGTTCGAGCAAAAACGGCTGATTTTCGACAAAAGAGATAACACCCCCCATTACGTCATGCTTCAGAAATGTGGAAAATGGTCCGTTTTCAAATGTTTTATTTTTGAACGTCAGTTCACATTTGTAGGTGGATCATCAGTGTTAGAGCTAAAATTAGCATGTTTAAAGTGATTTTCATGCTTCCAGGGGCTCGGGAAGTTAATTAAATACCATTTGGAGGCATTTAATGTTCGAGCAAAAACGGCTGATTTTCGACAAAAGAGATAACACCCCCCCATTACGTCATGCTTCAGAAATGTGGAAAATGGTCCGTTTTCAAATGTTTTATTTTTGAACGTCAGTTCACATTTGTAGGTGGATCATCAGTGTTAGAGCTAAAATTAGCATGTTTAAAGTGATTTTCATGCTTCCAGGGGCCCAAAACACAAGATTTATGGAATGGTTAAAAGTGCATGAAAATGGCCAATTTACTCACTCTGAGTTCTCAAAAAGGGTTTCTTCACCCCAGGAAGTTAATTAAATACCATTTGGAGGCATTTAATGTTCGAGCAAAAACGGCTGATTTTCGACAAAAGAGATAACACCCCCCCATTACGTCATGCTTCAGAAATGTGGAAAATGGTCCGTTTTCAAATGTTTTATTTTTGAACGTCAGTTCACATTTGTAGGTGGATCATCAGTGTTAGAGCTAAAATTAGCATGTCTAAAGTGATTTTCATGCTTCCAGGGGCTCGGGAAGTGAAATAAATACCATTTGGAGGCATTTAATGTTCGAGCAAAAACGGCTGATTTTCGACAAAAGAGATAACACCCCCCCATTACGTCATGCTTCAGAAATGTGGAAAATGGTCCGTTTTCAAATGTTTTATTTTTGAACGTCAGTTCACATTTGTAGGTGGATCATCAGTGTTAGAGCTAAAATTAGCATGTTTAAAGTGATTTTCATGCTTCCAGGGGCTCTGGAAGTTAATTAAATACCATTTGGAGGCATTTAATGTTCGAGCAAAAACAGCTGATTTTCGACAAAAGAGATAACACCCCCCCATTACGTCATGCTTCAGAAATGTGGAAAATGGTCCGTTTTCAAATGTTTTATTTTTGAACGTCAGTTCACATTTGTAGGTGGATCATCAGTGTTAGAGCTAAAATTAGCATGTTTAAAGTGATTTTCATGCTTCCAGGGGCCCAAAACACAAGATTTATGGAATGGGTAAAAGTGCATGAAAATGGCCAATTTACTCACTCTGAGTTCTCAAAAAGGGTTTCTTCACCCCGGGAAGTTAATTAAATACCATTTGGAGGCATTTAATGTTCCAGCAAAAACGGCTGATTTTCGACAAAAGAGATAACACCCCCCCATTACGTCATGCTTCAGAAATGTGGAAAATGGTCCTTTTTCAAATGTTTTATTTTTGAACGTCAGTTCACATTTGTAGGTGGATCATCAGTGTTAGAGCTAAAATTAGCATGTTTAAAGTGATTTTCATGCTTCCAGGGGCTCGGGAAGTGAAATAAATACCATTTGGAGGCATTTAATGTTCGAGCAAAAACGGCTGATTTTCGACAAAAGAGATAACACCCCCCCATTACGTCATGCTTCAGAAATGTGGAAAATGGTCCGTTTTCAAATGTTTTATTTTTGAACGTCAGTTCACATTTGTAGGTGGATCATCAGTGTTAGAGCTAAAATTAGCATGTTTAAAGTGATTTTCATGCTTCCAGGGGCTCGGGAAGTTAATTAAATACCATTTGGAGGCATTTAATGTTCGAGCAAAAACGGCTGATTTTCGACAAAAGAGATAACACCCCCCCATTACGTCATGCTTCAGAAATGTGGAAAATGGTCCGTTTTCAAATGTTTTATTTTTGAACGTCAGTTCACATTTGTAGGTGGATCATCAGTGTTAGAGCTAAAATTAGCATGTTTAAAGTGATTTTCATGCTTCCAGGGGCTCGGGAAGTTAATTAAATACCATTTGGAGGCATTTAATGTTCGAGCAAAAACGGCTGATTTTCGACAAAAGAGATAACACCCCCCCATTACGTCATGCTTCAGAAATGTGGAAAATGGTCCGTTTTCAAATGTTTTATCTTTGAACGTCAGTTCACATTTGTAGGTGGATCATCAGTGTTAGAGCTAAAATTAGCATGTTTAAAGTGATTTTCATGCTTCCAGGGGCCCAAAACACAAGATTTATGGAATGGTTAAAAGTGCATGAAAATGGCCAATTTACTCACTCTGAGTTCTCAAAAAGGGTTTCTTCACCCCGGGAAGTGAAATGAATACCATTTGGAGGCATTTAATGTTCGAGCAAAAACGGCTGATTTTCGACAAAAGAGCTAACACCCCCCCATTATGTCATGCTTCAGAAATGTGGAAAATGGTCCGTTTTCAAATGTTTTATTTTTGAACGTCAGTTCACATTTGTAGGTGGATCATCAGTGTTAGAGCTAAAATTAGCATGTTTAAAGTGATTTTCATGCTTCCAGGGGCCCAAAACACAAGATTTATGGAATGGTTAAAAGTGCATGAAAATGGCCAATTTACTCACTCTGAGTTCTCAAAAAGGGTTTCTTCACCCCGGGCAGTTAATTAAATACCATTTGGAGGCATTTAATGTTCCAGCAAAAACGGCTGATTTTCGACAAAAGAGATAACACCCCCCCATTACGTCATGCTTCAGAAATGTGGAAAATGGTCCGTTTTCAAATGTTTTATTTTTGAACGTCAGTTCACATTTGTAGGTGGATCATCAGTGTTAGAGCTAAAATTAGCATGTTTAAAGTGATTTTCATGCTTCCAGGGGCTCGGGAAGTGAAATAAATACCATTTGGAGGCATTTAATGTTCGAGCAAAAACGGCTGATTTTCGACAAAAGAGATAACACCCCCCCATTACGTCATGCTTCAGAAATGTGGAAAATGGTCCGTTTTCAAATGTTTTATTTTTGAACGTCAGTTCACATTTGTAGGTGGATCATCAGTGTTAGAGCTAAAATTAGCATGTTTAAAGTGATTTTCATGCTTCCAGGGGCTCGGGAAGTTAATTAAATACCATTTGGAGGCATTTAATGTTCGAGCAAAAACGGCTGATTTTCGACAAAAGAGATAACACCCCCCCATTACGTCATGCTTCAGAAATGTGGAAAATGGTCCGTTTTCAAATGTTTTATTTTTGAACGTCAGTTCACATTTGTAGGTGGATCATCAGTGTTAGAGCTAAAATTAGCATGTTTAAAGTGATTTTCATGCTTCCAGGGGCTCGGGAAGTTAATTAAATACCATTTGGAGGCATTTAATGTTCGAGCAAAAACGGCTGATTTTCGACAAAAGAGATAACACCCCCCCATTACGTCATGCTTCAGAAATGTGGAAAATGGTCCGTTTTCAAATGTTTTATTTTTGAACGTCAGTTCACATTTGTAGGTGGATCATCAGTGTTAGAGCTAAAATTAGCATGTTTAAAGTGATTTTCATGCTTCCAGGGGCCCAAAACACAAGATTTATGGAATGGTTAAAAGTGCATGAAAATGGCCAATTTACTCACTCTGAGTTCTCAAAAAGGGTTTCTTCACCCCGGGAAGTGAAATAAATACCATTTGGAGGCATTTAATGTTCGAGCAAAAACGGCTGATTTTCGACAAAAGAGCTAACACCCCCCCATTATGTCATGCTTCAGAAATGTGGAAAATGGTCCGTTTTCAAATGTTTTATTTTTGAACGTCAGTTCACATTTGTAGGTGGATCATCAGTGTTAGAGCTAAAATTAGCATGTTTAAAGTGATTTTCCTGCTTCCAGGGGCCCAAAACACAAGATTTATGGAATGGTTAAAAGTGCATGAAAATGGCCAATTTACTCACTCTGAGTTCTCAAAAAGCGTTTCTTCACCCCGGGCAGTTAATTAAATACCATTTGGAGGCATTTAATGTTCGAGCAAAAACGGCTGATTTTCGACAAAAGAGATAACACCCCCCCATTACGTCATGCTTCAGAAATGTGGAAAATGGTCCATTTTCAAATGTTTTATTTTTGAACGTCAGTTCACATTTGTAGGTGGATCATCAGTGTTAGAGCTAAAATTAGCATGTTTAAAGTGATTTTCATGCTTCCAGGGGCCCAAAACACAAGATTTATGGAATGGGTAAAAGTGCATGAAAATGGCCAATTTACTCACTCTGAGTTCTCAAAAAGGGTTTCTTCACCCCGGGAAGTTAATTAAATACCATTTGGAGGCATTTAATGTTCCAGCAAAAACGGCTGATTTTCGACAAAAGAGATAACACCCCCCCATTACGTCATGCTTCAGAAATGTGGAAAATGGTCCGTTTTCAAATGTTTTATTTTTGAACGTCAGTTCACATTTGTAGGTGGATCATCAGTGTTAGAGCTAAAATTAGCATGTCTAAAGTGATTTTCATGCTTCCAGGGGCTCGGGAAGTGAAATAAATACCATTTGGAGGCATTTAATGTTCGAGCAAAAACGGCTGATTTTCGACAAAAGAGATAACACCCCCCCATTACGTCATGCTTCGGAAATGTGGAAAATGGTCCGTTTTCAAATGTTTTATTTTTGAACGTCAGTTCACATTTGTAGGTGGATCATCAGTGTTAGAGCTAAAATTAGCATGTTTAAAGTGATTTTCATGCTTCCAGGGGCTCGGGAAGTTAATTAAATACCATTTGGAGGCATTTAATGTTCGAGCAAAAACGGCTGATTTTCGACAAAAGAGATAACACCCCCCCATTACGTCATGCTTCAGAAATGTGGAAAATGGTCCGTTTTCAAATGTTTTATTTTTGAACGTCAGTTCACATTTGTAGGTGGATCATCAGTGTTAGAGCTAAAATTAGCATGTTTAAAGTGATTTTCATGCTTCCAGGGGCTCGGGAAGTTAATTAAATACCATTTGGAGGCATTTAATGTTCGAGCAAAAACGGCTGATTTTCGACAAAAGAGATAACACCCCCCCATTACGTCATGCTTCAGAAATGTGGAAAATGGTCCGTTTTCAAATGTTTTATTTTTGAACGTCAGTTCACATTTGTAGGTGGATCATCAGTGTTAGAGCTAAAATTAGCATGTTTAAAGTGATTTTCATGCTTCCAGGGGCTCGGGAAGTTAATTAAATACCATTTGGAGGCATTTAATGTTCGAGCAAAAACGGCTGATTTTCGACAAAAGAGATAACACCCCCCCATTACGTCATGCTTCAGAAATGTGGAAAATGGTCCGTTTTCAAATGTTTTATTTTTGAACATCAGTTCACATTTGTAGGTGGATCATCAGTGTTAGAGCTAAAATTAGCATGTTTAAAGTGATTTTCATGCTTCCAGGGGCCCAAAACACAAGATTTATGGAATGGTTAAAAGTGCATGAAAATGGCCAATTTACTCACTCTGAGTTCTCAAAAAGGGTTTCTTCACCCCGGGAAGTGAAATAAATACCATTTGGAGGCATTTAATGTTCGAGCAAAAACGGCTAATTTTCGACAAAAGAGCTAACACCCCCCCATTATGTCATGCTTCAGAAATGTGGAAAATGGTCCGTTTTCAAATGTTTTATTTTTGAACGTCAGTTCACATTTGTAGGTGGATCATCAGTGTTAGAGCTAAAATTAGCATGTTTAAAGTGATTTTCATGCTTCCAGGGGCCCAAAACACAAGATTTATGGAATGGTTAAAAGTGCATGAAAATGGCCAATTTACTCACTCTGAGTTCTCAAAAAGCGTTTCTTCACCCCGGGCAGTTAATTAAATACCATTTGGAGGCATTTAATGTTCGAGCAAAAACGGCTGATTTTCGACAAAAGAGATAACACCCCCCCATTACGTCATGCTTCAGAAATGTGGAAAATGGTCCGTTTTCAAATGTTTTATTTTTGAACGTCAGTTCACATTTGTAGGTGGATCATCAGTGTTAGAGCTAAAATTAGCATGTTTAAAGTGATTTTCATGCTTCCAGGGGCCCAAAACACAAGATTTATGGAATGGGTAAAAGTGCATGAAAATGGCCAATTTACTCACTCTGAGTTCTCAAAAAGGGTTTCTTCACCCCGGGAAGTTAATTAAATACCATTTGGAGGCATTTAATGTTCCAGCAAAAACGGCTGATTTTCGACAAAAGAGATAACACCCCCCCATTACGTCATGCTTCAGAAATGTGGAAAATGGTCCTTTTTCAAATGTTTTATTTTTGAACGTCAGTTCACATTTGTAGGTGGATCATCAGTGTTAGAGCTAAAATTAGCATGTTTAAAGTGATTTTCATGCTTCCAGGGGCTCGGGAAGTGAAATAAATACCATTTGGAGGCATTTAATGTTCGAGCAAAAACGGCTGATTTTCGACAAAAGAGATAACACCCCCCCATTACGTCATGCTTCAGAAATGTGGAAAATGGTCCGTTTTCAAATGTTTTATTTTTGAACGTCAGTTCACATTTGTAGGTGGATCATCAGTGTTAGAGCTAAAATTAGCATGTTTAAAGTGATTTTCATGCTTCCAGGGGCTCAGGAAGTTAATTAAATACCATTTGGAGGCATTTAATGTTCGAGCAAAAACGGCTGATTTTCGACAAAAGAGATAACACCCCCCCATTACGTCATGCTTCAGAAATGTGGAAAATGGTCCGTTTTCAAATGTTTTATTTTTGAACGTCAGTTCACATTTGTAGGTGGATCATCAGTGTTAGAGCTAAAATTAGCATGTTTAAAGTGATTTTCATGCTTCCAGGGGCCCAAAACACAAGATTTATGGAATGGGTAAAAGTGCATGAAAATGGCCAATTTACTCACTCTGAGTTCTCAAAAAGGGTTTCTTCACCCCGGGAAGTTAATTAAATACCATTTGGAGGCATTTAATGTTCCAGCAAAAACGGCTGATTTTCGACAAAAGAGATAACACCCCCCCATTACGTCATGCTTCAGAAATGTGGAAAATGGTCCTTTTTCAAATGTTTTATTTTTGAACGTCAGTTCACATTTGTAGGTGGATCATCAGTGTTAGAGCTAAAATTAGCATGTTTAAAGTGATTTTCATGCTTCCAGGGGCTCGGGAAGTGAAATAAATACCATTTGGAGGCATTTAATGTTCGAGCAAAAACGGCTGATTTTCGACAAAAGAGATAACACCCCCCCATTACGTCATGCTTCAGAAATGTGGAAAATGGTCCGTTTTCAAATGTTTTATTTTTGAACGTCAGTTCACATTTGTAGGTGGATCATCAGTGTTAGAGCTAAAATTAGCATGTTTAAAGTGATTTTCATGCTTCCAGGGGCTCGGGAAGTTAATTAAATACCATTTGGAGGCATTTAATGTTCGAGCAAAAACGGCTGATTTTCGACAAAAGAGATAACACCCCCCCATTACGTCATGCTTCAGAAATGTGGAAAATGGTCCGTTTTCAAATGTTTTATTTTTGAACGTCAGTTCACATTTGTAGGTGGATCATCAGTGTTAGAGCTAAAATTAGCATGTTTAAAGTGATTTTCATGCTTCCAGGGGCTCGGGAAGTTAATTAAATACCATTTGGAGGCATTTAATGTTCGAGCAAAAACGGCTGATTTTCGACAAAAGAGATAACACCCCCCCATTACGTCATGCTTCAGAAATGTGGAAAATGGTCCGTTTTCAAATGTTTTATTTTTGAACGTCAGTTCACATTTGTAGGTGGATCATCAGTGTTAGAGCTAAAATTAGCATGTTTAAAGTGATTTTCATGCTTCCAGGGGCCCAAAACACAAGATTTATGGAATGGTTAAAAGTGCATGAAAATGGCCAATTTACTCACTCTGAGTTCTCAAAAAGGGTTTCTTCACCCCGGGAAGTGAAATAAATACCATTTGGAGGCATTTAATGTTCGAGCAAAAACGGCTGATTTTCGACAAAAGAGCTAACACCCCCCCATTACGTCATGCTTCAGAAATGTGGAAAATGGTCCGTTTTCAAATGTTTTATTTTTGAACGTCAGTTCACATTTGTAGGTGGATCATCAGTGTTAGAGCTAAAATTAGCATGTTTAAAGTGATTTTCATGCTTCCAGGGGCCCAAAACACAAGATTTATGGAATGGTTAAAAGTGCATGAAAATGGCCAATTTACTCACTCTGAGTTCTCAAAAAGGGTTTCTTCACCCCGGGAACTTAATTAAATACCATTTGGAGGCATTTAATGTTCGAGCAAAAACGGCTGATTTTCGACAAAAGAGATAACACCCCCCCATTACGTCATGCTTCAGAAATGTGGAAAATGGTCCTTTTTCAAATGTTTTATTTTTGAACGTCAGTTCACATTTGTAGGTGGATCATCAGTGTTAGAGCTAAAATTAGCATGTTTAAAGTGATTTTCATGCTTCCAGGGGCTCGGGAAGTGAAATAAATACCATTTGGAGGCATTTAATGTTCGAGCAAAAACGGCTGATTTTCGACAAAAGAGATAACACCCCCCCATTACGTCATGCTTCAGAAATGTGGAAAATGGTCCGTTTTCAAATGTTTTATTTTTGAACGTCAGTTCACATTTGTAGGTGGATCATCAGTGTTAGAGCTAAAATTAGCATGTTTAAAGTGATTTTCATGCTTCCAGGGGCTCGGGAAGTGAAATAAATACCATTTGGAGGCATTTAATGTTCGAGCAAAAACAGCTGATTTTCGACAAAAGAGATAACACCCCCCCCATTACGTCATGCTTCAGAAATGTGGAAAATGGTCCGTTTTCAAATGTTTTATTTTTGAACGTCAGTTCACATTTGTAGGTGGATCATCAGTGTTAGAGCTAAAATTAGCATGTTTAAAGTGATTTTCATGCTTCCAGGGGCCCAAAACACAAGATTTATGGAATGGTTAAAAGTGCATGAAAATGGCCAATGTACTCACTCTGAGTTCTCAAAAAGGGTTTCTTCACCCCGGGAAGTGAAATAAATACCATTTGGAGGCATTTAATGTTCGAGCAAAAACGGCTGATTTTCGACAAAAGAGATAACACCCCCCCATTACGTCATGCTTCAGAAATGTGGAAAATGGTCCGTTTTCAAATGTTTTATTTTTGAACGTCAGTTCACATTTGTAGGTGGATCATCAGTGTTAGAGCTAAAATTAGCATGTTTAAAGTGATTTTCATGCTTCCAGGGGCTCGGGAAGTTAATTAAATACCATTTGGAGGCATTTAATGTTCGAGCAAAAACGGCTGATTTTCGACAAAAGAGATAACACCCCCCCATTACGTCATGCTTCAGAAATGTGGAAAATGGTCTGTTTTCAAATGTTTTATTTTTGAACGTCAGTTCACATTTGTAGGTGGATCATCAGTGTTAGAGCTAAAATTAGCATGTTTAAAGTGATTTTCATGCTTCCAGGGGCCCAAAACACAAGATTTATGGAATGGTTAAAAGTGCATGAAAATGGCCAATTTACTCACTCTGAGTTCTCAAAAAGGGTTTCTTCACCCCGGGAAGTTAATTAAATACCATTTGGAGGCATTTAATGTTCGAGCAAAAACGGCTGATTTTCGACAAAAGAGATAACACCCCCCCATTACGTCATGCTTCAGAAATGTGGAAAATGGTCCGTTTTCAAATGTTTTATTTTTGAACGTCAGTTCACATTTGTAGGTGGATCATCAGTGTTAGAGCTAAAATTAGCATGTTTAAAGTGATTTTCATGCTTCCAGGGGCTCGGGAAGTGAAATAAATACCATTTGGAGGCATTTAATGTTCAAGCAAAAACGGCTGATTTTCGACAAAAGAGATAACACCCCCCCATTACGTCATGCTTCAGAAATGTGGAAAATGGTCAGTTTTCAAATGTTTTATTTTTGAACGTCAGTTCACATTTGTAGGTGGATCATCAGTGTTAGAGCTAAAATTAGCATGTTTAAAGTGATTTTCATGCTTCCAGGGGCTCGGGAAGTTAATTAAATACCAAATGGAGGCATTTAATGTTCGAGCAAAAACGGCTGATTTTCGACAAAAGAGATAACATCCCCCCATTACGTCATGCTTCAGAAATGTGGAAAATGGTCCGTTTTCAAATGTTTTATTTTTGAACGTCAGTTCACATTTGTAGGTGGATCATCAGTGTTAGAGCTAAAATTAGCATGTTTAAAGTGATTTTCATGCTTCCAGGGGCCCAAAACACAAGATTTATGGAATGGTTAAAAGTGCATGAAAATGGCCAATTTACTCACTCTGAGTTCTCAAAAAGGGTTTCTTCACCCCGGGAAGTTAATTAAATACCATTTGGAGGCATTTAATGTTCCAGCAAAAACGGCTGATTTTCGACAAAAGAGATAACACCCCCCCATTACGTCATGTTTCAGAAATGTGGAAAATGGTCCGTTTTCAAATGTTTTATTTTTGAACGTCAGTTCACATTTGTAGGTGGATCATCAGTGTTAGAGCTAAAATTAGCATGTTTAAAGTGATTTTCATGCTTCCAGGGGCTCGGGAAGTTAATTAAATACCATTTGGAGGCATTTAATGTTCGAGCAAAAACGGCTGATTTTCGACAAAAGAGATAACACCCCCCCATTACGTCATGCTTCAGAAATGTGGAAAATGGTCCGTTTTCAAATGTTTTATTTTTGAACGTCAGTTCACATTTGTAGGTGGATCATCAGTGTTAGAGCTAAAATTAGCATGTTTAAAGTGATTTTCATGCTTCCAGGGGCTCGGGAAGTTAATTAAATACCATTTGGAGGCATTTAATGTTCGAGCAAAAACGGCTGATTTTCGACAAAAGAGATAACACCCCCCCATTACGTCATGCTTCAGAAATGTGGAAAATGGTCCGTTTTCAAATGTTTTATTTTTGAACGTCAGTTCACATTTGTAGGTGGATCATCAGTGTTAGAGCTAAAATTAGCATGTTTAAAGTGATTTTCATGCTTCCAGGGGCCCAAAACACAAGATTTATGGAATGGTTAAAAGTGCATGAAAATGGCCAATTTACTCACTCCGAGTTCTCAAAAAGGGTTTCTTCACCCCGGGAAGTTAATTAAATACCATTTGGAGGCATTTAATGTTCGAGCAAAAACGGCTGATTTTCGACAAAAGAGATAACACCCCCCCATTACGTCATGCTTCAGAAATGTGGAAAATGGTCCGTTTTCAAATGTTTTATTTTTGAACGTCAGTTCACATTTGTAGGTGGATCATCAGTGTTAGAGCTAAAATTAGCATGTTTAAAGTGATTTTCATGCTTCCAGGGGCTCGGGAAGTGAAATAAATACCATTTGGAGGCATTTAATGTTCGAGCAAAAACGGCTGATTTTCGACAAAAGAGATAACACCCCCCCATTACGTCATGCTTCAGAAATGTGGAAAATGGTCCGTTTTCAAATGTTTTATTTTTGAACGTCAGTTCACATTTGTAGGTGGATCATCAGTGTTAGAGCTAAAATTAGCATGTTTAAAGTGATTTTCATGCTTCCAGGGGCTCGGGAAGTTAATTAAATACCAAATGGAGGCATTTAATGTTCGAGCAAAAACGGCTGATTTTCGACAAAAGAGATAACATCCCCCCATTACGTCATGCTTCAGAAATGTGGAAAATGGTCCGTTTTCAAATGTTTTATTTTTGAACGTCAGTTCACATTTGTAGGTGGATCATCAGTGTTAGAGCTAAAATTAGCATGTTTAAAGTGATTTTCATGCTTCCAGGGGCTCGGGAAGTGAAATAAATACCATTTGGAGGCATTTAATGTTCGAGCAAAAACGGCTGATTTTCGACAAAAGAGATAACACCCCCCCATTACGTCATGCTTCAGAAATGTGGAAAATGGTCCGTTTTCAAATGTTTTATTTTTGAACGTCAGTTCACATTTGTAGGTGGATCATCAGTGTTAGAGCTAAAATTAGCATGTTTAAAGTGATTTTCATGCTTCCAGGGGCTCGGGAAGTTAATTAAATACCATTTGGAGGCATTTAATGTTCGAGCAAAAACGGCTGATTTTCGACAAAAGAGATAACACCCCCCCATTACGTCATGCTTCAGAAATGTGGAAAATGGTCCGTTTTCAAATGTTTTATTTTTGAACGTCAGTTCACATTTGTAGGTGGATCATCAGTGTTAGAGCTAAAATTAGCATGTTTAAAGTGATTTTCATGCTTCCAGGGGCTCGGGAAGTTAATTAAATACCATTTGGAGGCATTTAATGTTCGAGCAAAAACGGCTGATTTTCGACAAAAGAGATAACACCCCCCCATTACGTCATGCTTCAGAAATGTGGAAAATGGTCCGTTTTCAAATGTTTTATTTTTGAACGTCAGTTCACATTTGTAGGTGGATCATCAGTGTTAGAGCTAAAATTAGCATGTTTAAAGTGATTTTCATGCTTCCAGGGGCCCAAAACACAAGATTTATGGAATGGTTAAAAGTGCATGAAAATGGCCAATTTACTCACTCTGAGTTCTCAAAAAGGGTTTCTTCACCCCGGGAAGTGAAATAAATACCATTTGGAGGCATTTAATGTTCGAGCAAAAACGGCTGATTTTCGACAAAAGAGCTAACACCCCCCCATTACGTCATGCTTCAGAAATGTGGAAAATGGTCCGTTTTCAAATGTTTTATTTTTGAACGTCAGTTCACATTTGTAGGTGGATCATCAGTGTTAGAGCTAAAATTAGCATGTTTAAAGTGATTTTCATGCTTCCAGGGGCCCAAAACACAAGATTTATGGAATGGTTAAAAGTGCATGAAAATGGCCAATTTACTCACTCTGAGTTCTCAAAAAGGGTTTCTTCACCCCGGGAACTTAATTAAATACCATTTGGAGGCATTTAATGTTCGAGCAAAAACGGCTGATTTTCGACAAAAGAGATAACACCCCCCCATTACGTCATGCTTCAGAAATGTGGAAAATGGTCCTTTTTCAAATGTTTTATTTTTGAACGTCAGTTCACATTTGTAGGTGGATCATCAGTGTTAGAGCTAAAATTAGCATGTTTAAAGTGATTTTCATGCTTCCAGGGGCTCGGGAAGTGAAATAAATACCATTTGGAGGCATTTAATGTTCGAGCAAAAACGGCTGATTTTCGACAAAAGAGATAACACCCCCCCATTACGTCATGCTTCAGAAATGTGGAAAATGGTCCGTTTTCAAATGTTTTATTTTTGAACGTCAGTTCACATTTGTAGGTGGATCATCAGTGTTAGAGCTAAAATTAGCATGTTTAAAGTGATTTTCATGCTTCCAGGGGCTCGGGAAGTGAAATAAATACCATTTGGAGGCATTTAATGTTCGAGCAAAAACAGCTGATTTTCGACAAAAGAGATAACACCCCCCCCATTACGTCATGCTTCAGAAATGTGGAAAATGGTCCGTTTTCAAATGTTTTATTTTTGAACGTCAGTTCACATTTGTAGGTGGATCATCAGTGTTAGAGCTAAAATTAGCATGTTTAAAGTGATTTTCATGCTTCCAGGGGCCCAAAACACAAGATTTATGGAATGGTTAAAAGTGCATGAAAATGGCCAATGTACTCACTCTGAGTTCTCAAAAAGGGTTTCTTCACCCCGGGAAGTGAAATAAATACCATTTGGAGGCATTTAATGTTCGAGCAAAAACGGCTGATTTTCGACAAAAGAGATAACACCCCCCCATTACGTCATGCTTCAGAAATGTGGAAAATGGTCCGTTTTCAAATGTTTTATTTTTGAACGTCAGTTCACATTTGTAGGTGGATCATCAGTGTTAGAGCTAAAATTAGCATGTTTAAAGTGATTTTCATGCTTCCAGGGGCTCGGGAAGTTAATTAAATACCATTTGGAGGCATTTAATGTTCGAGCAAAAACGGCTGATTTTCGACAAAAGAGATAACACCCCCCCATTACGTCATGCTTCAGAAATGTGGAAAATGGTCTGTTTTCAAATGTTTTATTTTTGAACGTCAGTTCACATTTGTAGGTGGATCATCAGTGTTAGAGCTAAAATTAGCATGTTTAAAGTGATTTTCATGCTTCCAGGGGCCCAAAACACAAGATTTATGGAATGGTTAAAAGTGCATGAAAATGGCCAATTTACTCACTCTGAGTTCTCAAAAAGGGTTTCTTCACCCCGGGAAGTTAATTAAATACCATTTGGAGGCATTTAATGTTCGAGCAAAAACGGCTGATTTTCGACAAAAGAGATAACACCCCCCCATTACGTCATGCTTCAGAAATGTGGAAAATGGTCCGTTTTCAAATGTTTTATTTTTGAACGTCAGTTCACATTTGTAGGTGGATCATCAGTGTTAGAGCTAAAATTAGCATGTTTAAAGTGATTTTCATGCTTCCAGGGGCTCGGGAAGTGAAATAAATACCATTTGGAGGCATTTAATGTTCAAGCAAAAACGGCTGATTTTCGACAAAAGAGATAACACCCCCCCATTACGTCATGCTTCAGAAATGTGGAAAATGGTCAGTTTTCAAATGTTTTATTTTTGAACGTCAGTTCACATTTGTAGGTGGATCATCAGTGTTAGAGCTAAAATTAGCATGTTTAAAGTGATTTTCATGCTTCCAGGGGCTCGGGAAGTTAATTAAATACCAAATGGAGGCATTTAATGTTCGAGCAAAAACGGCTGATTTTCGACAAAAGAGATAACATCCCCCCATTACGTCATGCTTCAGAAATGTGGAAAATGGTCCGTTTTCAAATGTTTTATTTTTGAACGTCAGTTCACATTTGTAGGTGGATCATCAGTGTTAGAGCTAAAATTAGCATGTTTAAAGTGATTTTCATGCTTCCAGGGGCCCAAAACACAAGATTTATGGAATGGTTAAAAGTGCATGAAAATGGCCAATTTACTCACTCTGAGTTCTCAAAAAGGGTTTCTTCACCCCGGGAAGTTAATTAAATACCATTTGGAGGCATTTAATGTTCGAGCAAAAACGGCTGATTTTCGACAAAAGAGATAACACCCCCCCATTACGTCATGCTTCAGAAATGTGGAAAATGGTCCGTTTTCAAATGTTTTATTTTTGAACGTCAGTTCACATTTGTAGGTGGATCATCAGTGTTAGAGCTAAAATTAGCATGTTTAAAGTGATTTTCATGCTTCCAGGGGCTCGGGAAGTTAATTAAATACCATTTGGAGGCATTTAATGTTCGAGCAAAAACGGCTGATTTTCGACAAAAGAGATAACACCCCCCCATTACGTCATGCTTCAGAAATGTGGAAAATGGTCTGTTTTCAAATGTTTTATTTTTGAACGTCAGTTCACATTTGTAGGTGGATCATCAGTGTTAGAGCTAAAATTAGCATGTTTAAAGTGATTTTCATGCTTCCAGGGGCCCAAAACACAAGATTTATGGAATGGTTAAAAGTGCATGAAAATGGCCAATTTACTCACTCTGAGTTCTCAAAAAGGGTTTCTTCACCCCGGGAAGTTAATTAAATACCATTTGGAGGCATTTAATGTTCGAGCAAAAACGGCTGATTTTCGACAAAAGAGATAACACCCCCCCATTACGTCATGCTTCAGAAATGTGGAAAATGGTCCGTTTTCAAATGTTTTATTTTTGAACGTCAGTTCACATTTGTAGGTGGATCATCAGTGTTAGAGCTAAAATTAGCATGTTTAAAGTGATTTTCATGCTTCCAGGGGCTCGGGAAGTGAAATAAATACCATTTGGAGGCATTTAATGTTCAAGCAAAAACGGCTGATTTTCGACAAAAGAGATAACACCCCCCCATTACGTCATGCTTCAGAAATGTGGAAAATGGTCAGTTTTCAAATGTTTTATTTTTGAACGTCAGTTCACATTTGTAGGTGGATCATCAGTGTTAGAGCTAAAATTAGCATGTTTAAAGTGATTTTCATGCTTCCAGGGGCTCGGGAAGTTAATTAAATACCAAATGGAGGCATTTAATGTTCGAGCAAAAACGGCTGATTTTCGACAAAAGAGATAACATCCCCCCATTACGTCATGCTTCAGAAATGTGGAAAATGGTCCGTTTTCAAATGTTTTATTTTTGAACGTCAGTTCACATTTGTAGGTGGATCATCAGTGTTAGAGCTAAAATTAGCATGTTTAAAGTGATTTTCATGCTTCCAGGGGCCCAAAACACAAGATTTATGGAATGGTTAAAAGTGCATGAAAATGGCCAATTTACTCACTCTGAGTTCTCAAAAAGGGTTTCTTCACCCCGGGAAGTTAATTAAATACCATTTGGAGGCATTTAATGTTCCAGCAAAAACGGCTGATTTTCGACAAAAGAGATAACACCCCCCCATTACGTCATGTTTCAGAAATGTGGAAAATGGTCCGTTTTCAAATGTTTTATTTTTGAACGTCAGTTCACATTTGTAGGTGGATCATCAGTGTTAGAGCTAAAATTAGCATGTTTAAAGTGATTTTCATGCTTCCAGGGGCTCGGGAAGTTAATTAAATACCATTTGGAGGCATTTAATGTTCGAGCAAAAACGGCTGATTTTCGACAAAAGAGATAACACCCCCCCATTACGTCATGCTTCAGAAATGTGGAAAATGGTCCGTTTTCAAATGTTTTATTTTTGAACGTCAGTTCACATTTGTAGGTGGATCATCAGTGTTAGAGCTAAAATTAGCATGTTTAAAGTGATTTTCATGCTTCCAGGGGCTCGGGAAGTTAATTAAATACCATTTGGAGGCATTTAATGTTCGAGCAAAAACGGCTGATTTTCGACAAAAGAGATAACACCCCCCCATTACGTCATGCTTCAGAAATGTGGAAAATGGTCCGTTTTCAAATGTTTTATTTTTGAACGTCAGTTCACATTTGTAGGTGGATCATCAGTGTTAGAGCTAAAATTAGCATGTTTAAAGTGATTTTCATGCTTCCAGGGGCCCAAAACACAAGATTTATGGAATGGTTAAAAGTGCATGAAAATGGCCAATTTACTCACTCCGAGTTCTCAAAAAGGGTTTCTTCACCCCGGGAAGTTAATTAAATACCATTTGGAGGCATTTAATGTTCGAGCAAAAACGGCTGATTTTCGACAAAAGAGATAACACCCCCCCATTACGTCATGCTTCAGAAATGTGGAAAATGGTCCGTTTTCAAATGTTTTATTTTTGAACGTCAGTTCACATTTGTAGGTGGATCATCAGTGTTAGAGCTAAAATTAGCATGTTTAAAGTGATTTTCATGCTTCCAGGGGCTCGGGAAGTGAAATAAATACCATTTGGAGGCATTTAATGTTCGAGCAAAAACGGCTGATTTTCGACAAAAGAGATAACACCCCCCCATTACGTCATGCTTCAGAAATGTGGAAAATGGTCCGTTTTCAAATGTTTTATTTTTGAACGTCAGTTCACATTTGTAGGTGGATCATCAGTGTTAGAGCTAAAATTAGCATGTTTAAAGTGATTTTCATGCTTCCAGGGGCTCGGGAAGTTAATTAAATACCAAATGGAGGCATTTAATGTTCGAGCAAAAACGGCTGATTTTCGACAAAAGAGATAACATCCCCCCATTACGTCATGCTTCAGAAATGTGGAAAATGGTCCGTTTTCAAATGTTTTATTTTTGAACGTCAGTTCACATTTGTAGGTGGATCATCAGTGTTAGAGCTAAAATTAGCATGTTTAAAGTGATTTTCATGCTTCCAGGGGCTCGGGAAGTGAAATAAATACCATTTGGAGGCATTTAATGTTCGAGCAAAAACGGCTGATTTTCGACAAAAGAGATAACACCCCCCCATTACGTCATGCTTCAGAAATGTGGAAAATGGTCCGTTTTCAAATGTTTTATTTTTGAACGTCAGTTCACATTTGTAGGTGGATCATCAGTGTTAGAGCTAAAATTAGCATGTTTAAAGTGATTTTCATGCTTCCAGGGGCTCGGGAAGTTAATTAAATACCATTTGGAGGCATTTAATGTTCGAGCAAAAACGGCTGATTTTCGACAAAAGAGATAACACCCCCCCATTACGTCATGCTTCAGAAATGTGGAAAATGGTCCGTTTTCAAATGTTTTATTTTTGAACGTCAGTTCACATTTGTAGGTGGATCATCAGTGTTAGAGCTAAAATTAGCATGTTTAAAGTGATTTTCATGCTTCCAGGGGCTCGGGAAGTTAATTAAATACCATTTGGAGGCATTTAATGTTCGAGCAAAAACGGCTGATTTTCGACAAAAGAGATAACACCCCCCCATTACGTCATGCTTCAGAAATGTGGAAAATGGTCCGTTTTCAAATGTTTTATTTTTGAACGTCAGTTCACATTTGTAGGTGGATCATCAGTGTTAGAGCTAAAATTAGCATGTTTAAAGTGATTTTCATGCTTCCAGGGGCCCAAAACACAAGATTTATGGAATGGTTAAAAGTGCATGAAAATGGCCAATTTACTCACTCTGAGTTCTCAAAAAGGGTTTCTTCACCCCGGGAAGTGAAATAAATACCATTTGGAGGCATTTAATGTTCGAGCAAAAACGGCTGATTTTCGACAAAAGAGCTAACACCCCCCCATTACGTCATGCTTCAGAAATGTGGAAAATGGTCCGTTTTCAAATGTTTTATTTTTGAACGTCAGTTCACATTTGTAGGTGGATCATCAGTGTTAGAGCTAAAATTAGCATGTTTAAAGTGATTTTCATGCTTCCAGGGGCCCAAAACACAAGATTTATGGAATGGTTAAAAGTGCATGAAAATGGCCAATTTACTCACTCTGAGTTCTCAAAAAGGGTTTCTTCACCCCGGGAACTTAATTAAATACCATTTGGAGGCATTTAATGTTCGAGCAAAAACGGCTGATTTTCGACAAAAGAGATAACACCCCCCCATTACGTCATGCTTCAGAAATGTGGAAAATGGTCCTTTTTCAAATGTTTTATTTTTGAACGTCAGTTCACATTTGTAGGTGGATCATCAGTGTTAGAGCTAAAATTAGCATGTTTAAAGTGATTTTCATGCTTCCAGGGGCTCGGGAAGTGAAATAAATACCATTTGGAGGCATTTAATGTTCGAGCAAAAACGGCTGATTTTCGACAAAAGAGATAACACCCCCCCATTACGTCATGCTTCAGAAATGTGGAAAATGGTCCGTTTTCAAATGTTTTATTTTTGAACGTCAGTTCACATTTGTAGGTGGATCATCAGTGTTAGAGCTAAAATTAGCATGTTTAAAGTGATTTTCATGCTTCCAGGGGCTCGGGAAGTGAAATAAATACCATTTGGAGGCATTTAATGTTCGAGCAAAAACAGCTGATTTTCGACAAAAGAGATAACACCCCCCCCATTACGTCATGCTTCAGAAATGTGGAAAATGGTCCGTTTTCAAATGTTTTATTTTTGAACGTCAGTTCACATTTGTAGGTGGATCATCAGTGTTAGAGCTAAAATTAGCATGTTTAAAGTGATTTTCATGCTTCCAGGGGCCCAAAACACAAGATTTATGGAATGGTTAAAAGTGCATGAAAATGGCCAATGTACTCACTCTGAGTTCTCAAAAAGGGTTTCTTCACCCCGGGAAGTGAAATAAATACCATTTGGAGGCATTTAATGTTCGAGCAAAAACGGCTGATTTTCGACAAAAGAGATAACACCCCCCCATTACGTCATGCTTCAGAAATGTGGAAAATGGTCCGTTTTCAAATGTTTTATTTTTGAACGTCAGTTCACATTTGTAGGTGGATCATCAGTGTTAGAGCTAAAATTAGCATGTTTAAAGTGATTTTCATGCTTCCAGGGGCTCGGGAAGTTAATTAAATACCATTTGGAGGCATTTAATGTTCGAGCAAAAACGGCTGATTTTCGACAAAAGAGATAACACCCCCCCATTACGTCATGCTTCAGAAATGTGGAAAATGGTCTGTTTTCAAATGTTTTATTTTTGAACGTCAGTTCACATTTGTAGGTGGATCATCAGTGTTAGAGCTAAAATTAGCATGTTTAAAGTGATTTTCATGCTTCCAGGGGCCCAAAACACAAGATTTATGGAATGGTTAAAAGTGCATGAAAATGGCCAATTTACTCACTCTGAGTTCTCAAAAAGGGTTTCTTCACCCCGGGAAGTTAATTAAATACCATTTGGAGGCATTTAATGTTCGAGCAAAAACGGCTGATTTTCGACAAAAGAGATAACACCCCCCCCATTACGTCATGCTTCAGAAATGTGGAAAATGGTCCGTTTTCAAATGTTTTATTTTTGAACGTCAGTTCACATTTGTAGGTGGATCATCAGTGTTAGAGCTAAAATTAGCATGTTTAAAGTGATTTTCATGCTTCCAGGGGCTCGGGAAGTGAAATAAATACCATTTGGAGGCATTTAATGTTCAAGCAAAAACGGCTGATTTTCGACAAAAGAGATAACACCCCCCCATTACGTCATGCTTCAGAAATGTGGAAAATGGTCAGTTTTCAAATGTTTTATTTTTGAACGTCAGTTCACATTTGTAGGTGGATCATCAGTGTTAGAGCTAAAATTAGCATGTTTAAAGTGATTTTCATGCTTCCAGGGGCTCGGGAAGTTAATTAAATACCAAATGGAGGCATTTAATGTTCGAGCAAAAACGGCTGATTTTCGACAAAAGAGATAACATCCCCCCATTACGTCATGCTTCAGAAATGTGGAAAATGGTCCGTTTTCAAATGTTTTATTTTTGAACGTCAGTTCACATTTGTAGGTGGATCATCAGTGTTAGAGCTAAAATTAGCATGTTTAAAGTGATTTTCATGCTTCCAGGGGCCCAAAACACAAGATTTATGGAATGGTTAAAAGTGCATGAAAATGGCCAATTTACTCACTCTGAGTTCTCAAAAAGGGTTTCTTCACCCCGGGAAGTTAATTAAATACCATTTGGAGGCATTTAATGTTCCAGCAAAAACGGCTGATTTTCGACAAAAGAGATAACACCCCCCCATTACGTCATGTTTCAGAAATGTGGAAAATGGTCCGTTTTCAAATGTTTTATTTTTGAACGTCAGTTCACATTTGTAGGTGGATCATCAGTGTTAGAGCTAAAATTAGCATGTTTAAAGTGATTTTCATGCTTCCAGGGGCTCGGGAAGTTAATTAAATACCATTTGGAGGCATTTAATGTTCGAGCAAAAACGGCTGATTTTCGACAAAAGAGATAACACCCCCCCATTACGTCATGCTTCAGAAATGTGGAAAATGGTCCGTTTTCAAATGTTTTATTTTTGAACGTCAGTTCACATTTGTAGGTGGATCATCAGTGTTAGAGCTAAAATTAGCATGTTTAAAGTGATTTTCATGCTTCCAGGGGCTCGGGAAGTTAATTAAATACCATTTGGAGGCATTTAATGTTCGAGCAAAAACGGCTGATTTTCGACAAAAGAGATAACACCCCCCCATTACGTCATGCTTCAGAAATGTGGAAAATGGTCCGTTTTCAAATGTTTTATTTTTGAACGTCAGTTCACATTTGTAGGTGGATCATCAGTGTTAGAGCTAAAATTAGCATGTTTAAAGTGATTTTCATGCTTCCAGGGGCCCAAAACACAAGATTTATGGAATGGTTAAAAGTGCATGAAAATGGCCAATTTACTCACTCTGAGTTCTCAAAAAGGGTTTCTTCACCCCGGGAAGTTAATTAAATACCATTTGGAGGCATTTAATGTTCGAGCAAAAACGGCTGATTTTCGACAAAAGAGATAACACCCCCCCATTACGTCATGCTTCAGAAATGTGGAAAATGGTCCGTTTTCAAATGTTTTATTTTTGAACGTCAGTTCACATTTGTAGGTGGATCATCAGTGTTAGAGCTAAAATTAGCATGTTTAAAGTGATTTTCATGCTTCCAGGGGCTCGGGAAGTGAAATAAATACCATTTGGAGGCATTTAATGTTCGAGCAAAAACGGCTGATTTTCGACAAAAGAGATAACACCCCCCCATTACGTCATGCTTCAGAAATGTGGAAAATGGTCCGTTTTCAAATGTTTTATTTTTGAACGTCAGTTCACATTTGTAGGTGGATCATCAGTGTTAGAGCTAAAATTAGCATGTTTAAAGTGATTTTCATGCTTCCAGGGGCTCGGGAAGTTAATTAAATACCAAATGGAGGCATTTAATGTTCGAGCAAAAACGGCTGATTTTCGACAAAAGAGATAACATCCCCCCATTACGTCATGCTTCAGAAATGTGGAAAATGGTCCGTTTTCAAATGTTTTATTTTTGAACGTCAGTTCACATTTGTAGGTGGATCATCAGTGTTAGAGCTAAAATTAGCATGTTTAAAGTGATTTTCATGCTTCCAGGGGCCCAAAACACAAGATTTATGGAATGGTTAAAAGTGCATGAAAATGGCCAATTTACTCACTCTGAGTTCTCAAAAAGGGTTTCTTCACCCCGGGAAGTTAAATAAATACCATTTGGAGGCATTTAATGTTCCAGCAAAAACGGCTGATTTTCGACAAAAGAGATAACACCCCCCCATTACGTCATGTTTCAGAAATGTGGAAAATGGTCCGTTTTCAAATGTTTTATTTTTGAACGTCAGTTCACATTTGTAGGTGGATCATCAGTGTTAGAGCTAAAATTAGCATGTTTAAAGTGATTTTCATGCTTCCAGGGGCTCGGGAAGTTAATTAAATACCATTTGGAGGCATTTAATGTTCGAGCAAAAACGGCTGATTTTCGACAAAAGAGATAACACCCCCCCATTACGTCATGCTTCAGAAATGTGGAAAATGGTCCGTTTTCAAATGTTTTATTTTTGAACGTCAGTTCACATTTGTAGGTGGATCATCAGTGTTAGAGCTAAAATTAGCATGTTTAAAGTGATTTTCATGCTTCCAGGGGCTCGGGAAGTTAATTAAATACCATTTGGAGGCATTTAATGTTCGAGCAAAAACGGCTGATTTTCGACAAAAGAGATAACACCCCCCCATTACGTCATGCTTCAGAAATGTGGAAAATGGTCCGTTTTCAAATGTTTTATTTTTGAACGTCAGTTCACATTTGTAGGTGGATCATCAGTGTTAGAGCTAAAATTAGCATGTTTAAAGTGATTTTCATGGTTCCAGGGGCTCGGGAAGTGAAATAAATACCATTTGGAGGCATTTAATGTTCGAGCAAAAACAGCTGATTTTCGACAAAAGAGATAACACCCCCCCCATTACGTCATGCTTCAGAAATGTGGAAAATGGTCCGTTTTCAAATGTTTTATTTTTGAACGTCAGTTCACATTTGTAGGTGGATCATCAGTGTTAGAGCTAAAATTAGCATGTTTAAAGTGATTTTCATGCTTCCAGGGGCCCAAAACACAAGATTTATGGAATGGTTAAAAGTGCATGAAAATGGCCAATGTACTCACTCTGAGTTCTCAAAAAGGGTTTCTTCACCCCGGGAAGTGAAATAAATACCATTTGGAGGCATTTAATGTTCGAGCAAAAACGGCTGATTTTCGACAAAAGAGATAACACCCCCCCATTACGTCATGCTTCAGAAATGTGGAAAATGGTCCGTTTTCAAATGTTTTATTTTTGAACGTCAGTTCACATTTGTAGGTGGATCATCAGTGTTAGAGCTAAAATTAGCATGTTTAAAGTGATTTTCATGCTTCCAGGGGCTCGGGAAGTTAATTAAATACCATTTGGAGGCATTTAATGTTCGAGCAAAAACGGCTGATTTTCGACAAAAGAGATAACACCCCCCCATTACGTCATGCTTCAGAAATGTGGAAAATGGTCTGTTTTCAAATGTTTTATTTTTGAACGTCAGTTCACATTTGTAGGTGGATCATCAGTGTTAGAGCTAAAATTAGCATGTTTAAAGTGATTTTCATGCTTCCAGGGGCCCAAAACACAAGATTTATGGAATGGTTAAAAGTGCATGAAAATGGCCAATTTACTCACTCTGAGTTCTCAAAAAGGGTTTCTTCACCCCGGGAAGTTAATTAAATACCATTTGGAGGCATTTAATGTTCGAGCAAAAACGGCTGATTTTCGACAAAAGAGATAACACCCCCCCATTACGTCATGCTTCAGAAATGTGGAAAATGGTCCGTTTTCAAATGTTTTATTTTTGAACGTCAGTTCACATTTGTAGGTGGATCATCAGTGTTAGAGCTAAAATTAGCATGTTTAAAGTGATTTTCATGCTTCCAGGGGCTCGGGAAGTGAAATAAATACCATTTGGAGGCATTTAATGTTCGAGCAAAAACGGCTGATTTTCGACAAAAGAGATAACACCCCCCCATTACGTCATGCTTCAGAAATGTGGAAAATGGTCAGTTTTCAAATGTTTTATTTTTGAACGTCAGTTCACATTTGTAGGTGGATCATCAGTGTTAGAGCTAAAATTAGCATGTTTAAAGTGATTTTCATGCTTCCAGGGGCTCGGGAAGTTAATTAAATACCAAATGGAGGCATTTAATGTTCGAGCAAAAACGGCTGATTTTCGACAAAAGAGATAACATCCCCCCATTACGTCATGCTTCAGAAATCTGGAAAATGGTCCGTTTTCAAATGTTTTATTTTTGAACGTCAGTTCACATTTGTAGGTGGATCATCAGTGTTAGAGCTAAAATTAGCATGTTTAAAGTGATTTTCATGCTTCCAGGGGCCCAAAACACAAGATTTATGGAATGGTTAAAAGTGCATGAAAATGGCCAATTTACTCACTCTGAGTTCTCAAAAAGGGTTTCTTCACCCCGGGAAGTTAATTAAATACCATTTGGAGGCATTTAATGTTCCAGCAAAAACGGCTGATTTTCGACAAAAGAGATAACACCCCCCCATTACGTCATGTTTCAGAAATGTGGAAAATGGTCCGTTTTCAAATGTTTTATTTTTGAACGTCAGTTCACATTTGTAGGTGGATCATCAGTGTTAGAGCTAAAATTAGCATGTTTAAAGTGATTTTCATGCTTCCAGGGGCTCGGGAAGTTAATTAAATACCATTTGGAGGCATTTAATGTTCGAGCAAAAACGGCTGATTTTCGACAAAAGAGATAACACCCCCCCATTACGTCATGCTTCAGAAATGTGGAAAATGGTCCGTTTTCAAATGTTTTATTTTTGAACGTCAGTTCACATTTGTAGGTGGATCATCAGTGTTAGAGCTAAAATTAGCATGTTTAAAGTGATTTTCATGCTTCCAGGGGCTCGGGAAGTTAATTAAATACCATTTGGAGGCATTTAATGTTCGAGCAAAAACGGCTGATTTTCGACAAAAGAGATAACACCCCCCCATTACGTCATGCTTCAGAAATGTGGAAAATGGTCCGTTTTCAAATGTTTTATTTTTGAACGTCAGTTCACATTTGTAGGTGGATCATCAGTGTTAGAGCTAAAATTAGCATGTTTAAAGTGATTTTCATGCTTCCAGGGGCTCGGGAAGTTAATTAAATACCATTTGGAGGCATTTAATGTTCGAGCAAAAACGGCTGATTTTCGACAAAAGAGATAACACCCCCCCATTACGTCATGCTTCAGAAATGTGGAATATGGTCCGTTTTCAAATGTTTTATTTTTGAACGTCAGTTCACATTTGTAGGTGGATCATCAGTGTTAGAGCTAAAATTAGCATGTTTAAAGTGATTTTCATGCTTCCAGGGGCCCAAAACACAAGATTTATGGAATGGTTAAAAGTGCATGAAAATGGCCAATTTACTCACTCTGAGTTCTCAAAAAGGGTTTCTTCACCCCGGGAAGTTAATTAAATACCATTTGGAGGCATTTAATGTTCGAGCAAAAACGGTTGATTTTCGACAAAAGAGATAACACCCCCCCATTACGTCATGCTTCAGAAATGTGGAAAATGGTCCGTTTTCAAATGTTTTATTTTTGAACGTCAGTTCACATTTGTAGGTGGATCATCAGTGTTAGAGCTAAAATTAGCATGTTTAAAGTGATTTTCATGCTTCCAGGGGCTCGGGAAGTTAATTAAATACCATTTGGAGGCATTTAATGTTCGAGCAAAAACGGCTGATTTTCGACAAAAGAGATAACACCCCCCCATTACGTCATGCTTCAGAAATGTGGAAAATGGTCCGTTTTCAAATGTTTTATTTTTGAACGTCAGTTCACATTTGTAGGTGGATCATCAGTGTTAGAGCTAAAATTAGCATGTTTAAAGTGATTTTCATGCTTCCAGGGGCTCGGGAAGTTAATTAAATACCATTTGGAGGCATTTAATGTTCGAGCAAAAACGGCTGATTTTCGACAAAAGAGATAACACCCCCCCATTACGTCATGTTTCAGAAATGTGGAAAATGGTCCGTTTTCAAATGTTTTATTTTTGAACGTCAGTTCACATTTGTAGGTGGATCATCAGTGTTAGAGCTAAAATTAGCATGTTTAAAGTGATTTTCATGCTTCCAGGGGCTCGGGAAGTTAATTAAATACCATTTGGAGGCATTTAATGTTCGAGCAAAAACGGCTGATTTTCGACAAAAGAGATAACACCCCCCCATTACGTCATGTTTCAGAAATGTGGAAAATGGTCCGTTTTCAAATGTTTTATTTTTGAACGTCAGTTCACATTTGTAGGTGGATCATCAGTGTTAGAGCTAAAATTAGCATGTTTAATGTGATTTTCATGCTTCCAGGGGCCCAAAACACAAGATTTATGGAATGGTTAAAAGTGCATGAAAATGGCCAATTTACTCACTCTGAGTTCTCAAAAAGGGTTTCTTCACCCCGGGAAGTTAATTAAATACCATTTGAAGGCATTTAATGTTCGAGCAAAAACGGCTGATTTTCGACAAAAGAGATAACACCCCCCATTACGTCATGCTTCAGAAATGTGGAAAATGGTCCGTTTTCAAATGTTTTATTTTTGAACGTCAGTTCACATTTGTAGGTGGATCATCAGTGTTAGAGCTAAAATTAGCATGTTTAAAGTGATTTTCATGCTTCCAGGGGCTCGGGAAGTTAATTAAATACCATTTGGAGGCATTTAATGTTCGAGCAAAAACGGCTGATTTTCGACAAAAGAGATAACACCCCCCCATTACGTGATGCTTCAGAAATGTGGAAAATGATCCGTTTTCAAATGTTTTATTTTTGAACGTCAGTTCACATTTGTAGGTGGATCATCAGTGTTAGAGCTAAAATTAGCATGTTTAAAGTGATTTTCATGCTTCCAGGGGCCCAAAACACAAGATTTATGGAATGGTTAAAAGTGCATGAAAATGGCCAATTTACTCACTCTGAGTTCTCAAAAAGGGTTTCTTCACCCCAGGAAGTTAATTAAATACCATTTGGAGGCATTTAATGTTCGAGCAAAAACGGCTGATTTTCGACAAAAGAGATAACACCCCCCCCCATTACGTCATGCTTCAGAAATGTGGAAAATGGTCCGTTTTCAAATGTTTTATTTTTGAACGTCAGTTCACATTTGTAGGTGGATCATCAGTGTTAGAGCTAAAATTAGCATGTTTAAAGTGATTTTCATGCTTCCAGGGGCTCGGGAAGTGAAATAAATACCATTTGGAGGCATTTAATGTTCGAGCAAAAACGGCTGATTTTCGACAAAAGAGATAACACCCCCCCATTACGTCATGCTTCAGAAATGTGGAAAATGGTCCGTTTTCAAATGTTTTATTTTTGAACGTCAGTTCACATTTGTAGGTGGATCATCAGTGTTAGAGCTAAAATTAGCATGTTTAAAGTGATTTTCATGCTTCCAGGGGCTCGGGAAGTTAATTAAATACCATTTGGAGGCATTTAATGTTCGAGCAAAAACGGCTGATTTTCGACAAAAGAGATAACACCCCCCCATTACGTCATGCTTCAGAAATGTGGAAAATGGTCCGTTTTCAAATGTTTTATTTTTGAACGTCAGTTCACATTTGTAGGTGGATCATCAGTGTTAGAGCTAAAATTAGCATGTTTAAAGTGATTTTCATGCTTCCAGGGGCCCAAAACACAAGATTTATGGAATGGGTAAAAGTGCATGAAAATGGCCAATTTACTCACTCTGAGTTCTCAAAAAGGGTTTCTTCACCCCGGGAAGTGAAATAAATACCATTTGGAGGCATTTAATGTTCGAGCAAAAACGGCTGATTTTCGACAAAAGAGATAACACCCCCCCATTACGTCATGCTTCAGAAATGTGGAAAATGGTCCGTTTTCAAATGTTTTATTTTTGAACGTCAGTTCACATTTGTAGGTGGATCATCAGTGTTAGAGCTAAAATTAGCATGTTTAAAGTGATTTTCATGCTTCCAGGGGCTCGGGAAGTTAATTAAATACCATTTGGAGGCATTTAATGTTCGAGCAAAAACGGCTGATTTTCGGCAAAAGAGATAACACCCCCCCATTACGTCATGCTTCAGAAATGTGGAAAATGGTCTGTTTTCAAATGTTTTATTTTTGAACGTCAGTTCACATTTGTAGGTGGATCATCAGTGTTAGAGCTAAAATTAGCATGTTTAAAGTGATTTTCATGCTTCCAGGGGCCCAAAACACAAGATTTATGGAATGGTTAAAAGTGCATGAAAATGGCCAATTTACTCACTCTGAGTTCTCAAAAAGGGTTTCTTCACCCCGGGAAGTTAATTAAATACCATTTGGAGGCATTTAATGTTCGAGCAAAAACGGCTGATTTTCGACAAAAGAGATAACACCCCCCCATTACGTCATGCTTCAGAAATGTGGAAAATGGTCCGTTTTCAAATGTTTTATTTTTGAACGTCAGTTCACATTTGTAGGTGGATCATCAGTGTTAGAGCTAAAATTAGCATGTTTAAAGTGATTTTCATGCTTCCAGGGGCTCGGGAAGTGAAATAAATACCATTTGGAGGCATTTAATGTTCGAGCAAAAACGGCTGATTTTCGACAAAAGAGATAACACCCCCCCATTACGTCATGCTTCAGAAATGTGGAAAATGGTCAGTTTTCAAATGTTTTATTTTTGAACGTCAGTTCACATTTGTAGGTGGATCATCAGTGTTAGAGCTAAAATTAGCATGTTTAAAGTGATTTTCATGCTTCCAGGGGCTCGGGAAGTTAATTAAATACCAAATGGAGGCATTTAATGTTCGAGCAAAAACGGCTGATTTTCGACAAAAGAGATAACATCCCCCCATTACGTCATGCTTCAGAAATGTGGAAAATGGTCCGTTTTCAAATGTTTTATTTTTGAACGTCAGTTCACATTTGTAGGTGGATCATCAGTGTTAGAGCTAAAATTAGCATGTTTAAAGTGATTTTCATGCTTCCAGGGGCCCAAAACACAAGATTTATGGAATGGTTAAAAGTGCATGAAAATGGCCAATTTACTCACTCTGAGTTCTCAAAAAGGGTTTCTTCACCCCGGGAAGTTAATTAAATACCATTTGGAGGCATTTAATGTTCCAGCAAAAACGGCTGATTTTCGACAAAAGAGATAACACCCCCCCATTACGTCATGTTTCAGAAATGTGGAAAATGGTCCGTTTTCAAATGTTTTATTTTTGAACGTCAGTTCACATTTGTAGGTGGATCATCAGTGTTAGAGCTAAAATTAGCATGTTTAAAGTGATTTTCATGCTTCCAGGGGCTCGGGAAGTTAATTAAATACCATTTGGAGGCATTTAATGTTCGAGCAAAAACGGCTGATTTTCGACAAAAGAGATAACACCCCCCCATTACGTCATGCTTCAGAAATGTGGAAAATGGTCCGTTTTCAAATGTTTTATTTTTGAACGTCAGTTCACATTTGTAGGTGGATCATCAGTGTTAGAGCTAAAATTAGCATGTTTAAAGTGATTTTCATGCTTCCAGGGGCTCGGGAAGTTAATTAAATACCATTTGGAGGCATTTAATGTTCGAGCAAAAACGGCTGATTTTCGACAAAAGAGATAACACCCCCCCATTACGTCATGCTTCAGAAATGTGGAAAATGGTCCGTTTTCAAATGTTTTATTTTTGAACGTCAGTTCACATTTGTAGGTGGATCATCAGTGTTAGAGCTAAAATTAGCATGTTTAAAGTGATTTTCATGCTTCCAGGGGCCCAAAACACAAGATTTATGGAATGGTTAAAAGTGCATGAAAATGGCCAATTTACTCACTCTGAGTTCTCAAAAAGGGTTTCTTCACCCCGGGAAGTTAATTAAATACCATTTGGAGGCATTTAATGTTCGAGCAAAAACGGCTGATTTTCGACAAAAGAGATAACACCCCCCCATTACGTCATGCTTCAGAAATGTGGAAAATGGTCCGTTTTCAAATGTTTTATTTTTGAACGTCAGTTCACATTTGTAGGTGGATCATCAGTGTTAGAGCTAAAATTAGCATGTTTAAAGTGATTTTCATGCTTCCAGGGGCTCGGGAAGTGAAATAAATACCATTTGGAGGCATTTAATGTTCGAGCAAAAACGGCTGATTTTCGACAAAAGAGATAACACCCCCCCATTACGTCATGCTTCAGAAATGTGGAAAATGGTCAGTTTTCAAATGGTTTATTTTTGAACGTCAGTTCACATTTGTAGGTGGATCATCAGTGTTAGAGCTAAAATTAGCATGTTTAAAGTGATTTTCATGCTTCCAGGGGCTCGGGAAGTTAATTAAATACCAAATGGAGGCATTTAATGTTCGAGCAAAAACGGCTGATTTTCGACAAAAGAGATAACATCCCCCCATTACGTCATGCTTCAGAAATGTGGAAAATGGTCCGTTTTCAAATGTTTTATTTTTGAACGTCAGTTCACATTTGTAGGTGGATCATCAGTGTTAGAGCTAAAATTAGCATGTTTAAAGTGATTTTCATGCTTCCAGGGGCCCAAAACACAAGATTTATGGAATGGTTAAAAGTGCATGAAAATGGCCAATTTACTCACTCTGAGTTCTCAAAAAGGGTTTCTTCACCCCGGGAAGTTAATTAAATACCATTTGGAGGCATTTAATGTTCCAGCAAAAACGGCTGATTTTCGACAAAAGAGATAACACCCCCCCATTACGTCATGTTTCAGAAATGTGGAAAATGGTCCGTTTTCAAATGTTTTATTTTTGAACGTCAGTTCACATTTGTAGGTGGATCATCAGTGTTAGAGCTAAAATTAGCATGTTTAAAGTGATTTTCATGCTTCCAGGGGCTCGGGAAGTTAATTAAATACCATTTGGAGGCATTTAATGTTCGAGCAAAAACGGCTGATTTTCGACAAAAGAGATAACACCCCCCCATTACGTCATGCTTCAGAAATGTGGAAAATGGTCCGTTTTCAAATGTTTTATTTTTGAACGTCAGTTCACATTTGTAGGTGGATCATCAGTGTTAGAGCTAAAATTAGCATGTTTAAAGTGATTTTCATGCTTCCAGGGGCTCGGGAAGTTAATTAAATACCATTTGGAGGCATTTAATGTTCGAGCAAAAACGGCTGATTTTCGACAAAAGAGATAACACCCCCCCATTACGTCATGCTTCAGAAATGTGGAAAATGGTCCGTTTTCAAATGTTTTATTTTTGAACGTCAGTTCACATTTGTAGGTGGATCATCAGTGTTAGAGCTAAAATTAGCATGTTTAAAGTGATTTTCATGCTTCCAGGGGCTCGGGAAGTTAATTAAATACCATTTGGAGGCATTTAATGTTCGAGCAAAAACGGCTGATTTTCGACAAAAGAGATAACACCCCCCCATTACGTCATGCTTCAGAAATGTGGAATATGGTCCGTTTTCAAATGTTTTATTTTTGAACGTCAGTTCACATTTGTAGGTGGATCATCAGTGTTAGAGCTAAAATTAGCATGTTTAAAGTGATTTTCATGCTTCCAGGGGCCCAAAACACAAGATTTATGGAATGGTTAAAAGTGCATGAAAATGGCCAATTTACTCACTCTGAGTTCTCAAAAAGGGTTTCTTCACCCCGGGAAGTTAATTAAATACCATTTGGAGGCATTTAATGTTCGAGCAAAAACGGTTGATTTTCGACAAAAGAGATAACACCCCCCCATTACGTCATGCTTCAGAAATGTGGAAAATGGTCCGTTTTCAAATGTTTTATTTTTGAACGTCAGTTCACATTTGTAGGTGGATCATCAGTGTTAGAGCTAAAATTAGCATGTTTAAAGTGATTTTCATGCTTCCAGGGGCTCGGGAAGTTAATTAAATACCATTTGGAGGCATTTAATGTTCGAGCAAAAACGGCTGATTTTCGACAAAAGAGATAACACCCCCCCATTACGTCATGCTTCAGAAATGTGGAAAATGGTCCGTTTTCAAATGTTTTATTTTTGAACGTCAGTTCACATTTGTAGGTGGATCATCAGTGTTAGAGCTAAAATTAGCATGTTTAAAGTGATTTTCATGCTTCCAGGGGCTCTGGAAGTTAATTAAATACCATTTGGAGGCATTTAATGTTCGAGCAAAAACGGCTGATTTTCGACAAAAGAGATAACACCCCCCCATTACGTCATGTTTCAGAAATGTGGAAAATGGTCCGTTTTCAAATGTTTTATTTTTGAACGTCAGTTCACATTTGTAGGTGGATCATCAGTGTTAGAGCTAAAATTAGCATGTTTAAAGTGATTTTCATGCTTCCAGGGGCTCGGGAAGTTAATTAAATACCATTTGGAGGCATTTAATGTTCGAGCAAAAACGGCTGATTTTCGACAAAAGAGATAACACCCCCCCATTACGTCATGTTTCAGAAATGTGGAAAATGGTCCGTTTTCAAATGTTTTATTTTTGAACGTCAGTTCACATTTGTAGGTGGATCATCAGTGTTAGAGCTAAAATTAGCATGTTTAATGTGATTTTCATGCTTCCAGGGGCCCAAAACACAAGATTTATGGAATGGTTAAAAGTGCATGAAAATGGCCAATTTACTCACTCTGAGTTCTCAAAAAGGGTTTCTTCACCCCGGGAAGTTAATTAAATACCATTTGAAGGCATTTAATGTTCGAGCAAAAACGGCTGATTTTCGACAAAAGAGATAACACCCCCCATTACGTCATGCTTCAGAAATGTGGAAAATGGTCCGTTTTCAAATGTTTTATTTTTGAACGTCAGTTCACATTTGTAGGTGGATCATCAGTGTTAGAGCTAAAATTAGCATGTTTAAAGTGATTTTCATGCTTCCAGGGGCTCGGGAAGTTAATTAAATACCATTTGGAGGCATTTAATGTTCGAGCAAAAACGGCTGATTTTCGACAAAAGAGATAACACCCCCCCATTACGTGATGCTTCAGAAATGTGGAAAATGGTCCGTTTTCAAATGTTTTATTTTTGAACGTCAGTTCACATTTGTAGGTGGATCATCAGTGTTAGAGCTAAAATTAGCATGTTTAAAGTGATTTTCATGCTTCCAGGGGCCCAAAACACAAGATTTATGGAATGGTTAAAAGTGCATGAAAATGGCCAATTTACTCACTCTGAGTTCTCAAAAAGGGTTTCTTCACCCCAGGAAGTTAATTAAATACCATTTGGAGGCATTTAATGTTCGAGCAAAAACGGCTGATTTTCGACAAAAGAGATAACACCCCCCCCATTACGTCATGCTTCAGAAATGTGGAAAATGGTCCGTTTTCAAATGTTTTATTTTTGAACGTCAGTTCACATTTGTAGGTGGATCATCAGTGTTAGAGCTAAAATTAGCATGTTTAAAGTGATTTTCATGCTTCCAGGGGCTCGGGAAGTGAAATAAATACCATTTGGAGGCATTTAATGTTCGAGCAAAAACGGCTGATTTTCGACAAAAGAGATAACACCCCCCCATTACGTCATGCTTCAGAAATGTGGAAAATGGTCCGTTTTCAAATGTTTTATTTTTGAACGTCAGTTCACATTTGTAGGTGGATCATCAGTGTTAGAGCTAAAATTAGCATGTTTAAAGTGATTTTCATGCTTCCAGGGGCTCGGGAAGTTAATTAAATACCATTTGGAGGCATTTAATGTTCGAGCAAAAACGGCTGATTTTCGACAAAAGAGATAACACCCCCCCATTACGTCATGCTTCAGAAATGTGGAAAATGGTCCGTTTTCAAATGTTTTATTTTTGAACGTCAGTTCACATTTGTAGGTGGATCATCAGTGTTAGAGCTAAAATTAGCATGTTTAAAGTGATTTTCATGCTTCCAGGGGCCCAAAACACAAGATTTATGGAATGGTTAAAAGTGCATGAAAATGGCCAATTTACTCACTCTGAGTTCTCAAAAAGGGTTTCTTCAACCCGGGGAAGTGAAATAAATACAATTTGGAGGCATTTAATGTTCGAGCAAAAACGGCTGATTTTCGACAAAAGAGCTAACACCCCCCCATTATGTCATGCTTCAGAAATGTGGAAAATGGTCCGTTTTCAAATGTTTCATTTTTGAACGTCAGTTCACATTTGTAGGTGGATCATCAGTGTTAGAGCTAAAATTAGCATGTTTAAAGTGATTTTCATGCTTCCAGGGGCCCAAAACACAAGATTTATGGAATGGTTAAAAGTGCATGAAAATGGCCAATTTACTCACTCTGAGTTCTCAAAAAGGGTTTCTTCACCCCGGGCAGTTAATTAAATACCATTTGGAGGCATTTAATGTTCCAGCAAAAACGGCTGATTTTCGACAAAAGAGGTAACACCCCCCCATTACGTCATGCTTCAGAAATGTGGAAAATGGTCCTTTTTCAAATGTTTTATTTTTGAACGTCAGTTCACATTTGTAGGTGGATCATCAGTGTTAGAGCTAAAATTAGCATGTTTAAAGTGATTTTCATGCTTCCAGGGGCTCGGGAAGTGAAATAAATACCATTTGGAGGCATTTAATGTTCGAGCAAAAACGGCTGATTTTCGACAAAAGAGATAACACCCCCCCATTACGTCATGCTTCAGAAATGTGGAAAATGGTCCGTTTTCAAATGTTTTATTTTTGAACGTCAGTTCACATTTGTAGGTGGATCATCAGTGTTAGAGCTAAAATTAGCATGTTTAAAGTGATTTTCATGCTTCCAGGGGCTCGGGAAGTGAAATAAATATCATTTGGAGGCATTTAATGTTCGAGCAAAAACGGCTGATTTTTGACAAAAGAGATAACACCCCCCCCATTACCTCATGCTTCAGAAATGTGGAAAATGGTCCTTTTTCAAATGTTTTATTTTTGAACGTCAGTTCACATTTGTAGGTGGATCATCAGTGTTAGAGCTAAAATTAGCATGTTTAAAGTGATTTTCATGCTTCCAGGGGCTCGGGAAGATAATTAAATACCATTTGGAGGCATTTAATGTTCGAGCAAAAATGGCTGATTTTCGACAAAAGAGATAACACCCCCCATTACGTCATGCTTCAGAAATGTGGAAAATGGTCCGTTTTCAAATGTTTTATTTTTGAACGTCAGTTCACATTTGTAGGTGGATCATCAGTGTTAGAGCTAAAATTAGCATGTTTAAAGTGATTTTCATGCTTCCAGGGGCCCAAAACACAAGATTTATGGAATGGTTAAAAGTGCATGAAAATGGCCAATTTACTCACTCTGAGTTCTCAAAAAGGGTTTCTTCACCCCGGGAAGTGAAATAAATACCATTTGGAGGCATTTAATGTTCGAGCAAATTCGGCTGATTTTCGACAAAAGAGATAACACCCCCCCATTACGTCATGCTTCAGAAATGTGGAAAATGGTCCGTTTTCAAATGTTTTATTTTTGAACGTCAGTTCACATTTGTAGGTGGATCATCAGTGTTCGAGCTAAAATTAGCATGTTTAAAGTGATTTTCATGCTTCCAGGGGCTCGGGAAGTTAATTAAATACCATTTGGAGGCATTTAATGTTCGAGCAAAAACGGCAGATTTTCGACAAAAGAGATAACACCCCCCCATTACGTCATGCTTCAGAAATGTGGAAAATGGTCCGTTTTCAAATGTTTTATTTTTGAACGTCAGTTCACATTTGTAGGTGGATCATCAGTGTTAGAGCTAAAATTAGCATGTTTAAAGTGATTTTCATGCTTCCAGGGGCTCGGGAAGTGAAATAAATACCATTTGGAGGCATTTAATGTTCGAGCAAAAACGGCTGATTTTCGACAAAAGAGATAACACCCCCCATTACGTCATGCTTCAGAAATGTGGAAAAAGGTCCGTTTTCAATTGTTTTATTTTTGAACGTCAGTTCACATTTGTAGGTGGATCATCAGTGTTAGAGCTAAAATTAGCATGTTTAAAGTGATTTTCATGCTTCCAGGGGCTCGGGAAGTGAAATAAATACCATTTGGAGGCATTTAATGTTCGAGCAAAAACGGCTGATTTTCGACAAAAGAGATAACACCCCCCCATTACGTCATGCTTCAGAAATGTGGAAAATGGTCCGTTTTCAAATGTTTTATTTTTGAACGTCAGTTCACATTTGTAGGTGGATCATCAGTGTTAGAGCTAAAATTAGCATGTTTAAAGTGATTTTCATGCTTCCAGGTGCTCGGGAAGTTAATTAAATACCATTTGGAGGCATTTAATGTTCGAGCAAAAACGGCTGATTTTCGACAAAAGAGATAACACCCCCCCATTACGTCATGCTTCAGAAATGTGGAAAATGGTCCGTTTTCAAATGTTTTATTTTTGAACGTCAGTTCACATTTGTAGGTGGATCATCAGTGTTAGAGCTAAAATTAGCATGTTTAAAGTGATTTTCATGCTTCCAGGGGCCCAAAACACAAGATTTATGGAATGGGTAAAAGTGCATGAAAATGGCCAATTTACTCACTCTGAGTTCTCAAAAAGGGTTTCTTCACCCCGGGAAGTTAATTAAATACCATTTGGAGGCATTTAATGTTCCAGCAAAAACGGCTGATTTTCGACAAAAGAGATAACACCCCCCCATTACGTCATGCTTCAGAAATGTGGAAAATGGTCCTTTTTCAAATGTTTTATTTTTGAACGTCAGTTCACATTTGTAGGTGGATCATCAGTGTTAGAGCTAAAATTAGCATGTTTAAAGTGATTTTCATGCTTCCAGGGGCTCGGGAAGTGAAATAAATACCATTTGGAGGCATTTAATGTTCGAGCAAAAACGGCTGATTTTCGACAAAAGAGATAACACCCCCCCATTACGTCATGCTTCAGAAATGTGGAAAATGGTCCTTTTTCAAATGTTTTATTTTTGAACGTCAGTTCACATTTGTAGGTGGATCATCAGTGTTAGAGCTAAAATTAGCATGTTTAAAGTGATTTTCATGCTTCCAGGGGCTCGGGAAGTGAAATAAATACCATTTGGAGGCATTTAATGTTCGAGCAAAAACGGCTGATTTTCGACAAAAGAGATAACACCCCCCCATTACGTCATGCTTCAGAAATGTGGAAAATGGTCCGTTTTCAAATGTTTTATTTTTGAACGTCAGTTCACATTTGTAGGTGGATCATCAGTGTTAGAGCTAAAATTAGCATGTTTAAAGTGATTTTCATGCTTCCAGGGGCTCGGGAAGTTAATTAAATACCATTTGGAGGCATTTAATGTTCGAGCAAAAACGGCTGATTTTCGACAAAAGAGATAACACCCCCCCATTACGTCATGCTTCAGAAATGTGGAAAATGGTCCGTTTTCAAATGTTTTATTTTTGAACGTCAGTTCACATTTGTAGGTGGATCATCAGTGTTAGAGCTAAAATTAGCATGTTTAAAGTGATTTTCATGCTTCCAGGGGCCCAAAACACAAGATTTATGGAATGGTTAAAAGTGCATGAAAATGGCCAATTTACTCACTCTGAGTTCTCAAAAAGGGTTTCTTCACCCCGGGAAGTGAAATAAATACCATTTGGAGGCATTTAATGTTCGAGCAAAAACGGCTGATTTTCGACAAAAGAGCTAACACCCCCCCATTATGTCATGCTTCAGAAATGTGGAAAATGGTCCGTTTTGAAATGTTTTATTTTTGAACGTCAGTTCACATTTGTAGGTGGATCATCAGTGTTAGAGCTAAAATTAGCATGTTTAAAGTGATTTTCATGCTTCCAGGGGCCCAAAACACAAGATTTATGGAATGGTTAAAAGTGCATGAAAATGGCCAATTTACTCACTCTGAGTTCTCAAAAAGGGTTTCTTCACCCCGGGCAGTTAATTAAATACCATTTGGAGGCATTTAATGTTCCAGCAAAAACGGCTGATTTTCGACAAAAGAGATAACACCCCCCCATTACGTCATGCTTCAGAAATGTGGAAAATGGTCCTTTTTCAAATGTTTTATTTTTGAACGTCAGTTCACATTTGTAGGTGGATCATCAGTGTTAGAGCTAAAGTTAGCATGTTTAAAGTGATTTTCATGCTTCCAGGGGCTCGGGAAGTGAAATAAATACCATTTGGAGGCATTTAATGTTCGAGCAAAAACGGCTGATTTTCGACAAAAGAGATAACACCCCCCCATTACGTCATGCTTCAGAAATGTGGAAAATGGTCCGTTTTCAAATGTTTTATTTTTGAACGTCAGTTCACATTTGTAGGTGGATCATCAGTGTTAGAGCTAAAATTAGCATGTTTAAAGTGATTTTCATGCTTCCAGGGGCTCGGGAAGTTAATTAAATACCATTTGGAGGCATTTAATGTTCGAGCAAAAACGGCTGATTTTCGACAAAAGAGATAACACCCCCCCATTACGTCATGCTTCAGAAATGTGGAAAATGGTCCGTTTTCAAATGTTTTATTTTTGAACGTCAGTTCACATTTGTAGGTGGATCATCAGTGTTAGAGCTAAAATTAGCATGTTTAAAGTGATTTTCATGCTTCCAGGGGCCCAAAACACAAGATTTATGGAATGGTTAAAAGTGCATGAAAATGGCCAATTTACTCACTCTGAGTTCTCAAAAAGGGTTTCTTCACCCCGGGAAGTGAAATAAATACCATTTGGAGGCATTTAATGTTCGAGCAAATTCGGCTGATTTTCGACAAAAGAGATAACACCCCCCCATTACGTCATGCTTCAGAAATGTGGAAAATGGTCCGTTTTCAAATGTTTTATTTTTGAATGTCAGTTCACATTTGTAGGTGGATCATCAGTGTTAGAGCTAAAATTAGCATGTTTAAAGTGATTTTCATGCTTCCAGGGGCTCGGGAAGTTAATTAAATACCATTTGGAGGCATTTAATGTTCGAGCAAAAACGGCTGATTTTCGACAAAAGAGATAACACCCCCCCATTACGTCATGCTTCAGAAATGTGGAAAATGGTCCGTTTTCAAATGTTTTATTTTTGAACGTCAGTTCACATTTGTAGGTGGATCATCAGTGTTAGAGCTAAAATTAGCATGTTTAAAGTGATTTTCATGCTTCCAGGGGCCCAAAACACAAGATTTATGGAATGGTTAAAAGTGCATGAAAATGGCCAATTTACTCACTCTGAGTTCTCAAAAAGGGTTTCTTCAACCCGGGGAAGTGAAATAAATACCATTTGGAGGCATTTAATGTTCGAGCAAAAACGGCTGATTTTCGACAAAAGAGCTAACACCCCCCCATTATGTCATGCTTCAGAAATGTGGAAAATGGTCCGTTTTCAAATGTTTCATTTTTGAACGTCAGTTCACATTTGTAGGTGGATCATCAGTGTTAGAGCTAAAATTAGCATGTTTAAAGTGATTTTCATGCTTCCAGGGGCCCAAAACACAAGATTTATGGAATGGTTAAAAGTGCATGAAAATGGCCAATTTACTCACTCTGAGTTCTCAAAAAGGGTTTCTTCACCCCGGGCAGTTAATTAAATACCATTTGGAGGCATTTAATGTTCCAGCAAAAACGGCTGATTTTCGACAAAAGAGGTAACACCCCCCCATTACGTCATGCTTCAGAAATGTGGAAAATGGTCCTTTTTCAAATGTTTTATTTTTGAACGTCAGTTCACATTTGTAGGTGGATCATCAGTGTTAGAGCTAAAATTAGCATGTTTAAAGTGATTTTCATGCTTCCAGGGGCTCGGGAAGTGAAATAAATACCATTTGGAGGCATTTAATGTTCGAGCAAAAACGGCTGATTTTCGACAAAAGAGATAACACCCCCCCATTACGTCATGCTTCAGAAATGTGGAAAATGGTCCGTTTTCAAATGTTTTATTTTTGAACGTCAGTTCACATTTGTAGGTGGATCATCAGTGTTAGAGCTAAAATTAGCATGTTTAAAGTGATTTTCATGCTTCCAGGGGCTCGGGAAGTGAAATAAATATCATTTGGAGGCATTTAATGTTCGAGCAAAAACGGCTGATTTTTGACAAAAGAGATAACACCCCCCCCATTACCTCATGCTTCAGAAATGTGGAAAATGGTCCTTTTTCAAATGTTTTATTTTTGAACGTCAGTTCACATTTGTAGGTGGATCATCAGTGTTAGAGCTAAAATTAGCATGTTTAAAGTGATTTTCATGCTTCCAGGGGCTCGGGAAGTTAATTAAATACCATTTGGAGGCATTTAATGTTCGAGCAAAAACGGCTGATTTTCGACAAAAGAGATAACACCCCCCCATTACGTCATGCTTCAGAAATGTGGAAAATGGTCCGTTTTCAAATGTTTTATTTTTGAACGTCAGTTCACATTTGTAGGTGGATCATCAGTGTTAGAGCTAAAATTAGCATGTTTAAAGTGATTTTCATGCTTCCAGGGGCCCAAAACACAAGATTTATGGAATGGTTAAAAGTGCATGAAAATGGCCAATTTACTCACTCTGAGTTCTCAAAAAGGGTTTCTTCACCCCGGGAAGTGAAATAAATACCATTTGGAGGCATTTAATGTTCGAGCAAATTCGGCTGATTTTCGACAAAAGAGATAACACCCCCCCATTACGTCATGCTTCAGAAATGTGGAAAATGGTCCGTTTTCAAATGTTTTATTTTTGAACGTCAGTTCACATTTGTAGGTGGATCATCAGTGTTAGAGCTAAAATTAGCATGTTTAAAGTGATTTTCATGCTTCCAGGGGCTCGGGAAGTTAATTAAATACCATTTGGAGGCATTTAATGTTCGAGCAAAAACGGCTGATTTTCGACAAAAGAGATAACACCCCCCCATTACGTCATGCTTCAGAAATGTGGAAAATGGTCCGTTTTCAAATGTTTTATTTTTGAACGTCAGTTCACATTTGTAGGTGGATCATCAGTGTTAGAGCTAAAATTAGCATGTTTAAAGTGATTTTCATGCTTCCAGGGGCCCAAAACACAAGATTTATGGAATGGTTAAAAGTGCATGAAAATGGCCAATTTACTCACTCTGAGTTCTCAAAAAGGGTTTCTTCAACCCGGGGAAGTGAAATAAATACCATTTGGAGGCATTTAATGTTCGAGCAAAAACGGCTGATTTTCGACAAAAGAGCTAACACCCCCCCATTATGTCATGCTTCAGAAATGTGGAAAATGGTCCGTTTTCAAATGTTTCATTTTTGAACGTCAGTTCACATTTGTAGGTGGATCATCAGTGTTAGAGCTAAAATTAGCATGTTTAAAGTGATTTTCATGCTTCCAGGGGCCCAAAACACAAGATTTATGGAATGGTTAAAAGTGCATGAAAATGGCCAATTTACTCACTCTGAGTTCTCAAAAAGGGTTTCTTCACCCCGGGCAGTTAATTAAATACCATTTGGAGGCATTTAATGTTCCAGCAAAAACGGCTGATTTTCGACAAAAGAGGTAACACCCCCCCATTACGTCATGCTTCAGAAATGTGGAAAATGGTCCTTTTTCAAATGTTTTATTTTTGAACGTCAGTTCACATTTGTAGGTGGATCATCAGTGTTAGAGCTAAAATTAGCATGTTTAAAGTGATTTTCATGCTTCCAGGGGCTCGGGAAGTGAAATAAATACCATTTGGAGGCATTTAATGTTCGAGCAAAAACGGCTGATTTTCGACAAAAGAGATAACACCCCCCCATTACGTCATGCTTCAGAAATGTGGAAAATGGTCCGTTTTCAAATGTTTTATTTTTGAACGTCAGTTCACATTTGTAGGTGGATCATCAGTGTTAGAGCTAAAATTAGCATGTTTAAAGTGATTTTCATGCTTCCAGGGGCTCGGGAAGTGAAATAAATATCATTTGGAGGCATTTAATGTTCGAGCAAAAACGGCTGATTTTTGACAAAAGAGATAACACCCCCCCCATTACCTCATGCTTCAGAAATGTGGAAAATGGTCCTTTTTCAAATGTTTTATTTTTGAACGTCAGTTCACATTTGTAGGTGGATCATCAGTGTTAGAGCTAAAATTAGCATGTTTAAAGTGATTTTCATGCTTCCAGGGGCTCGGGAAGATAATTAAATACCATTTGGAGGCATTTAATGTTCGAGCAAAAATGGCTGATTTTCGACAAAAGAGATAACACCCCCCATTACGTCATGCTTCAGAAATGTGGAAAATGGTCCGTTTTCAAATGTTTTATTTTTGAACGTCAGTTCACATTTGTAGGTGGATCATCAGTGTTAGAGCTAAAATTAGCATGTTTAAAGTGATTTTCATGCTTCCAGGGGCCCAAAACACAAGATTTATGGAATGGTTAAAAGTGCATGAAAATGGCCAATTTACTCACTCTGAGTTCTCAAAAAGGGTTTCTTCACCCCGGGAAGTGAAATAAATACCATTTGGAGGCATTTAATGTTCGAGCAAATTCGGCTGATTTTCGACAAAAGAGATAACACCCCCCCATTACGTCATGCTTCAGAAATGTGGAAAATGGTCCGTTTTCAAATGTTTTATTTTTGAACGTCAGTTCACATTTGTAGGTGGATCATCAGTGTTCGAGCTAAAATTAGCATGTTTAAAGTGATTTTCATGCTTCCAGGGGCTCGGGAAGTTAATTAAATACCATTTGGAGGCATTTAATGTTCGAGCAAAAACGGCAGATTTTCGACAAAAGAGATAACACCCCCCCATTACGTCATGCTTCAGAAATGTGGAAAATGGTCCGTTTTCAAATGTTTTATTTTTGAACGTCAGTTCACATTTGTAGGTGGATCATCAGTGTTAGAGCTAAAATTAGCATGTTTAAAGTGATTTTCATGCTTCCAGGGGCTCGGGAAGTGAAATAAATACCATTTGGAGGCATTTAATGTTCGAGCAAAAACGGCTGATTTTCGACAAAAGAGATAACACCCCCCATTACGTCATGCTTCAGAAATGTGGAAAAAGGTCCGTTTTCAATTGTTTTATTTTTGAACGTCAGTTCACATTTGTAGGTGGATCATCAGTGTTAGAGCTAAAATTAGCATGTTTAAAGTGATTTTCATGCTTCCAGGGGCTCGGGAAGTGAAATAAATACCATTTGGAGGCATTTAATGTTCGAGCAAAAACGGCTGATTTTCGACAAAAGAGATAACACCCCCCCATTACGTCATGCTTCAGAAATGTGGAAAATGGTCCGTTTTCAAATGTTTTATTTTTGAACGTCAGTTCACATTTGTAGGTGGATCATCAGTGTTAGAGCTAAAATTAGCATGTTTAAAGTGATTTTCATGCTTCCAGGTGCTCGGGAAGTTAATTAAATACCATTTGGAGGCATTTAATGTTCGAGCAAAAACGGCTGATTTTCGACAAAAGAGATAACACCCCCCCATTACGTCATGCTTCAGAAATGTGGAAAATGGTCCGTTTTCAAATGTTTTATTTTTGAACGTCAGTTCACATTTGTAGGTGGATCATCAGTGTTAGAGCTAAAATTAGCATGTTTAAAGTGATTTTCATGCTTCCAGGGGCCCAAAACACAAGATTTATGGAATGGGTAAAAGTGCATGAAAATGGCCAATTTACTCACTCTGAGTTCTCAAAAAGGGTTTCTTCACCCCGGGAAGTTAATTAAATACCATTTGGAGGCATTTAATGTTCCAGCAAAAACGGCTGATTTTCGACAAAAGAGATAACACCCCCCCATTACGTCATGCTTCAGAAATGTGGAAAATGGTCCTTTTTCAAATGTTTTATTTTTGAACGTCAGTTCACATTTGTAGGTGGATCATCAGTGTTAGAGCTAAAATTAGCATGTTTAAAGTGATTTTCATGCTTCCAGGGGCTCGGGAAGTGAAATAAATACCATTTGGAGGCATTTAATGTTCGAGCAAAAACGGCTGATTTTCGACAAAAGAGATAACACCCCCCCATTACGTCATGCTTCAGAAATGTGGAAAATGGTCCGTTTTCAAATGTTTTATTTTTGAACGTCAGTTCACATTTGTAGGTGGATCATCAGTGTTAGAGCTAAAATTAGCATGTTTAAAGTGATTTTCATGCTTCCAGGGGCTCGGGAAGTTAATTAAATACCATTTGGAGGCATTTAATGTTCGAGCAAAAACGGCTGATTTTCGACAAAAGAGATAACACCCCCCCATTACGTCATGCTTCAGAAATGTGGAAAATGGTCCGTTTTCAAATGTTTTATTTTTGAACGTCAGTTCACATTTGTAGGTGGATCATCAGTGTTAGAGCTAAAATTAGCATGTTTAAAGTGATTTTCATGCTTCCAGGGGCCCAAAACACAAGATTTATGGAATGGTTAAAAGTGCATGAAAATGGCCAATTTACTCACTCTGAGTTCTCAAAAAGGGTTTCTTCACCCCGGGAAGTGAAATAAATACCATTTGGAGGCATTTAATGTTCGAGCAAAAACGGCTGATTTTCGACAAAAGAGCTAACACCCCCCCATTATGTCATGCTTCAGAAATGTGGAAAATGGTCCGTTTTGAAATGTTTTATTTTTGAACGTCAGTTCACATTTGTAGGTGGATCATCAGTGTTAGAGCTAAAATTAGCATGTTTAAAGTGATTTTCATGCTTCCAGGGGCCCAAAACACAAGATTTATGGAATGGTTAAAAGTGCATGAAAATGGCCAATTTACTCACTCTGAGTTCTCAAAAAGGGTTTCTTCACCCCGGGCAGTTAATTAAATACCATTTGGAGGCATTTAATGTTCCAGCAAAAACGGCTGATTTTCGACAAAAGAGATAACACCCCCCCATTACGTCATGCTTCAGAAATGTGGAAAATGGTCCTTTTTCAAATGTTTTATTTTTGAACGTCAGTTCACATTTGTAGGTGGATCATCAGTGTTAGAGCTAAAATTAGCATGTTTAAAGTGATTTTCATGCTTCCAGGGGCTCGGGAAGTGAAATAAATACCATTTGGAGGCATTTAATGTTCGAGCAAAAACGGCTGATTTTCGACAAAAGAGATAACACCCCCCCATTACGTCATGCTTCAGAAATGTGGAAAATGGTCCGTTTTCAAATGTTTTATTTTTGAACGTCAGTTCACATTTGTAGGTGGATCATCAGTGTTAGAGCTAAAATTAGCATGTTTAAAGTGATTTTCATGCTTCCAGGGGCTCGGGAAGTGAAATAAATATCATTTGGAGGCATTTAATGTTCGAGCAAAAACGGCTGATTTTTGACAAAAGAGATAACACCCCCCCCATTACCTCATGCTTCAGAAATGTGGAAAATGGTCCTTTTTCAAATGTTTTATTTTTGAACGTCAGTTCACATTTGTAGGTGGATCATCAGTGTTAGAGCTAAAATTAGCATGTTTAAAGTGATTTTCATGCTTCCAGGGGCTCGGGAAGTTAATTAAATACCATTTGGAGGCATTTAATGTTCGAGCAAAAACGGCTGATTTTCGACAAAAGAGATAACACCCCCCCATTACGTCATGCTTCAGAAATGTGGAAAATGGTCCGTTTTCAAATGTTTTATTTTTGAACGTCAGTTCACATTTGTAGGTGGATCATCAGTGTTAGAGCTAAAATTAGCATGTTTAAAGTGATTTTCATGCTTCCAGGGGCCCAAAACACAAGATTTATGGAATGGTTAAAAGTGCATGAAAATGGCCAATTTACTCACTCTGAGTTCTCAAAAAGGGTTTCTTCACCCCGGGAAGTGAAATAAATACCATTTGGAGGCATTTAATGTTCGAGCAAATTCGGCTGATTTTCGACAAAAGAGATAACACCCCCCCATTACGTCATGCTTCAGAAATGTGGAAAATGGTCCGTTTTCAAATGTTTTATTTTTGAACGTCAGTTCACATTTGTAGGTGGATCATCAGTGTTAGAGCTAAAATTAGCATGTTTAAAGTGATTTTCATGCTTCCAGGGGCTCGGGAAGTTAATTAAATACCATTTGGAGGCATTTAATGTTCGAGCAAAAACGGCTGATTTTCGACAAAAGAGATAACACCCCCCCATTACGTCATGCTTCAGAAATGTGGAAAATGGTCCGTTTTCAAATGTTTTATTTTTGAACGTCAGTTCACATTTGTAGGTGGATCATCAGTGTTAGAGCTAAAATTAGCATGTTTAAAGTGATTTTCATGCTTCCAGGGGCTCGGGAAGTGAAATAAATACCATTTGGAGGCATTTAATGTTCGAGCAAAAACGGCTGATTTTCGACAAAAGAGATAACACCCCCCCATTACGTCATGCTTCAGAAATGTGGAAAATGGTCCGTTTTCAAATGTTTTATTTTTGAACGTCAGTTCACATTTGTAGGTGGATCATCAGTGTTAGAGCTAAAATTAGCATGTTTAAAGTGATTTTCATGCTTCCAGGTGCTCGGGAAGTTAATTAAATACCATTTGGAGGCATTTAATGTTCGAGCAAAAACGGCTGATTTTCGACAAAAGAGATAACACCCCCCCATTACGTCATGCTTCAGAAATGTGGAAAATGGTCCGTTTTCAAATGTTTTATTTTTGAACGTCAGTTCACATTTGTAGGTGGATCATCAGTGTTAGAGCTAAAATTAGCATGTTTAAAGTGATTTTCATGCTTCCAGGGGCCCAAAACACAAGATTTATGGAATGGGTAAAAGTGCATGAAAATGGCCAATTTACTCACTCTGAGTTCTCAAAAAGGGTTTCTTCACCCCGGGAAGTTAATTAAATACCATTTGGAGGCATTTAATGTTCCAGCAAAAACGGCTGATTTTCGACAAAAGAGATAACACCCCCCCATTACGTCATGCTTCAGAAATGTGGAAAATGGTCCTTTTTCAAATGTTTTATTTTTGAACGTCAGTTCACATTTGTAGGTGGATCATCAGTGTTAGAGCTAAAATTAGCATGTTTAAAGTGATTTTCATGCTTCCAGGGGCTCGGGAAGTGAAATAAATACCATTTGGAGGCATTTAATGTTCGAGCAAAAACGGCTGATTTTCGACAAAAGAGATAACACCCCCCCATTACGTCATGCTTCAGAAATGTGGAAAATGGTCCGTTTTCAAATGTTTTATTTTTGAACGTCAGTTCACATTTGTAGGTGGATCATCAGTGTTAGAGCTAAAATTAGCATGTTTAAAGTGATTTTCATGCTTCCAGGGGCTCGGGAAGTTAATTAAATACCATTTGGAGGCATTTAATGTTCGAGCAAAAACGGCTGATTTTCGACAAAAGAGATAACACCCCCCCATTACGTCATGCTTCAGAAATGTGGAAAATGGTCCGTTTTCAAATGTTTTATTTTTGAACGTCAGTTCACATTTGTAGGTGGATCATCAGTGTTAGAGCTAAAATTAGCATGTTTAAAGTGATTTTCATGCTTCCAGGGGCCCAAAACACAAGATTTATGGAATGGTTAAAAGTGCATGAAAATGGCCAATTTACTCACTCTGAGTTCTCAAAAAGGGTTTCTTCACCCCGGGAAGTGAAATAAATACCATTTGGAGGCATTTAATGTTCGAGCAAAAACGGCTGATTTTCGACAAAAGAGCTAACACCCCCCCATTATGTCATGCTTCAGAAATGTGGAAAATGGTCCGTTTTGAAATGTTTTATTTTTGAACGTCAGTTCACATTTGTAGGTGGATCATCAGTGTTAGAGCTAAAATTAGCATGTTTAAAGTGATTTTCATGCTTCCAGGGGCCCAAAACACAAGATTTATGGAATGGTTAAAAGTGCATGAAAATGGCCAATTTACTCACTCTGAGTTCTCAAAAAGGGTTTCTTCACCCCGGGCAGTTAATTAAATACCATTTGGAGGCATTTAATGTTCCAGCAAAAACGGCTGATTTTCGACAAAAGAGATAACACCCCCCCATTACGTCATGCTTCAGAAATGTGGAAAATGGTCCTTTTTCAAATGTTTTATTTTTGAACGTCAGTTCACATTTGTAGGTGGATCATCAGTGTTAGAGCTAAAATTAGCATGTTTAAAGTGATTTTCATGCTTCCAGGGGCTCGGGAAGTGAAATAAATACCATTTGGAGGCATTTAATGTTCGAGCAAAAACGGCTGATTTTCGACAAAAGAGATAACACCCCCCCATTACGTCATGCTTCAGAAATGTGGAAAATGGTCCGTTTTCAAATGTTTTATTTTTGAACGTCAGTTCACATTTGTAGGTGGATCATCAGTGTTAGAGCTAAAATTAGCATGTTTAAAGTGATTTTCATGCTTCCAGGGGCTCGGGAAGTGAAATAAATATCATTTGGAGGCATTTAATGTTCGAGCAAAAACGGCTGATTTTTGACAAAAGAGATAACACCCCCCCCATTACCTCATGCTTCAGAAATGTGGAAAATGGTCCTTTTTCAAATGTTTTATTTTTGAACGTCAGTTCACATTTGTAGGTGGATCATCAGTGTTAGAGCTAAAATTAGCATGTTTAAAGTGATTTTCATGCTTCCAGGGGCTCGGGAAGTTAATTAAATACCATTTGGAGGCATTTAATGTTCGAGCAAAAACGGCTGATTTTCGACAAAAGAGATAACACCCCCCCATTACGTCATGCTTCAGAAATGTGGAAAATGGTCCGTTTTCAAATGTTTTATTTTTGAACGTCAGTTCACATTTGTAGGTGGATCATCAGTGTTAGAGCTAAAATTAGCATGTTTAAAGTGATTTTCATGCTTCCAGGGGCCCAAAACACAAGATTTATGGAATGGTTAAAAGTGCATGAAAATGGCCAATTTACTCACTCTGAGTTCTCAAAAAGGGTTTCTTCACCCCGGGAAGTGAAATAAATACCATTTGGAGGCATTTAATGTTCGAGCAAATTCGGCTGATTTTCGACAAAAGAGATAACACCCCCCCATTACGTCATGCTTCAGAAATGTGGAAAATGGTCCGTTTTCAAATGTTTTATTTTTGAACGTCAGTTCACATTTGTAGGTGGATCATCAGTGTTAGAGCTAAAATTAGCATGTTTAAAGTGATTTTCATGCTTCCAGGGGCTCGGGAAGTTAATTAAATACCATTTGGAGGCATTTAATGTTCGAGCAAAAACGGCTGATTTTCGACAAAAGAGATAACACCCCCCCATTACGTCATGCTTCAGAAATGTGGAAAATGGTCCGTTTTCAAATGTTTTATTTTTGAACGTCAGTTCACATTTGTAGGTGGATCATCAGTGTTAGAGCTAAAATTAGCATGTTTAAAGTGATTTTCATGCTTCCAGGGGCTCGGGAAGTGAAATAAATACCATTTGGAGGCATTTAATGTTCGAGCAAAAACGGCTGATTTTCGACAAAAGAGATAACACCCCCCATTACGTCATGCTTCAGAAATGTGGAAAATAGTCCGTTTTCAAATGTTTTATTTTTGAACGTCAGTTCACATTTGTAGGTGGATCATCAGTGTTAGAGCTAAAATTAGCATGTTTAAAGTGATTTTCATGCTTCCAGGGGCCCAAAACACAAGATTTATGGAATGGTTAAAAGTGCATGAAAATGGCCAATTTACTCACTCTGAGTTCTCAAAAAGGGTTTCTTCACCCCGGGAAGTTAATTAAATACCATTTGGAGGTATTTATTGTTCGAGCAAAAATGGCTGATTTTCGACAAAAGAGCTAACACCCCCCCATTACGTCATGCTTCAGAAATGTGGAAAATGGTCCGTTTTCAAATGTTTTATTTTTGAACGTCAGTTCACATTTGTAGGTGGATCATCAGTGTTAGAGCTAAAATTAGCATGTTTAAAGTGATTTTCATGCTTCCAGGGGCTCAGGAAGTTAATTAAATACCATTTGGAGGCATTTAATGTTCGAGCAAAAACGGCTGATTTTCGACAAAAGAGATAACACCCCCCCATTACGTCATGCTTCAGAAATGTGGAAAATGGTCCGTTTTCAAATGTTTTATTTTTGAACGTCAGTTCACATTTGTAGGTGGATCATCAGTGTTAGAGCTAAAATTAGCATGTTTAAAGTGATTTTCATGCTTCCAGGGGCTCGGGAAGTTAATTAAATACCATTTGGAGGCATTTAATGTTCGAGCAAAAACGGCTGATTTTCGACAAAAGAGATAACACCCCCCCATTACGTCATGCTTCAGAAATGTGGAAAATGGTCCGTTTTCAAATGTTTTATTTTTGAACGTCAGTTCACATTTGTAGGTGGATCATCAGTGTTAGAGCTAAAATTAGCATGTTTAAAGTGATTTTCATGCTTCCAGGGGCTCGGGAAGTTAATTAAATACCATTTGGAGGCATTTAATGTTCGAGCAAAAACGGCTGATTTTCGACAAAAGAGAAAACACCCCCCCATTACGTCATGCTTCAGAAATGTGGAAAATGGTCCGTTTTCAAATGTTTTATTTTTGAACGTCAGTTCACATTTGTAGGTGGATCATCAGTGTTAGAGCTAAAATTAGCATGTTTAAAGTGATTTTCATGCTTCCAGGGGCTCGGGAAGTTAATTAAATACCATTTGGAGGCATTTAATGTTCGAGCAAAAACAGCTGATTTTCGACAAAAGAGATAACACCCCCCCATTACGTCATGCTTCAGAAATGTGGAAAATGGTCCGTTTTCAAATGTTTTATTTTTGAACGTCAGTTCACATTTGTAGGTGGATCATCAGTGTTAGAGCTAAAATTAGCATGTTTAAAGTGATTTTCATGCTTCCAGGGGCCCAAAACACAAGATTTATGGAATGGTTAAAAGTGCATGAAAATGGCCAATTTACTCACTCTGAGTTCTCAAAAAGGGTTTCTTCACCCCAGGAAGTTAATTAAATACCATTTGGAGGCATTTAATGTTCGAGCAAAAACGGCTGATTTTCGACAAAAGAGCTAACACCCCCCCCATTACGTCATGCTTCAGAAATGTGGAAAATGGTCAGTTTTCAAATGTTTTATTTTTGAACGTCAGTTCACATTTGTAGGTGGATCATCAGTGTTAGAGCTAAAATTAGCATGTTTAAAGTGATTTTCATGCTTCCAGGGGCTCGGGAAGTTAATTAAATACCATTTGGAGGCATTTAATGTTCGAGCAAAAACGGCTGATTTTCGACAAAAGAGATAACACCCCCCCATTACGTCATGCTTCAGAAATGTGGAAAATGGTCCGTTTTCAAATGTTTTATTTTTGAACGTCAGTTCACATTTGTAGGTGGATCATCAGTGTTAGAGCTAAAATTAGCATGTTTAAAGTGATTTTCATGCTTCCAGGGGCTCGGGAAGTTAATTAAATACCATTTGGAGGCATTTAATGTTCGAGCAAAAACGGCTGATTTTCGACAAAAGAGATAACACCCCCCCATTACGTCATGCTTCAGAAATGTGGAAAATGGTCCGTTTTCAAATGTTTTATTTTTGAACGTCAGTTCACATTTGTAGGTGGATCATCAGTGTTAGAGCTAAAATTAGCATGTTTAAAGTGATTTTCATGCTTCCAGGGGCTCGGGAAGTTAATTAAATACCATTTGGAGGCATTTAATGTTCGAGCAAAAACGGCTGATTTTCGACAAAAGAGATAACACCCCCCCATTACGTCATGCTTCAGAAATGTGGAAAATGGTCCGTTTTCAAATGTTTTATTTTTGAACGTCAGTTCACATTTGTAGGTGGATCATCAGTGTTAGAGCTAAAATTAGCATGTTTAAAGTGATTTTCATGCTTCCAGGGGCCCAAAACACAAGATTTATGGAATGGTTAAAAGTGCATGAAAATGGCCAATTTACTCACTCTGAGTTCTCAAAAAGGGTTTCTTCACCCCGGGAAGTGAAATAAATACCATTTGGAGGCATTTAATGTTCGAGCAAAAACGGCTGATTTTCGACAAAAGAGATAACACCCCCCCATTACGTCATGCTTCAGAAATGTGGAAAATGGTCCGTTTTCAAATGTTTTATTTTTGAACGTCAGTTCACATTTGTAGGTGGATCATCAGTGTTAGAGCTAAAATTAGCATGTTTAAAGTGATTTTCATGCTTCCAGGGGCTCGGGAAGTTAATTAAATACCATTTGGAGGCATTTAATGTTCGAGCAAAAACGGCTGATTTTCGACAAAAGAGAAAACACCCCCCCATTACGTCATGCTTCAGAAATGTGGAAAATGGTCCGTTTTCAAATGTTTTATTTTTGAACGTCAGTTCACATTTGTAGGTGGATCATCAGTGTTAGAGCTAAAATTAGCATGTTTAAAGTGATTTTCATGCTTCCAGGGGCCCAAAACACAAGATTTATGGAATGGTTAAAAGTGCATGAAAATGGCCAATTTACTCACTCTGAGTTCTCAAAAAGGGTTTCTTCACCCCGGGAAGTTAATTAAATACCATTTGGAGGCATTTAATGTTCGAGCAAAAACGGCTGATTTTCGACAAAAGAGATAACACCCCCCCATTACGTCATGCTTCAGAAATGTGGAAAATGGTCCTTTTTCAAATGTTTTATTTTTGAACGTCAGTTCACATTTGTAGGTGGATCATCAGTGTTAGAGCTAAAATTAGCATGTTTAAAGTGATTTTCATGCTTCCAGGGGCTCGGGAAGTGAAATAAATACCATTTGGAGGCATTTAATGTTCGAGCAAAAACGGCTGATTTTCGACAAAAGAGATAACACCCCCCCATTACGTCATGCTTCAGAAATGTGGAAAATGGTCCGTTTTCAAATGTTTTATTTTTGAACGTCAGTTCACATTTGTAGGTGGATCATCAGTGTTAGAGCTAAAATTAGCATGTTTAAAGTGATTTTCATGCTTCCAGGGGCTCGGGAAGTTAATTAAATACCATTTGGAGGCATTTAATGTTCGAGCAAAAACAGCTGATTTTCGACAAAAGAGATAACACCCCCCCATTACGTCATGCTTCAGAAATGTGGAAAATGGTCCGTTTTCAAATGTTTTATTTTTGAACGTCAGTTCACATTTGTAGGTGGATCATCAGTGTTAGAGCTAAAATTAGCATGTTTAAAGTGATTTTCATGCTTCCAGGTGCTCGGGAAGTTAATTAAATACCATTTGGAGGCATTTAATGTTCGAGCAAAAACGGCTGATTTTCGACAAAAGAGATAACACCCCCCCCATTAAGTCATGCTTCAGAAATGTGGAAAATGGTCCGTTTTCAAATGTTTTATTTTTGAACGTCAGTTCACATTTGTAGGTGGATCATCAGTGTTAGAGCTAAAATTAGCATGTTTAAAGTGATTTTCATGCTTCCAGGGGCCCAAAACACAAGATTTATGGAATGGTTAAAAGTGCATGAAAATGACCAATTTACTCACTCTGAGTTCTCAAAAAGGGTTTCTTCACCCCGGGAAGTGAAATAAATACCATTTGGAGGCATTTAATGTTCGAGCAAAAACGGCTGATTTTCGACAAAAGAGATAACACCCCCCCATTACGTCATGCTTCAGAAATGTGGAAAATGGTCCGTTTTCAAATGTTTTATTTTTGAACGTCAGTTCACATTTGTAGGTGGATCATCAGTGTTAGAGCTAAAATTAGCATGTTTAAAGTGATTTTCATGCTTCCAGGGGCTCGGGAAGTTAATTAAATACCATTTGGAGGCATTTAATGTTCGAGCAAAAACGGCTGATTTTCGACAAAAGAGATAACACCCCCCCATTACGTCATGCTTCAGAAATGTGGAAAATGGTCAGTTTTCAAATGTTTTATTTTTGAACGTCAGTTCACATTTGTAGGTGGATCATCAGTGTTAGAGCTAAAATTAGCATGTTTAAAGTGATTTTCATGCTTCCAGGGGCCCAAAACACAAGATTTATGGAATGGTTAAAAGTGCATGAAATTGGCCAATTTACTCACTCTGAGTTCTCAAAAAGGGTTTCTTCACCCCGGGAAGTTAATTAAATACCATTTGGAGGCATTTAATGTTCGAGCAAAAACGGCTGATTTTCGACAAAAGAGCTAACACCCCCCCATTACGTCATGCTTCAGAAATGTGGAAAATGGTCCGTTTTCAAATGTTTTATTTTTGAACGTCAGTTCACATTTGTAGGTGGATCATCAGTGTTAGAGCTAAAATTAGCATGTTTAAAGTGATTTTCATGCTTCCAGGGGCTCGGGAAGTGAAATAAATACCATTTGGAGGCATTTAATGTTCGAGCAAAAACGGCTGATTTTCGACAAAAGAGATAACACCCCCCCATTACGTCATGCTTCAGAAATGTGGAAAATGGTCCGTTTTCAAATGTTTTATTTTTGAACGTCAGTTCACATTTGTAGGTGGATCATCAGTGTTAGAGCTAAAATTAGCATGTTTAAAGTGATTTTCATGCTTCCAGGGGCTCGGGAAGTTAATTAAATACCAAATGGAGGCATTTAATGTTCGAGCACAAACGGCTGATTTTCGACAAAAGAGATAACATCCCCCCATTACGTCATGCTTCAGAAATGTGGAAAATGGTCCGTTTTCAAATGTTTTATTTTTGAACGTCAGTTCACATTTGTAGGTGGATCATCAGTGTTAGAGCTAAAATTAGCATGTTTAAAGTGATTTTCATGCTTCCAGGGGCCCAAAACACAAGATTTATGGAATGGTTAAAAGTGCATGAAAATGGCCAATTTACTCACTCTGAGTTCTCAAAAAGGGTTTCTTCACCCCGGGAAGTTAATTAAATACCATTTGGAGGCATTTAATGTTCCAGCAAAACGGCTGATTTTCGACAAAAGAGATAACACCCCCCCATTACGTCATGTTTCAGAAATGTGGAAAATGGTCCGTTTTCAAATGTTTTATTTTTGAACGTCAGTTCACATTTGTAGGTGGATCATCAGTGTTAGAGCTAAAATTAGCATGTTTAAAGTGATTTTCATGCTTCCAGGGGCTCGGGAAGTTAATTAAATACCATTTGGAGGCATTTAATGTTCGAGCAAAAACGGCTGATTTTCGACAAAAGAGATAACACCCCCCCATTACGTCATGCTTCAGAAATGTGGAAAATGGTCCGTTTTCAAATGTTTTATTTTTGAACGTCAGTTCACATTTGTAGGTGGATCATCAGTGTTAGAGCTAAAATTAGCATGTTTAAAGTGATTTTCATGCTTCCAGGTGCTCGGGAAGTTAATTAAATACCATTTGGAGGCATTTAATGTTCGAGCAAAAACGGCTGATTTTCGACAAAAGAGATAACACCCCCCCATTACGTCATGCTTCAGAAATGTGGAAAATGGTCCGTTTTCAAATGTTTTATTTTTGAACGTCAGTTCACATTTGTAGGTGGATCATCAGTGTTAGAGCTAAAATTAGCATGTTTAAAGTGATTTTCATGCTTCCAGGGGCCCAAAACACAAGATTTATGGAATGGTTAAAAGTGCATGAAAATGACCAATTTACTCACTCTGAGTTCTCAAAAAGGGTTTCTTCACCCCGGGAAGTGAAATAAATACCATTTGGAGGCATTTAATGTTCGAGCAAAAACGGCTGATTTTCGACAAAAGAGATAACACCCCCCCCATTACGTCATGCTTCAGAAATGTGGAAAATGGTCCGTTTTCAAATGTTTTATTTTTGAACGTCAGTTCACATTTGTAGGTGGATCATCAGTGTTAGAGCTAAAATTAGCATGTTTAAAGTGATTTTCATGCTTCCAGGGGCTCGGGAAGTTAATTAAATACCATTTGGAGGCATTTAATGTTCGAGCAAAAACGGCTGATTTTCGACAAAAGAGATAACACCCCCCCATTACGTCATGCTTCAGAAATGTGGAAAATGGTCCGTTTTCAAATGTTTTATTTTTGAACGTCAGTTCACATTTGTAGGTGGATCATCAGTGTTAGAGCTAAAATTAGCATGTTTAAAGTGATTTTCATGCTTCCAGGGGCCCAAAACACAAGATTTATGGAATGGTTAAAAGTGCATGAAAATGACCAATTTACTCACTCTGAGTTCTCAAAAAGGGTTTCTTCACCCCGGGAAGTGAAATAAATACCATTTGGAGGCATTTAATGTTCGAGCAAAAACGGCTGATTTTCGACAAAAGAGATAACACCCCCCCATTACGTCATGCTTCAGAAATGTGGAAAATGGTCCGTTTTCAAATGTTTTATTTTTGAACGTCAGTTCACATTTGTAGGTGGATCATCAGTGTTAGAGCTAAAATTAGCATGTTTAAAGTGATTTTCATGCTTCCAGGGGCCCAAAACACAAGATTTATGGAATGGTTAAAAGTGCATGAAATTGGCCAATTTACTCACTCTGAGTTCTCAAAAAGGGTTTCTTCACCCCGGGAAGTTAATTAAATACCATTTGGAGGCATTTAATGTTCAAGCAAAAACGGCTGATTTTCGACAAAAGAGCTAACACCCCCCCATTACGTCATGCTTCAGAAATGTGGAAAATGGTCCGTTTTCAAATGTTTTATTTTTGAACGTCAGTTCACATTTGTAGGTGGATCATCAGTGTTAGAGCTAAAATTAGCATGTTTAAAGTGATTTTCATGCTTCCAGGGGCTCGGGAAGTGAAATAAATACCATTTGGAGGCATTTAATGTTCGAGCAAAAACGGCTGATTTTCGACAAAAGAGATAACACCCCCCCATTACGTCATGCTTCAGAAATGTGGAAAATGGTCCGTTTTCAAATGTTTTATTTTTGAACGTCAGTTCACATTTGTAGGTGGATCATCAGTGTTAGAGCTAAAATTAGCATGTTTAAAGTGATTTTCATGCTTCCAGGGGCTCGGGAAGTTAATTAAATACCAAATGGAGGCATTTAATGTTCGAGCACAAACGGCTGATTTTCGACAAAAGAGATAACATCCCCCCATTACGTCATGCTTCAGAAATGTGGAAAATGGTCCGTTTTCAAATGTTTTATTTTTGAACGTCAGTTCACATTTGTAGGTGGATCATCAGTGTTAGAGCTAAAATTAGCATGTTTAAAGTGATTTTCATGCTTCCGGGGCCCAAAACACAAGATTTATGGAATGGTTAAAAGTGCATGAAAATGGCCAATTTACTCACTCTGAGTTCTCAAAAAGGGTTTCTTCACCCCGGGAAGTTAATTAAATACCATTTGGAGGCATTTAATGTTCCAGCAAAAACGGCTGATTTTCGACAAAAGAGATAACACCCCCCCATTACGTCATGTTTCAGAAATGTGGAAAATGGTCCGTTTTCAAATGTTTTATTTTTGAACGTCAGTTCACATTTGTAGGTGGATCATCAGTGTTAGAGCTAAAATTAACATGTTTAAAGTGATTTTCATGCTTCCAGGGGCTCGGGAAGTTAATTAAATACCATTTGGAGGCATTTAATGTTCGAGCAAAAACGGCTGATTTTCGACAAAAGAGATAACACCCCCCATTACGTCATGCTTCAGAAATGTGGAAAATGGTCCGTTTTCAAATATTTTATTTTTGAACGTCAGTTCACATTTGTAGGTGGATCATCAGTGTTAGAGCTAAAATTAGCATGTTTAAAGTGATTTTCATGCTTCCAGGGGCTCGGGAAGTTAATTAAATACCATTTGGAGGCATTTAATGTTCGAGCAAAAACGGCTGATTTTCGACAAAAGAGATAACACCCCCCCATTACGTCATGCTTCAGAAATGTGGAAAATGGTCCGTTTTCAAATGTTTTATTTTTGAACGTCAGTTCACATTTGTAGGTGGATCATCAGTGTTAGAGCTAAAATTAGCATGTTTAAAGTGATTTTCATGCTTCCAGGGGCTCGGGAAGTTAATTAAATACCATTTGGAGGCATTTAATGTTCGAGCAAAAACGGCTGATTTTCGACAAAAGAGATAACACCCCCCCATTACGTCATGCTTCAGAAATGTGGAATATGGTCCGTTTTCAAATGTTTTATTTTTCAACGTCAGTTCACATTTGTAGGTGGATCATCAGTGTTAGAGCTAAAATTAGCATGTTTAAAGTGATTTTCATGCTTCCAGGGGCCCAAAACACAAGATTTATGGAATGGTTAAAAGTGCATGAAAATGGCCAATTTACTCACTCTGAGTTCTCAAAAAGGGTTTCTTCACCCCGGGAAGTTAATTAAATACCATTTGGAGGCATTTAATGTTCGAGCAAAAACGGTTGATTTTCGACAAAAGAGATAACACCCCCCCATTACGTCATGCTTCAGAAATGTGGAAAATGGTTTGTTTTCAAATGTTTTATTTTTGAACGTCAGTTCACATTTGTAGGTGGATCATCAGTGTTAGAGCTAAAATTAGCATGTTTAAAGTGATTTTCATGCTTCCAGGGGCTCGGGAAGTTAATTAAATACCATTTGGAGGCATTTAATGTTCGAGCAAAAACGGCTGATTTTCGACAAAAGAGATAACACCCCCCCATTACGTCATGCTTCAGAAATGTGGAAAATGGTCCGTTTTCAAATGTTTTATTTTTGAACGTCAGTTCACATTTGTAGGTGGATCATCAGTGTTAGAGCTAAAATTAGCATGTTTAAAGTGATTTTCATGCTTCCAGGGGCTCGGGAAGTTAATTAAATACCATTTGGAGGCATTTAATGTTCAAGCAAAAACGGCTGATTTTCGACAAAAGAGATAACACCCCCCCATTACGTCATGCTTCAGAAATGTGGAAAATGGTCCGTTTTCAAATGTTTTATTTTTGAACGTCAGTTCACATTTGTAGGTGGATCATCAGTGTTAGAGCTAAAATTAGCATGTTTAATGTGATTTTCATGCTTCCAGGGGCCCAAAACACAAGATTTATGGAATGGTTAAAAGTGCATGAAAATGGCCAATTTACTCACTCTGAGTTCTCAAAAAGGGTTTCTTCACCCCGGGAAGTTAATTAAATACCATTTGGAGGCATTTAATGTTCGAGCAAAAACGGCTGATTTTCGACAAAAGAGATAACACCCCCCATTACGTCATGCTTCAGAAATGTGGAAAATGGTCCGTTTTCAAATGTTTTATTTTTGAACGTCAGTTCACATTTGTAGGTGGATCATCAGTGTTAGAGCTAAAATTAGCATGTTTAAAGTGATTTTCATGCTTCCAGGGGCTCGGGAAGTTAATTAAATACCATTTGGATGCATTTAATGTTCGAGCAAAAACGGCTGATTTTCGACAAAAGAGATAACACCCCCCCATTACGTCATGCTTCAGAAATGTGGAAAATGGTCCGTTTTCAAATGTTTTATTTTTGAACGTCAGTTCACATTTGTAGGTGGATCATTAGTGTTAGAGCTAAAATTAGCATGTTTAAAGTGATTTTCATGCTTCCAGGGGCCCAAAACACAAGATTTATGGAATGGTTAAAAGTGCATGAAAATGGCCAATTTACTCACTCTGAGTTCTCAAAAAGGGTTTCTTCACCCCAGGAAGTTAATTAAATACCATTTGGAGGCATTTAATGTTCGAGCAAAAATGGCTGATTTTCGACAAAAGAGATAACACCCCCCCATTACGTCATGCTTCAGAAATGTGGAAAATGGTCCGTTTTCAAATGTTTTATTTTTGAACGTCAGTTCACATTTGTAGGTGGATCATCAGTGTTAGAGCTAAAATTAGCATGTTTAAAGTGATTTTCATGCTTCGTGGGGCTCGGGAAGTGAAATAAATACCATTTGGAGGCATTTAATGTTCGAGCAAAAACGGCTGATTTTCGACAAAAGAGATAACACCCCCCCATTACGTCATGCTTCAGAAATGTGGAAAATGGTCCGTTTTCAAATGTTTTATTTTTGAACGTCAGTTCACATTTGTAGGTGGATCATCAGTGTTAGAGCTAAAATTAGCATGTTTAAAGTGATTTTCATGCTTCCAGGGGCTCGGGAAGTTAATTAAATACCATTTGGAGGCATTTAATGTTCGAGCAAAAACGGCTGATTTTCGACAAAAGAGATAACACCCCCCCATTACGTCATGCTTCAGAAATGTGGAAAATGGTCCGTTTTCAAATGTTTTATTTTTGAACGTCAGTTCACATTTGTAGGTGGATCATCAGTGTTAGAGCTAAAATTAGCATGTTTAAAGTGATTTTCATGCTTCCAGGGGCTCGGGAAGTTAATTAAATACCATTTGGAGGCATTTAATGTTCGAGCAAAAACGGCTGATTTTCGACAAAAGAGATAACACCCCCCCATTACGTCATGCTTCAGAAATGTGGAAAATGGTCCGTTTTCAAATGTTTTATTTTTGAACGTCAGTTCACATTTGTAGGTGGATCATCAGTGTTAGAGCTAAAATTAGCATGTTTAAAGTGATTTTCATGCTTCCAGGGGCTCGGGAAGTTAATTAAATACCATTTGGAGGCATTTAATGTTCGAGCAAAAACGGCTGATTTTCGACAAAAGAGATAACACCCCCCCATTACGTCATGCTTCAGAAATGTGGAAAATGGTCCGTTTTCAAATGTTTTATTTTTGAACGTCAGTTCACATTTGTAGGTGGATCATCAGTGTTAGAGCTAAAATTAGCATGTTTAAAGTGATTTTCATGCTTCCAGGGGCCCAAAACACAAGATTTATGGAATGGTTAAAAGTGCATGAAAATGGCCAATTTACTCACTCTGAGTTCTCAAAAAGGGTTTCTTCACCCCGGGAAGTGAAATAAATACCATTTGGAGGCATTTAATGTTCGAGCAAAAACGGCTGATTTTCGACAAAAGAGCTAACACCCCCCATTATGTCATGCTTCAGAAATGTGGAAAATGGTCCGTTTTCAAATGTTTTATTTTTGAACGTCAGTTCACATTTGTAGGTGGATCATCAGTGTTAGAGCTAAAATTAGCATGTTTAAAGTGATTTTCATGCTTCCAGGGGCCCAAAACACAAGATTTATGGAATGGTTAAAAGTGCATGAAAATGGCCAATTTACTCACTCTGAGTTCTCAAAAAGGGTTTCTTCACCCCGGGCAGTTAATTAAATACCATTTGGAGGCATTTAATGTTCCAGCAAAAACGGCTGATTTTCGACAAAAGAGATAACACTCCCCCATTACGTCATGCTTCAGAAATGTGGAAAATGGTCCTTTTTCAAATGTTTTATTTTTGAACGTCAGTTCACATTTGTAGGTGGATCATCAGTGTTAGAGCTAAAATTAGCATGTTTAAAGTGATTTTCATGCTTCCAGGGGCTCGGGAAGTGAAATAAATACCATTTGGAGGCATTTAATGTTCGAGCAAAAACGGCTGATTTTCGACAAAAGAGATAACACCCCCCCATTACGTCATGCTTCAGAAATGTGGAAAATGGTCCATTTTCAAATGTTTTATTTTTGAACGTCAGTTCACATTTGTAGGTGGATCATCAGTGTTAGAGCTAAAATTAGCATGTTTAAAGTGATTTTCATGCTTCCAGGGGCTCGGGAAGTGAAATAAATATCATTTGGAGGCATTTAATGTTCAAGCAAAAACGGCTGATTTTCGACAAAAGAGATAACACCCCCCCATTACGTCATGCTTCAGAAATGTAGAAAATGGTCCATTTTCAAATGTTTTATTTTTGAACGTCAGTTCACATTTGTAGGTGGATCATCAGTGTTAGAGCTAAAATTAGCATGTTTAAAGTGATTTTCATGCTTCCAGGGGCTCGGGAAGTTAATTAAATACCATTTGGAGGCATTTAATGTTCGAGCAAAAACGGCTGATTTTCGACAAAAGAGATAACACCCCCCCATTACGTCATGCTTCAGAAATGTGGAAAATGGTCCGTTTTCAAATGTTTTATTTTTGAACGTCAGTTCACATTTGTAGGTGGATCATCAGTGTTAGAGCTAAAATTAGCATGTTTAAAGTGATTTTCATGCTTCCAGGGGCCCAAAACACAAGATTTATGGAATGGTTAAAAGTGCATGAAAATGGCCAATTTACTCACTCTGAGTTCTCAAAAAGGGTTTCTTCACCCCGGGAAGTGAAATAAATACCATTTGGAGGCATTTAATGTTCGAGCAAAAATGGCTGATTTTAGACAAAAGAGATAACACCCCCCCATTACGTCATGCTTCAGAAATGTGGAAAATGGTCCGTTTTCAAATGTTTTATTTTTGAACGTCAGTTCACATTTGTAGGTGGATCATCAGTGTTAGAGCTAAAATTAGCATGTTTAAAGTGATTTTCATGCTTCCAGGGGCTCGGGAAGTTAATTAAATACCATTTGGAGGCCTTTAATGTTCGAGCAAAAATGGCTGATTTTCGACAAAAGAGAAAACACCCCCCCATTACGTCATGCTTCAGAAATGTGGAAAATGGTCCGTTTTCAAATGTTTTATTTTTGAACGTCAGTTCACATTTGTAGGTGGATCATCAGTGTTAGAGCTAAAATTAGCATGTTTAAAGTGATTTTCATGCTTCCAGGGGCCCAAAACACAAGATTTATGGAATGGTTAAAAGTGCATGAAAATGGCCAATTTACTCACTCTGAGTTCTCAAAAAGGGTTTCTTCACCCCGGGAAGTTAATTAAATACCATTTGGAGGCATTTAATGTTCGAGCAAAAACGGCTGATTTTCGACAAAAGAGATAACACCCCCCCATTACGTCATGCTTCAGAAATGTGGAAAATGGTCCTTTTTCAAATGTTTTATTTTTGAACGTCAGTTCACATTTGTAGGTGGATCATCAGTGTTAGAGCTAAAATTAGCATGTTTAAAGTGATTTTCATGCTTCCAGGGGCTCGGGAAGTGAAATAAATACCATTTGGAGGCATTTAATGTTCGAGCAAAAACGGCTGATTTTCGACAAAAGAGATAACACCCCCCCATTACGTCATGCTTCAGAAATGTGGAAAATGGTCCGTTTTCAAATGTTTTATTTTTGAACGTCAGTTCACATTTGTAGGTGGATCATCAGTGTTAGAGCTAAAATTAGCATGTTTAAAGTGATTTTCATGCTTCCAGGGGCTCGGGAAGTTAATTAAATACCAAATGGAGGCATTTAATGTTCGAGCACAAACGGCTGATTTTCGACAAAAGAGATAACATCCCCCCATTACGTCATGCTTCAGAAATGTGGAAAATGGTCCGTTTTCAAATGTTTTATTTTTGAACGTCAGTTCACATTTGTAGGTGGATCATCAGTGTTAGAGCTAAAATTAGCATGTTTAAAGTGATTTTCATGCTTCCGGGGCCCAAAACACAAGATTTATGGAATGGTTAAAAGTGCATGAAAATGGCCAATTTACTCACTCTGAGTTCTCAAAAAGGGTTTCTTCACCCCGGGAAGTTAATTAAATACCATTTGGAGGCATTTAATGTTCCAGCAAAAACGGCTGATTTTCGACAAAAGAGATAACACCCCCCCATTACGTCATGTTTCAGAAATGTGGAAAATGGTCCGTTTTCAAATGTTTTATTTTTGAACGTCAGTTCACATTTGTAGGTGGATCATCAGTGTTAGAGCTAAAATTAACATGTTTAAAGTGATTTTCATGCTTCCAGGGGCTCGGGAAGTTAATTAAATACCATTTGGAGGCATTTAATGTTCGAGCAAAAACGGCTGATTTTCGACAAAAGAGATAACACCCCCCATTACGTCATGCTTCAGAAATGTGGAAAATGGTCCGTTTTCAAATATTTTATTTTTGAACGTCAGTTCACATTTGTAGGTGGATCATCAGTGTTAGAGCTAAAATTAGCATGTTTAAAGTGATTTTCATGCTTCCAGGGGCTCGGGAAGTTAATTAAATACCATTTGGAGGCATTTAATGTTCGAGCAAAAACGGCTGATTTTCGACAAAAGAGATAACACCCCCCCATTACGTTATGCTTCAGAAATGTGGAAAATGGTCCGTTTTCAAATGTTTTATTTTTGAACGTCAGTTCACATTTGTAGGTGGATCATCAGTGTTAGAGCTAAAATTAGCATGTTTAAAGTGATTTTCATGCTTCCAGGGGCTCGGGAAGTTAATTAAATACCATTTGGAGGCATTTAATGTTCGAGCAAAAACGGCTGATTTTCGACAAAAGAGATAACACCCCCCCATTACGTCATGCTTCAGAAATGTGGAATATGGTCCGTTTTCAAATGTTTTATTTTTCAACGTCAGTTCACATTTGTAGGTGGATCATCAGTGTTAGAGCTAAAATTAGCATGTTTAAAGTGATTTTCATGCTTCCAGGGGCCCAAAACACAAGATTTATGGAATGGTTAAAAGTGCATGAAAATGGCCAATTTACTCACTCTGAGTTCTCAAAAAGGGTTTCTTCACCCCGGGAAGTTAATTAAATACCATTTGGAGGCATTTAATGTTCGAGCAAAAACGGTTGATTTTCGACAAAAGAGATAACACCCCCCCATTACGTCATGCTTCAGAAATGTGGAAAATGGTTTGTTTTCAAATGTTTTATTTTTGAACGTCAGTTCACATTTGTAGGTGGATCATCAGTGTTAGAGCTAAAATTAGCATGTTTAAAGTGATTTTCATGCTTCCAGGGGCTCGGGAAGTTAATTAAATACCATTTGGAGGCATTTAATGTTCGAGCAAAAACGGCTGATTTTCGAGAAAAGAGATAACACCCCCCCATTACGTCATGCTTCAGAAATGTGGAAAATGGTCCGTTTTCAAATGTTTTATTTTTGAACGTCAGTTCACATTTGTAGGTGGATCATCAGTGTTAGAGCTAAAATTAGCATGTTTAAAGTGATTTTCATGCTTCCAGGGGCTCGGGAAGTTAATTAAATACCATTTGGAGGCATTTAATGTTCGAGCAAAAACGGCTGATTTTCGACAAAAGAGATAACACCCCCCCATTACGTCATGCTTCAGAAATGTGGAAAATGGTCCGTTTTCAAATGTTTTATTTTTGAACGTCAGTTCACATTTGTAGGTGGATCATCAGTGTTAGAGCTAAAATTAGCATGTTTAAAGTGATTTTCATGCTTCCAGGGGCTCGGGAAGTTAATTAAATACCATTTGGAGGCATTTAATGTTCGAGCAAAAACGGCTGATTTTCGACAAAAGAGATAACACCCCCCCATTACGTCATGCTTCAGAAATGTGGAAAATGGTCCGTTTTCAAATGTTTTATTTTTGAACGTCAGTTCACATTTGTAGGTGGATCATCAGTGTTAGAGCTAAAATTAGCATGTTTAAAGTGATTTTCATGCTTCCAGGGGCCCAAAACACAAGATTTATGGAATGGTTAAAAGTGCATGAAAATGGCCAATTTACTCACTCTGAGTTCTCAAAAAGGGTTTCTTCACCCCGGGAAGTGAAATAAATACCATTTGGAGGCATTTAATGTTCGAGCAAAAACGGCTGATTTTCGACAAAAGAGCTAACACCCCCCATTATGTCATGCTTCAGAAATGTGGAAAATGGTCCGTTTTCAAATGTTTTATTTTTGAACGTCAGTTCACATTTGTAGGTGGATCATCAGTGTTAGAGCTAAAATTAGCATGTTTAAAGTGATTTTCATGCTTCCAGGGGCCCAAAACACAAGATTTATGGAATGGTTAAAAGTGCATGAAAATGGCCAATTTACTCACTCTGAGTTCTCAAAAAGGGTTTCTTCACCCCGGGCAGTTAATTAAATACCATTTGGAGGCATTTAATGTTCCAGCAAAAACGGCTGATTTTCGACAAAAGAGATAACACTCCCCCATTACGTCATGCTTCAGAAATGTGGAAAATGGTCCTTTTTCAAATGTTTTATTTTTGAACGTCAGTTCACATTTGTAGGTGGATCATCAGTGTTAGAGCTAAAATTAGCATGTTTAAAGTGATTTTCATGCTTCCAGGGGCTCGGGAAGTGAAATAAATACCATTTGGAGGCATTTAATGTTCGAGCAAAAACGGCTGATTTTCGACAAAAGAGATAACACCCCCCCATTACGTCATGCTTCAGAAATGTGGAAAATGGTCCATTTTCAAATGTTTTATTTTTGAACGTCAGTTCACATTTGTAGGTGGATCATCAGTGTTAGAGCTAAAATTAGCATGTTTAAAGTGATTTTCATGCTTCCAGGGGCTCGGGAAGTGAAATAAATATCATTTGGAGGCATTTAATGTTCAAGCAAAAACGGCTGATTTTCGACAAAAGAGATAACACCCCCCCATTACGTCATGCTTCAGAAATGTAGAAAATGGTCCATTTTCAAATGTTTTATTTTTGAACGTCAGTTCACATTTGTAGGTGGATCATCAGTGTTAGAGCTAAAATTAGCATGTTTAAAGTGATTTTCATGCTTCCAGGGGCTCGGGAAGTTAATTAAATACCATTTGGAGGCATTTAATGTTCGAGCAAAAACGGCTGATTTTCGACAAAAGAGATAACACCCCCCCATTACGTCATGCTTCAGAAATGTGGAAAATGGTCCGTTTTCAAATGTTTTATTTTTGAACGTCAGTTCACATTTGTAGGTGGATCATCAGTGTTAGAGCTAAAATTAGCATGTTTAAAGTGATTTTCATGCTTCCAGGGGCCCAAAACACAAGATTTATGGAATGGTTAAAAGTGCATGAAAATGGCCAATTTACTCACTCTGAGTTCTCAAAAAGGGTTTCTTCACCCCGGGAAGTGAAATAAATACCATTTGGAGGCATTTAATGTTCGAGCAAAAATGGCTGATTTTCGACAAAAGAGATAACACCCCCCCATTACGTCATGCTTCAGAAATGTGGAAAATGGTCCGTTTTCAAATGTTTTATTTTTGAACGTCAGTTCACATTTGTAGGTGGATCATCAGTGTTAGAGCTAAAATTAGCATGTTTAAAGTGATTTTCATGCTTCCAGGGGCTCGGGAAGTTAATTAAATACCATTTGGAGGCCTTTAATGTTCGAGCAAAAATGGCTGATTTTCGACAAAAGAGAAAACACCCCCCCATTACGTCATGCTTCAGAAATGTGGAAAATGGTCCGTTTTCAAATGTTTTATTTTTGAACGTCAGTTCACATTTGTAGGTGGATCATCAGTGTTAGAGCTAAAATTAGCATGTTTAAAGTGATTTTCATGCTTCCAGGGGCCCAAAACACAAGATTTATGGAATGGTTAAAAGTGCATGAAAATGGCCAATTTACTCACTCTGAGTTCTCAAAAAGGGTTTCTTCACCCCGGGAAGTTAATTAAATACCATTTGGAGGCATTTAATGTTCGAGCAAAAACGGCTGATTTTCGACAAAAGAGATAACACCCCCCCATTACGTCATGCTTCAGAAATGTGGAAAATGGTCCTTTTTCAAATGTTTTATTTTTGAACGTCAGTTCACATTTGTAGGTGGATCATCAGTGTTAGAGCTAAAATTAGCATGTTTAAAGTGATTTTCATGCTTCCAGGGGCTCGGGAAGTGAAATAAATACCATTTGGAGGCATTTAATGTTCGAGCAAAAACGGCTGATTTTCGACAAAAGAGATAACACCCCCCCATTACGTCATGCTTCAGAAATGTGGAAAATGGTCCGTTTTCAAATGTTTTATTTTTGAACGTCAGTTCACATTTGTAGGTGGATCATCAGTGTTAGAGCTAAAATTAGCATGTTTAAAGTGATTTTCATGCTTCCAGGGGCTCGGGAAGTTAATTAAATACCAAATGGAGGCATTTAATGTTCGAGCACAAACGGCTGATTTTCGACAAAAGAGATAACATCCCCCCATTACGTCATGCTTCAGAAATGTGGAAAATGGTCCGTTTTCAAATGTTTTATTTTTGAACGTCAGTTCACATTTGTAGGTGGATCATCAGTGTTAGAGCTAAAATTAGCATGTTTAAAGTGATTTTCATGCTTCCGGGGCCCAAAACACAAGATTTATGGAATGGTTAAAAGTGCATGAAAATGGCCAATTTACTCACTCTGAGTTCTCAAAAAGGGTTTCTTCACCCCGGGAAGTTAATTAAATACCATTTGGAGGCATTTAATGTTCCAGCAAAAACGGCTGATTTTCGACAAAAGAGATAACACCCCCCCATTACGTCATGTTTCAGAAATGTGGAAAATGGTCCGTTTTCAAATGTTTTATTTTTGAACGTCAGTTCACATTTGTAGGTGGATCATCAGTGTTAGAGCTAAAATTAACATGTTTAAAGTGATTTTCATGCTTCCAGGGGCTCGGGAAGTTAATTAAATACCATTTGGAGGCATTTAATGTTCGAGCAAAAACGGCTGATTTTCGACAAAAGAGATAACACCCCCCATTACGTCATGCTTCAGAAATGTGGAAAATGGTCCGTTTTCAAATATTTTATTTTTGAACGTCAGTTCACATTTGTAGGTGGATCATCAGTGTTAGAGCTAAAATTAGCATGTTTAAAGTGATTTTCATGCTTCCAGGGGCTCGGGAAGTTAATTAAATACCATTTGGAGGCATTTAATGTTCGAGCAAAAACGGCTGATTTTCGACAAAAGAGATAACACCCCCCCATTACGTCATGCTTCAGAAATGTGGAAAATGGTCCGTTTTCAAATGTTTTATTTTTGAACGTCAGTTCACATTTGTAGGTGGATCATCAGTGTTAGAGCTAAAATTAGCATGTTTAAAGTGATTTTCATGCTTCCAGGGGCCCAAAACACAAGATTTATGGAATGGTTAAAAGTGCATGAAAATGGCCAATTTACTCACTCTGAGTTCTCAAAAAGGGTTTCTTCACCCCGGGAAGTTAATTAAATACCATTTGGAGGCATTTAATGTTCGAGCAAAAACGGTTGATTTTCGACAAAAGAGATAACACCCCCCATTACGTCATGCTTCAGAAATGTGGAAAATGGTTTGTTTTCAAATGTTTTATTTTTGAACGTCAGTTCACATTTGTAGGTGGATCATCAGTGTTAGAGCTAAAATTAGCATGTTTAAAGTGATTTTCATGCTTCCAGGGGCTCGGGAAGTTAATTAAATACCATTTGGAGGCATTTAATGTTCGAGCAAAAACGGCTGATTTTCGAGAAAAGAGATAACACCCCCCCATTACGTCATGCTTCAGAAATGTGGAAAATGGTCCGTTTTCAAATGTTTTATTTTTGAACGTCAGTTCACATTTGTAGGTGGATCATCAGTGTTAGAGCTAAAATTAGCATGTTTAAAGTGATTTTCATGCTTCCAGGGGCTCGGGAAGTTAATTAAATACCATTTGGAGGCATTTAATGTTCGAGCAAAAACGGCTGATTTTCGACAAAAGAGATAACACCCCCCCATTACGTCATGCTTCAGAAATGTGGAAAATGGTCCGTTTTCAAATGTTTTATTTTTGAACGTCAGTTCACATTTGTAGGTGGATCATCAGTGTTAGAGCTAAAATTAGCATGTTTAATGTGATTTTCATGCTTCCAGGGGCCCAAAACACAAGATTTATGGAATGGTTAAAAGTGCATGAAAATGGCCAATTTACTCACTCTGAGTTCTCAAAAAGGGTTTCTTCACCCCGGGAAGTTAATTAAATACCATTTGGAGGCATTTAATGTTCGAGCAAAAACGGCTGATTTTCGACAAAAGAGATAACACCCCCCATTACGTCATGCTTCAGAAATGTGGAAAATGGTCCGTTTTCAAATGTTTTATTTTTGAACGTCAGTTCACATTTGTAGGTGGATCATCAGTGTTAGAGCTAAAATTAGCATGTTTAAAGTGATTTTCATGCTTCCAGGGGCTCGGGAAGTTAATTAAATACCATTTGGAGGCATTTAATGTTCGAGCAAAAACGGCTGATTTTCGACAAAAGAGATAACACCCCCCCATTACGTCATGCTTCAGAAATGTGGAAAATGGTCCGTTTTCAAATGTTTTATTTTTGAACGTCAGTTCACATTTGTAGGTGGATCATTAGTGTTAGAGCTAAAATTAGCATGTTTAAAGTGATTTTCATGCTTCCAGGGGCCCAAAACACAAGATTTATGGAATGGTTAAAAGTGCATGAAAATGGCCAATTTACTCACTCTGAGTTCTCAAAAAGGGTTTCTTCACCCCAGGAAGTTAATTAAATACCATTTGGAGGCATTTAATGTTCGAGCAAAAATGGCTGATTTTCGACAAAAGAGATAACACCCCCCCATTACGTCATGCTTCAGAAATGTGGAAAATGGTCCGTTTTCAAATGTTTTATTTTTGAACGTCAGTTCACATTTGTAGGTGGATCATCAGTGTTAGAGCTAAAATTAGCATGTTTAAAGTGATTTTCATGCTTCCAGGGGCTCGGGAAGTGAAATAAATACCATTTGGAGGCATTTAATGTTCGAGCAAAAACGGCTGATTTTCGACAAAAGAGATAACACCCCCCCATTACGTCATGCTTCAGAAATGTGGAAAATGGTCCGTTTTCAAATGTTTTATTTTTGAACGTCAGTTCACATTTGTAGGTGGATCATCAGTGTTAGAGCTAAAATTAGCATGTTTAAAGTGATTTTCATGATTCCAGGGGCTCGGGAAGTTAATTAAATACCATTTGGAGGCATTTAATGTTCGAGCAAAAACGGCTGATTTTCGACAAAAGAGATAACACCCCCCCATTACGTCATGCTTCAGAAATGTGGAAAATGGTCCGTTTTCAAATGTTTTATTTTTGAACGTCAGTTCACATTTGTAGGTGGATCATCAGTGTTAGAGCTAAAATTAGCATGTTTAAAGTGATTTTCATGCTTCCAGGGGCTCGGGAAGTTAATTAAATACCATTTGGAGGCATTTAATGTTCGAGCAAAAACGGCTGATTTTCGACAAAAGAGATAACACCCCCCCATTACGTCATGCTTCAGAAATGTGGAAAATGGTCCGTTTTCAAATGTTTTATTTTTGAACGTCAGTTCACATTTGTAGGTGGATCATCAGTGTTAGAGCTAAAATTAGCATGTTTAAAGTGATTTTCATGCTTCCAGGGGCTCGGGAAGTTAATTAAATACCATTTGGAGGCATTTAATGTTCGAGCAAAAACGGCTGATTTTCGACAAAAGAGATAACACCCCCCCATTACGTCATGCTTCAGAAATGTGGAAAATGGTCCGTTTTCAAATGTTTTATTTTTGAACGTCAGTTCACATTTGTAGGTGGATCATCAGTGTTAGAGCTAAAATTAGCATGTTTAAAGTGATTTTCATGCTTCCAGGGTCCCAAAACACAAGATTTATGGAATGGTTAAAAGTGCATGAAAATGGCCAATTTACTCACTCTGAGTTCTCAAAAAGGGTTTCTTCACCCCGGGAAGTGAAATAAATACCATTTGGAGGCATTTAATGTTCGAGCAAAAACGGCTGATTTTCGACAAAAGAGCTAACACCCCCCATTATGTCATGCTTCAGAAATGTGGAAAATGGTCCGTTTTCAAATGTTTTATTTTTGAACGTCAGTTCACATTTGTAGGTGGATCATCAGTGTTAGAGCTAAAATTAGCATGTTTAAAGTGATTTTCATGCTTCCAGGGGCCCAAAACACAAGATTTATGGAATGGTTAAAAGTGCATGAAAATGGCCAATTTACTCACTCTGAGTTCTCAAAAAGGGTTTCTTCACCCCGGGCAGTTAATTAAATACCATTTGGAGGCATTTAATGTTCCAGCAAAAACGGCTGATTTTCGACAAAAGAGATAACACTCCCCCATTACGTCATGCTTCAGAAATGTGGAAAATGGTCCTTTTTCAAATGTTTTATTTTTGAACGTCAGTTCACATTTGTAGGTGGATCATCAGTGTTAGAGCTAAAATTAGCATGTTTAAAGTGATTTTCATGCTTCCAGGGGCTCGGGAAGTGAAATAAATACCATTTGGAGGCATTTAATGTTCGAGCAAAAACGGCTGATTTTCGACAAAAGAGATAACACCCCCCCATTACGTCATGCTTCAGAAATGTGGAAAATGGTCCATTTTCAAATGTTTTATTTTTGAACGTCAGTTCACATTTGTAGGTGGATCATCAGTGTTAGAGCTAAAATTAGCATGTTTAAAGTGATTTTCATGCTTCCAGGGGCTCGGGAAGTGAAATAAATATCATTTGGAGGCATTTAATGTTCGAGCAAAAACGGCTGATTTTCGACAAAAGAGATAACACCCCCCCATTCCGTCATGCTTCAGAAATGTGGAAAATGGTCCATTTTCAAATGTTTTATTTTTGAACGTCAGTTCACATTTGTAGGTGGATCATCAGTGTTAGAGCTAAAATTAGCATGTTTAAAGTGATTTTCATGCTTCCAGGGGCTCGGGAAGTTAATTAAATACCATTTGGAGGCATTTAATGTTCGAGCAAAAACGGCTGATTTTCGACAAAAGAGATAACACCCCCCCCATTACGTCATGCTTCAGAAATGTGGAAAATGGTCCGTTTTCAAATGTTTTATTTTTGAACGTCAGTTCACATTTGTAGGTGGATCATCAGTGTTAGAGCTAAAATTAGCATGTTTAAAGTGATTTTCATGCTTCCAGGGGCCCAAAACACAAGATTTATGGAATGGTTAAAAGTGCATGAAAATGGCCAATTTACTCACTCTGAGTTCTCAAAAAGGGTTTCTTCACCCCGGGAAGTGAAATAAATACCATTTGGAGGCATTTAATGTTCGAGCAAAAATGGCTGATTTTCGACAAAAGAGATAACACCCCCCCATTACGTCATGCTTCAGAAATGTGGAAAATGGTCCGTTTTCAAATGTTTTATTTTTGAACGTCAGTTCACATTTGTAGGTGGATCATCAGTGTTAGAGCTAAAATTAGCATGTTTAAAGTGATTTTCATGCTTCCAGGGGCTCGGGAAGTTAATTAAATACCATTTGGAGGCCTTTAATGTTCGAGCAAAAATGGCTGATTTTCGACAAAAGAGAAAACACCCCCCCATTACGTCATGCTTCAGAAATGTGGAAAATGGTCCGTTTTCAAATGTTTTATTTTTGAACGTCAGTTCACATTTGTAGGTGGATCATCAGTGTTAGAGCTAAAATTAGCATGTTTAAAGTGATTTTCATGCTTCCAGGGGCCCAAAACACAAGATTTATGGAATGGTTAAAAGTGCATGAAAATGGCCAATTTACTCACTCTGAGTTCTCAAAAAGGGTTTCTTCACCCCGGGAAGTTAATTAAATACCATTTGGAGGCATTTAATGTTCGAGCAAAAACGGCTGATTTTCGACAAAAGAGATAACACCCCCCCATTACGTCATGCTTCAGAAATGTGGAAAATGGTCCGTTTTCAAATGTTTTATTTTTGAACGTCAGTTCACATTTGTAGGTGGATCATCAGTGTTAGAGCTAAAATTAGCATGTTTAAAGTGATTTTCATGCTTCCAGGGGCCCAAAACACAAGATTTATGGAATGGTTAAAAGTGCATGAAAATGGCCAATTTACTCACTCTGAGTTCTCAAAAAGGGTTTCTTCACCCCGGGAAGTGAAATAAATACCATTTGGAGGCATTTAATGTTCGAGCAAAAATGGCTGATTTTCGACAAAAGAGATAACACCCCCCCATTACGTCATGCTTCAGAAATGTGGAAAATGGTCCGTTTTCAAATGTTTTATTTTTGAACGTTAGTTCACATTTGTAGGTGGATCATCAGTGTTAGAGCTAAAATTAGCATGTTTAAAGTGATTTTCATGCTTCCAGGGGCTCGGGAAGTTAATTAAATACCATTTGGAGGCCTTTAATGTTCGAGCAAAAATGGCTGATTTTCGACAAAAGAGAAAACACCCCCCCATTACGTCATGCTTCAGAAATGTGGAAAATGGTCCGTTTTCAAATGTTTTATTTTTGAACGTCAGTTCACATTTGTAGGTGGATCATCAGTGTTAGAGCTAAAATTAGCATGTTTAAAGTGATTTTCATGCTTCCAGGGGCCCAAAACACAAGATTTATGGAATGGTTAAAAGTGCATGAAAATGGCCAATTTACTCACTCTGAGTTCTCAAAAAGGGTTTCTTCACCCCGGGAAGTTAATTAAATACCATTTGGAGGCATTTAATGTTCGAGCAAAAACGGCTGATTTTCGACAAAAGAGATAACACCCCCCCATTACGTCATGCTTCAGAAATGTGGAAAATGGTCCTTTTTCAAATGTTTTATTTTTGAACGTCAGTTCACATTTGTAGGTGGATCATCAGTGTTAGAGCTAAAATTAGCATGTTTAAAGTGATTTTCATGCTTCCAGGGGCTCGGGAAGTGAAATAAATACCATTTGGAGGCATTTAATGTTCGAGCAAAAACGGCTGATTTTCGACAAAAGAGATAACACCCCCCCATTACGTCATGCTTCAGAAATGTGGAAAATGGTCCGTTTTCAAATGTTTTATTTTTGAACGTCAGTTCACATTTGTAGGTGGATCATCAGTGTTAGAGCTAAAATTAGCATGTTTAAAGTGATTTTCATGCTTCCAGGGGCTCGGGAAGTTAATTAAATACCATTTGGAGGCATTTAATGTTCGAGCAAAAACAGCTGATTTTCGACAAAAGAGATAACACCCCCCCATTACGTCATGCTTCAGAAATGTGGAAAATGGTCCGTTTTCAAATGTTTTATTTTTGAACGTCAGTTCACATTTGTAGGTGGATCATCAGTGTTAGAGCTAAAATTAGCATGTTTAAAGTGATTTTCATGCTTCCAGGTGCTCGGGAAGTTAATTAAATACCATTTGGAGGCATTTAATGTTCGAGCAAAAACGGCTGATTTTCGACAAAAGAGATAACACCCCCCCATTACGTCATGCTTCAGAAATGTGGAAAATGGTCCGTTTTCAAATGTTTTATTTTTGAACGTCAGTTCACATTTGTAGGTGGATCATCAGTGTTAGAGCTAAAATTAGCATGTTTAAAGTGATTTTCATGCTTCCAGGGGCCCAAAACACAAGATTTATGGAATGGTACAAGTGCATGAAAATGGCCAATTTACTCACTCTGAGTTCTCAAAAAGGGTTTCTTCACCCCGGGAAGTGAAATAAATACCATTTGGAGGCATTTAATGTTCGAGCAAAAACGGCTGATTTTCGACAAAAGAGATAACACCCCCCCATTACGTCATGCTTCAGAAATGTGGAAAATGGTCCGTTTTCAAATGTTTTATTTTTGAACGTCAGTTCACATTTGTAGGTGGATCATCAGTGTTAGAGCTAAAATTAGCATGTTTAAAGTGATTTTCATGCTTCCAGGGGCTCGGGAAGTTAATTAAATACCATTAGGAGGCATTTAATGTTCGAGCAAAAACGGCTGATTTTCGACAAAAGAGATAACACCCCCCCATTACGTCATGCTTCAGAAATGTGGAAAATGGTCCGTTTTCAAATGTTTTATTTTTGAACGTCAGTTCACATTTGTAGGTGGATCATCAGTGTTAGAGCTAAAATTAGCATGTTTAAAGTGATTTTCATGCTTCCAGGGGCCCAAAACACAAGATTTATGGAATGGTTAAAAGTGCATGAAAATGGCCAATTTACTCACTCTGAGTTCTCAAAAAGGGTTTCTTCACCCTGGGAAGTTAATTAAATACCATTTGGAGGCATTTAATGTTCGAGCAAAAACGGCTGATTTTCGACAAAAGAGATAACACCCCCCCATTACGTCATGCTTCAGAAATGTGGAAAATGGTCCGTTTTCAAATGTTTTATTTTTGAACGTCAGTTCACATTTGTAGGTGGATCATCAGTGTTAGAGCTAAAATTAGCATGTTTAAAGTGATTTTCATGCTTCCAGGGTCTCGGGAAGTGAAATAAATACCATTTGGAGGCATTTAATGTTCGAGCAAAAACGGCTGATTTTCGACAAAAGAGATAACACCCCCCCATTACGTCATGCTTCAGAAATGTGGAAAATGGTCCGTTTTCAAATGTTTTATTTTTGAACGTCAGTTCACATTTGTAGGTGGATCATCAGTGTTAGAGCTAAAATTAGCATGTTTAAAGTGATTTTCATGCTTCCAGGGGCTCAGGAAGTAATTAAATACCATTTGGAGGCATTTAATGTTCGAGCAAAAACGGCTGATTTTCGACAAAAGAGATAACACCCCCCCATTACGTCATGCTTCAGAAATGTGGAAAATGGTCCGTTTTCAAATGTTTTATTTTTGAACGTCAGTTCACATTTGTAGGTGGATCATCAGTGTTAGAGCTAAAATTAGCATGTTTAAAGTGATTTTCATGCTTCCAGGGGCTCGGGAAGTTAATTAAATACCATTTGGAGGCATTTAATGTTCGAGCAAAAACGGCTGATTTTCGACAAAAGAGATAACACCCCCCCATTACGTCATGCTTCAGAAATGTGGAAAATGGTCCGTTTTCAAATGTTTTATTTTTGAACGTCAGTTCACATTTGTAGGTGGATCATCAGTGTTAGAGCTAAAATTAGCATGTTTAATGTGATTTTCATGCTTCCAGGGGCCCAAAACACAAGATTTATGGAATGGTTAAAAGTGCATGAAAATGGCCAATTTACTCACTCTGAGTTCTCAAAAAGGGTTTCTTCACCCCGGGAAGTTAATTAAATACCATTTGGAGGCATTTAATGTTCGAGCAAAAACGGCTGATTTTCGACAAAAGAGATAACACCCCCCATTACGTCATGCTTCAGAAATGTGGAAAATGGTCCGTTTTCAAATGTTTTATTTTTGAACGTCAGTTCACATTTGTAGGTGGATCATCAGTGTTAGAGCTAAAATTAGCATGTTTAAAGTGATTTTCATGCTTCCAGGGGCTCGGGAAGTTAATTAAATACCATTTGGAGGCATTTAATGTTCGAGCAAAAACGGCTGATTTTCGACAAAAGAGATAAGACCCCCCCATTACGTCATGCTTCAGAAATGTGGAAAATGGTCCGTTTTCAAATGTTTTATTTTTGAACGTCAGTTCACATTTGTAGGTGGATCATCAGTGTTAGAGCTAAAATTAGCATGTTTAAAGTGATTTTCATGCTTCCAGGGGCCCAAAACACAAGATTTATGGAATAGTTAAAAGTGCATGAAAATGGCCAATTTACTCACTCTGAGTTCTCAAAAAGGGTTTCTTCACCCCAGGAAGTGAAATAAATACCATTTGGAGGCATTTAATGTTCGAGCAAAAACGGCTGATTTTCGACAAAAGAGATAACACCCCCCCATTACGTCATGCTTCAGAAATGTGGAAAATGGTCCGTTTTCAAATGTTTTATTTTTGAACGTCAGTTCACATTTGTAGGTGGATCATCAGTGTTAGAGCTAAAATTAGCATGTTTAAAGTGATTTTCATGCTTCCAGGGGCTCGGGAAGTTAATTAAATACCATTTGGAGGCATTTAATGTTCGAGCAAAAACGGCTGATTTTCGACAAAAGAGATAACACCCCCCCATTACGTCATGCTTCAGAAATGTGGAAAATGGTCCGTTTTCAAATGTTTTATTTTTTAACGTCAGTTCACATTTGTAGGTGGATCATCAGTGTTAGAGCTAAAATTAGCATGTTTAAAGTGATTTTCATGCTTCCAGGGGCTCGGGAAGTTAATTAAATACCATTTGGAGGCATTTAATGTTCGAGCAAAAACGGCTGATTTTCGACAAAAGAGATAACACCCCCCCATTACGTCATGCTTCAGAAATGTGGAAAATGGTCCGTTTTCAAATGTTTTATTTTTGAACGTCAGTTCACATTTGTAGGTGGATCATCAGTGTTAGAGCTAAAATTAGCATGTTTAAAGTGATTTTCATGCTTCCAGGGGCCCAAAACACAAGATTTATGGAATGGTTAAAAGTGCATGAAAATGGCCAATTTACTCACTCTGAGTTCTCAAAAAGGGTTTCTTCACCCCGGGAAGTGAAATAAATACCATTTGGAGGCATTTAATGTTCGAGCAAAAACGGCTGATTTTCGACAAAAGAGCTAACACCCCCCCATTATGTCATGCTTCAGAAATGTGGAAAATGGTCCGTTTTCAAATGTTTTATTTTTGAACGTCAGTTCACATTTGTAGGTGGATCATCAGTGTTAGAGCTAAAATTAGCATGTTTAAAGTGATTTTCATGCTTCCAGGGGCCCAAAACACAAGATTTATGGAATGGTTAAAAGTGCATGAAAATGGCCAATTTACTCACTCTGAGTTCTCAAAAAGGGTTTCTTCACCCCGGGCAGTTAATTAAATACCATTTGGAGGCATTTAATGTTCCAGCAAAAACGGCTGATTTTCGACAAAAGAGATAACACTCCCCCATTACGTCATGCTTCAGAAATGTGGAAAATGGTCCTTTTTCAAATGTTTTATTTTTGAACGTCAGTTCACATTTGTAGGTGGATCATCAGTGTTAGAGCTAAAATTAGCATGTTTAAAGTGATTTTCATGCTTCCAGGGGCTCGGGAAGTGAAATAAATACCATTTGGAGGCATTTAATGTTCGAGCAAAAACGGCTGATTTTCGACAAAAGAGATAACACCCCCCCATTACGTCATGCTTCAGAAATGTGGAAAATGGTCCATTTTCAAATGTTTTATTTTTGAACGTCAGTTCACATTTGTAGGTGGATCATCAGTGTTAGAGCTAAAATTAGCATGTTTAAAGTGATTTTCATGCTTCCAGGGGCTCGGGAAGTGAAATAAATATCATTTGGAGGCATTTAATGTTCGAGCAAAAACGGCTGATTTTCGACAAAAGAGATAACACCCCCCCATTACGTCATGCTTCAGAAATGTGGAAAATGGTCCATTTTCAAATGTTTTATTTTTGAACGTCAGTTCACATTTGTAGGTGGATCATCAGTGTTAGAGCTAAAATTAGCATGTTTAAAGTGATTTTCATGCTTCCAGGGGCTCGGGAAGTTAATTAAATACCATTTGGAGGCATTTAATGTTCGAGCAAAAACGGCTGATTTTCGACAAAAGAGATAACACCCCCCCCATTACGTCATGCTTCAGAAATGTGGAAAATGGTCCGTTTTCAAATGTTTTATTTTTGAACGTCAGTTCACATTTGTAGGTGGATCATCAGTGTTAGAGCTAAAATTAGCATGTTTAAAGTGATTTTCATGCTTCCAGGGGCCCAAAACACAAGATTTATGGAATGGTTAAAAGTGCATGAAAATGGCCAATTTACTCACTCTGAGTTCTCAAAAAGGGTTTCTTCACCCCGGGAAGTGAAATAAATACCATTTGGAGGCATTTAATGTTCGAGCAAAAATGGCTGATTTTCGACAAAAGAGATAACACCCCCCCATTACGTCATGCTTCAGAAATGTGGAAAATGGTCCGTTTTCAAATGTTTTATTTTTGAACGTCAGTTCACATTTGTAGGTGGATCATCAGTGTTAGAGCTAAAATTAGCATGTTTAAAGTGATTTTCATGCTTCCAGGGGCTCGGGAAGTTAATTAAATACCATTTGGAGGCCTTTAATGTTCGAGCAAAAATGGCTGATTTTCGACAAAAGAGAAAACACCCCCCCATTACGTCATGCTTCAGAAATGTGGAAAATGGTCCGTTTTCAAATGTTTTATTTTTGAACGTCAGTTCACATTTGTAGGTGGATCATCAGTGTTAGAGCTAAAATTAGCATGTTTAAAGTGATTTTCATGCTTCCAGGGGCCCAAAACACAAGATTTATGGAATGGTTAAAAGTGCATGAAAATGGCCAATTTACTCACTCTGAGTTCTCAAAAAGGGTTTCTTCACCCCGGGAAGTTAATTAAATACCATTTGGAGGCATTTAATGTTCGAGCAAAAACGGCTGATTTTCGACAAAAGAGATAACACCCCCCCATTACGTCATGCTTCAGAAATGTGGAAAATGGTCCTTTTTCAAATGTTTTATTTTTGAACGTCAGTTCACATTTGTAGGTGGATCATCAGTGTTAGAGCTAAAATTAGCATGTTTAAAGTGATTTTCATGCTTCCAGGGGCTCGGGAAGTGAAATAAATACCATTTGGAGGCATTTAATGTTCGAGCAAAAACGGCTGATTTTCGACAAAAGAGATAACACCCCCCCATTACGTCATGCTTCAGAAATGTGGAAAATGGTCCGTTTTCAAATGTTTTATTTTTGAACGTCAGTTCACATTTGTAGGTGGATCATCAGTGTTAGAGCTAAAATTAGCATGTTTAAAGTGATTTTCATGCTTCCAGGGGCTCGGGAAGTTAATTAAATACCATTTGGAGGCATTTAATGTTCGAGCAAAAACAGCTGATTTTCGACAAAAGAGATAACACCCCCCCATTACGTCATGCTTCAGAAATGTGGAAAATGGTCCGTTTTCAAATGTTTTATTTTTGAACGTCAGTTCACATTTGTAGGTGGATCATCAGTGTTAGAGCTAAAATTAGCATGTTTAAAGTGATTTTCATGCTTCCAGGTGCTCGGGAAGTTAATTAAATACCATTTGGAGGCATTTAATGTTCGAGCAAAAACGGCTGATTTTCGACAAAAGAGATAACACCCCCCCATTACGTCATGCTTCAGAAATGTGGAAAATGGTCCGTTTTCAAATGTTTTATTTTTGAACGTCAGTTCACATTTGTAGGTGGATCATCAGTGTTAGAGCTAAAATTAGCATGTTTAAAGTGATTTTCATGCTTCCAGGGGCCCAAAACACAAGATTTATGGAATGGTACAAGTGCATGAAAATGGCCAATTTACTCACTCTGAGTTCTCAAAAAGGGTTTCTTCACCCCGGGAAGTGAAATAAATACCATTTGGAGGCATTTAATGTTCGAGCAAAAACGGCTGATTTTCGACAAAAGAGATAACACCCCCCCATTACGTCATGCTTCAGAAATGTGGAAAATGGTCCGTTTTCAAATGTTTTATTTTTGAACGTCAGTTCACATTTGTAGGTGGATCATCAGTGTTAGAGCTAAAATTAGCATGTTTAAAGTGATTTTCATGCTTCCAGGGGCTCGGGAAGTTAATTAAATACCATTAGGAGGCATTTAATGTTCGAGCAAAAACGGCTGATTTTCGACAAAAGAGATAACACCCCCCCATTACGTCATGCTTCAGAAATGTGGAAAATGGTCCGTTTTCAAATGTTTTATTTTTGAACGTCAGTTCACATTTGTAGGTGGATCATCAGTGTTAGAGCTAAAATTAGCATGTTTAAAGTGATTTTCATGCTTCCAGGGGCCCAAAACACAAGATTTATGGAATGGTTAAAAGTGCATGAAAATGGCCAATTTACTCACTCTGAGTTCTCAAAAAGGGTTTCTTCACCCTGGGAAGTTAATTAAATACCATTTGGAGGCATTTAATGTTCGAGCAAAAACGGCTGATTTTCGACAAAAGAGATAACACCCCCCCATTACGTCATGCTTCAGAAATGTGGAAAATGGTCCGTTTTCAAATGTTTTATTTTTGAACGTCAGTTCACATTTGTAGGTGGATCATCAGTGTTAGAGCTAAAATTAGCATGTTTAAAGTGATTTTCATGCTTCCAGGGTCTCGGGAAGTGAAATAAATACCATTTGGAGGCATTTAATGTTCGAGCAAAAACGGCTGATTTTCGACAAAAGAGATAACACCCCCCCATTACGTCATGCTTCAGAAATGTGGAAAATGGTCCGTTTTCAAATGTTTTATTTTTGAACGTCAGTTCACATTTGTAGGTGGATCATCAGTGTTAGAGCTAAAATTAGCATGTTTAAAGTGATTTTCATGCTTCCAGGGGCTCAGGAAGTTAATTAAATACCATTTGGAGGCATTTAATGTTCGAGCAAAAACGGCTGATTTTCGACAAAAGAGATAACACCCCCCCATTACGTCATGCTTCAGAAATGTGGAAAATGGTCCGTTTTCAAATGTTTTATTTTTGAACGTCAGTTCACATTTGTAGGTGGATCATCAGTGTTAGAGCTAAAATTAGCATGTTTAAAGTGATTTTCATGCTTCCAGGGGCTCGGGAAGTTAATTAAATACCATTTGGAGGCATTTAATGTTCGAGCAAAAACGGCTGATTTTCGACAAAAGAGATAACACCCCCCCATTACGTCATGCTTCAGAAATGTGGAAAATGGTCCGTTTTCAAATGTTTTATTTTTGAACGTCAGTTCACATTTGTAGGTGGATCATCAGTGTTAGAGCTAAAATTAGCATGTTTAATGTGATTTTCATGCTTCCAGGGGCCCAAAACACAAGATTTATGGAATGGTTAAAAGTGCATGAAAATGGCCAATTTACTCACTCTGAGTTCTCAAAAAGGGTTTCTTCACCCCGGGAAGTTAATTAAATACCATTTGGAGGCATTTAATGTTCGAGCAAAAACGGCTGATTTTCGACAAAAGAGATAACACCCCCCATTACGTCATGCTTCAGAAATGTGGAAAATGGTCCGTTTTCAAATGTTTTATTTTTGAACGTCAGTTCACATTTGTAGGTGGATCATCAGTGTTAGAGCTAAAATTAGCATGTTTAAAGTGATTTTCATGCTTCCAGGGGCTCGGGAAGTTAATTAAATACCATTTGGAGGCATTTAATGTTCGAGCAAAAACGGCTGATTTTCGACAAAAGAGATAAGACCCCCCCATTACGTCATGCTTCAGAAATGTGGAAAATGGTCCGTTTTCAAATGTTTTATTTTTGAACGTCAGTTCACATTTGTAGGTGGATCATCAGTGTTAGAGCTAAAATTAGCATGTTTAAAGTGATTTTCATGCTTCCAGGGGCCCAAAACACAAGATTTATGGAATAGTTAAAAGTGCATGAAAATGGCCAATTTACTCACTCTGAGTTCTCAAAAAGGGTTTCTTCACCCCAGGAAGTGAAATAAATACCATTTGGAGGCATTTAATGTTCGAGCAAAAACGGCTGATTTTCGACAAAAGAGATAACACCCCCCCATTACGTCATGCTTCAGAAATGTGGAAAATGGTCCGTTTTCAAATGTTTTATTTTTTAACGTCAGTTCACATTTGTAGGTGGATCATCAGTGTTAGAGCTAAAATTAGCATGTTTTAAGTGATTTTCATGCTTCCAGGGGCTCGGGAAGTTAATTAAATACCATTTGGAGGCATTTAATGTTCGAGCAAAAACGGCTGATTTTCGACAAAAGAGATAACACCCCCCCATTACGTCATGCTTCAGAAATGTGGAAAATGGTCCGTTTTCAAATGTTTTATTTTTGAACGTCAGTTCACATTTGTAGGTGGATCATCAGTGTTAGAGCTAAAATTAGCATGTTTAAAGTGATTTTCATGCTTCCAGGGGCCCAAAACACAAGATTTATGGAATGGTTAAAAGTGCATGAAAATGGCCAATTTACTCACTCTGAGTTCTCAAAAAGGGTTTCTTCACCCCGGGAAGTGAAATAAATACCATTTGGAGGCATTTAATGTTCGAGCAAAAACGGCTGATTTTCGACAAAAGAGCTAACACCCCCCCATTATGTCATGCTTCAGAAATGTGGAAAATGGTCCGTTTTCAAATGTTTTATTTTTGAACGTCAGTTCACATTTGTAGGTGGATCATCAGTGTTAGAGCTAAAATTAGCATGTTTAAAGTGATTTTCATGCTTCCAGGGGCCCAAAACACAAGATTTATGGAATGGTTAAAAGTGCATGAAAATGGCCAATTTACTCACTCTGAGTTCTCAAAAAGGGTTTCTTCACCCCGGGCAGTTAATTAAATACCATTTGGAGGCATTTAATGTTCCAGCAAAAACGGCTGATTTTCGACAAAAGAGATAACACCCCCCCATTACGTCATGCTTCAGAAATGTGGAAAATGGTCCTTTTTCAAATGTTTTATTTTTGAACGTCAGTTCACATTTGTAGGTGGATCATCAGTGTTAGAGCTAAAATTAGCATGTTTAAAGTGATTTTCATTCTTCCAGGGGCTCGGGAAGTGAAATAAATACCATTTGGAGGCATTTAATGTTCGAGCAAAAACGGCTGATTTTCGACAAAAGAGATAACACCCCCCCATTACGTCATGCTTCAGAAATGTGGAAAATGGTCCGTTTTCAAATGTTTTATTTTTGAACGTCAGTTCACATTTGTAGGTGGATCATCAGTGTTAGAGCTAAAATTAGCATGTTTAAAGTGATTTTCATGCTTCCAGGGGCTCGGGAAGTGAAATAAATATCATTTGGAGGCATTTAATGTTCGAGCAAAAACGGCTGATTTTTGACAAAAGAGATAACACCCCCCCCATTACCTCATGCTTCAGAAATGTGGAAAATGGTCCTTTTTCAAATGTTTTATTTTTGAAAGTCAGTTCACATTTGTAGGTGGATCATCAGTGTTAGAGCTAAAATTAGCATGTTTAAAGTGATTTTCATGCTTCCAGGGGCTCGGGAAGTTAATTAAATACCATTTGGAGGCATTTAATGTTCGAGCAAAAACGGCTGATTTTCGACAAAAGAGATAACACCCCCCCATTACGTCATGCTTCAGAAATGTGGAAAATGGTCCGTTTTCAAATGTTTTATTTTTGAACGTCAGTTCACATTTGTAGGTGGATCATCAGTGTTAGAGCTAAAATTAGCATGTTTAAAGTGATTTTCATGCTTCCAGGGGCTCGGGAAGTTAATTAAATACCATTTGGAGGCATTTAATGTTCGAGCAAAAACGGCTGATTTTCGACAAAAGAGATAACACCCCCCCATTACGTCATGCTTCAGAAATGTGGAAAATGGTCCGTTTTCAAATGATTTATTTTTGAACGTCAGTTCACATTTGTAGGTGGATCATCAGTGTTAGAGCTAAAATTAGCATGTTTAAAGTGATTTTCATGCTTCCAGGGGCTCGGGAAGTTAATTAAATACCATTTGGAGGCATTTAATGTTCGAGCAAAAACGGCTGATTTTCGACAAAAGAGATAACACCCCCCCATTACGTCATGCTTCAGAAATGTGGAAAATGGTCCGTTTTCAAATGTTTTATTTTTGAACGTCAGTTCACATTTGTAGGTGGATCATCAGTGTTAGAGCTAAAATTAGCATGTTTAAAGTGATTTTCATGCTTCCAGGGGCCCAAAACACAAGATTTATGGAATGGTTAAAAGTGCATGAAAATGGCCAATTTACTCACTCTGAGTTCTCAAAAAAGGGTTTCTTCACCCCGGGAAGTGAAATAAATACCATTTGGAGGCATTTAATGTTCGAGCAAAAACGGCTGATTTTCGACAAAAGAGATAACACCCCCCCATTACGTCATGCTTCAGAAATGTGGAAAATGGTCCGTTTTCAAATGTTTTATTTTTGAACGTCAGTTCACATTTGTAGGTGGATCATCAGTGTTAGAGCTAAAATTAGCATGTTTAAAGTGATTTTCATGCTTCCAGGTGCTCGGGAAGTTAATTAAATACCATTTGGAGGCATTTAATGTTCGAGCAAAAACGGCTGATTTTCGACAAAAGAGAAAACACCCCCCCATTACGTCATGCTTCAGAAATGTGGAAAATGGTCCGTTTTCAAATGTTTTATTTTTGAACGTCAGTTCACATTTGTAGGTGGATCATCAGTGTTAGAGCTAAAATTAGCATGTTTAAAGTGATTTTCATGCTTCCAGGGGCCCAAAACACAAGATTTATGGAATGGTTAAAAGTGCATGAAAATGGCCAATTTACTCACTCTGAGTTCTCAAAAAGGGTTTCTTCACCCCGGGAAGTTAATTAAATACCATTTGGAGGCATTTAATGTTCGAGCAAAAACGGCTGATTTTCGACAAAAGAGATAACACCCCCCCATTACGTCATGCTTCAGAAATGTGGAAAATGGTCCTTTTTCAAATGTTTTATTTTTGAACGTCAGTTCACATTTGTAGGTGGATCATCAGTGTTAGAGCTAAAATTAGCATGTTTAAAGTGATTTTCATGCTTCCAGGGGCTCGGGAAGTGAAATAAATACCATTTGGAGGCATTTAATGTTCGAGCAAAAACGGCTGATTTTCGACAAAAGAGATAACACCCCCCCATTACGTCATGCTTCAGAAATGTGGAAAATGGTCCGTTTTCAAATGTTTTATTTTTGAACGTCAGTTCACATTTGTAGGTGGATCATCAGTGTTAGAGCTAAAATTAGCATGTTTAAAGTGATTTTCATGCTTCCAGGGGCTCGGGAAGTTAATTAAATACCATTTGGAGGCATTTAATGTTCGAGCAAAAACAGCTGATTTTCGACAAAAGAGATAACACCCCCCCATTACGTCATGCTTCAGAAATGTGGAAAATGGTCCGTTTTCAAATGTTTTATTTTTGAACGTCAGTTCACATTTGTAGGTGGATCATCAGTGTTAGAGCTAAAATTAGCATGTTTAAAGTGATTTTCATGCTTCCAGGGGCTCGGGAAGTGAAATAAATATCATTTGGAGGCATTTAATGTTCGAGCAAAAACGGCTGATTTTTGACAAAAGAGATAACACCCCCCCATTACCTCATGCTTCAGAAATGTGGAAAATGGTCCTTTTTCAAATGTTTTATTTTTGAACGTCAGTTCACATTTGTAGGTGGATCATCAGTGTTAGAGCTAAAATTAGCATGTTTAAAGTGATTTTCATGCTTCCAGGGGCTCGGGAAGTTAATTAAATACCATTTGGAGGCATTTAATGTTCGAGCAAAAACGGCTGATTTTCGACAAAAGAGATAACACCCCCCCATTACGTCATGCTTCAGAAATGTGGAAAATGGTCCGTTTTCAAATGTTTTATTTTTGAACGTCAGTTCACATTTGTAGGTGGATCATCAGTGTTAGAGCTAAAATTAGCATGTTTAAAGTGATTTTCATGCTTCCAGGGGCTCGGGAAGTTAATTAAATACCATTTGGAGGCATTTAATGTTCGAGCAAAAACGGCTGATTTTCGACAAAAGAGATAACACCCCCCCATTACGTCATGCTTCAGAAATGTGGAAAATGGTCCGTTTTCAAATGTTTTATTTTTGAACGTCAGTTCACATTTGTAGGTGGATCATCAGTGTTAGAGCTAAAATTAGCATGTTTAAAGTGATTTTCATGCTTCCAGGGGCTCGGGAAGTTAATTAAATACCATTTGGAGGCATTTAATGTTCGAGCAAAAACGGCTGATTTTCGACAAAAGAGATAAGACCCCCCCATTACGTCATGCTTCAGAAATGTGGAAAATGGTCCGTTTTCAAATGTTTTATTTTTGAACGTCAGTTCACATTTGTAGGTGGATCATCAGTGTTAGAGCTAAAATTAGCATGTTTAAAGTGATTTTCATGCTTCCAGGGGCCCAAAACACAAGATTTATGGAATAGTTAAAAGTGCATGAAAATGGCCAATTTACTCACTCTGAGTTCTCAAAAAGGGTTTCTTCACCCCAGGAAGTGAAATAAATACCATTTGGAGGCATTTAATGTTCGAGCAAAAACGGCTGATTTTCGACAAAAGAGATAACACCCCCCCATTACGTCATGCTTCAGAAATGTGGAAAATGGTCCGTTTTCAAATGTTTTATTTTTGAACGTCAGTTCACATTTGTAGGTGGATCATCAGTGTTAGAGCTAAAATTAGCATGTTTAAAGTGATTTTCATGCTTCCAGGGGCTCGGGAAGTTAATTAAATACCATTTGGAGGCATTTAATGTTCGAGCAAAAACGGCTGATTTTCGACAAAAGAGATAACACCCCCCCATTACGTCATGCTTCAGAAATGTGGAAAATGGTCCGTTTTCAAATGTTTTATTTTTGAACGTCAGTTCACATTTGTAGGTGGATCATCAGTGTTAGAGCTAAAATTAGCATGTTTAAAGTGATTTTCATGCTTCCAGGGGCCCAAAACACAAGATTTATGGAATAGTTAAAAGTGCATGAAAATGGCCAATTTACTCACTCTGAGTTCTCAAAAAGGGTTTCTTCACCCCAGGAAGTGAAATAAATACCATTTGGAGGCATTTAATGTTCGAGCAAAAACGGCTGATTTTCGACAAAAGAGATAACACCCCCCCATTACGTCATGCTTCAGAAATGTGGAAAATGGTCCGTTTTCAAATGTTTTATTTTTGAACGTCAGTTCACATTTGTAGGTGGATCATCAGTGTTAGAGCTAAAATTAGCATGTTTAAAGTGATTTTCATGCTTCCAGGGGCTCGGGAAGTTAATTAAATACCATTTGGAGGCATTTAATGTTCGAGCAAAAACGGCTGATTTTCGACAAAAGAGATAACACCCCCCCATTACGTCATGCTTCAGAAATGTGGAAAATGGTCCGTTTTCAAATGTTTTATTTTTGAACGTCAGTTCACATTTGTAGGTGGATCATCAGTGTTAGAGCTAAAATTAGCATGTTTAAAGTGATTTTCATGCTTCCAGGGGCTCGGGAAGTTAATTAAATACCATTTGGAGGCATTTAATGTTCGAGCAAAAACGGCTGATTTTCGACAAAAGAGATAACACCCCCCCATTACGTCATGCTTCAGAAATGTGGAAAATGGTCCGTTTTCAAATGTTTTATTTTTGAACGTCAGTTCACATTTGTAGGTGGATCATCAGTGTTAGAGCTAAAATTAGCATGTTTAAAGTGATTTTCATGCTTCCAGGGGCTCGGGAAGTTAATTAAATACCATTTGGAGGCATTTAATGTTCGAGCAAAAACGGCTGATTTTCGACAAAAGAGATAACACCCCCCCATTACGTCATGCTTCAGAAATGTGGAAAATGGTCAGTTTTCAAATGTTTTATTTTTGAACGTCAGTTCACATTTGTAGGTGGATCATCAGTGTTAGAGCTAAAATTAGCATGTTTAAAGTGATTTTCATGCTTCCAGGGGCCCAAAACACAAGATTTATGGAATGGTTAAAAGTGCATGAAAATGGCCAATTTACTCACTCTGAGTTCTCAAAAAGGGTTTCTTCACCCCGGGAAGTGAAATAAATACCATTTGGAGGCATTTAATGTTCGAGCAAAAACGGCTGATTTTCGACAAAAGAGCTAACACCCCCCCATTATGTCATGCTTCAGAAATGTGGAAAATGGTCCGTTTTCAAATGTTTTATTTTTGAACGTCAGTTCACATTTGTAGGTGGATCATCAGTGTTAGAGCTAAAATTAGCATGTTTAAAGTGATTTTCATGCTTCCAGGGGCCCAAAACACAAGATTTATGGAATGGTTAAAAGTGCATGAAAATGGCCAATTTACTCACTCTGAGTTCTCAAAAAGGGTTTCTTCACCCCGGGCAGTTAATTAAATACCATTTGGAGGCATTTAATGTTCCAGCAAAAACGGCTGATTTTCGACAAAAGAGATAACACCCCCCCATTACGTCATGCTTCAGAAATGTGGAAAATGGTCCTTTTTCAAATGTTTTATTTTTGAACGTCAGTTCACATTTGTAGGTGGATCATCAGTGTTAGAGCTAAAATTAGCATGTTTAAAGTGATTTTCATGCTTCCAGGGGCTCGGGAAGTGAAATAAATACCATTTGGAGGCATTTAATGTTCGAGCAAAAACGGCTGATTTTCGACAAAAGAGATAACACCCCCCCATTACGTCATGCTTCAGAAATGTGGAAAATGGTCCGTTTTCAAATGTTTTATTTTTGAACGTCAGTTCACATTTGTAGGTGGATCATCAGTGTTAGAGCTAAAATTAGCATGTTTAAAGTGATTTTCATGCTTCCAGGGGCTCGGGAAGTGAAATAAATATCATTTGGAGGCATTTAATGTTCGAGCAAAAACGGCTGATTTTTGACAAAAGAGATAACACCCCCCCCATTACCTCATGCTTCAGAAATGTGGAAAATGGTCCGTTTTCAAATGTTTTATTTTTGAACGTCAGTTCACATTTGTAGGTGGATCATCAGTGTTAGAGCTAAAATTAGCATGTTTAAAGTGATTTTCATGCTTCCAGGGGCTCGGGAAGTTAATTAAATACCATTTGGAGGCATTTAATGTTCGAGCAAAAACGGCTGATTTTCGACAAAAGAGATAACACCCCCCCATTACGTCATGCTTTAGAAATGTGGAAAATGGTCCGTTTTCAAATGATTTATTTTTGAACGTCAGTTCACATTTGTAGGTGGATCATCAGTGTTAGAGCTAAAATTAGCATGTTTAAAGTGATTTTCATGCTTCCAGGGGCTCGGGAAGTTAATTAAATACCATTTGGAGGCATTTAATGTTCGAGCAAAAACGGCTGATTTTCGACAAAAGAGATAACACCCCCCCATTACGTCATGCTTCAGAAATGTGGAAAATGGTCCGTTTTCAAATGTTTTATTTTTGAACGTCAGTTCACATTTGTAGGTGGATCATCAGTGTTAGAGCTAAAATTAGCATGTTTAAAGTGATTTTCATGCTTCCAGGGGCCCAAAACACAAGATTTATGGAATGGTTAAAAGTGCATGAAAATGGCCAATTTACTCACTCTGAGTTCTCAAAAAAGGGTTTCTTCACCCCGGGAAGTGAAATAAATACCATTTGGAGGCATTTAATGTTCGAGCAAAAACGGCTGATTTTCGACAAAAGAGATAACACCCCCCCATTAAGTCATGCTTCAGAAATGTGGAAAATGGTCCGTTTTCAAATGTTTTATTTTTGAACGTCAGTTCACATTTGTAGGTGGATCATCAGTGTTAGAGCTAAAATTAGCATGTTTAAAGTGATTTTCATGCTTCCAGGGGCTCGGGAAGTTAATTAAATACCATTTGGAGGCATTTAATGTTCGAGCAAAAACGGCTGATTTTCGACAAAAGAGAAAACACCCCCCCATTACGTCATGCTTCAGAAATGTGGAAAATGGTCCGTTTTCAAATGTTTTATTTTTGAACGTCAGTTCACATTTGTAGGTGGATCATCAGTGTTAGAGCTAAAATTAGCATGTTTAAAGTGATTTTCATGCTTCCAGGGGCCCAAAACACAAGATTTATGCAATGGTTAAAAGTGCATGAAAATGGCCAATTTACTCACTCTGAGTTCTCAAAAAGGGTTTCTTCACCCCGGGAAGTTAATTAAATACCATTTGGAGGCATTTAATGTTCGAGCAAAAACGGCTGATTTTCGACAAAAGAGATAACACCCCCCCATTACGTCATGCTTCAGAAATGTGGAAAATGGTCCGTTTTCAAATGTTTTATTTTTGAACGTCAGTTCACATTTGTAGGTGGATCATCAGTGTTAGAGCTAAAATTAGCATGTTTAAAGTGATTTTCATGCTTCCAGGGGCCCAAAACACAAGATTTATGGAATGGTTAAAAGTGCATGAAAATGGCCAATTTACTCACTCTGAGTTCTCAAAAAAGGGTTTCTTCACCCCGGGAAGTGAAATAAATACCATTTGGAGGCATTTAATGTTCGAGCAAAAACGGCTGATTTTCGACAAAAGAGATAACACCCCCCCATTAAGTCATGCTTCAGAAATGTGGAAAATGGTCCGTTTTCAAATGTTTTATTTTTGAACGTCAGTTCACATTTGTAGGTGGATCATCAGTGTTAGAGCTAAAATTAGCATGTTTAAAGTGATTTTCATGCTTCCAGGGGCTCGGGAAGTTAATTAAATACCATTTGGAGGCATTTAATGTTCGAGCAAAAACGGCTGATTTTCGACAAAAGAGAAAACACCCCCCCATTACGTCATGCTTCAGAAATGTGGAAAATGGTCCGTTTTCAAATGTTTTATTTTTGAACGTCAGTTCACATTTGTAGGTGGATCATCAGTGTTAGAGCTAAAATTAGCATGTTTAAAGTGATTTTCATGCTTCCAGGGGCCCAAAACACAAGATTTATGCAATGGTTAAAAGTGCATGAAAATGGCCAATTTACTCACTCTGAGTTCTCAAAAAGGGTTTCTTCACCCCGGGAAGTTAATTAAATACCATTTGGAGGCATTTAATGTTCGAGCAAAAACGGCTGATTTTCGACAAAAGAGATAACACCCCCCCATTACGTCATGCTTCAGAAATGTGGAAAATGGTCCTTTTTCAAATGTTTTATTTTTGAACGTCAGTTCACATTTGTAGGTGGATCATCAGTGTTAGAGCTAAAATTAGCATGTTTAAAGTGATTTTCATGCTTCCAGGGGCTCGGGAAGTGAAATAAATACCATTTGGAGGCATTTAATGTTCCAGCAAAAACGGCTGATTTTCGACAAAAGAGATAACACCCCCCCATTACGTCATGCTTCAGAAATGTGGAAAATGGTCCGTTTTCAAATGTTTTATTTTTGAACGTCAGTTCACATTTGTAGGTGGATCATCAGTGTTAGAGCTAAAATTAGCATGTTTAAAGTGATTTTCATGCTTCCAGGGGCTCGGGAAGTTAATTAAATACCATTTGGAGGCATTTAATGTTCGAGCAAAAACAGCTGATTTTCGACAAAAGAGATAACACCCCCCCATTACGTCATGCTTCAGAAATGTGGAAAATGGTCCGTTTTCAAATGTTTTATTTTTGAACGTCAGTTCACATTTGTAGGTGGATCATCAGTGTTAGAGCTAAAATTAGCATGTTTAAAGTGATTTTCATGCTTCCAGGGGCTCGGGAAGTGAAATAAATATCATTTGGAGGCATTTAATGTTCGAGCAAAAACGGCTGATTTTTGACAAAAGAGATAACACCCCCCCATTACCTCATGCTTCAGAAATGTGGAAAATGGTCCTTTTTCAAATGTTTTATTTTTGAACGTCAGTTCACATTTGTAGGTGGATCATCAGTGTTAGAGCTAAAATTAGCATGTTTAAAGTGATTTTCATGCTTCCAGGGGCTCGGGAAGTTAATTAAATACCATTTGGAGGCATTTAATGTTCGAGCAAAAACGGCAGATTTTCGACAAAAGAGATAACACCCCCCCCATTACGTCATGCTTCAGAAATGTGGAAAATGGTCCGTTTTCAAATGTTTTATTTTTGAACGTCAGTTCACATTTGTAGGTGGATCATCAGTGTTAGAGCTAAAATTAGCATGTTTAAAGTGATTTTCATGCTTCCAGGGGCTCGGGAAGTTAATTAAATACCATTTGGAGGCATTTAATGTTCGAGCAAAAACGGCTGATTTTCGACAAAAGAGATAACACCCCCCCATTACGTCATGCTTCAGAAATGTGGAAAATGGTCCGTTTTCAAATGTTTTATTTTTGAACGTCAGTTCACATTTGTAGGTGGATCATCAGTGTTAGAGCTAAAATTAGCATGTTTAAAGTGATTTTCATGCTTCCAGGGGCTCGGGAAGTTAATTAAATACCATTTGGAGGCATTTAATGTTCGAGCAAAAACGGCTGATTTTCGACAAAAGAGATAACACCCCCCCATTACGTCATGCTTCAGAAATGTGGAAAATGGTCCGTTTTCAAATGTTTTATTTTTGAACGTCAGTTCACATTTGTAGGTGGATCATCAGTGTTAGAGCTAAAATTAGCATGTTTAAAGTGATTTTCATGCTTCCAGGGGCCCAAAACACAAGATTTATGGAATGGTTAAAAGTGCATGAAAATGGCCAATGTACTCACTCTGAGTTCTCAAAAAGGGTTTCTTCACCCCGGGAAGTGAAATAAATACCATTTGGAGGCATTTAATGTTCGAGCAAAAACGGCTGATTTTCGACAAAAGAGATAACACCCCCCCATTACGTCATGCTTCAGAAATGTGGAAAATGGTCCGTTTTCAAATGTTTTATTTTTGAACGTCAGTTCACATTTGTAGGTGGATCATCAGTGCTAGAGCTAAAATTAGCATGTTTAAAGTGATTTTCATGCTTCCAGGGGCTCGGGAAGTTAATTAAATACCATTTGGAGGCATTTAATGTTCGAGCAAAAACGGCTGATTTTCGACAAAAGAGAAAACACCCCCCCATTACGTCATGCTTCAGAAATGTGGAAAATGGTCCGTTTTCAAATGTTTTATTTTTGAACGTCAGTTCACATTTGTAGGTGGATCATCAGTGTTAGAGCTAAAATTAGCATGTTTAAAGTGATTTTCATGCTTCCAGGGGCCCAAAACACAAGATTTATGGAATGGTTAAAAGTGCATGAAAATGGCCAATTTACTCACTCTGAGTTCTCAAAAAGGGTTTCTTCACCCCGGGAAGTTAATTAAATACCATTTGGAGGCATTTAATGTTCGAGCAAAAACGGCTGATTTTCGACAAAAGAGAAAACACCCCCCCATTACGTCATGCTTCAGAAATGTGGAAAATGGTCCGTTTTCAAATGTTTTATTTTTGAACGTCAGTTCACATTTGTAGGTGGATCATCAGTGCTAGAGCTAAAATTAGCATGTTTAAAGTGATTTTCATGCTTCCAGGGGCTCGGGAAGTTAATTAAATACCATTTGGAGGCATTTAATGTTCGAGCAAAAACGGCTGATTTTCGACAAAAGAGATAACACCCCCCCATTACGTCATGCTTCAGAAATGTGGAAAATGGTCCGTTTTCAAATGTTTTATTTTTGAACGTCAGTTCACATTTGTAGGTGGATCATCAGTGTTAGAGCTAAAATTAGCATGTTTAAAGTGATTTTCATGCTTCCAGGGGCTCGGGAAGTTAATTAAATACCATTTGGAGGCATTTAATGTTCGAGCAAAAACGGCTGATTTTCGACAAAAGAGATAACACCCCCCCATTACGTCATGCTTCAGAAATGTGGAAAATGGTCCGTTTTCAAATGTTTTATTTTTGAACGTCAGTTCACATTTGTAGGTGGATCATCAGTGTTAGAGCTAAAATTAGCATGTTTAAAGTGATTTTCATGCTTCCAGGGGCCCAAAACACAAGATTTATGGAATGGTTAAAAGTGCATGAAAATGGCCAATGTACTCACTCTGAGTTCTCAAAAAGGGTTTCTTCACCCCGGGAAGTGAAATAAATACCATTTGGAGGCATTTAATGTTCGAGCAAAAACGGCTGATTTTCGACAAAAGAGATAACACCCCCCCATTACGTCATGCTTCAGAAATGTGGAAAATGGTCCGTTTTCAAATGTTTTATTTTTGAACGTCAGTTCACATTTGTAGGTGGATCATCAGTGTTAGAGCTAAAATTAGCATGTTTAAAGTGATTTTCATGCTCCCAGGGGCTCGGGAAGTTAATTAAATACCATTTGGAGGCATTTAATGTTCGAGCAAAAACGGCAGATTTTCGACAAAAGAGAAAACACCCTCCCATTACGTCATGCTTCAGAAATGTGGAAAATGGTCCGTTTTCAAATGTTTTATTTTTGAACGTCAGTTCACATTTGTAGGTGGATCATCAGTGTTAGAGCTAAAATTAGCATGTTTAAAGTGATTTTCATGCTTCCAGGGGCCCAAAACACAAGATTTATGGAATGGTTAAAAGTGCATGAAAATGGCCAATTTACTCACTCTGAGGTCTCAAAAAGGGTTTCTTCACCCCGGGAAGTTAATTAAATACCATTTGGAGGCATTTAATGTTCGAGCAAAAACGGCTGATTTTCGACAAAAGAGATAACACCCCCCCCATTACGTCATGCTTCAGAAATGTGGAAAATGGTCCGTTTTCAAATGTTTTATTTTTGAACGTCAGTTCACATTTGTAGGTGGATCATCAGTGTTAGAGCTAAAATTAACATGTTTAAAGTGATTTTCATGCTTCCAGGGGCTCGGGAAGTTAATTAAATACCATTTGGAGGCATTTAATGTTCGAGCAAAAACAGCTGATTTTCGACAAAAGAGATAACACCCCCCCATTACGTCATGCTTCAGAAATGTGGAAAATGGTCCGTTTTCAAATGTTTTATTTTTGAACGTCAGTTCACATTTATAGGTGGATCATCAGTGTTAGAGCTAAAATTAGCATGTTTAAAGTGATTTTCATGCTTCCAGGGGCTCGGGAAGTTAATTAAATACCATTTGGAGGCATTTAATGTTCGAGCAAAAACGGCTGATTTTCGACAAAAGAGATAACACCCCCCCATTACGTCATGCTTCAGAAATGTGGAAAATGGTCCGTTTTCAAATGTTTTATTTTTGAACGTCAGTTCACATTTGTAGGTGGATCATCAGTGTTAGAGCTAAAATTAGCATGTTTAAAGTGATTTTCATGCTTCCAGGGGCCCAAAACACAAGATTTATGGAATGGTTAAAAGTGCATGAAAATGGCCAATTTACTCACTCTGAGTTCTCAAAAAGGGTTTCTTCACCCCGGGAAGTTAATTAAATACCATTTGGAGGCATTTAATGTTCGAGCAAAAACGGCTGATTTTCGACAAAAGAGATAACACCCCCCCATTACGTCATGCTTCAGAAATGTGGAAAATGGTCCGTTTTCAAATGTTTTATTTTTGAACGTCAGTTCACATTTGTAGGTGGATCATCAGTGTTAGAGCTAAAATTAGCATGTTTAAAGTGATTTTCATGCTTCCAGGGGCTCGGGAAGTTAATTAAATACCATTTGGAGGCATTTAATGTTCGAGCAAAAACGGCAGATTTTCGACAAAAGAGAAAACACCCTCCCATTACGTCATGCTTCAGAAATGTGGAAAATGGTCCGTTTTCAAATGTTTTATTTTTGAACGTCAGTTCACATTTGTAGGTGGATCATCAGTGTTAGAGCTAAAATTAGCATGTTTAAAGTGATTTTCATGCTTCCAGGGGCCCAAAACACAAGATTTATGGAATGGTTAAAAGTGCATGAAAATGGCCAATTTACTCACTCTGAGTTCTCAAAAAGGGTTTCTTCACCCCGGGAAGTTAATTAAATACCATTTGGAGGCATTTAATGTTCGAGCAAAAACGGCTGATTTTCGACAAAAGAGATAACACCCCCCCCATTACGTCATGCTTCAGAAATGTGGAAAATGGTCCTTTTTCAAATGTTTTATTTTTGAACGTCAGTTCACATTTGTAGGTGGATCATCAGTGTTAGAGCTAAAATTAGCATGTTTAAAGTGATTTTCATGCTTCCAGGGGCTCGGGAAGTGAAATAAATACCATTTGGAGGCATTTAATGTTCGAGCAAAAACGGCTGATTTTCGACAAAAGAGATAACACCCCCCCATTACGTCATGCTTCAGAAATGTGGAAAATGGTCCGTTTTCAAATGTTTTATTTTTGAACGTCAGTTCACATTTGTAGGTGGATCATCAGTGTTAGAGCTAAAATTAGCATGTTTAAAGTGATTTTCATGCTTCCAGGGGCTCGGGAAGTTAATTAAATACCATTTGGAGGCATTTAATGTTCGAGCAAAAACAGCTGATTTTCGACAAAAGAGATAACACCCCCCCATTACGTCATGCTTCAGAAATGTGGAAAATGGTCCGTTTTCAAATGTTTTATTTTTGAACGTCAGTTCACATTTGTAGGTGGATCATCAGTGTTAGAGCTAAAATTAGCATGTTTAAAGTGATTTTCATGCTTCCAGGTGCTCGGGAAGTTAATTAAATACCATTTGGAGGCATTTAATGTTCGAGCAAAAACGGCTGATTTTCGACAAAAGAGATAACACCCCCCCATTACGTCATGCTTCAGAAATGTGGAAAATGGTCCGTTTTCAAATGTTTTATTTTTGAACGTCAGTTCACATTTGTAGGTGGATCATCAGTGTTAGAGCTAAAATTAGCATGTTTAAAGTGATTTTCATGCTTCCAGGGGCCCAAAACACAAGATTTATGGAATGGTTAAAAGTGCATGAAAATGGCCAATTTACTCACTCTGAGTTCTCAAAAAGGGTTTCTTCACCCCGGGAAGTGAAATAAATACCATTTGGAGGCATTTAATGTTCGAGCAAAAACGGCTGATTTTTGACAAAAGAGATAACACCCCCCCATTACGTCATGCTTCAGAAATGTGGAAAATGGTCCGTTTTCAAATGTTTTATTTTTGAACGTCAGTTCACATTTGTAGGTGGATCATCAGTGTTAGAGCTAAAATTAGCATGTTTAAAGTGATTTTCATGCTTCCAGGGGCTCGGGAAGTGAAATAAATACCATTTGGAGGCATTTAATGTTCGAGCAAAAACGGCTGATTTTCGACAAAAGAGATAACACCCCCCATTACGTCATGCTTCAGAAATGTGGAAAATGGTCCGTTTTCAAATGTTTTATTTTTGAACGTCAGTTCACATTTGTAGGTGGATCATCAGTGTTAGAGCTAAAATTAGCATGTTTAAAGTGATTTTCATGCTTCCAGGGGCTCGGGAAGTTAATTAAATACCATTTGGAGGCATTTAATGTTCGAGCAAAAACAGCTGATTTTCGACAAAAGAGATAACACCCCCCCATTACGTCATGCTTCAGAAATGTGGAAAATGGTCCGTTTTCAAATGTTTTATTTTTGAACGTCAGTTCACATTTATAGGTGGATCATCAGTGTTAGAGCTAAAATTAGCATGTTTAAAGTGATTTTCATGCTTCCAGGGGCTCGGGAAGTTAATTAAATACCATTTGGAGGCATTTAATGTTCGAGCAAAAACGGCTGATTTTCGACAAAAGAGATAACACCCCCCCATTACGTCATGCTTCAGAAATGTGGAAAATGGTCCGTTTTCAAATGTTTTATTTTTGAACGTCAGTTCACATTTGTAGGTGGATCATCAGTGTTAGAGCTAAAATTAGCATGTTTAAAGTGATTTTCATGCTTCCAGGGGCCCAAAACACAAGATTTATGGAATGGTTAAAAGTGCATGAAAATGGCCAATTTACTCACTCTGAGTTCTCAAAAAGGGTTTCTTCACCCCGGGAAGTTAATTAAATACCATTTGGAGGCATTTAATGTTCGAGCAAAAACGGCTGATTTTCGACAAAAGAGATAACACCCCCCCATTACGTCATGCTTCAGAAATGTGGAAAATGGTCCGTTTTCAAATGTTTTATTTTTGAACGTCAGTTCACATTTGTAGGTGGATCATCAGTGTTAGAGCTAAAATTAGCATGTTTAAAGTGATTTTCATGCTTCCAGGGGCTCGGGAAGTTAATTAAATACCATTTGGAGGCATTTAATGTTCGAGCAAAAACGGCAGATTTTCGACAAAAGAGAAAACACCCTCCCATTACGTCATGCTTCAGAAATGTGGAAAATGGTCCGTTTTCAAATGTTTTATTTTTGAACGTCAGTTCACATTTGTAGGTGGATCATCAGTGTTAGAGCTAAAATTAGCATGTTTAAAGTGATTTTCATGCTTCCAGGGGCCCAAAACACAAGATTTATGGAATGGTTAAAAGTGCATGAAAATGGCCAATTTACTCACTCTGAGTTCTCAAAAAGGGTTTCTTCACCCCGGGAAGTTAATTAAATACCATTTGGAGGCATTTAATGTTCGAGCAAAAACGGCTGATTTTCGACAAAAGAGATAACACCCCCCCCATTACGTCATGCTTCAGAAATGTGGAAAATGGTCCTTTTTCAAATGTTTTATTTTTGAACGTCAGTTCACATTTGTAGGTGGATCATCAGTGTTAGAGCTAAAATTAGCATGTTTAAAGTGATTTTCATGCTTCCAGGGGCTCGGGAAGTGAAATAAATACCATTTGGAGGCATTTAATGTTCGAGCAAAAACGGCTGATTTTCGACAAAAGAGATAACACCCCCCCATTACGTCATGCTTCAGAAATGTGGAAAATGGTCCGTTTTCAAATGTTTTATTTTTGAACGTCAGTTCACATTTGTAGGTGGATCATCAGTGTTAGAGCTAAAATTAGCATGTTTAAAGTGATTTTCATGCTTCCAGGGGCTCGGGAAGTTAATTAAATACCATTTGGAGGCATTTAATGTTCGAGCAAAAACAGCTGATTTTCGACAAAAGAGATAACACCCCCCCATTACGTCATGCTTCAGAAATGTGGAAAATGGTCCGTTTTCAAATGTTTTATTTTTGAACGTCAGTTCACATTTGTAGGTGGATCATCAGTGTTAGAGCTAAAATTAGCATGTTTAAAGTGATTTTCATGCTTCCAGGTGCTCGGGAAGTTAATTAAATACCATTTGGAGGCATTTAATGTTCGAGCAAAAACGGCTGATTTTCGACAAAAGAGATAACACCCCCCCATTACGTCATGCTTCAGAAATGTGGAAAATGGTCCGTTTTCAAATGTTTTATTTTTGAACGTCAGTTCACATTTGTAGGTGGATCATCAGTGTTAGAGCTAAAATTAGCATGTTTAAAGTGATTTTCATGCTTCCAGGGGCCCAAAACACAAGATTTATGGAATGGTTAAAAGTGCATGAAAATGGCCAATTTACTCACTCTGAGTTCTCAAAAAGGGTTTCTTCACCCCGGGAAGTGAAATAAATACCATTTGGAGGCATTTAATGTTCGAGCAAAAACGGCTGATTTTTGACAAAAGAGATAACACCCCCCCATTACGTCATGCTTCAGAAATGTGGAAAATGGTCCGTTTTCAAATGTTTTATTTTTGAACGTCAGTTCACATTTGTAGGTGGATCATCAGTGTTAGAGCTAAAATTAGCATGTTTAAAGTGATTTTCATGCTTCCAGGGGCTCGGGAAGTTAATTAACCACTTGGATGCTATGGCTCCTCTGGATCTTCCATGTAATTTCCATTGAAATCAATGGAAACTCCATGACGAGTTACCCTTGTCATTAGCGGCGAAGAGGTTAAATACCATTTGGAGGCATTTAATGTTCGAGCAAAAACGGCTGATTTTCGACAAAAGAGATAAGACCCCCCCATTACGTCATGCTTCAGAAATGTGGAAAATGGTCCGTTTTCAAATGTTTTATTTTTGAACGTCAGTTCACATTTGTAGGTGGATCATCAGTGTTAGAGCTAAAATTAGCATGTTTAACCTCTTCGCCGCTAATGACAAGGGTAACTCGTCATGGACTTTCCATTGATTTCAATGGAAAACAAATGAGCATAAGAATAATGCCTTAGCAGCCAAGTGGTTAAAGTGATTTTCATGCTTCCAGGGGCCCAAAACACATGATTTATGGAATGGTTAAAAGTGCATGAAAATGGCCAATTTACTCACTCTGAGTTCTCAAAAAGGGTTTCTTCACCCCGGGAAGTTAATTAAATACCATTTGGAGGCATTTAATGTTCGAGCAAAAACGGCTGATTTTCGACAAAAGAGATAACACCCCCCCATTACGTCATGCTTCAGAAATGTGGAAAATGGTCCGTTTTCAAATGTTTTATTTTTGAACGTCAGTTCACATTTGTAGGTGGATCATCAGTGTTAGAGCTAAAATTAGCATGTTTAAAGTGATTTTCATGCTTCCAGGGGCTCGGGAAGTGAAATAAATACCATTTGGAGGCATTTAATGTTCGAGCAAAAACGGCTGATTTTCGACAAAAGAGATAACACCCCCCCATTACGTCATGCTTCAGAAATGTGGAAAATGGTCCGTTTTCAAATGTTTTATTTTTGAACGTCAGTTCACATTTGTAGGTGGATCATCAGTGTTAGAGCTAAAATTAGCATGTTTAAAGTGATTTTCATGCTTCCAGGGGCTCGGGAAGTTAATTAAATACCATTTGGAGGCATTTAATGTTCGAGCAAAAACGGCTGATTTTCGACAAAAGAGATAACACCCCCCCATTACGTCATGCTTCAGAAATGTGGAAAATGGTCCGTTTTCAAATGTTTTATTTTTGAACGTCAGTTCACATTTGTAGGTGGATCATCAGTGTTAGAGCTAAAATTAGCATGTTTAAAGTGATTTTCATGCTTCCAGGGGCTCGGGAAGTTAATTAAATACCATTTGGAGGCATTTAATGTTCGAGCAAAAACGGCTGATTTTCGACAAAAGAGATAACACCCCCCCATTACGTCATGCTTCAGAAATGTGGAAAATGGTCCGTTTTCAAATGTTTTATTTTTGAACGTCAGTTCACATTTGTAGGTGGATCATCAGTGTTAGAGCTAAAATTAGCATGTTTAATGTGATTTTCATGCTTCCAGGGGCCCAAAACACAAGATTTATGGAATGGTTAAAAGTGCATGAAAATGGCCAATTTACTCACTCTGAGTTCTCAAAAAGGGTTTCTTCACCCCGGGAAGTTAATTAAATACCATTTGGAGGCATTTAATGTTCGAGCAAAAACGGCTGATTTTCGACAAAAGAGATAACACCCCCCATTACGTCATGCTTCAGAAATGTGGAAAATGGTCCGTTTTCAAATGTTTTATTTTTGAACGTCAGTTCACATTTGTAGGTGGATCATCAGTGTTAGAGCTAAAATTAGCATGTTTAAAGTGATTTTCATGCTTCCAGGGGCTCGGGAAGTTAATTAAATACCATTTGGAGGCATTTAATGTTCGAGCAAAAACGGCTGATTTTCGACAAAAGAGATAAGACCCCCCCATAACGTCATGCTTCAGAAATGTGGAAAATGGTCCGTTTTCAAATGTTTTATTTTTGAACGTCAGTTCACATTTGTAGGTGGATCATCAGTGTTAGAGCTAAAATTAGCATGTTTAAAGTGATTTTCATGCTTCCAGGGGCCCAAAACACAAGATTTATGGAATGGTTAAAAGTGCATGAAAATGGCCAATTTACTCACTCTGAGTTCTCAAAAAGGGTTTCTTCACCCCGGGAAGTTAATTAAATACCATTTGGAGGCATTTAATGTTCGAGCAAAAACGGCTGATTTTCGACAAAAGAGATAACACCCCCCCATTACGTCATGCTTCAGAAATGTGGAAAATGGTCCGTTTTCAAATGTTTTATTTTTGAACGTCAGTTCACATTTGTAGGTGGATCATCAGTGTTAGAGCTAAAATTAGCATGTTTAAAGTGATTTTCATGCTTCCAGGGGCTCGGGAAGTGAAATAAATACCATTTGGAGGCATTTAATGTTCGAGCAAAAACGGCTGATTTTCGACAAAAGAGATAACACCCCCCCATTACGTCATGCTTCAGAAATGTGGAAAATGGTCCGTTTTCAAATGTTTTATTTTTGAACGTCAGTTCACATTTGTAGGTGGATCATCAGTGTTAGAGCTAAAATTAGCATGTTTAAAGTGATTTTCATGCTTCCAGGGGCTCGGGAAGTTAATTAAATACCATTTGGAGGCATTTAATGTTCGAGCAAAAACGGCTGATTTTCGACAAAAGAGATAACACCCCCCCATTACGTCATGCTTCAGAAATGTGGAAAATGGTCCGTTTTCAAATGTTTTATTTTTGAACGTCAGTTCACATTTGTAGGTGGATCATCAGTGTTAGAGCTAAAATTAGCATGTTTAAAGTGATTCTCATGCTTCCAGGGGCTCGGGAAGTTAATTAAATACCATTTGGAGGCATTTAATGTTCGAGCAAAAACGGCTGATTTTCGACAAAAGAGATAACACCCCCCCATTACGTCATGCTTCAGAAATGTGGAAAATGGTCCGTTTTCAAATGTTTTATTTTTGAACGTCAGTTCACATTTGTAGGTGGATCATCAGTGTTAGAGCTAAAATTAGCATGTTTAATGTGATTTTCATGCTTCCAGGGGCCCAAAACACAAGATTTATGGAATGGTTAAAAGTGCATGAAAATGGCCAATTTACTCACTCTGAGTTCTCAAAAAGGGTTTCTTCACCCCGGGAAGTTAATTAAATACCATTTGGAGGCATTTAATGTTCGAGCAAAAACGGCTGATTTTCGACAAAAGAGATAACACCCCCCATTACGTCATGCTTCAGAAATGTGGAAAATGGTCCGTTTTCAAATGTTTTATTTTTGAACGTCAGTTCACATTTGTAGGTGGATCATCAGTGTTAGAGCTAAAATTAGCATGTTTAAAGTGATTTTCATGCTTCCAGGGGCTCGGGAAGTTAATTAAATACCATTTGGAGGCATTTAATGTTCGAGCAAAAACGGCTGATTTTCGACAAAAGAGATAAGACCCCCCCATTACGTCATGCTTCAGAAATGTGGAAAATGGTCCGTTTTCAAATGTTTTATTTTTGAACGTCAGTTCACATTTGTAGGTGGATCATCAGTGTTAGAGCTAAAATTAGCATGTTTAAAGTGATTTTCATGCTTCCAGGGGCCCAAAACACAAGATTTATGGAATAGTTAAAAGTGCATGAAAATGGCCAATTTACTCACTCTGAGTTCTCAAAAAGGGTTTCTTCACCCCAGGAAGTGAAATAAATACCATTTGGAGGCATTTAATGTTCGAGCAAAAACGGCTGATTTTCGACAAAAGAGATAACACCCCCCCATTACGTCATGCTTCAGAAATGTGGAAAATGGTCCGTTTTCAAATGTTTTATTTTTGAACGTCAGTTCACATTTGTAGGTGGATCATCAGTGTTAGAGCTAAAATTAGCATGTTTAAAGTGATTTTCATGCTTCCAGGGGCTCGGGAAGTTAATTAAATACCATTTGGAGGCATTTAATGTTCGAGCAAAAACGGCTGATTTTCGACAAAAGAGATAACACCCCCCCATTACGTCATGCTTCAGAAATGTGGAAAATGGTCCGTTTTCAAATGTTTTATTTTTGAACGTCAGTTCACATTTGTAGGTGGATCATCAGTGTTAGAGCTAAAATTAGCATGTTTAAAGTGATTTTCATGCTTCCAGGGGCTCGGGAAGTTAATTAAATACCATTTGGAGGCATTTAATGTTCGAGCAAAAACGGCTGATTTTCGACAAAAGAGATAACACCCCCCCATTACGTCATGCTTCAGAAATGTGGAAAATGGTCCGTTTTCAAATGTTTTATTTTTGAACGTCAGTTCACATTTGTAGGTGGATCATCAGTGTTAGAGCTAATATTAGCATGTTTAAAGTGATTTTCATGCTTCCAGGGGCCCAAAACACAAGATTTATGGAATGGTTAAAAGTGCATGAAAATGGCCAATTTACTCACTCTGAGTTCTCAAAAAGGGTTTCTTCACCCCGGGAAGTGAAATAAATACCATTTGGAGGCATTTAATGTTCGAGCAAAAACGGCTGATTTTCGACAAAAGAGCTAACACCCCCCCATTATGTCATGCTTCAGAAATGTGGAAAATGGTCCGTTTTCAAATGTTTTATTTTTGAACGTCAGTTCACATTTGTAGGTGGATCATCAGTGTTAGAGCTAAAATTAGCATGTTTAAAGTGATTTTCATGCTTCCAGGGGCCCAAAACACAAGATTTATGGAATGGTTAAAAGTGCATGAAAATGGCCAATTTACTCACTCTGAGTTCTCAAAAAGGGTTTCTTCACCCCGGGAAGTGAAATAAATACCATTTGGAGGCATTTAATGTTCGAGCAAAAACGGCTGATTTTCGACAAAAGAGATAACACCCCCCCATTACGTCATGCTTCAGAAATGTGGAAAATGGTCCGTTTTCAAATGTTTTATTTTTGAACGTCAGTTCACATTTGTAGGTGGATCATCAGTGTTAGAGCTAAAATTAGCATGTTTAAAGTGATTTTCATGCTTCCAGGGGCTCGGGAAGTTAATTAAATACCATTTGGAGGCATTTAATGTTCGAGCAAAAACGGCTGATTTTCGACAAAAGAGAAAACACCCCCCCATTACGTCATGCTTCAGAAATGTGGAAAATGGTCCGTTTTCAAATGTTTTATTTTTGAACGTCAGTTCACATTTGTAGGTGGATCATCAGTGTTAGAGCTAAAATTAGCATGTTTAAAGTGATTTTCATGCTTCCAGGGGCCCAAAACACAAGATTTATGGAATGGTTAAAAGTGCATGAAAATGGCCAATTTACTCACTCTGAGTTCTCAAAAAGGGTTTCTTCACCCCGGGAAGTTAATTAAATACCATTTGGAGGCATTTAATGTTCGAGCAAAAACGGCTGATTTTCGACAAAAGAGATAACACCCCCCCATTACGTCATGCTTCAGAAATGTGGAAAATGGTTCTTTTTCAAATGTTTTATTTTTGAACGTCAGTTCACATTTGTAGGTGGATCATCAGTGTTAGAGCTAAAATTAGCATGTTTAAAGTGATTTTCATGCTTCCAGGGGCTCGGGAAGTGAAATAAATACCATTTGGAGGCATTTAATGTTCGAGCAAAAACGGCTGATTTTCGACAAAAGAGATAACACCCCCCCATTACGTCATGCTTCAGAAATGTGGAAAATGGTCCGTTTTCAAATGTTTTATTTTTGAACGTCAGTTCACATTTGTAGGTGGATCATCAGTGTTAGAGCTAAAATTAGCATGTTTAAAGTGATTTTCATGTTTCCAGGGGCTCGGGAAGTTAATTAAATACCATTTGGAGGCATTTAATGTTCGAGCAAAAACAGCTGATTTTCGACAAAAGAGATAACACCCCCCCATTACGTCATGCTTCAGAAATGTGGAAAATGGTCCGTTTTCAAATGTTTTATTTTTGAACGTCAGTTCACATTTGTAAGTGGATCATCAGTGTTAGAGCTAAAATTAGCATGTTTAAAGTGATTTTCATGCTTCCAGGGGCTCGGGAAGTGAAATAAATATCATTTGGAGGCATTTAATGTTCGAGCAAAAACGGCTGATTTTTGACAAAAGAGATAACACCCCCCCATTACCTCATGCTTCAGAAATGTGGAAAATGGTCCTTTTTCAAATGTTTTATTTTTGAACGTCAGTTCACATTTGTAGGTGGATCATCAGTGTTAGAGCTAAAATTAGCATGTTTAAAGTGATTTTCATGCTTCCAGGGGCTCGGGAAGTTAATTAAATACCATTTGGAGGCATTTAATGTTCGAGCAAAAACGGCTGATTTTCGACAAAAGAGATAACACCCCCCCATTACGTCATGCTTCAGAAATGTGGAAAATGGTCCGTTTTCAAATGTTTTATTTTTGAACGTCAGTTCACATTTGTAGGTGGATCATCAGTGTTAGAGCTAAAATTAGCATGTTTAAAGTGATTTTCATGCTTCCAGGGGCTCGGGAAGTTAATTAAATACCATTTGGAGGCATTTAATGTTCGAGCAAAAACGGCTGATTTTCGACAAAAGAGATAACACCCCCCCATTACGTCATGCTTCAGAAATGTGGAAAATGGTCCGTTTTCAAATGTTTTATTTTTGAACGTCAGTTCACATTTGTAGGTGGATCATCAGTGTTAGAGCTAAAATTAGCATGTTTAAAGTGATTTTCATGCTTCCAGGGGCTCGGGAAGTTAATTAAATACCATTTGGAGGCATTTAATGTTCGAGCAAAAACGGCTGATTTTCGACAAAAGAGATAACACCCCCCCATTACGTCATGCTTCAGAAATGTGGAAAATGGTCCGTTTTCAAATGTTTTATTTTTGAACGTCAGTTCACATTTGTAGGTGGATCATCAGTGTTAGAGCTAAAATTAGCATGTTTAAAGTGATTTTCATGCTTCCAGGGGCCCAAAACACAAGATTTATGGAATGGTTAAAAGTGCATGAAAATGGCCAATTTACTCACTCTGAGTTCTCAAAAAGGGTTTCTTCACCCCGGGAAGTGAAATAAATACCATTTGGAGGCATTTAATGTTCGAGCAAAAACGGCTGATTTTCGACAAAAGAGATAACACCCCCCCATTACGTCATGCTTCAGAAATGTGGAAAATGGTCCGTTTTCAAATGTTTTATTTTTGAACGTCAGTTCACATTTGTAGGTGGATCATCAGTGTTAGAGCTAAAATTAGCATGTTTAAAGTGATTTTCATGCTTCCAGGGGCTTGGAAGTTAATTAAATACCATTTGGAGGCATTTAATGTTCGAGCAAAAACGGCTGATTTTCGACAAAAGAGAAAACACCCCCCCATTACGTCATGCTTCAGAAATGTGGAAAATGGTCCGTTTTCAAATGTTTTATTTTTGAACGTCAGTTCACATTTGTAGGTGGATCATCAGTGTTAGAGCTAAAATTAGCATGTTTAAAGTGATTTTCATGCTTCCAGGGGCCCAAAACACAAGATTTATGGAATGGTTAAAAGTGCATGAAAATGGCCAATTTACTCACTCTGAGTTCTCAAAAAGGGTTTCTTCACCCCGGGAAGTTAATTAAATACCATTTGGAGGCATTTAATGTTCGAGCAAAAACGGCTGATTTTCGACAAAAGAGATAACACCCCCCCATTACGTCATGCTTCAGAAATGTGGAAAATGGTCCTTTTTCAAATGTTTTATTTTTGAACGTCAGTTCACATTTGTAGGTGGATCATCAGTGTTAGAGCTAAAATTAGCATGTTTAAAGTGATTTTCATGCTTCCAGGGGCTCGGGAAGTGAAATAAATACCATTTGGAGGCATTTAATGTTCGAGCAAAAACGGCTGATTTTCGACAAAAGAGATAACACCCCCCATTACGTCATGCTTCAGAAATGTGGAAAATGGTCCGTTTTCTAATGTTTTATTTTTGAACGTCAGTTCACATTTGTAGGTGGATCATCAGTGTTAGAGCTAAAATTAGCATGTTTAAAGTGATTTTCATGCTTCCAGGGGCTCGGGAAGTTAATTAAATACCATTTGGAGGCATTTAATGTTCGAGCAAAAACAGCTGATTTTCGACAAAAGAGATAACACCCCCCCATTACGTCATGCTTCAGAAATGTGGAAAATGGTCCGTTTTCAAATGTTTTATTTTTGAACGTCAGTTCACATTTATAGGTGGATCATCAGTGTTAGAGCTAAAATTAGCATGTTTAAAGTGATTTTCATGCTTCCAGGGGCTCGGGAAGTTAATTAAATACCATTTGGAGGCATTTAATGTTCGAGCAAAAACGGCTGATTTTCGACAAAAGAGATAACACCCCCCCATTACGTCATGCTTCAGAAATGTGGAAAATGGTCCGTTTTCAAATGTTTTATTTTTGAACGTCAGTTCACATTTGTAGGTGGATCATCAGTGTTAGAGCTAAAATTAGCATGTTTAAAGTGATTTTCATGCTTCCAGGGGCCCAAAACACAAGATTTATGGAATGGTTAAAAGTGCATGAAAATGGCCAATTTACTCACTCTGAGTTCTCAAAAAGGGTTTCTTCACCCCGGGAAGTTAATTAAATACCATTTGGAGGCATTTAATGTTCGAGCAAAAACGGCTGATTTTCGACAAAAGAGATAACACCCCCCCATTACGTCATGCTTCAGAAATGTGGAAAATGGTCGGTTTTCAAATGTTTTATTTTTGAACGTCAGTTCACATTTGTAGGTGGATCATCAGTGTTAGAGCTAAAATGAGCATGTTTAAAGTGATTTTCATGCTTCCAGGGGCTCGGGAAGTGAAATAAATACCATTTGGAGGCATTTAATGTTCGAGCAAAAACGGCTGATTTTCGACAAAAGAGATAACACCCCCCCATTACGTCATGCTTCCGAAATGTGGAAAATGGTCCGTTTTCAAATGTTTTATTTTTGAACGTCAGTTCACATTTGTAGGTGGATCATCAGTGTTAGAGCTAAAATTAGCATGTTTAAAGTGATTTTCATGCTTCCAGGGGCCCAAAACACAAGATTTATGGAATGGTTAAAAGTGCATGAAAATGGCCAATTTACTCACTCTGAGTTCTCAAAAAGGGTTTCTTCACCCCGGGAAGTGAAATAAATACCATTTGGAGGCATTTAATGTTCGAGCAAAAACGGCTGATTTTCGACAAAAGAGCTAACACCCCCCCATTATGTCATGCTTCAGAAATGTGGAAAATGGTCCGTTTTCAAATGTTTTATTTTTGAACGTCAGTTCACATTTGTAGGTGGATCATCAGTGTTAGAGCTAAAATTAGCATGTTTAAAGTGATTTTCATGCTTCCAGGGGCCCAAAACACAAGATTTATGGAATGGTTAAAAGTGCATGAAAATGGCCAATTTACTCACTCTGAGTTCTCAAAAAGGGTTTCTTCACCCCGGGCAGTTAATTAAATACCATTTGGAGGCATTTAATGTTCCAGCAAAAACGGCTGATTTTCGACAAAAGAGATAACACCCCCCCATTACGTCATGCTTCAGAAATGTGGAAAATGGTCCTTTTTCAAATGTTTTATTTTTGAACGTCAGTTCACATTTGTAGGTGGATCATCAGTGTTAGAGCTAAAATTAGCATGTTTAAAGTGATTTTCATGCTTCCAGGGGCTCGGGAAGTGAAATAAATACCATTTGGAGGCATTTAATGTTCGAGCAAAAACGGCTGATTTTCGACAAAAGAGATAACACCCCCCCATTACGTCATGCTTCAGAAATGTGGAAAATGGTCCGTTTTCAAATGTTTTATTTTTGAACGTCAGTTCACATTTGTAGGTGGATCATCAGTGTTAGAGCTAAAATTAGCATGTTTAAAGTGATTTTCATGCTTCCAGGGGCTCGGGAAGTGAAATAAATATCATTTGGAGGCATTTAATGTTCGAGCAAAAACGGCTGATTTTTGACAAAAGAGATAACACCCCCCCCATTACCTCATGCTTCAGAAATGTGGAAAATGGTCCTTTTTCAAATGTTTTATTTTTGAACGTCAGTTCACATTTGTAGGTGGATCATCAGTGTTAGAGCTAAAATTAGCATGTTTAAAGTGATTTTCATGCTTCCAGGGGCTCGGGAAGTTAATTAAATACCATTTGGAGGCATTTAATGTTCGAGCAAAAATGGCTGATTTTCGACAAAAGAGATAACACCCCCCCATTACGTCATGCTTCAGAAATGTGGAAAATGGTCCGTTTTCAAATATTTTATTTTTGAACGTCAGTTCACATTTGTAGGTGGATCATCAGTGTTAGACCTAAAATTAGCATGTTTAAAGTGATTTTCATGCTTCCAGGGGCTCGGGAAGTTAATTAAATACCATTTGGAGGCATTTAATGTTCGAGCAAAAACGGCTGATTTTCGACAAAAGAGATAACACCCCCCCATTACGTCATGCTTCAGAAATGTGGAAAATGGTCCGTTTTCAAATGTTTTATTTTTGAACGTCAGTTCACATTTGTAGGTGGATCATCAGTGTTAGAGCTAAAATTAGCATGTTTAAAGTGATTTTCATGCTTCCAGGGGCTCGGGAAGTTAATTAAATACCATTTGGAGGCATTTAATGTTCGAGCAAAAACGGCTGATTTTCGACAAAAGAGATAACACCCCCCCATTACGTCATGCTTCAGAAATGTGGAAAATGGTCCGTTTTCAAATGTTTTATTTTTGAACGTCAGTTCACATTTGTAGGTGGATCATCAGTGTTAGAGCTAAAATTAGCATGTTTAAAGTGATTTTCATGCTTCCAGGGGCCCAAAACACAAGATTTATGGAATGGTTAAAAGTGCATGAAAATGGCCAATTTACTCACTCTGAGTTCTCAAAAAGGGTTTCTTCACCCCGGGAAGTGAAATAAATACCATTTGGAGGCATTTAATGTTCGAGCAAAAACGGCTGATTTTCGACAAAAGAGATAACACCCCCCCATTACGTCATGCTTCAGAAATGTGGAAAATGGTCCGTTTTCAAATGTTTTATTTTTGAACGTCAGTTCACATTTGTAGGTGGATCATCAGTGTTAGAGCTAAAATTAGCATGTTTAAAGTGATTTTCATGCTTCCAGGGGCTCGGGAAGTTAATTAAATACCATTTGGAGGCATTTAATGTTCGAGCAAAAACGGCTGATTTTCGACAAAAGAGAAAACACCCCCCCATTACGTCATGCTTCAGAAATGTGGAAAATGGTCCGTTTTCAAATGTTTTATTTTTGAACGTCAGTTCACATTTGTAGGTGGATCATCAGTGTTAGAGCTAAAATTAGCATGTTTAAAGTGATTTTCATGCTTCCAGGGGCCCAAAACACAAGATTTATGGAATGGTTAAAAGTGCATGAAAATGGCCAATTTACTCACTCTGAGTTCTCAAAAAGGGTTTCTTCACCCCGGGAAGTTAATTAAATACCATTTGGAGGCATTTAATGTTCGAGCAAAAACGGCTGATTTTCGACAAAAGAGATAACACCCCCCCATTACGTCATGCTTCAGAAATGTGGAAAATGGTTCTTTTTCAAATGTTTTATTTTTGAACGTCAGTTCACATTTGTAGGTGGATCATCAGTGTTAGAGCTAAAATTAGCATGTTTAAAGTGATTTTCATGCTTCCAGGGGCTCGGGAAGTGAAATAAATACCATTTGGAGGCATTTAATGTTCGAGCAAAAACGGCTGATTTTCGACAAAAGAGATAACACCCCCCCATTACGTCATGCTTCAGAAATGTGGAAAATGGTCCGTTTTCAAATGTTTTATTTTTGAACGTCAGTTCACATTTGTAGGTGGATCATCAGTGTTAGAGCTAAAATTAGCATGTTTAAAGTGATTTTCATGCTTCCAGGGGCTCGGGAAGTTAATTAAATACCATTTGGAGGCATTTAATGTTCGAGCAAAAACAGCTGATTTTCGACAAAAGAGATAACACCCCCCCATTACGTCATGCTTCAGAAATGTGGAAAATGGTCCGTTTTCAAATGTTTTATTTTTGAACGTCAGTTCACATTTGTAAGTGGATCATCAGTGTTAGAGCTAAAATTAGCATGTTTAAAGTGATTTTCATGCTTCCAGGGGCTCGGGAAGTGAAATAAATATCATTTGGAGGCATTTAATGTTCGAGCAAAAACGGCTGATTTTTGACAAAAGAGATAACACCCCCCCATTACCTCATGCTTCAGAAATGTGGAAAATGGTCCTTTTTCAAATGTTTTATTTTTGAACGTCAGTTCACATTTGTAGGTGGATCATCAGTGTTAGAGCTAAAATTAGCATGTTTAAAGTGATTTTCATGCTTCCAGGGGCTCGGGAAGTTAATTAAATACCATTTGGAGGCATTTAATGTTCGAGCAAAAACGGCTGATTTTCGACAAAAGAGATAACACCCCCCCATTACGTCATGCTTCAGAAATGTGGAAAATGGTCCGTTTTCAAATGTTTTATTTTTGAACGTCAGTTCACATTTGTAGGTGGATCATCAGTGTTAGAGCTAAAATTAGCATGTTTAAAGTGATTTTCATGCTTCCAGGGGCTCGGGAAGTTAATTAAATACCATTTGGAGGCATTTAATGTTCGAGCAAAAACGGCTGATTTTCGACAAAAGAGATAACACCCCCCCATTACGTCATGCTTCAGAAATGTGGAAAATGGTCCGTTTTCAAATGTTTTATTTTTGAACGTCAGTTCACATTTGTTGGTGGATCATCAGTGTTAGAGCTAAAATTAGCATGTTTAAAGTGATTTTCATGCTTCCAGGGGCCCAAAACACAAGATTTATGGAATGGTTAAAAGTGCATGAAAATGGCCAATTTACTCACTCTGAGTTCTCAAAAAGGGTTTCTTCACCCCGGGAAGTGAAATAAATACCATTTGGAGGCATTTAATGTTCGAGCAAAAACGGCTGATTTTCGACAAAAGAGATAACACCCCCCCATTACGTCATGCTTCAGAAATGTGGAAAATGGTCCGTTTTCAAATGTTTTATTTTTGAACGTCAGTTCACATTTGTAGGTGGATCATCAGTGTTAGAGCTAAAATTAGCATGTTTAAAGTGATTTTCATGCTTCCAGGGGCTTGGAAGTTAATTAAATACCATTTGGAGGCATTTAATGTTCGAGCAAAAACGGCTGATTTTCGACAAAAGAGAAAACACCCCCCCATTACGTCATGCTTCAGAAATGTGGAAAATGGTCCGTTTTCAAATGTTTTATTTTTGAACGTCAGTTCACATTTGTAGGTGGATCATCAGTGTTAGAGCTAAAATTAGCATGTTTAAAGTGATTTTCATGCTTCCAGGGGCCCAAAACACAAGATTTATGGAATGGTTAAAAGTGCATGAAAATGGCCAATTTACTCACTCTGAGTTCTCAAAAAGGGTTTCTTCACCCCGGGAAGTTAATTAAATACCATTTGGAGGCATTTAATGTTCGAGCAAAAACGGCTGATTTTCGACAAAAGAGATAACACCCCCCCCATTACGTCATGCTTCAGAAATGTGGAAAATGGTCCTTTTTCAAATGTTTTATTTTTGAACGTCAGTTCACATTTGTAGGTGGATCATCAGTGTTAGAGCTAAAATTAGCATGTTTAAAGTGATTTTCATGCTTCCAGGGGCTCGGGAAGTGAAATAAATACCATTTGGAGGCATTTAATGTTCGAGCAAAAACGGCTGATTTTCGACAAAAGAGATAACACCCCCCATTACGTCATGCTTCAGAAATGTGGAAAATGGTCCGTTTTCTAATGTTTTATTTTTGAACGTCAGTTCACATTTGTAGGTGGATCATCAGTGTTAGAGCTAAAATTAGCATGTTTAAAGTGATTTTCATGCTTCCAGGGGCTCGGGAAGTTAATTAAATACCATTTGGAGGCATTTAATGTTCGAGCAAAAACAGCTGATTTTCGACAAAAGAGATAACACCCCCCCATTACGTCATGCTTCAGAAATGTGGAAAATGGTCCGTTTTCAAATGTTTTATTTTTGAACGTCAGTTCACATTTATAGGTGGATCATCAGTGTTAGAGCTAAAATTAGCATGTTTAAAGTGATTTTCATGCTTCCAGGGGCTCGGGAAGTTAATTAAATACCATTTGGAGGCATTTAATGTTCGAGCAAAAACGGCTGATTTTCGACAAAAGAGATAACACCCCCCCATTACGTCATGCTTCAGAAATGTGGAAAATGGTCCGTTTTCAAATGTTTTATTTTTGAACGTCAGTTCACATTTGTAGGTGGATCATCAGTGTTAGAGCTAAAATTAGCATGTTTAAAGTGATTTTCATGCTTCCAGGGGCCCAAAACACAAGATTTATGGAATGGGTAAAAGTGCATGAAAATGGCCAATTTACTCACTCTGAGTTCTCAAAAAGGGTTTCTTCACCCCGGGAAGTTAATTAAATACCATTTGGAGGCATTTAATGTTCCAGCAAAAACGGCTGATTTTCGACAAAAGAGATAACACCCCCCCATTACGTCATGCTTCAGAAATGTGGAAAATGGTCCTTTTTCAAATGTTTTATTTTTGAACGTCAGTTCACATTTGTAGGTGGATCATCAGTGTTAGAGCTAAAATTAGCATGTTTAAAGTGATTTTCATGCTTCCAGGGGCTCGGGAAGTGAAATAAATACCATTTGGAGGCATTTAATGTTCGAGCAAAAACGGCTGATTTTCGACAAAAGAGATAACACCCCCCCATTACGTCATGCTTCAGAAATGTGGAAAATGGTCCGTTTTCAAATGTTTTATTTTTGAACGTCAGTTCACATTTGTAGGTGGATCATCAGTGTTAGAGCTAAAATTAGCATGTTTAAAGTGATTTTCATGCTTCCAGGGGCTTGGGAAGTTAATTAAATACCATTTGGAGGCATTTAATGTTCGAGCAAAAACAGCTGATTTTCGACAAAAGAGATAACACCCCCCCCATTACGTCATGCTTCAGAAATGTGGAAAATGGTCCGTTTTCAAATGTTTTATTTTTGAACGTCAGTTCACATTTGTAGGTGGATCATCAGTGTTAGAGCTAAAATTAGCATGTTTAAAGTGATTTTCATGCTTCCAGGTGCTCGGGAAGTTAATTAAATACCATTTGGAGGCATTTAATGTTCGAGCAAAAACGGCTGATTTTCGACAAAAGAGATAACACCCCCCCATTACGTCATGCTTCAGAAATGTGGAAAATGGTCCGTTTTCAAATGTTTTATTTTTGAACGTCAGTTCACATTTGTAGGTGGATCATCAGTGTTAGAGCTAAAATTAGCATGTTTAAAGTGATTTTCATGCTTCCAGGGGCCCAAAACACAAGATTTATGGAATGGTTAAAAGTGCATGAAAATGGCCAATTTACTCACTCTGAGTTCTCAAAAAGGGTTTCTTCACCCCGGGAAGTTAATTAAATACCATTTGGAGGCATTTAATGTTCCAGCAAAAACGGCTGATTTTCGACAAAAGAGATAACACCCCCCCATTACGTCATGCTTCAGAAATGTGGAAAATGGTCCTTTTTCAAATGTTTTATTTTTGAACGTCAGTTCACATTTGTAGGTGGATCATCAGTGTTAGAGCTAAAATTAGCATGTTTAAAGTGATTTTCATGCTTCCAGGGGCTCGGGAAGTGAAATAAATACCATTTGGAGGCATTTAATGTTCGAGCAAAAACGGCTGATTTTCGACAAAAGAGATAACACCCCCCCATTACGTCATGCTTCAGAAATGTGGAAAATGGTCCGTTTTCAAATGTTTTATTTTTGAACGTCAGTTCACATTTGTAGGTGGATCATCAGTGTTAGAGCTAAAATTAGCATGTTTAAAGTGATTTTCATGCTTCCAGGGGCTCGGGAAGTTAATTAAATACCATTTGGAGGCATTTAATGTTCGAGCAAAAACAGCTGATTTTCGACAAAAGAGATAACACCCCCCCCCATTACGTCATGCTTCAGAAATGTGGAAAATGGTCCGTTTTCAAATGTTTTATTTTTGAACGTCAGTTCACATTTGTAGGTGGATCATCAGTGTTAGAGCTAAAATTAGCATGTTTAAAGTGATTTTCATACTTCCAGGTGCTCGGGAAGTTAATTAAATACCATTTGGAGGCATTTAATGTTCGAGCAAAAATGGCTGATTTTCGACAAAAGAGATAACACCCCCCCATTACGTCATGCTTCAGAAATGTGGAAAATGGTCCGTTTTCAAATGTTTTATTTTTGAACGTCAGTTCACATTTGTAGGTGGATCATCAGTGTTAGAGCTAAAATTAGCATGTTTAAAGTGATTTTCATGCTTCCAGGGGCCCAAAACACAAGATTTATGGAATGGTTAAAAGTGCATGAAAATGGCCAATTTACTCACTCTGAGTTCTCAAAAAGGGTTTCTTCACCCCGGGAAGTGAAATAAATACCATTTGGAGGCATTTAATGTTCGAGCAAAAACGGCTGATTTTCGACAAAAGAGATAACACCCCCCCATTACGTCATGCTTCAGAAATGTGGAAAATGGTCCATTTTCAAATGTTTTATTTTTGAACGTCAGTTCACATTTGTAGGTGGATCATCAGTGTTAGAGCTAAAATTAGCATGTTTAAAGTGATTTTCATGCTTCCAGGGGCTCGGGAAGTTAATTAAATACCATTTGGAGGCATTTAATGTTCGAGCAAAAACGGCTGATTTTCGACAAAAGAGATAACACCCCCCAATTACGTCATGCTTCAGAAATGTGGAAAATGGTCCGTTTTCAAATGTTTTATTTTTGAACGTCAGTTCACATTTGTAGGTGGATCATCAGTGTTAGAGCTAAAATTAGCATGTTTAAAGTGATTTTCATGCTTCCAGGGGCCCAAAACACAAGATTTATGGAATGGTTAAAAGTGCATGAAAATGGCCAATTTACTCACTCTGAGTTCTCAAAAAGGGTTTCTTCACCCCGGGAAGTTAATTAAATACCATTTGGAGGCATTTAATGTTCGAGCAAAAACGGCTGATTTTCGACAAAAGAGATAACACCCCCCCATTACGTCATGCTTCAGAAATGTGGAAAATGGTCCGTTTTCAAATGTTTTATTTTTGAACGTCAGTTCACATTTGTAGGTGGATCATCAGTGTTAGAGCTAAAATTAGCATGTTTAAAGTGATTTTCATGCTTCCAGGGGCTCGGGAAGTGAAATAAATACCATTTGGAGGCATTTAATGTTCGAGCAAAAACGGCTGATTTTCGACAAAAGAGATAACACCCCCCCATTACGTCATGCTTCAGAAATGTGGAAAATGGTCCGTTTTCAAATGTTTTATTTTTGAACGTCAGTTCACATTTGTAGGTGGATCATCAGTGTTAGAGCTAAAATTAGCATGTTTAAAGTGATTTTCATGCTTCCAGGGGCCCAACACACAAGATTTATGGAATGGTTAAAAGTGCATGAAAATGGCCAATTTACTCACTCTGAGTTCTCAAAAAGGGTTTCTTCACCCCGGGAAGTTAATTAAATACCATTTGGAGGCATTTAATGTTCGAGCAAAAACGGCTGATTTTCGACAAAAGAGATAACACCCCCCCATTACGTCATGCTTCAGAAATGTGGAAAATGGTCCTTTTTCAAATGTTTTATTTTTGAACGTCAGTTCACATTTGTAGGTGGATCATCAGTGTTAGAGCTAAAATTAGCATGTTTAAAGTGATTTTCATGCTTCCAGGGGCTCGGGAAGTGAAATAAATACCATTTGGAGGCATTTAATGTTCGAGCAAAAACGGCTGATTTTCGACAAAAGAGATAACACCCCCCCATTACGTCATGCTTCAGAAATGTGGAAAATGGTCCGTTTTCAAATGTTTTATTTTTGAACGTCAGTTCACATTTGTAGGTGGATCATCAGTGTTAGAGCTAAAATTAGCATGTTTAAAGTGATTTTCATGCTTCCAGGGGCTCGGGAAGTTAATTAAATACCATTTGGAGGCATTTAATGTTCGAGCAAAAACAGCTGATTTTCGACAAAAGAGATAACACCCCCCCATTACGTCATGCTTCAGAAATGTGGAAAATGGTCCGTTTTCAAATGTTTTATTTTTGAACGTCAGTTCACATTTGTAGGTGAATCATCAGTGTTAGAGCTAAAATTAGCATGTTTAAAGTGATTTTCATGCTTCCAGGTGCTCGGGAAGTTAATTAAATACCATTTGGAGGCATTTAATGTTCGAGCAAAAACGGCTGATTTTCGACAAAAGAGATAACACCCCCCCATTACGTCATGCTTCAGAAATGTGGAAAATGGTCCGTTTTCAAATGTTTTATTTTTGAACGTCAGTTCACATTTGTAGGTGGATCATCAGTGTTAGAGCTAAAATTAGCATGTTTAAAGTGATTTTCATGCTTCCAGGGGCCCAAAACACAAGATTTATGGAATGGTTAAAAGTGCATGAAAATGGCCAATTTACTCACTCTGAGTTCTCAAAAAGGGTTTCTTCACCCCGGGAAGTGAAATAAATACCATTAGGAGGCATTTAATGTTCGAGCAAAAACGGCTGATTTTCGACAAAAGAGATAACACCCCCCCATTACGTCATGCTTCAGAAATGTGGAAAATGGTCCGTTTTCAAATGTTTTATTTTTGAACGTCAGTTCACATTTGTAGGTGGATCATCAGTGTTAGAGCTAAAATTAGCATGTTTAAAGTGATTTTCATGCTTCCAGGGGCTCGGGAAGTTAATTAAATACCATTTGGAGGCATTTAATGTTCGAGCAAAAACGGCTGATTTTCGACAAAAGAGATAACACCCCCCCATTACGTCATGCTTCAGAAATGTGGAAAATGGTCCGTTTTCAAATGTTTTATTTTTGAACGTCAGTTCACATTTGTAGGTGGATCATCAGTGTTAGAGCTAAAATTAGCATGTTTAAAGTGATTTTCATGCTTCCAGGGGCCCAAAACACAAGATTTATGGAATGGTTAAAAGTGCATGAAAATGGCCAATTTACTCACTCTGAGTTCTCAAAAAGGGTTTCTTCACCCCGGGAAGTTAATTAAATACCATTTGGAGGCATTTAATGTTCGAGCAAAAACGGCTGATTTTCGACAAAAGAGATAACACCCCCCCATTACGTCATGCTTCAGAAATGTGGAAAATGGTCCGTTTTCAAATGTTTTATTTTTGAACGTCAGTTCACATTTGTAGGTGGATCATCAGTGTTAGAGCTAAAATTAGCATGTTTAAAGTGATTTTCATGCTTCCAGGGGCTCGGGAAGTGAAATAAATACCATTTGGAGACATTTAATGTTCGAGCAAAAACGGCTGATTTTCGACAAAAGAGATAACACCCCCCCATTACGTCATGCTTCAGAAATGTGGAAAATGGTCCGTTTTCAAATGTTTTATTTTTGAACGTCAGTTCACATTTGTAGGTGGATCATCAGTGTTAGAGCTAAAATTAGCATGTTTAAAGTGATTTTCATGCTTCCAGGGGCTCGGGAAGTTAATTAAATACCATTTGGAGGCATTTAATGTTCGAGCAAAAACGGCTGATTTTCGACAAAAGAGATAACATCCCCCCATTACGTCATGCTTCAGAAATGTGGAAAATGGTCCGTTTTCAAATGTTTTATTTTTGAACGTCAGTTCACATTTGTAGGTGGATCATCAGTGTTAGAGCTAAAATTAGCATGTTTAAAGTGATTTTCATGCTTCCAGGGGCCCAAAACACAAGATTTATGGAATGGTTAAAAGTGCATGAAAATGGCCAATTTACTCACTCTGAGTTCTCAAAAAGGGTTTCTTCACCCCGGGAAGTTAATTAAATACCATTTGGAGGCATTTAATGTTCCAGCAAAAACGGCTGATTTTCGACAAAAGAGATAACACCCCCCCATTACGTCATGTTTCAGAAATGTGGAAAATGGTCCGTTTTCAAATGTTTTATTTTTGAACGTCAGTTCACATTTGTAGGTGGATCATCAGTGTTAGAGCTAAAATTAGCATGTTTAAAGTGATTTTCATGCTTCCAGGGGCTCGGGAAGTTAATTAAATACCATTTGGAGGCATTTAATATTCGAGCAAAAACGGCTGATTTTCGACAAAAGAGATAACACCCCCCCATTACGTCATGCTTCAGAAATGTGGAAAATGGTCCGTTTTCAAATGTTTTATTTTTGAACGTCAGTTCACATTTGTAGGTGGATCATCAGTGTTAGAGCTAAAATTAGCATGTTTAAAGTGATTTTCATGCTTCCAGGGGCTCGGGAAGTTAATTAAATACCATTTGGAGGCATTTAATGTTCGAGCAAAAACGGCTGATTTTCGACAAAAGAGATAACACCCCCCCATTACGTCATGCTTCAGAAATGTGGAAAATGGTCCGTTTTCAAATGTTTTATTTTTGAACGTCAGTTCACATTTGTAGGTGGATCATCAGTGTTAGAGCTAAAATTAGCATGTTTAAAGTGATTTTCATGCTTCCAGGGGCTCGGGAAGTTAATTAAATACCATTTGGAGGCATTTAATGTTCGAGCAAAAACGGCTGATTTTCGACAAAAGAGATAACACCCCCCCATTACGTCATGCTTCAGAAATGTGGAAAATGGTCCGTTTTCAAATGTTTTATTTTTGAACGTCAGTTCACATTTGTAGGTGGATCATCAGTGTTAGAGCTAAAATTAGCATGTTTAAAGTGATTTTCATGCTTCCAGGGGCCCAAAACACAAGATTTATGGAATGGTTAAAAGTGCATGAAAATGGCCAATTTACTCACTCTGAGTTCTCAAAAAGGGTTTCTTCACCCCGGGAAGTGAAATAAATACCATTTGGAGGCATTTAATGTTCGAGCAAAAACGGCTGATTTTCGACAAAAGAGATAACACCCCCCCATTACGTCATGCTTCAGAAATGTGGAAAATGGTCCGTTTTCAAATGTTTTATTTTTGAACGTCAGTTCACATTTGTAGGTGGATCATCAGTGTTAGAGCTAAAATTAGCATGTTTAAAGTGATTTTCATGCTTCCAGGGGCTCGGGAAGTTAATTAAATACCATTTGGAGGCATTTAATGTTCGAGCAAAAACGGCTGATTTTCGACAAAAGAGATAACACCCCCCCATTACGTCATGCTTCAGAAATGTGGAAAATGGTCCGTTTTCAAATGTTTTATTTTTGAACGTCAGTTCACATTTGTAGGTGGATCATCAGTGTTAGAGCTAAAATTAGCATGTTTAAAGTGATTTTCATGCTTCCAGGGGCCCAAAACACAAGATTTATGGAATGGTTAAAAGTGCATGAAAATGGCCAATTTACTCACTCTGAGTTCTCAAAAAGGGTTTCTTCACCCCGGGAAGTTAATTAAATACCATTTGGAGGCATTTAATGTTCGAGCAAAAACGGCTGATTTTCGACAAAAGAGATAACACCCCCCCATTACGTCATGCTTCAGAAATGTGGAAAATGGTCCGTTTTCAAATGTTTTATTTTTGAACGTCAGTTCACATTTGTAGGTGGATCATCAGTGTTAGAGCTAAAATTAGCATGTTTAAAGTGATTTTCATGCTTCCAGGGGCTCGGGAAGTGAAATAAATACCATTTGGAGGCATTTAATGTTCGAGCAAAAACGGCTGATTTTCGACAAAAGAGATAACACCCCCCCATTACGTCATGCTTCAGAAATGTGGAAAATGGTCCGTTTTCAAATGTTTTATTTTTGAACGTCAGTTCACATTTGTAGGTGGATCATCAGTGTTAGAGCTAAAATTAGCATGTTTAAAGTGATTTTCATGCTTCCAGGGGCTCGGGAAGTTAATTAAATACCATTTGGAGGCATTTAATGTTCGAGCAAAAACGGCTGATTTTCGACAAAAGAGATAACATCCCCCCATTACGTCATGCTTCAGAAATGTGGAAAATGGTCCGTTTTCAAATGTTTTATTTTTGAACGTCAGTTCACATTTGTAGGTGGATCATCAGTGTTAGAGCTAAAATTAGCATGTTTAAAGTGATTTTCATGCTTCCAGGGGCCCAAAACACAAGATTTATGGAATGGTTAAAAGTGCATGAAAATGGCCAATTTACTCACTCTGAGTTCTCAAAAAGGGTTTCTTCACCCCGGGAAGTTAATTAAATACCATTTGGAGGCATTTAATGTTCCAGCAAAAACGGCTGATTTTCGACAAAAGAGATAACACCCCCCCATTACGTCATGTTTCAGAAATGTGGAAAATGGTCCGTTTTCAAATGTTTTATTTTTGAACGTCAGTTCACATTTGTAGGTGGATCATCAGTGTTAGAGCTAAAATTAGCATGTTTAAAGTGATTTTCATGCTTCCAGGGGCTCGGGAAGTTAATTAAATACCATTTGGAGGCATTTAATATTCGAGCAAAAACGGCTGATTTTCGACAAAAGAGATAACACCCCCCCATTACGTCATGCTTCAGAAATGTGGAAAATGGTCCGTTTTCAAATGTTTTATTTTTGAACGTCAGTTCACATTTGTAGGTGGATCATCAGTGTTAGAGCTAAAATTAGCATGTTTAAAGTGATTTTCATGCTTCCAGGGGCTCGGGAAGTTAATTAAATACCATTTGGAGGCATTTAATGTTCGAGCAAAAACGGCTGATTTTCGACAAAAGAGATAACACCCCCCCATTACGTCATGCTTCAGAAATGTGGAAAATGGTGCGTTTTCAAATGTTTTATTTTTGAACGTCAGTTCACATTTGTAGGTGGATCATCAGTGTTAGAGCTAAAATTAGCATGTTTAAAGTGATTTTCATGCTTCCAGGGGCTCGGGAAGTTAATTAAATACCATTTGGAGGCATTTAATGTTCGAGCAAAAACGGCTGATTTTCGACAAAAGAGATAACACCCCCCCATTACGTCATGCTTCAGAAATGTGGAAAATGGTCCGTTTTCAAATGTTTTATTTTTGAACGTCAGTTCACATTTGTAGGTGGATCATCAGTGTTAGAGCTAAAATTAGCATGTTTAAAGTGATTTTCATGCTTCCAGGGGCCCAAAACACAAGATTTATGGAATGGTTAAAAGTGCATGAAAATGGCCAATTTACTCACTCTGAGTTCTCAAAAAGGGTTTCTTCACCCCGGGAAGTTAATTAAATACCATTTGGAGGCATTTAATGTTCGAGCAAAAACGGTTGATTTTCGACAAAAGAGATAACACCCCCCCATTACGTCATGCTTCAGAAATGTGGAAAATGGTCCGTTTTCAAATGTTTTATTTTTGAACGTCAGTTCACATTTGTAGGTGGATCATCAGTGTTAGAGCTAAAATTAGCATGTTTAAAGTGATTTTCATGCTTCCAGGGGCCCAAAACACAAGATTTATGGAATGGTTAAAAGTGCATGAAAATGGCCAATTTACTCACTCTGAGTTCTCAAAAAGGGTTTCTTCACCCCGGGAAGTGAAATAAATACCATTTGGAGGCATTTAATGTTCGAGCAAAAACGGCTGATTTTCGACAAAAGAGATAACACCCCCCCATTACGTCATGCTTCAGAAATGTGGAAAATGGTCCGTTTTCAAATGTTTTATTTTTGAACGTCAGTTCACATTTGTAGGTGGATCATCAGTGTTAGAGCTAAAATTAGCATGTTTAAAGTGATTTTCATGCTTCCAGGGGCTCGGGAAGTTAATTAAATACCATTTGGAGGCATTTAATGTTCGAGCAAAAACGGCTGATTTTCGCCAAAAGAGATAACACCCCCCCATTACGTCATGCTTCAGAAATGTGGAAAATGGTCCCTTTTCAAATGTTTTATTTTTGAATGTCAGTTCACATTTGTAGGTGGATCATCAGTGTTAGAGCTAAAATTAGCATGTTTAAAGTGATTTTCATGCTTCCAGGGGCCCAAAACACAAGATTTATGGAATGGTTAAAAGTGCATGAAAATGGCCAATTTACTCACTCTGAGTTCTCAAAAAGGGTTTCTTCACCCCGGGAAGTTAATTAAATACCATTTGGAGGCATTTAATGTTCGAGCAAAAACGGCTGATTTTCGACAAAAGAGATAACACCCCCCCATTACGTCATGCTTCAGAAATGTGGAAAATGGTCCGTTTTCAAATGTTTTATTTTTGAACGTCAGTTCACATTTGTAGGTGGATCATCAGTGTTAGAGCTAAAATTAGCATGTTTAAAGTGATTTTCATGCTTCCAGGGGCTCGGGAAGTGAAATAAATACCATTTGGAGGCATTTAATGTTCGAGCAAAAACGGCTGATTTTCGACAAAAGAGATAACACCCCCCCATTACGTCATGCTTCAGAAATGTGGAAAATGGTCCGTTTTCAAATGTTTTATTTTTGAACGTCAGTTCACATTTGTAGGTGGATCATCAGTGTTAGAGCTAAAATTAGCATGTTTAAAGTGATTTTCATGCTTCCAGGGGCTCGGGAAGTTAATTAAATACCATTTGGAGGCATTTAATGTTCGAGCAAAAACAGCTGATTTTCGACAAAAGAGATAACACCCCCCCATTACGTCATGCTTCAGAAATGTGGAAAATGGTCCGTTTTCAAATGTTTTATTTTTGAACGTCAGTTCACATTTATAGGTGGATCATCAGTGTTAGAGCTAAAATTAGCATGTTTAAAGTGATTTTCATGCTTCCAGGGGCTCGGGAAGTTAATTAAATACCATTTGGAGGCATTTAATGTTCGAGCAAAAACGGCTGATTTTCGACAAAAGAGATAACACCCCCCCATTACGTCATGCTTCAGAAATGTGGAAAATGGTCCGTTTTCAAATGTTTTATTTTTGAACGTCAGTTCACATTTGTAGGTGGATCATCAGTGTTAGAGCTAAAATTAGCATGTTTAAAGTGATTTTCATGCTTCCAGGGGCCCAAAACACAAGATTTATGGAATGGTTAAAAGTGCATGAAAATGGCCAATTTACTCACTCTGAGTTCTCAAAAAGGGTTTCTTCACCCCGGGAAGTTAATTAAATACCATTTGGAGGCATTTAATGTTCGAGCAAAAACGGCTGATTTTCGACAAAAGAGATAACACCCCCCCATTACGTCATGCTTCAGAAATGTGGAAAATGGTCGGTTTTCAAATGTTTTATTTTTGAACGTCAGTTCACATTTGTAGGTGGATCATCAGTGTTAGAGCTAAAATGAGCATGTTTAAAGTGATTTTCATGCTTCCAGGGGCTCGGGAAGTGAAATAAATACCATTTGGAGGCATTTAATGTTCGAGCAAAAACGGCTGATTTTCGACAAAAGAGATAACACCCCCCCATTACGTCATGCTTCCGAAATGTGGAAAATGGTCCGTTTTCAAATGTTTTATTTTTGAACGTCAGTTCACATTTGTAGGTGGATCATCAGTGTTAGAGCTAAAATTAGCATGTTTAAAGTGATTTTCATGCTTCCAGGGGCTCGGGAAGTTAATTAAATACCATTTGGAGGCATTTAATGTTCGAGCAAAAACGGCTGATTTTCGACAAAAGAGATAACACCCCCCCATTACGTCATGCTTCAGAAATGTGGAAAATGGTCCGTTTTCAAATGTTTTATTTTTGAACGTCAGTTCACATTTGTAGGTGGATCATCAGTGTTAGAGCTAAAATTAGCATGTTTAAAGTGATTTTCATGCTTCCAGGGGCCCAAAACACAAGATTTATGGAATGGGTAAAAGTGCATGAAAATGGCCAATTTACTCACTCTGAGTTCTCAAAAAGGGTTTCTTCACCCCGGGAAGTTAATTAAATACCATTTGGAGGCATTTAATGTTCCAGCAAAAACGGCTGATTTTCGACAAAAGAGATAACACCCCCCCATTACGTCATGCTTCAGAAATGTGGAAAATGGTCCTTTTTCAAATGTTTTATTTTTGAACGTCAGTTCACATTTATAGGTGGATCATCAGTGTTAGAGCTAAAATTAGCATGTTTAAAGTGATTTTCATGCTTCCAGGGGCTCGGGAAGTGAAATAAATACCATTTGGAGGCATTTAATGTTCGAGCAAAAACGGCTGATTTTCGACAAAAGAGATAACACCCCCCCATTACGTCATGCTTCAGAAATGTGGAAAATGGTCCGTTTTCAAATGTTTTATTTTTGAACGTCAGTTCACATTTGTAGGTGGATCATCAGTGTTAGAGCTAAAATTAGCATGTTTAAAGTGATTTTCATGCTTCCAGGGGCTCGGGAAGTTAATTAAATACCATTTGGAGGCATTTAATGTTCGAGCAAAAACAGCTGATTTTCGACAAAAGAGATAACACCCCCCCCATTACGTCATGCTTCAGAAATGTGGAAAATGGTCCGTTTTCAAATGTTTTATTTTTGAACGTCAGTTCACATTTGTAGGTGGATCATCAGTGTTAGAGCTAAAATTAGCATGTTTAAAGTGATTTTCATGCTTCCAGGTGCTCGGGAAGTTAATTAAATACCATTTGGAGGCATTTAATGTTCGAGCAAAAACGGCTGATTTTCGACAAAAGAGATAACACCCCCCCATTACGTCATGCTTCAGAAATGTGGAAAATGGTCCGTTTTCAAATGTTTTATTTTTGAACGTCAGTTCACATTTGTAGGTGGATCATCAGTGTTAGAGCTAAAATTAGCATGTTTAAAGTGATTTTCATGCTTCCAGGGGCCCAAAACACAAGATTTATGGAATGGTTAAAAGTGCATGAAAATGGCCAATTTACTCACTCTGAGTTCTCAAAAAGGGTTTCTTCACCCCGGGAAGTTAATTAAATACCATTTGGAGGCATTTAATGTTCCAGCAAAAACGGCTGATTTTCGACAAAAGAGATAACACCCCCCCATTACGTCATGCTTCAGAAATGTGGAAAATGGTCCTTTTTCAAATGTTTTATTTTTGAACGTCAGTTCACATTTGTAGGTGGATCATCAGTGTTAGAGCTAAAATTAGCATGTTTAAAGTGATTTTCATGCTTCCAGGGGCTCGGGAAGTGAAATAAATACCATTTGGAGGCATTTAATGTTCGAGCAAAAACGGCTGATTTTCGACAAAAGAGATAACACCCCCCCATTACGTCATGCTTCAGAAATGTGGAAAATGGTCCGTTTTCAAATGTTTTATTTTTGAACGTCAGTTCACATTTGTAGGTGGATCATCAGTGTTAGAGCTAAAATTAGCATGTTTAAAGTGATTTTCATGCTTCCAGGGGCTCGGGAAGTTAATTAAATACCATTTGGAGGCATTTAATGTTCGAGCAAAAACAGCTGATTTTCGACAAAAGAGATAACACCCCCCCCCATTACGTCATGCTTCAGAAATGTGGAAAATGGTCCGTTTTCAAATGTTTTATTTTTGAACGTCAGTTCACATTTGTAGGTGGATCATCAGTGTTAGAGCTAAAATTAGCATGTTTAAAGTGATTTTCATACTTCCAGGTGCTCGGGAAGTTAATTAAATACCATTTGGAGGCATTTAATGTTCGAGCAAAAATGGCTGATTTTCGACAAAAGAGATAACACCCCCCCATTACGTCATGCTTCAGAAATGTGGAAAATGGTCCGTTTTCAAATGTTTTATTTTTGAACGTCAGTTCACATTTGTAGGTGGATCATCAGTGTTAGAGCTAAAATTAGCATGTTTAAAGTGATTTTCATGCTTCCAGGGGCCCAAAACACAAGATTTATGGAATGGTTAAAAGTGCATGAAAATGGCCAATTTACTCACTCTGAGTTCTCAAAAAGGGTTTCTTCACCCCGGGAAGTGAAATAAATACCATTTGGAGGCATTTAATGTTCGAGCAAAAACGGCTGATTTTCGACAAAAGAGATAACACCCCCCCATTACGTCATGCTTCAGAAATGTGGAAAATGGTCCATTTTCAAATGTTTTATTTTTGAACGTCAGTTCACATTTGTAGGTGGATCATCAGTGTTAGAGCTAAAATTAGCATGTTTAAAGTGATTTTCATGCTTCCAGGGGCTCGGGAAGTTAATTAAATACCATTTGGAGGCATTTAATGTTCGAGCAAAAACGGCTGATTTTCGACAAAAGAGATAACACCCCCCAATTACGTCATGCTTCAGAAATGTGGAAAATGGTCCGTTTTCAAATGTTTTATTTTTGAACGTCAGTTCACATTTGTAGGTGGATCATCAGTGTTAGAGCTAAAATTAGCATGTTTAAAGTGATTTTCATGCTTCCAGGGGCCCAAAACACAAGATTTATGGAATGGTTAAAAGTGCATGAAAATGGCCAATTTACTCACTCTGAGTTCTCAAAAAGGGTTTCTTCACCCCGGGAAGTGAAATAAATACCATTAGGAGGCATTTAATGTTCGAGCAAAAACGGCTGATTTTCGACAAAAGAGATAACACCCCCCCATTACGTCATGCTTCAGAAATGTGGAAAATGGTCCGTTTTCAAATGTTTTATTTTTGAACGTCAGTTCACATTTGTAGGTGGATCATCAGTGTTAGAGCTAAAATTAGCATGTTTAAAGTGATTTTCATGCTTCCAGGGGCTCGGGAAGTTAATTAAATACCATTTGGAGGCATTTAATATTCGAGCAAAAACGGCTGATTTTCGACAAAAGAGATAACACCCCCCCATTACGTCATGCTTCAGAAATGTGGAAAATGGTCCGTTTTCAAATGTTTTATTTTTGAACGTCAGTTCACATTTGTAGGTGGATCATCAGTGTTAGAGCTAAAATTAGCATGTTTAAAGTGATTTTCATGCTTCCAGGGGCCCAAAACACAAGATTTATGGAATGGTTAAAAGTGCATGAAAATGGCCAATTTACTCACTCTGAGTTCTCAAAAAGGGTTTCTTCACCCCGGGAAGTTAATTAAATACCATTTGGAGGCATTTAATGTTCGAGCAAAAACGGCTGATTTTCGACAAAAGAGATAACACCCCCCCATTACGTCATGCTTCAGAAATGTGGAAAATGGTCCGTTTTCAAATGTTTTATTTTTGAACGTCAGTTCACATTTGTAGGTGGATCATCAGTGTTAGAGCTAAAATTAGCATGTTTAAAGTGATTTTCATGCTTCCAGGGGCTCGGGAAGTGAAATAAATACCATTTGGAGACATTTAATGTTCGAGCAAAAACGGCTGATTTTCGACAAAAGAGATAACACCCCCCCATTACGTCATGCTTCAGAAATGTGGAAAATGGTCAGTTTTCAAATGTTTTATTTTTGAACGTCAGTTCACATTTGTAGGTGGATCATCAGTGTTAGAGCTAAAATTAGCATGTTTAAAGTGATTTTCATGCTTCCAGGGGCTCGGGAAGTTAATTAAATACCATTTGGAGGCATTTAATGTTCGAGCAAAAACGGCTGATTTTCGACAAAAGAGATAACACCCCCCCATTACGTCATGCTTCAGAAATGTGGAAAATGGTCCGTTTTCAAATGTTTTATTTTTGAACGTCAGTTCACATTTGTAAGTGAATCATCAGTGTTAGAGCTAAAATTAGCATGTTTAAAGTGATTTTCATGCTTCCAGGGGCCCAAAACACAAGATTTATGGAATGGTTAAAAGTGCATGAAAATGGCCAATTTACTCACTCTGAGTTCTCAAAAAGGGTTTCTTCACCCCGGGAAGTGAAATAAATACCATTAGGAGGCATTTAATGTTCGAGCAAAAACGGCTGATTTTCGACAAAAGAGATAACACCCCCCCATTACGTCATGCTTCAGAAATGTGGAAAATGGTCCGTTTTCAAATGTTTTATTTTTGAACGTCAGTTCACATTTGTAGGTGGATCATCAGTGTTAGAGCTAAAATTAGCATGTTTAAAGTGATTTTCATGCTTCCAGGGGCTCGGGAAGTTAATTAAATACCATTTGGAGGCATTTAATGTTCGAGCAAAAACGGCTGATTTTCGACAAAAGAGATAACACCCCCCCATTACGTCATGCTTCAGAAATGTGGAAAATGGTCCGTTTTCAAATGTTTTATTTTTGAACGTCAGTTCACATTTGTAGGTGGATCATCAGTGTTAGAGCTAAAATTAGCATGTTTAAAGTGATTTTCATGCTTCCAGGGGCTCGGGAAGTTAATTAAATACCATTTGGAGGCATTTAATGTTCGAGCAAAAACGGCTGATTTTCGACAAAAGAGATAACACCCCCCCATTACGTCATGCTTCAGAAATGTGGAAAATGGTCCGTTTTCAAATGTTTTATTTTTGAACGTCAGTTCACATTTGTAGGTGGATCATCAGTGTTAGAGCTAAAATTAGCATGTTTAAAGTGATTTTCATGCTTCCAGGGGCTCGGGAAGTTAATTAAATACCATTTGGAGGCATTTAATGTTCGAGCAAAAACGGCTGATTTTCGACAAAAGAGATAACACCCCCCCATTACGTCATGCTTCAGAAATGTGGAAAATGGTCCGTTTTCAAATGTTTTATTTTTGAACGTCAGTTCACATTTGTAGGTGGATCATCAGTGTTAGAGCTAAAATTAGCATGTTTAAAGTGATTTTCATGCTTCCAGGGGCCCAAAACACAAGATTTATGGAATGGTTAAAAGTGCATGAAAATGGCCAATTTACTCACTCTGAGTTCTCAAAAAGGGTTTCTTCACCCCGGGAAGTGAAATAAATACCATTTGGAGGCATTTAATGTTCGAGCAAAAACGGCTGATTTTCGACAAAAGAGATAACACCCCCCCATTACGTCATGCTTCAGAAATGTGGAAAATGGTCCGTTTTCAAATGTTTTATTTTTGAACGTCAGTTCACATTTGTAGGTGGATCATCAGTGTTAGAGCTAAAATTAGCATGTTTAAAGTGATTTTCATGCTTCCAGGGGCTCGGGAAGTTAATTAAATACCATTTGGAGGCATTTAATGTTCGAGCAAAAACGGCTGATTTTCGACAAAAGAGATAACACCCCCCCATTACGTCATGCTTCAGAAATGTGGAAAATGGTCCGTTTTCAAATGTTTTATTTTTGAACGTCAGTTCACATTTGTAGGTGGATCATCAGTGTTAGAGCTAAAATTAGCATGTTTAAAGTGATTTTCATGCTTCCAGGGGCCCAAAACACAAGATTTATGGAATGGTTAAAAGTGCATGAAAATGGCCAATTTACTCACTCTGAGTTCTCAAAAAGGGTTTCTTCACCCCGGGAAGTTAATTAAATACCATTTGGAGGCATTTAATGTTCGAGCAAAAACGGCTGATTTTCGACAAAAGAGATAACACCCCCCCATTACGTCATGCTTCAGAAATGTGGAAAATGGTCCGTTTTCAAATGTTTTATTTTTGAACGTCAGTTCACATTTGTAGGTGGATCATCAGTGTTAGAGCTAAAATTAGCATGTTTAAAGTGATTTTCATGCTTCCAGGGGCTCGGGAAGTGAAATAAATACCATTTGGAGGCATTTAATGTTCGAGCAAAAACGGCTGATTTTCGACAAAAGAGATAACACCCCCCCATTACGTCATGCTTCAGAAATGTGGAAAATGGTCCGTTTTCAAATGTTTTATTTTTGAACGTCAGTTCACATTTGTAGGTGGATCATCAGTGTTAGAGCTAAAATTAGCATGTTTAAAGTGATTTTCATGCTTCCAGGGGCTCGGGAAGTTAATTAAATACCATTTGGAGGCATTTAATGTTCGAGCAAAAACGGCTGATTTTCGACAAAAGAGATAACATCCCCCCATTACGTCATGCTTCAGAAATGTGGAAAATGGTCCGTTTTCAAATGTTTTATTTTTGAACGTCAGTTCACATTTGTAGGTGGATCATCAGTGTTAGAGCTAAAATTAGCATGTTTAAAGTGATTTTCATGCTTCCAGGGGCCCAAAACACAAGATTTATGGAATGGTTAAAAGTGCATGAAAATGGCCAATTTACTCACTCTGAGTTCTCAAAAAGGGTTTCTTCACCCCGGGAAGTTAATTAAATACCATTTGGAGGCATTTAATGTTCCAGCAAAAACGGCTGATTTTCGACAAAAGAGATAACACCCCCCCATTACGTCATGTTTCAGAAATGTGGAAAATGGTCCGTTTTCAAATGTTTTATTTTTGAACGTCAGTTCACATTTGTAGGTGGATCATCAGTGTTAGAGCTAAAATTAGCATGTTTAAAGTGATTTTCATGCTTCCAGGGGCTCGGGAAGTTAATTAAATACCATTTGGAGGCATTTAATATTCGAGCAAAAACGGCTGATTTTCGACAAAAGAGATAACACCCCCCCATTACGTCATGCTTCAGAAATGTGGAAAATGGTCCGTTTTCAAATGTTTTATTTTTGAACGTCAGTTCACATTTGTAGGTGGATCATCAGTGTTAGAGCTAAAATTAGCATGTTTAAAGTGATTTTCATGCTTCCAGGGGCTCGGGAAGTTAATTAAATACCATTTGGAGGCATTTAATGTTCGAGCAAAAACGGCTGATTTTCGCCAAAAGAGATAACACCCCCCCATTACGTCATGCTTCAGAAATGTGGAAAATGGTCCGTTTTCAAATGTTTTATTTTTGAACGTCAGTTCACATTTGTAGGTGGATCATCAGTGTTAGAGCTAAAATTAGCATGTTTAAAGTGATTTTCATGCTTCCAGGGGCTCGGGAAGTTAATTAAATACCATTTGGAGGCATTTAATGTTCGAGCAAAAACGGCTGATTTTCGACAAAAGAGATAACACCCCCCCATTACGTCATGCTTCAGAAATGTGGAAAATGGTCCGTTTTCAAATGTTTTATTTTTGAACGTCAGTTCACATTTGTAGGTGGATCATCAGTGTTAGAGCTAAAATTAGCATGTTTAAAGTGATTTTCATGCTTCCAGGGGCCCAAAACACAAGATTTATGGAATGGTTAAAAGTGCATGAAAATGGCCAATTTACTCACTCTGAGTTCTCAAAAAGGGTTTCTTCACCCCGGGAAGTTAATTAAATACCATTTGGAGGCATTTAATGTTCGAGCAAAAACGGTTGATTTTCGACAAAAGAGATAACACCCCCCCATTACGTCATGCTTCAGAAATGTGGAAAATGGTCCGTTTTCAAATGTTTTATTTTTGAACGTCAGTTCACATTTGTAGGTGGATCATCAGTGTTAGAGCTAAAATTAGCATGTTTAAAGTGATTTTCATGCTTCCAGGGGCCCAAAACACAAGATTTATGGAATGGTTAAAAGTGCATGAAAATGGCCAATTTACTCACTCTGAGTTCTCAAAAAGGGTTTCTTCACCCCGGGAAGTGAAATAAATACCATTTGGAGGCATTTAATGTTCGAGCAAAAACGGCTGATTTTCGACAAAAGAGATAACACCCCCCCATTACGTCATGCTTCAGAAATGTGGAAAATGGTCCGTTTTCAAATGTTTTATTTTTGAACGTCAGTTCACATTTGTAGGTGGATCATCAGTGTTAGAGCTAAAATTAGCATGTTTAAAGTGATTTTCATGCTTCCAGGGGCTCGGGAAGTTAATTAAATACCATTTGGAGGCATTTAATGTTCGAGCAAAAACGGCTGATTTTCGCCAAAAGAGATAACACCCCCCCATTACGTCATGCTTCAGAAATGTGGAAAATGGTCCCTTTTCAAATGTTTTATTTTTGAATGTCAGTTCACATTTGTAGGTGGATCATCAGTGTTAGAGCTAAAATTAGCATGTTTAAAGTGATTTTCATGCTTCCAGGGGCCCAAAACACAAGATTTATGGAATGGTTAAAAGTGCATGAAAATGGCCAATTTACTCACTCTGAGTTCTCAAAAAGGGTTTCTTCACCCCGGGAAGTTAATTAAATACCATTTGGAGGCATTTAATGTTCGAGCAAAAACGGCTGATTTTCGACAAAAGAGATAACACCCCCCCATTACGTCATGCTTCAGAAATGTGGAAAATGGTCCGTTTTCAAATGTTTTATTTTTGAACGTCAGTTCACATTTGTAGGTGGATCATCAGTGTTAGAGCTAAAATTAGCATGTTTAAAGTGATTTTCATGCTTCCAGGGGCTCGGGAAGTGAAATAAATACCATTTGGAGGCATTTAATGTTCGAGCAAAAACGGCTGATTTTCGACAAAAGAGATAACACCCCCCCATTACGTCATGCTTCAGAAATGTGGAAAATGGTCCGTTTTCAAATGTTTTATTTTTGAACGTCAGTTCACATTTGTAGGTGGATCATCAGTGTTAGAGCTAAAATTAGCATGTTTAAAGTGATTTTCATGCTTCCAGGGGCTCGGGAAGTTAATTAAATACCATTTGGAGTAGGCATGGGCGGAAAATCCGTTCCGCTCGCGGATTTTGCGGATTTTCGGGAAATCCGCAATCCGCGAGATTTGCGAATTTCCTGAAAAATCCGCAAATCCGCGAGCAGCGGATTTTGCTCGCACTGCTCGCACTGTTCGCGTGAGTTCGCGCCCCGCGAATAAGTGCGAAATTGCAGAAATACGATTTTAGCAAAACTGAAAGTAACTACTTACCAGGTTCAAAAGTTCAGGCTCATCATTAGTAGCCATTTCCTGTAGTGCTTCCTGAGGGGCCCCTCCAGAGTTCAGTTGCCAGTTGCAACTATTATGTGACCCTGCTCTGAACCTCAGAATAGTTACACATATGCCACAAAGGTCCTGAATTACAGCTAAGGGAGACAAGCAGGAGCCAGGCTGGAAGTTAAAATCCATTAATCAGCCCCTAATTCATTATTGTCAGTTGGGGCAGGGCAGGTGTTGTAACTAAATTTGCAACAATGAAAGCACTTAGCAAGTGCAAAAGATCACTAATCAGGGCGCACTAAGGAAGCAGGTGCCAGCTAAAAAAATATTCTGTGACACATTAATCAGCCCCAAATTAATTCAGGTCACTTGAGGCAGGGAAGGTGTGCTTTGCTTTGCCAAAAATAATGTACACTGGACAACCAGAGGGTGTGGTGATGAAACAGAGGGTGGCATGGGTGGGCCAGAGGGTGGCATGAGTAGTCAGAGAGTGGCAGTGGTGACAGAGAGTGGCAGTGATGAAGAAGAGTGTCCCAAACAGGTTGGACACGTAGAAACAACAAGTTCGCAAAACTTGCGACCCGACAGGTAAGTTCGCAAATTGCGAAATTGTAAAAACCCTCGCGAACTGGCAGAAACACGGGCGAACACAAAAAAAAAAAAAAATCCGCAAATTCGCGGGAATTCGCGGATTTTGCGGATTGCGAGTTTGCAAATCCGCAAATTCGCGGATTGCCAATCCGCAAAATCCGCTCATGCTTAATTTGGAGGCATTTAATGTTCGAGCAAAAACGGCAGATTTTCGACAAAAGAGATAACATCCCCCCATTACTTCATGCTTCAGAAATGTGGAAAATGGTCCGTTTTAAAATGTTTTATTTTTGAACGTCAGTTCACATTTGTAGGTGGATCATCAGTGTTAGAGCTAAAATTAGCATGTTTAAAGTGATTTTCATGCTTCCAGGGGCCCAAAACACAAGATTTATGGAATGGTTAAAAGTGCATGAAAATGGCCAATTTACTCACTCTGAGTTCTCAAAAAGGGTTTCTTCACCCCGGGAAGTTAATTAAATACCATTTGGAGGCATTTAATGTTCCAGCAAAAACGGCTGATTTTCGACAAAAGAGATAACACCCCCCCATTACGTCATGTTTCAGAAATGTGGAAAATGGTCCGTTTTCAAATGTTTTATTTTTGAACGTCAGTTCACATTTGTAGGTGGATCATCAGTGTTAGAGCTAAAATTAGCATGTTTAAAGTGATTTTCATGCTTCCAGGGGCTCGGGAAGTTAATTAAATACCATTTGGAGGCATTTAATATTCGAGCAAAAACGGCTGATTTTCGACAAAAGAGATAACACCCCCCCATTACGTCATGCTTCAGAAATGTGGAAAATGGTCCGTTTTCAAATGTTTTATTTTTGAACGTCAGTTCACATTTGTAGGTGGATCATCAGTGTTAGAGCTAAAATTAGCATGTTTAAAGTGATTTTCATGCTTCCAGGGGCTCGGGAAGTTAATTAAATACCATTTGGAGGCATTTAATGTTCGAGCAAAAACGGCTGATTTTCGACAAAAGAGATAACACCCCCCCATTACGTCATGCTTCAGAAATGTGGAAAATGGTCCGTTTTCAAATGTTTTATTTTTGAACGTCAGTTCACATTTGTAGGTGGATCATCAGTGTTAGAGCTAAAATTAGCATGTTTAAAGTGATTTTCATGCTTCCAGGGGCTCGGGAAGTTAATTAAATACCATTTGGAGGCATTTAATGTTCGAGCAAAAACGGCTGATTTTCGACAAAAGCGATAACACCCCCCCATTACGTCATGCTTCAGAAATGTGGAAAATGGTCCGTTTTCAAATGTTTTATTTTTGAACGTCAGTTCACATTTGTAGGTGGATCATCAGTGTTAGAGCTAAAATTAGCATGTTTAAAGTGATTTTCATGCTTCCAGGGGCCCAAAACACAAGATTTATGGAATGGTTAAAAGTGCATGAAAATGGCCAATTTACTCACTCTGAGTTCTCAAAAAGGGTTTCTTCACCCCGGGAAGTTAATTAAATACCATTTGGAGGCATTTAATGTTCGAGCAAAAACGGCTGATTTTCGACAAAAGAGATAACACCCCCCCATTACGTCATGCTTCAGAAATGTGGAAAATGGTCCGTTTTCAAATGTTTTATTTTTGAACGTCAGTTCACATTTGTAGGTGGATCATCAGTGTTAGAGCTAAAATTAGCATGTTTAAAGTGATTTTCATGCTTCCAGGGGCTCGGGAAGTGAAATAAATACCATTTGGAGGCATTTAATGTTCGAGCAAAAACGGCTGATTTTCGACAAAAGAGATAACACCCCCCCATTACGTCATGCTTCAGAAATGTGGAAAATGGTCCGTTTTCAAATGTTTTATTTTTGAACGTCAGTTCACATTTGTAGGTGGATCATCAGTGTTAGAGCTAAAATTAGCATGTTTAAAGTGATTTTCATGCTTCCAGGGGCTCGGGAAGTTAATTAAATACCATTTGGAGGCATTTAATGTTCGAGCAAAAACGGCAGATTTTCGACAAAAGAGATAACATCCCCCCATTACTTCATGCTTCAGAAATGTGGAAAATGGTCCGTTTTCAAATGTTTTATTTTTGAACGTCAGTTCACATTTGTAGGTGGATCATCAGTGTTAGAGCTAAAATTAGCATGTTTAAAGTGATTTTCATGCTTCCAGGGGCCCAAAACACAAGATTTATGGAATGGTTAAAAGTGCATGAAAATGGCCAATTTACTCACTCTGAGTTCTCAAAAAGGGTTTCTTCACCCCGGGAAGTTAATTAAATACCATTTGGAGGCATTTAATGTTCCAGCAAAAACGGCTGATTTTCGACAAAAGAGATAACACCCCCCCATTACGTCATGTTTCAGAAATGTGGAAAATGGTCCGTTTTCAAATGTTTTATTTTTGAACGTCAGTTCACATTTGTAGGTGGATCATCAGTGTTAGAGCTAAAATTAGCATGTTTAAAGTGATTTTCATGCTTCCAGGGGCTCGGGAAGTTAATTAAATACCATTTGGAGGCATTTAATATTCGAGCAAAAACGGCTGATTTTCGACAAAAGAGATAACACCCCCCCATTACGTCATGCTTCAGAAATGTGGAAAATGGTCCGTTTTCAAATGTTTTATTTTTGAACGTCAGTTCACATTTGTAGGTGGATCATCAGTGTTAGAGCTAAAATTAGCATGTTTAAAGTGATTTTCATGCTTCCAGGGGCTCGGGAAGTTAATTAAATACCATTTGGAGGCATTTAATGTTCGAGCAAAAACGGCTGATTTTCGACAAAAGAGATAACACCCCCCCATTACGTCATGCTTCAGAAATGTGGAAAATGGTCCGTTTTCAAATGTTTTATTTTTGAACGTCAGTTCACATTTGTAGGTGGATCATCAGTGTTAGAGCTAAAATTAGCATGTTTAAAGTGATTTTCATGCTTCCAGGGGCCCAAAACACAAGATTTATGGAATGGTTAAAAGTGCATGAAAATGGCCAATTTACTCACTCTGAGTTCTCAAAAAGGGTTTCTTCACCCCGGGAAGTTAATTAAATACCATTTGGAGGCATTTAATGTTCGAGCAAAAACGGCTGATTTTCGACAAAAGAGATAACACCCCCCCATTACGTCATGCTTCAGAAATGTGGAAAATGGTCCGTTTTCAAATGTTTTATTTTTGAACGTCAGTTCACATTTGTAGGTGGATCATCAGTGTTAGAGCTAAAATTAGCATGTTTAAAGTGATTTTCATGCTTCCAGGGGCTCGGGAAGTGAAATAAATACCATTTGGAGGCATTTAATGTTCGAGCAAAAACGGCTGATTTTCGACAAAAGAGATAACACCCCCCCATTACGTCATGCTTCAGAAATGTGGAAAATGGTCCGTTTTCAAATGTTTTATTTTTGAACGTCAGTTCACATTTGTAGGTGGATCATCAGTGTTAGAGCTAAAATTAGCATGTTTAAAGTGATTTTCATGCTTCCAGGGGCTCGGGAAGTTAATTAAATACCATTTGGAGGCATTTAATGTTCGAGCAAAAACGGCTGATTTTCGACAAAAGAGATAACATCCCCCCATTACGTCATGCTTCAGAAATGTGGAAAATGGTCCGTTTTCAAATGTTTTATTTTTGAACGTCAGTTCACATTTGTAGGTGGATCATCAGTGTTAGAGCTAAAATTAGCATGTTTAAAGTGATTTTCATGCTTCCAGGGGCCCAAAACACAAGATTTATGGAATGGTTAAAAGTGCATGAAAATGGCCAATTTACTCACTCTGAGTTCTCAAAAAGGGTTTCTTCACCCCGGGAAGTTAATTAAATACCATTTGGAGGCATTTAATGTTCCAGCAAAAACGGCTGATTTTCGACAAAAGAGATAACACCCCCCCATTACGTCATGTTTCAGAAATGTGGAAAATGGTCCGTTTTCAAATGTTTTATTTTTGAACGTCAGTTCACATTTGTAGGTGGATCATCAGTGTTAGAGCTAAAATTAGCATGTTTAAAGTGATTTTCATGCTTCCAGGGGCTCGGGAAGTTAATTAAATACCATTTGGAGGCATTTAATATTCGAGCAAAAACGGCTGATTTTCGACAAAAGAGATAACACCCCCCCATTACGTCATGCTTCAGAAATGTGGAAAATGGTCCGTTTTCAAATGTTTTATTTTTGAACGTCAGTTCACATTTGTAGGTGGATCATCAGTGTTAGAGCTAAAATTAGCATGTTTAAAGTGATTTTCATGCTTCCAGGGGCTCGGGAAGTTAATTAAATACCATTTGGAGGCATTTAATGTTCGAGCAAAAACGGCTGATTTTCGACAAAAGAGATAACACCCCCCCATTACGTCATGCTTCAGAAATGTGGAAAATGGTCCGTTTTCAAATGTTTTATTTTTGAACGTCAGTTCACATTTGTAGGTGGATCATCAGTGTTAGAGCTAAAATTAGCATGTTTAAAGTGATTTTCATGCTTCCAGGGGCTCGGGAAGTTAATTAAATACCATTTGGAGGCATTTAATGTTCGAGCAAAAACGGCTGATTTTCGACAAAAGAGATAACACCCCCCCATTACGTCATGCTTCAGAAATGTGGAAAATGGTCCGTTTTCAAATGTTTTATTTTTGAACGTCAGTTCACATTTGTAGGTGGATCATCAGTGTTAGAGCTAAAATTAGCATGTTTAAAGTGATTTTCATGCTTCCAGGGGCCCAAAACACAAGATTTATGGAATGGTTAAAAGTGCATGAAAATGGCCAATTTACTCACTCTGAGTTCTCAAAAAGGGTTTCTTCACCCCGGGAAGTTAATTAAATACCATTTGGAGGCATTTAATGTTCGAGCAAAAACGGTTGATTTTCGACAAAAGAGATAACACCCCCCCATTACGTCATGCTTCAGAAATGTGGAAAATGGTCCGTTTTCAAATGTTTTATTTTTGAACGTCAGTTCACATTTGTAGGTGGATCATCAGTGTTAGAGCTAAAATTAGCATGTTTAAAGTGATTTTCATGCTTCCAGGGGCCCAAAACACAAGATTTATGGAATGGTTAAAAGTGCATGAAAATGGCCAATTTACTCACTCTGAGTTCTCAAAAAGGGTTTCTTCACCCCGGGAAGTGAAATAAATACCATTTGGAGGCATTTAATGTTCGAGCAAAAACGGCTGATTTTCGACAAAAGAGATAACACCCCCCCATTACGTCATGCTTCAGAAATGTGGAAAATGGTCCGTTTTCAAATGTTTTATTTTTGAACGTCAGTTCACATTTGTAGGTGGATCATCAGTGTTAGAGCTAAAATTAGCATGTTTAAAGTGATTTTCATGCTTCCAGGGGCTCGGGAAGTTAATTAAATACCATTTGGAGGCATTTAATGTTCGAGCAAAAACGGCTGATTTTCGCCAAAAGAGATAACACCCCCCCATTACGTCATGCTTCAGAAATGTGGAAAATGGTCCCTTTTCAAATGTTTTATTTTTGAATGTCAGTTCACATTTGTAGGTGGATCATCAGTGTTAGAGCTAAAATTAGCATGTTTAAAGTGATTTTCATGCTTCCAGGGGCCCAAAACACAAGATTTATGGAATGGTTAAAAGTGCATGAAAATGGCCAATTTACTCACTCTGAGTTCTCAAAAAGGGTTTCTTCACCCCGGGAAGTTAATTAAATACCATTTGGAGGCATTTAATGTTCGAGCAAAAACGGCTGATTTTCGACAAAAGAGATAACACCCCCCCATTACGTCATGCTTCAGAAATGTGGAAAATGGTCCGTTTTCAAATGTTTTATTTTTGAACGTCAGTTCACATTTGTAGGTGGATCATCAGTGTTAGAGCTAAAATTAGCATGTTTAAAGTGATTTTCATGCTTCCAGGGGCTCGGGAAGTGAAATAAATACCATTTGGAGGCATTTAATGTTCGAGCAAAAACGGCTGATTTTCGACAAAAGAGATAACACCCCCCCATTACGTCATGCTTCAGAAATGTGGAAAATGGTCCGTTTTCAAATGTTTTATTTTTGAACGTCAGTTCACATTTGTAGGTGGATCATCAGTGTTAGAGCTAAAATTAGCATGTTTAAAGTGATTTTCATGCTTCCAGGGGCTCGGGAAGTTAATTAAATACCATTTGGAGGCATTTAATGTTCGAGCAAAAACGGCAGATTTTCGACAAAAGAGATAACATCCCCCCATTACTTCATGCTTCAGAAATGTGGAAAATGGTCCGTTTTAAAATGTTTTATTTTTGAACGTCAGTTCACATTTGTAGGTGGATCATCAGTGTTAGAGCTAAAATTAGCATGTTTAAAGTGATTTTCATGCTTCCAGGGGCCCAAAACACAAGATTTATGGAATGGTTAAAAGTGCATGAAAATGGCCAATTTACTCACTCTGAGTTCTCAAAAAGGGTTTCTTCACCCCGGGAAGTTAATTAAATACCATTTGGAGGCATTTAATGTTCCAGCAAAAACGGCTGATTTTCGACAAAAGAGATAACACCCCCCCATTACGTCATGTTTCAGAAATGTGGAAAATGGTCCGTTTTCAAATGTTTTATTTTTGAACGTCAGTTCACATTTGTAGGTGGATCATCAGTGTTAGAGCTAAAATTAGCATGTTTAAAGTGATTTTCATGCTTCCAGGGGCTCGGGAAGTTAATTAAATACCATTTGGAGGCATTTAATATTCGAGCAAAAACGGCTGATTTTCGACAAAAGAGATAACACCCCCCCATTACGTCATGCTTCAGAAATGTGGAAAATGGTCCGTTTTCAAATGTTTTATTTTTGAACGTCAGTTCACATTTGTAGGTGGATCATCAGTGTTAGAGCTAAAATTAGCATGTTTAAAGTGATTTTCATGCTTCCAGGGGCTCGGGAAGTTAATTAAATACCATTTGGAGGCATTTAATGTTCGAGCAAAAACGGCTGATTTTCGACAAAAGAGATAACACCCCCCCATTACGTCATGCTTCAGAAATGTGGAAAATGGTCCGTTTTCAAATGTTTTATTTTTGAACGTCAGTTCACATTTGTAGGTGGATCATCAGTGTTAGAGCTAAAATTAGCATGTTTAAAGTGATTTTCATGCTTCCAGGGGCTCGGGAAGTTAATTAAATACCATTTGGAGGCATTTAATGTTCGAGCAAAAACGGCTGATTTTCGACAAAAGCGATAACACCCCCCCATTACGTCATGCTTCAGAAATGTGGAAAATGGTCCGTTTTCAAATGTTTTATTTTTGAACGTCAGTTCACATTTGTAGGTGGATCATCAGTGTTAGAGCTAAAATTAGCATGTTTAAAGTGATTTTCATGCTTCCAGGGGCCCAAAACACAAGATTTATGGAATGGTTAAAAGTGCATGAAAATGGCCAATTTACTCACTCTGAGTTCTCAAAAAGGGTTTCTTCACCCCGGGAAGTTAATTAAATACCATTTGGAGGCATTTAATGTTCGAGCAAAAACGGCTGATTTTCGACAAAAGAGATAACACCCCCCCATTACGTCATGCTTCAGAAATGTGGAAAATGGTCCGTTTTCAAATGTTTTATTTTTGAACGTCAGTTCACATTTGTAGGTGGATCATCAGTGTTAGAGCTAAAATTAGCATGTTTAAAGTGATTTTCATGCTTCCAGGGGCTCGGGAAGTGAAATAAATACCATTTGGAGGCATTTAATGTTCGAGCAAAAACGGCTGATTTTCGACAAAAGAGATAACACCCCCCCATTACGTCATGCTTCAGAAATGTGGAAAATGGTCCGTTTTCAAATGTTTTATTTTTGAACGTCAGTTCACATTTGTAGGTGGATCATCAGTGTTAGAGCTAAAATTAGCATGTTTAAAGTGATTTTCATGCTTCCAGGGGCTCGGGAAGTTAATTAAATACCATTTGGAGGCATTTAATGTTCGAGCAAAAACGGCAGATTTTCGACAAAAGAGATAACATCCCCCCATTACTTCATGCTTCAGAAATGTGGAAAATGGTCCGTTTTCAAATGTTTTATTTTTGAACGTCAGTTCACATTTGTAGGTGGATCATCAGTGTTAGAGCTAAAATTAGCATGTTTAAAGTGATTTTCATGCTTCCAGGGGCCCAAAACACAAGATTTATGGAATGGTTAAAAGTGCATGAAAATGGCCAATTTACTCACTCTGAGTTCTCAAAAAGGGTTTCTTCACCCCGGGAAGTTAATTAAATACCATTTGGAGGCATTTAATGTTCCAGCAAAAACGGCTGATTTTCGACAAAAGAGATAACACCCCCCCATTACGTCATGTTTCAGAAATGTGGAAAATGGTCCGTTTTCAAATGTTTTATTTTTGAACGTCAGTTCACATTTGTAGGTGGATCATCAGTGTTAGAGCTAAAATTAGCATGTTTAAAGTGATTTTCATGCTTCCAGGGGCTCGGGAAGTTAATTAAATACCATTTGGAGGCATTTAATATTCGAGCAAAAACGGCTGATTTTCGACAAAAGAGATAACACCCCCCCATTACGTCATGCTTCAGAAATGTGGAAAATGGTCCGTTTTCAAATGTTTTATTTTTGAACGTCAGTTCACATTTGTAGGTGGATCATCAGTGTTAGAGCTAAAATTAGCATGTTTAAAGTGATTTTCATGCTTCCAGGGGCTCGGGAAGTTAATTAAATACCATTTGGAGGCATTTAATGTTCGAGCAAAAACGGCTGATTTTCGACAAAAGAGATAACACCCCCCCATTACGTCATGCTTCAGAAATGTGGAAAATGGTCCGTTTTCAAATGTTTTATTTTTGAACGTCAGTTCACATTTGTAGGTGGATCATCAGTGTTAGAGCTAAAATTAGCATGTTTAAAGTGATTTTCATGCTTCCAGGGGCCCAAAACACAAGATTTATGGAATGGTTAAAAGTGCATGAAAATGGCCAATTTACTCACTCTGAGTTCTCAAAAAGGGTTTCTTCACCCCGGGAAGTTAATTAAATACCATTTGGAGGCATTTAATGTTCGAGCAAAAACGGTTGATTTTTGACAAAAGAGATAACACCCCCCCATTACGTCATGCTTCAGAAATGTGGAAAATGGTCCGTTTTCAAATGTTTTATTTTTGAACGTCAGTTCACATTTGTAGGTGGATCATCAGTGTTAGAGCTAAAATTAGCATGTTTAAAGTGATTTTCATGCTTCCAGGGGCTCGGGAAGTTAATTAAATACCATTTGGAGGCATTTAATGTTCGAGCAAAAACGGCTGATTTTCGACAAAAGAGATAACACCCCCCCATTACGTCATGCTTCAGAAATGTGGAAAATGGTCCGTTTTCAAATGTTTTATTTTTGAACGTCAGTTCACATTTGTAGGTGGATCATCAGTGTTAGAGCTAAAATTAGCATGTTTAAAGTGATTTTCATGCTTCCAGGGGCTCGGGAAGTTAATTAAATACCATTTGGAGGCATTTAATGTTCGAGCAAAAACGGCTGATTTTCGACAAAAGAGATAACACCCCCCCCATTACGTCATGCTTCAGAAATGTGGAAAATGGTCCGTTTTCAAATGTTTTATTTTTGAACGTCAGTTCACATTTGTAGGTGGATCATCAGTGTTAGAGCTAAAATTAGCATGTTTAAAGTGATTTTCATGCTTCCAGGGGCTCGGGAAGTTAATTAAATACCATTTGGAGGCATTTAATGTTCGAGCAAAAACGGCTGATTTTCGACAAAAGAGATAACACCCCCCCATTACGTCATGCTTCAGAAATGTGGAAAATGGTCCGTTTTCAAATGTTTTATTTTTGAACGTCAGTTCACATTTGTAGGTGGATCATCAGTGTTAGAGCTAAAATTAGCATGTTTAATGTGATTTTCATGCTTCCAGGGGCCCAAAACACAAGATTTATGGAATGGTTAAAAGTGCATGAAAATGGCCAATTTACTCACTCTGAGTTCTCAAAAAGGGTTTCTACACCCCGGGAAGTTAATTAAATACCATTTGGAGGCATTTAATGTTCGAGCAAAAACGGCTGATTTTCGACAAAAGAGATAACACCCCCCATTACGTCATGCTTCAGAAATGTGGAAAATGGTCCGTTTTCAAATGTTTTATTTTTGAACGTCAGTTCACATTTGTAGGTGGATCATCAGTGTTAGAGCTAAAATTAGCATGTTTAAAGTGATTTTCATGCTTCCAGGGGCTCGGGAAGTTAATTAAATACCATTTGGAGGCATTTAATGTTCGAGCAAAAACGGCTGATTTTCGACAAAAGAGATAACACCCCCCCATTACGTCATGCTTCAGAAATGTGGAAAATGGTCCGTTTTCAAATGTTTTATTTTTGAACGTCAGTTCACATTTGTAGGTGGATCATCAGTGTTAGAGCTAAAATTAGCATGTTTAAAGTGATTTTCATGCTTCCAGGGGCCCAAAACACAAGATTTATGGAATGGTTAAAAGTGCATGAAAATGGCCAATTTACTCACTCTGAGTTCTCAAAAAGGGTTTCTTCACCCCAGGAAGTTAATTAAATACCATTTGGAGGCATTTAATGTTCGAGCAAAAACGGCTGATTTTCGACAAAAGAGATAACACCCCCCCATTAGGTCATGCTTCAGAAATGTGGAAAATGGTCCGTTTTCAAATGTTTTATTTTTGAACGTCAGTTCACATTTGTAGGTGGATCATCAGTGTTAGAGCTAAAATTAGCATGTTTAAAGTGATTTTCATGCTTCCAGGGGCTCGGGAAGTGAAATAAATACCATTTGGAGGCATTTAATGTTCGAGCAAAAACGGCTGATTTTCGACAAAAGAGATAACACCCCCCCATTACGTCATGCTTCAGAAATGTGGAAAATGGTCCGTTTTCAAATGTTTTATTTTTGAACGTCAGTTCACATTTGTAGGTGGATCATCAGTGTTAGAGCTAAAATTAGCATGTTTAAAGTGATTTTCATGCTTCCAGGGGCTCGGGAAGTTAATTAAATACCATTTGGAGGCATTTAATGTTCGAGCAAAAACGGCAGATTTTCGACAAAAGAGATAACATCCCCCCATTACTTCATGCTTCAGAAATGTGGAAAATGGTCCGTTTTCAAATGTTTTATTTTTGAACGTCAGTTCACATTTGTAGGTGGATCATCAGTGTTAGAGCTAAAATTAGCATGTTTAAAGTGATTTTCATGCTTCCAGGGGCCCAAAACACAAGATTTATGGAATGGTTAAAAGTGCATGAAAATGGCCAATTTACTCACTCTGAGTTCTCAAAAAGGGTTTCTTCACCCCGGGAAGTTAATTAAATACCATTTGGAGGCATTTAATGTTCCAGCAAAAACGGCTGATTTTCGACAAAAGAGATAACACCCCCCCATTACGTCATGTTTCAGAAATGTGGAAAATGGTCCGTTTTCAAATGTTTTATTTTTGAACGTCAGTTCACATTTGTAGGTGGATCATCAGTGTTAGAGCTAAAATTAGCATGTTTAAAGTGATTTTCATGCTTCCAGGGGCTCGGGAAGTTAATTAAATACCATTTGGAGGCATTTAATATTCGAGCAAAAACGGCTGATTTTCGACAAAAGAGATAACACCCCCCCATTACGTCATGCTTCAGAAATGTGGAAAATGGTCCGTTTTCAAATGTTTTATTTTTGAACGTCAGTTCACATTTGTAGGTGGATCATCAGTGTTAGAGCTAAAATTAGCATGTTTAAAGTGATTTTCATGCTTCCAGGGGCTCGGGAAGTTAATTAAATACCATTTGGAGGCATTTAATGTTCGAGCAAAAACGGCTGATTTTCGACAAAAGAGATAACACCCCCCCATTACGTCATGCTTCAGAAATGTGGAAAATGGTCCGTTTTCAAATGTTTTATTTTTGAACGTCAGTTCACATTTGTAGGTGGATCATCAGTGTTAGAGCTAAAATTAGCATGTTTAAAGTGATTTTCATGCTTCCAGGGGCTCGGGAAGTTAATTAAATACCATTTGGAGGCATTTAATGTTCGAGCAAAAACGGCTGATTTTCGACAAAAGCGATAACACCCCCCCATTACGTCATGCTTCAGAAATGTGGAAAATGGTCCGTTTTCAAATGTTTTATTTTTGAACGTCAGTTCACATTTGTAGGTGGATCATCAGTGTTAGAGCTAAAATTAGCATGTTTAAAGTGATTTTCATGCTTCCAGGGGCCCAAAACACAAGATTTATGGAATGGTTAAAAGTGCATGAAAATGGCCAATTTACTCACTCTGAGTTCTCAAAAAGGGTTTCTTCACCCCGGGAAGTTAATTAAATACCATTTGGAGGCATTTAATGTTCGAGCAAAAACGGTTGATTTTTGACAAAAGAGATAACACCCCCCCATTACGTCATGCTTCAGAAATGTGGAAAATGGTCCGTTTTCAAATGTTTTATTTTTGAACGTCAGTTCACATTTGTAGGTGGATCATCAGTGTTAGAGCTAAAATTAGCATGTTTAAAGTGATTTTCATGCTTCCAGGGGCTCGGGAAGTTAATTAAATACCATTTGGAGGCATTTAATGTTCGAGCAAAAACGGCTGATTTTCGACAAAAGAGATAACACCCCCCCATTACGTCATGCTTCAGAAATGTGGAAAATGGTCCGTTTTCAAATGTTTTATTTTTGAACGTCAGTTCACATTTGTAGGTGGATCATCAGTGTTAGAGCTAAAATTAGCATGTTTAAAGTGATTTTCATGCTTCCAGGGGCTCGGGAAGTTAATTAAATACCATTTGGAGGCATTTAATGTTCGAGCAAAAACGGCTGATTTTCGACAAAAGAGATAACACCCCCCCATTACGTCATGCTTCAGAAATGTGGAAAATGGTCCGTTTTCAAATGTTTTATTTTTGAACGTCAGTTCACATTTGTAGGTGGATCATCAGTGTTAGAGCTAAAATTAGCATGTTTAAAGTGATTTTCATGCTTCCAGGGGCTCGGGAAGTTAATTAAATACCATTTGGAGGCATTTAATGTTCGAGCAAAAACGGCTGATTTTCGACAAAAGAGATAACACCCCCCCATTACGTCATGCTTCAGAAATGTGGAAAATGGTCCGTTTTCAAATGTTTTATTTTTGAACGTCAGTTCACATTTGTAGGTGGATCATCAGTGTTAGAGCTAAAATTAGCATGTTTAATGTGATTTTCATGCTTCCAGGGGCCCAAAACACAAGATTTATGGAATGGTTAAAAGTGCATGAAAATGGCCAATTTACTCACTCTGAGTTCTCAAAAAGGGTTTCTACACCCCGGGAAGTTAATTAAATACCATTTGGAGGCATTTAATGTTCGAGCAAAAACGGCTGATTTTCGACAAAAGAGATAACACCCCCCATTACGTCATGCTTCAGAAATGTGGAAAATGGTCCGTTTTCAAATGTTTTATTTTTGAACGTCAGTTCACATTTGTAGGTGGATCATCAGTGTTAGAGCTAAAATTAGCATGTTTAAAGTGATTTTCATGCTTCCAGGGGCTCGGGAAGTTAATTAAATACCATTTGGAGGCATTTAATGTTCGAGCAAAAACGGCTGATTTTCGACAAAAGAGATAACACCCCCCCATTACGTCATGCTTCAGAAATGTGGAAAATGGTCCGTTTTCAAATGTTTTATTTTTGAACGTCAGTTCACATTTGTAGGTGGATCATCAGTGTTAGAGCTAAAATTAGCATGTTTAAAGTGATTTTCATGCTTCCAGGGGCCCAAAACACAAGATTTATGGAATGGTTAAAAGTGCATGAAAATGGCCAATTTACTCACTCTGAGTTCTCAAAAAGGGTTTCTTCACCCCAGGAAGTTAATTAAATACCATTTGGAGGCATTTAATGTTCGAGCAAAAACGGCTGATTTTCGACAAAAGAGATAACACCCCCCCATTACGTCATGCTTCAGAAATGTGGAAAATGGTCCGTTTTCAAATGTTTTATTTTTGAACGTCAGTTCATATTTGTAGGTGGATCATCAGTGTTAGAGCTAAAATTAGCATGTTTAAAGTGATTTTCATGCTTCCAGGGGCTCGGGAAGTGAAATAAATACCATTTGGAGGCATTTAATGTTCGAGCAAAAACGGCTGATTTTCGACAAAAGAGATAACACCCCCCCATTACGTCATGCTTCAGAAATGTGGAAAATGGTCCGTTTTCAAATGTTTTATTTTTGAACGTCAGTTCACATTTGTAGGTGGATCATCAGTGTTAGAGCTAAAATTAGCATGTTTAAAGTGATTTTCATGCTTCCAGGGGCTCGGGAAGTTAATTAAATACCATTTGGAGGCATTTAATGTTCGAGCAAAAACGGCTGATTTTCGACAAAAGAGATAACACCCCCCCATTACGTCATGCTTCAGAAATGTGGAAAATGGTCCGTTTTCAAATGTTTTATTTTTGAACGTCAGTTCACATTTGTAGGTGGATCATCAGTGTTAGAGCTAAAATTAGCATGTTTAAAGTGATTTTCATGCTTCCAGGGGCCCAAAACACAAGATTTATGGAATGGGTAAAAGTGCATGAAAATGGCCAATTTACTCACTCTGAGTTCTCAAAAAGGGTTTCTTCACCCCGGGAAGTTAATTAAATACCATTCGGAGGCATTTAATGTACCAGCAAAAACGGCTGATTTTCGACAAAAGAGATAACACCCCCCCATTACGTCATGCTTCAGAAATGTGGAAAATGGTCCTTTTTCAAATGTTTTATTTTTGAACGTCAGTTCACATTTGTAGGTGGATCATCAGTGTTAGAGCTAAAATTAGCATGTTTAAAGTGATTTTCATGCTTCCAGGGGCTCGGGAAGTGAAATAAATACCATTTGGAGGCATTTAATGTTCGAGCAAAAACGGCTGATTTTCGACAAAAGAGATAACACCCCCCCATTACGTCATGCTTCAGAAATGTGGAAAATGGTCCGTTTTCAAATGTTTTATTTTTGAACGTCAGTTCACATTTGTAGGTGGATCATCAGTGTTAGAGCTAAAATTAGCATGTTTAAAGTGATTTTCATGCTTCCAGGGGCTCGGGAAGTTAATTAAATACCATTTGGAGGCATTTAATGTTCGAGCAAAAACGGCTGATTTTCGACAAAAGAGATAACACCCCCCCCATTACGTCATGCTTCAGAAATGTGGAAAATGGTCCGTTTTCAAATGTTTTATTTTTGAACGTCAGTTCACATTTGTAGGTGGATCATCAGTGTTAGAGCTAAAATTAGCATGTTTAAAGTGATTTTCATGCTTCCAGGGGCTCGGGAAGTTAATTAAATACCATTTGGAGGCATTTAATGTTCGAGCAAAAACGGCTGATTTTCGACAAAAGAGATAACACCCCCCATTACGTCATGCTTCAGAAATGTGGAAAATGGTCCGTTTTCAAATGTTTTATTTTTGAACGTCAGTTCACATTTGTAGGTGGATCATCAGTGTTAGAGCTAAAATTAGCATGTTTAAAGTGATTTTCATGCTTCCAGGGGCTCGGGAAGTTAATTAAATACCATTTGGAGGCATTTAATGTTCGAGCAAAAACGGCTGATTTTCGACAAAAGAGATAACACCCCCCCATTACGTCATGCTTCAGAAATGTGGAAAATGGTCCTTTTTCAAATGTTTTATTTTTGAACGTCAGTTCACATTTGTAGGTGGATCATCAGTGTTAGAGCTAAAATTAGCATGTTTAAAGTGATTTTCATGCTTCCGGGGGCTCGGGAAGTTAATTAAATACCATTTGGAGGCATTTAATGTTCGAGCAAAAACGGCTGATTTTCGACAAAAGAGATAACACCCCCCCATTACGTCATGCTTCAGAAATGTGGAAAATGGTCCGTTTTCAAATGTTTTATTTTTGAACGTCAGTTCACATTTGTAGGTGGATCATCAGTGTTAGAGCTAAAATTAGCATGTTTAAAGTGATTTTCATGCTTCCAGGGGCTCGGGAAGTTAATTAAATACCATTTGGAGGCATTTAATGTTCGAGCAAAAACGGCTGATTTTCGACAAAAGAGCTAACACCCCCCCATTACGTCATGCTTCAGAAATGTGAAAAATGGTCCGTTTTCAAATGTTTTATTTTTGAAGGTCAGTTCACATTTGTAGGTGGATCATCAGTGTTAGAGCTAAAATTAGCATGTTTAAAGTGATTTTCATGCTTCCAGGGGCTCGGGAAGTTAATTAAATACCATTTGGAGGCATTTAATGTTCGAGCAAAAACGGCTGATTTTCGACAAAAGAGATAACATCCCCCCATTACGTCATGCTTCAGAAATGTGGAAAATGGTCCGTTTTCAAATGTTTTATTTTTGAACGTCAGTTCACATTTGTAGGTGGATCATTAGTGTTAGAGCTAAAATTAGCATGTTTAAAGTGATTTTCATGCTTCCAGGGGCCCAAAACACAAGATTTATGGAATGGTTAAAAGTGCATGAAAATGGCCAATTTACTCACTCTGAGTTCTCAAAAAGGGTTTCTTCACCCCGGGAAGTTAATTAAATACCATTTGGAGGCATTTAATGTTCCAGCAAAAACGGCTGATTTTCGACAAAAGAGATAACACCCCCCCATTACGTCATGTTTCAGAAATGTGGAAAATGGTCCGTTTTCAAATGTTTTATTTTTGAACGTCAGTTCACATTTGTAGGTGGATCATCAGTGTTAGAGCTAAAATTAGCATGTTTAAAGTGATTTTCATGCTTCCAGGGGCTCGGGAAGTTAATTAAATACCATTTGGAGGCATTTAATATTCGAGCAAAAACGGCTGATTTTCGACAAAAGAGATAACACCCCCCCATTACGTCATGCTTCAGAAATGTGGAAAATGGTCCGTTTTCAAATGTTTTATTTTTGAACGTCAGTTCACATTTGTAGGTGGATCATCAGTGTTAGAGCTAAAATTAGCATGTTTAAAGTGATTTTCATGCTTCCAGGGGCTCGGGAAGTTAATTAAATACCATTTGGAGGCATTTAATGTTCGAGCAAAAACGGCTGATTTTCGACAAAAGAGATAACACCCCCCCATTACGTCATGCTTCAGAAATGTGGAAAATGGTCCGTTTTCAAATGTTTTATTTTTGAACGTCAGTTCACATTTGTAGGTGGATCATCAGTGTTAGAGCTAAAATTAGCATGTTTAAAGTGATTTTCATGCTTCCAGGGGCTCAGGAAGTTAATTAAATACCATTTGGAGGCATTTAATGTTCGAGCAAAAACGGCTGATTTTCGACAAAAGAGATAACACCCCCCCATTACGTCATGCTTCAGAAATGTGGAAAATGGTCCGTTTTCAAATGTTTTATTTTTGAACGTCAGTTCACATTTGTAGGTGGATCATCAGTGTTAGAGCTAAAATTAGCATGTTTAAAGTGATTTTCATGCTTCCAGGGGCCCAAAACACAAGATTTATGGAATGGTTAAAAGTGCATGAAAATGGCCAATTTACTCACTCTGAGTTCTCAAAAAGGGTTTCTTCACCCCGGGAAGTGAAATAAATACCATTTGGAGGCATTTAATGTTCGAGCAAAAACGGCTGATTTTCGACAAAAGAGATAACACCCCCCCATTACGTCATGCTTCAGAAATGTGGAAAATGGTCCGTTTTCAAATGTTTTATTTTTGAACGTCAGTTCACATTTGTAGGTGGATCATCAGTGTTAGAGCTAAAATTAGCATGTTTAAAGTGATTTTCATGCTTCCAGGGGCTCGGGAAGTTAATTAAATACCATTTGGAGGCATTTAATGTTCGAGCAAAAACGGCTGATTTTCGACAAAAGAGCTAACACCCCCCCATTACGTCATGCTTCAGAAATGTGAAAAATGGTCCGTTTTCAAATGTTTTATTTTTGAAGGTCAGTTCACATTTGTAGGTGGATCATCAGTGTTAGAGCTAAAATTAGCATGTTTAAAGTGATTTTCATGCTTCCAGGGGCTCGGGAAGTTAATTAAATACCATTTGGAGGCATTTAATGTTCGAGCAAAAACGGCTGATTTTCGACAAAAGAGATAACATCCCCCCATTACGTCATGCTTCAGAAATGTGGAAAATGGTCCGTTTTCAAATGTTTTATTTTTGAACGTCAGTTCACATTTGTAGGTGGATCATTAGTGTTAGAGCTAAAATTAGCATGTTTAAAGTGATTTTCATGCTTCCAGGGGCCCAAAACACAAGATTTATGGAATGGTTAAAAGTGCATGAAAATGGCCAATTTACTCACTCTGAGTTCTCAAAAAGGGTTTCTTCACCCCGGGAAGTTAATTAAATACCATTTGGAGGCATTTAATGTTCCAGCAAAAACGGCTGATTTTCGACAAAAGAGATAACACCCCCCCATTACGTCATGTTTCAGAAATGTGGAAAATGGTCCGTTTTCAAATGTTTTATTTTTGAACGTCAGTTCACATTTGTAGGTGGATCATCAGTGTTAGAGCTAAAATTAGCATGTTTAAAGTGATTTTCATGCTTCCAGGGGCTCGGGAAGTTAATTAAATACCATTTGGAGGCATTTAATATTCGAGCAAAAACGGCTGATTTTCGACAAAAGAGATAACACCCCCCCATTACGTCATGCTTCAGAAATGTGGAAAATGGTCCGTTTTCAAATGTTTTATTTTTGAACGTCAGTTCACATTTGTAGGTGGATCATCAGTGTTAGAGCTAAAATTAGCATGTTTAAAGTGATTTTCATGCTTCCAGGGGCTCGGGAAGTTAATTAAATACCATTTGGAGGCATTTAATGTTCGAGCAAAAACGGCTGATTTTCGACAAAAGAGATAACACCCCCCCATTACGTCATGCTTCAGAAATGTGGAAAATGGTCCGTTTTCAAATGTTTTATTTTTGAACGTCAGTTCACATTTGTAGGTGGATCATCAGTGTTAGAGCTAAAATTAGCATGTTTAAAGTGATTTTCATGCTTCCAGGGGCTCAGGAAGTTAATTAAATACCATTTGGAGGCATTTAATGTTCGAGCAAAAACGGCTGATTTTCGACAAAAGAGATAACACCCCCCCATTACGTCATGCTTCAGAAATGTGGAAAATGGTCCGTTTTCAAATGTTTTATTTTTGAACGTCAGTTCACATTTGTAGGTGGATCATCAGTGTTAGAGCTAAAATTAGCATGTTTAAAGTGATTTTCATGCTTCCAGGGGCCCAAAACACAAGATTTATGGAATGGTTAAAAGTGCATGAAAATGGCCAATTTACTCACTCTGAGTTCTCAAAAAGGGTTTCTTCACCCCGGGAAGTGAAATAAATACCATTTGGAGGCATTTAATGTTCGAGCAAAAACGGCTGATTTTCGACAAAAGAGATAACACCCCCCCATTACGTCATGCTTCAGAAATGTGGAAAATGGTCCGTTTTCAAATGTTTTATTTTTGAACGTCAGTTCACATTTGTAGGTGGATCATCAGTGTTAGAGCTAAAATTGGCATGTTTAAAGTGATTTTCATGCTTCCAGGGGCTCGGGAAGTTAATTAAATACCATTTGGAGGCATTTAATGTTCGAGCAAAAACGGCTGATTTTCGACAAAAGAGATAACACCCCCCCATTACGTCATGCTTCAGAAATGTGGAAAATGGTCCGTTTTCAAATGTTTTATTTTTGAACGTCAGTTCACATTTGTAGGTGGATCATCAGTGTTAGAGCTAAAATTAGCATGTTTAAAGTGATTTTCATGCTTCCAGGGGCCCAAAACACAATATTTATGGAATGGTTAAAAGTGCATGAAAATGGCCAATTTACTCACTCTGAGTTCTCAAAAAGGGTTTCTTCACCCCGGGAAGTTAATTAAATACCATTTGGAGGCATTTAATGTTCGAGCAAAAACGGCTGATTTTCGACAAAAGAGATAACACCCCCACATTACGTCATGCTTCAGAAATGTGGAAAATGGTCCGTTTTCAAATGTTTTATTTTTGAACGTCAGTTCACATTTGTAGGTGGATCATCAGTGTTAGAGCTAAAATTAGCATGTTTAAAGTGATTTTCATGCTTCCAGGGGCTCGGGAAGTGAAATAAATACCATTTGGAGGCATTTAATGTTCGAGCAAAAACGGCTGATTTTCGACAAAAGAGATAACACCCCCCCATTACGTCATGCTTCAGAAATGTGGAAAATGGTCCGTTTTCAAATGTTTTATTTTTGAACGTCAGTTCACATTTGTAGGTGGATCATCAGTGTTAGAGCTAAAATTAGCATGTTTAAAGTGATTTTCATGCTTCCAGGGGCTCGGGAAGTTAATTAAATACCATTTGGAGGCATTTAATGTTCGAGCAAAAACGGCTGATTTTCGACAAAAGAGATAACATCCCCCCATTACGTCATGCTTCAGAAATGTGGAAAATGGTCCGTTTTCAAATGTTTTATTTTTGAACGTCAGTTCACATTTGTAGGTGGATCATCAGTGTTAGAGCTAAAATTAGCATGTTTAAAGTGATTTTCATGCTTCCAGGGGCCCAAAACACAAGATTTATGGAATGGTTAAAAGTGCATGAAAATGGCCAATTTACTCACTCTGAGTTCTCAAAAAGGGTTTCTTCACCCCGGGAAGTTAATTAAATACCATTTGGAGGCATTTAATGTTGGAGCAAAAACGGCTGATTTTCGACAAAAGAGATAACACCCCCCCATTACGTCATGTTTCAGAAATGTGGAAAATGGTCCGTTTTCAAATGTTTTATTTTTGAACGTCAGTTCACATTTGTAGGTGGATCATCAGTGTTAGAGCTAAAATTAGCATGTTTAAAGTGATTTTCATGCTTCCAGGGGCTCGGGAAGTTAATTAAATACCATTTGGAGGCATTTAATATTCGAGCAAAAACGGCTGATTTTCGACAAAAGAGATAACACCCCCCCATTACGTCATGCTTCAGAAATGTGGAAAATGGTCCGTTTTCAAATGTTTTATTTTTGAACGTCAGTTCACATTTGTAGGTGGATCATCAGTGTTAGAGCTAAAATTAGCATGTTTAAAGTGATTTTCATGCTTCCAGGGGCTCGGGAAGTTAATTAAATACCATTTGGAGGCATTTAATGTTCGAGCAAAAACGGCTGATTTTCGACAAAAGAGATAACACCCCCCCATTACGTCATGCTTCAGAAATGTGGAAAATGGTCCGTTTTCAAATGTTTTATTTTTGAACGTCAGTTCACATTTGTAGGTGGATCATCAGTGTTAGAGCTAAAATTAGCATGTTTAAAGTTATTTTCATGCTTCCAGGGGCTCGGGAAGTTAATTAAATACCATTTGGAGGCATTTAATGTTCGAGCAAAAACGGCTGATTTTCGACAAAAGAGATAACACCCCCCCATTACGTCATGCTTCAGAAATGTGGAAAATGGTCCGTTTTCAAATGTTTTATTTTTCAACGTCAGTTCACATTTGTAGGTGGATCATCAGTGATAGAGCTAAAATTAGCATGTTTAAAATGATTTTCATGCTTCCAGGGGCCCAAAACACAAGATTTATGGAATGGTTAAAAGTGCATGAAAATGGCCAATTTACTCACTCTGAGTTCTCAAAAAGGGTTTCTTCACCCCGGGAAGTTAATTAAATACCATTTGGAGGCATTTAATGTTCGAGCAAAAACGGTTGATTTTCGACAAAAGAGATAACACCCCCCCATTACGTCATGCTTCAGAAATGTGGAAAATGGTCCGTTTTCAAATGTTTTATTTTTGAACGTCAGTTCACATTTGTAGGTGGATCATCAGTGTTAGAGCTAAAATTAGCATGTTTAAAGTGATTTTCATGCTTCCAGGGGCTCGGGAAGTTAATTAAATACCATTTGGAGGCATTTAATGTTCGAGCAAAAACGGCTGATTTTCGACAAAAGAGAAAACACCCCCCCATTACGTCATGCTTCAGAAATGTGGAAAATGGTCCGTTTTCAAATGTTTTATTTTTGAACGTCAGTTCACATTTGTAGGTGGATCATCAGTGTTAGAGCTAAAATTAGCATGTTTAAAGTGATTTTCATGCTTCCAGTGGCTCGGGAAGTTAATTAAATACCATTTGGAGGCATTTAATGTTCGAGCAAAAACGGCTGATTTTCGACAAAAGAGATAACACCCCCCCATTACGTCATGCTTCAGAAATGTGGAAAATGGTCCGTTTTCAAATGTTTTATTTTTGAACGTCAGTTCACATTTGTAGGTGGATCATCAGTGTTAGAGCTAAAATTAGCATGTTTAAAGTGATTTTCATGCTTCCAGGGGCTCGGGAAGTTAATTAAATACCATTTGGAGGCATTTAATGTTCGAGCAAAAACGGCTGATTTTCGACAAAAGAGATAACACCCCCCCATTACGTCATGCTTCAGAAATGTGGAAAATGGTCCGTTTTCAAATGTTTTATTTTTGAACGTCAGTTCACATTTGTAGGTGGATCATCAGTGTTAGAGCTAAAATTAGCATGCTTAAAGTGATTTTCATGCTTCCAGGGGCCCAAAACACAAGATTTATGGAATGGTTAAAAGTGCATGAAAATGGCCAATTTACTCACTCTGAGTTCTCAAAAAGGGTTTCTTCACCGCGGGAAGTTAATTAAATACCATTTGGAGGCATTTAATGTTCGAGCAAAAACGGCTGATTTTCGACAAAAGAGATAACACCCCCCATTACGTCATGCTTCAGAAATGTGGAAAATGGTCCGTTTTCAAATGTTTTATTTTTGAACGTCAGTTCACATTTGTAGGTGGATCATCAGTGTTAGAGCTAAAATTAGCATGTTTAAAGTGATTTTCATGCTTCCAGGGGCTCGGGAAGTTAATTAAATACCATTTGGAGGCATTTAATGTTCGAGCAAAAACGGCTGATTTTCGACAAAAGAGATAACACCCCCCCATTACGTCATGCTTCAGAAATGTGGAAAATGGTCCGTTTTCAAATGTTTTATTTTTGAACGTCAGTTCACATTTGTAGGTGGATCATCAGTGTTAGAGCTAAAATTAGCATGTTTAAAGTGATTTTCATGCTTCCAGGGGCTCGGGAAGTGAAATAAATACCATTTGGAGGCATTTAATGTTCGAGCAAAAACGGCTGATTTTCGACAAAAGAGATAACACCCCCCCCATTACGTCATGCTTCAGAAATGTGGAAAATGGTCCGTTTTCAAATGTTTTATTTTTGAACGTCAGTTCACATTTGTAGGTGGATCATCAGTGTTAGAGCTAAAATTAGCATGTTTAAAGTGATTTTCATGCTTCCAGGGGCTCGGGAAGTGAAATAAATACCATTTGGAGGCATTTAATGTTCGAGCAAAAACGGCTGATTTTCGACAAAAGAGATAACACCCCCCCATTACGTCATGCTTCAGAAATGTGGAAAATGGTCCGTTTTCAAATGTTTTATTTTTGAACGTCAGTTCACATTTGTAGGTGGATCATCAGTGTTAGAGCTAAAATTAGCATGTTTAAAGTGATTTTCATGCTTCCAGGGGCTCGGGAAGTGAAATAAATACCATTTGGAGGCATTTAATGTTCGAGCAAAAACGGCTGATTTTTGACAAAAGAGATAACAACCCCCCATTACGTCATGCTTCAGAAATGTGGAAAATGGTCCTTTTTCAAATGTTTTATTTTTGAACGTCAGTTCACATTTGTAGGTGGATCATCAGTGTTAGAGCTAAAATTAGCATGTTTAAAGTGATTTTCATGCTTCCAGGGGCTCGGGAAGTTAATTAAATACCATTTGGAGGCATTTAATGTTCGAGCAAAAACGGCTGATTTTCGACAAAAGAGATAACACCCCCCCATTACGTCATGCTTCAGAAATGTGGAAAATGGTCCGTTTTCAAATGTTTTATTTTTGAACGTCAGTTCACATTTGTAGGTGGATCATCAGTGTTAGAGCTAAAATTAGCATGTTTAAAGTGATTTTCATGCTTCCAGGGGCTCGGGAAGTTAATTAAATACCATTTGGAGGCATTTAATGTTCGAGCAAAAACGGCTGATTTTCGACAAAAGAGCTAACACCCCCCCATTACGTCATGCTTCAGAAATGTGGAAAATGGTCCGTTTTCAAATGTTTTATTTTTGAACGTCAGTTCACATTTGTAGGTGGATCATCAGTGTTAGAGCTAAAATTAGCATGTTTAAAGTGATTTTCATGCTTCCAGGGGCTCGGGAAGTGAAATAAATACCATTTGGAGGCATTTAATGTTCGAGCAAAAACGGCTGATTTTCGACAAAAGAGATAACACCCCCCCATTACGTCATGCTTCAGAAATGTGGAAAATGGTCCGTTTTCAAATGTTTTATTTTTGAACGTCGGTTCACATTTGTAGGTGGATCATCAGTGTTAGAGCTAAAATTAGCATGTTTAAAGTGATTTTCATGCTTCCAGGGGCTCGGGAAGTTAATTAAATACCATTTGGAGGCATTTAATGTTCGAGCAAAAACGGCTGATTTTCGACAAAAGAGATAACACCCCCCCATTACGTCATGCTTCAGAAATGTGGAAAATGGTCCGTTTTCAAATGTTTTATTTTTGAACGTCAGTTCACATTTGTAGGTGGATCATCAGTGTTAGAGCTAAAATTAGCATGTTTAAAGTGATTTTCATGCTTCCAGGGGCTCGGGAAGTTAATTAAATACCATTTGGAGGCATTTAATGTTCGAGCAAAAACGGCTGATTTTCGACAAAAGAGATAACACCCCCCCATTACGTCATGCTTCAGAAATGTGGAAAATGGTCCGTTTTCAAATGTTTTATTTTTGAACGTCAGTTCACATTTGTAGGTGGATCATCAGTGTTAGAGCTAAAATTAGCATGTTTAAAGTGATTTTCATGCTTCCATGGGCTCGGGAAGTTAATTAAATACCATTTGGAGGCATTTAATGTTCGAGCAAAAACGGCTGATTTTCGACAAAAGAGATAACACCCCCCCATTACGTCATGCTTCAGAAATGTGGAAAATGGTCCTTTTTCAAATGTTTTATTTTTGAACGTCAGTTCTCATTTGTAGGTGGATCATCAGTGTTAGAGCTAAAATTAGCATGTTTAAAGTGATTTTCATGCTTCCAGGGGCTCGGGAAGTTAATTAAATACCATTTGGAGGCATTTAATGTTCGAGCAAAAACGGCTGATTTTCGACAAAAGAGATAACACCCCCCCATTACGTCATGCTTCAGAAATGTGGAAAATGGTCCGTTTTCAAATGTTTTATTTTTGAACGTCAGTTCACATTTGTAGGTGGATCATCAGTGTTAGAGCTAAAATTAGCATGTTTAAAGTGATTTTCATGCTTCCAGGGGCTCGGGAAGTTAATTAAATACCATTTGGAGGCATTTAATGTTCGAGCAAAAACGGCTGATTTTCGACAAAAGAGCTAACACCCCCCCATTACGTCATGCTTCAGAAATGTGGAAAATGGTCCGTTTTCAAATGTTTTATTTTTGAACGTCAGTTCACATTTGTAGGTGGATCATCAGTGTTAGAGCTAAAATTAGCATGTTTAAAGTGATTTTCATGCTTCCAGGGGCTCGGGAAGTTAATTAAATACCATTTGGAGGCATTTAATGTTCGAGCAAAAACGGCTGATTTTCGACAAAAGAGCTAACACCCCCCCATTACGTCATGCTTCAGAAATGTGGAAAATGGTCCGTTTTCAAATGTTTTATTTTTGAACGTCAGTTCACATTTGTAGGTGGATCATCAGTGTTAGAGCTAAAATTAGCATGTTTAAAGTGATTTTCATGCTTCCAGGGGCTCGGGAAGTGAAATAAATACCATTTGGAGGCATTTAATGTTCGAGCAAAAACGGTTGATTTTCGACAAAAGAGATAACACCCCCCCATTACGTCATGCTTCAGAAATGTGGAAAATGGTCCGTTTTCAAATGTTTTATTTTTGAACGTCAGTTCACATTTGTAGGTGGATCATCAGTGTTAGAGCTAAAATTAGCATGTTTAAAGTGATTTTCATGCTTCCAGGGGCTCGGGAAGTGAAATAAATACCATTTGGAGGCATTTAATGTTCGAGCAAAAACGGCTGATTTTCGACAAAAGAGATAACACCCCCCCATTACGTCATGCTTCAGAAATGTGGAAAATGGTCCGTTTTCAAATGTTTTATTTTTGAACGTCAGTTCACATTTGTAGGTGGATCATCAGTGTTAGAGCTAAAATTAGCATGTTTAAAGTGATTTTCATGCTTCCAGGGGCTCGGGAAGTGAAATAAATACCATTTGGAGGCATTTAATGTTCGAGCAAAAACGGCTGATTTTTGACAAAAGAGATAACAACCCCCCATTACGTCATGCTTCAGAAATGTGGAAAATGGTCCTTTTTCAAACGTTTTATTTTTGAACGTCAGTTCACATTTGTAGGTGGATCATCAGTGTTAGAGCTAAAATTAGCATGTTTAAAGTGATTTTCATGCTTCCAGGGGCTCGGGAAGTTAATTAAATACCATTTGGAGGCATTTAATGTTCAAGCAAAAAACGGCTGATTTTCGACAAAAGAGATAAAACCCCCCCCATTACGTCATGCTTCAGAAATGTGGAAAATGGTCCGTTTTCAAATGTTTTATTTTTGAACGTCAGTTCACATTTGTAGGTGGATCATCAGTGTTAGAGCTAAAATTAGCATGTTTAAAGTGATTTTCATGCTCCCAGGGGCCCAAAACACAAGATTTATGGAATGGTTAAAAGTGCATGAAAATGGCCAATTTACTCACTCTGAGTTCTCAAAAAGGGTTTCTTCACCCCGGGAAGTGAAATAAATACCATTTGGAGGCATTTAATGTTCGAGCAAAAACGGCTGATTTTCGACAAAAGAGATAACACCCCCTCATTACGTCATGCTTCAGAAATGTGGAAAATGGTCCGTTTTCAAATGTTTTATTTTTGAACGTCGGTTCACATTTGTAGGTGGATCATCAGTGTTAGAGCTAAAATTAGCATGTTTAAAGTGATTTTCATGCTTCCAGGGGCTCGGGAAGTGAAATAAATACCATTTGGAGGCATTTAATGTTCGAGCAAAAACGGTTGATTTTCGACAAAAGAGATAACACCCCCCCATTACGTCATGCTTCAGAAATGTGGAAAATGGTCCGTTTTCAAATGTTTTATTTTTGAACGTCAGTTCACATTTGTAGGTGGATCATCAGTGTTAGAGCTAAAATTAGCATGTTTAAAGTGATTTTCATGCTTCCAGGGGCTCGGGAAGTTAATTAAATACCATTTGGAGGCATTTAATGTTCGAGCAAAAACGGCTGATTTTCGACAAAAGAGATAACACCCCCCCATTACGTCATGCTTCAGAAATGTGGAAAATGGTCCGTTTTCAAATGTTTTATTTTTGAACGTCAGTTCACATTTGTAGGTGGATCATCAGTGTTAGAGCTAAAATTAGCATGTTTAAAGTGATTTTCATGCTTCCAGGGGCCCAAAACACAAGATTTATGGAATGGTTAAAAGTGCATGAAAAATGGCCAATTTACTCACTCTGAGTTCTCAAAAAGGGTTTCTTCACCCCGGGAAGTTAATTAAATACCATTTGGAGGCATTTAATGTTCGAGCAAAAACGGCTGATTTTCGACAAAAGAGCTAACACCCCCCCATTACGTCATGCTTCAGAAATGTGGAAAATGGTCCGTTTTCAAATGTTTTATTTTTGAACGTCAGTTCACATTTGTAGGTGGATCATCAGTGTTAGAGCTAAAATTAGCATGTTTAAAGTGATTTTCATGCTTCCAGGGGCTCGGGAAGTTAATTAAATACCATTTGGAGGCATTTAATATTCGAGCAAAAACGGCTGATTTTCGACAAAAGAGATAACACCCCCCCATTACGTCATGCTTCAGAAATGTGGAAAATGGTCCGTTTTCAAATGTTTTATTTTTGAACGTCAGTTCACATTTGTAGGTGGATCATCAGTGTTAGAGCTAAAATTAGCATGTTTAAAGTGATTTTCATGCTTCCAGGGGCTCGGGAAGTTAATTAAATACCATTTGGAGGCATTTAATGTTCGAGCAAAAACGGCTGATTTTCGACAAAAGAGATAACACCCCCCCATTACGTCATGCTTCAGAAATGTGGAAAATGGTCCGTTTTCAAATGTTTTATTTTTGAACGTCAGTTCACATTTGTAGGTGGATCATCAGTGTTAGAGCTAAAATTAGCATGTTTAAAGTGATTTTCATGCTTCCAGGGGCTCGGGAAGTTAATTAAATACCATTTGGAGGCATTTAATGTTCGAGCAAAAACGGCTGATTTTCGACAAAAGCGATAACACCCCCCCATTACGTCATGCTTCAGAAATGTGGAAAATGGTCCGTTTTCAAATGTTTTATTTTTGAACGTCAGTTCACATTTGTAGGTGGATCATCAGTGTTAGAGCTAAAATTAGCATGTTTAAAGTGATTTTCATGCTTCCAGGGGCCCAAAACACAAGATTTATGGAATGGTTAAAAGTGCATGAAAATGGCCAATTTACTCACTCTGAGTTCTCAAAAAGGGTTTCTTCACCCCGGGAAGTTAATTAAATACCATTTGGAGGCATTTAATGTTCGAGCAAAAACGGCTGATTTTCGACAAAAGAGATAACACCCCCCCATTACGTCATGCTTCAGAAATGTGGAAAATGGTCCGTTTTCAAATGTTTTATTTTTGAACGTCAGTTCACATTTGTAGGTGGATCATCAGTGTTAGAGCTAAAATTAGCATGTTTAAAGTGATTTTCATGCTTCCAGGGGCTCGGGAAGTGAAATAAATACCATTTGGAGGCATTTAATGTTCGAGCAAAAACGGCTGATTTTCGACAAAAGAGATAACACCCCCCCATTACGTCATGCTTCAGAAATGTGGAAAATGGTCCGTTTTCAAATGTTTTATTTTTGAACGTCAGTTCACATTTGTAGGTGGATCATCAGTGTTAGAGCTAAAATTAGCATGTTTAAAGTGATTTTCATGCTTCCAGGGGCTCGGGAAGTTAATTAAATACCATTTGGAGGCATTTAATGTTCGAGCAAAAACGGCAGATTTTCGACAAAAGAGATAACATCCCCCCATTACTTCATGCTTCAGAAATGTGGAAAATGGTCCGTTTTCAAATGTTTTATTTTTGAACGTCAGTTCACATTTGTAGGTGGATCATCAGTGTTAGAGCTAAAATTAGCATGTTTAAAGTGATTTTCATGCTTCCAGGGGCCCAAAACACAAGATTTATGGAATGGTTAAAAGTGCATGAAAATGGCCAATTTACTCACTCTGAGTTCTCAAAAAGGGTTTCTTCACCCCGGGAAGTTAATTAAATACCATTTGGAGGCATTTAATGTTCCAGCAAAAACGGCTGATTTTCGACAAAAGAGATAACACCCCCCCATTACGTCATGTTTCAGAAATGTGGAAAATGGTCCGTTTTCAAATGTTTTATTTTTGAACGTCAGTTCACATTTGTAGGTGGATCATCAGTGTTAGAGCTAAAATTAGCATGTTTAAAGTGATTTTCATGCTTCCAGGGGCTCGGGAAGTTAATTAAATACCATTTGGAGGCATTTAATATTCGAGCAAAAACGGCTGATTTTCGACAAAAGAGATAACACCCCCCCATTACGTCATGCTTCAGAAATGTGGAAAATGGTCCGTTTTCAAATGTTTTATTTTTGAACGTCAGTTCACATTTGTAGGTGGATCATCAGTGTTAGAGCTAAAATTAGCATGTTTAAAGTGATTTTCATGCTTCCAGGGGCTCGGGAAGTTAATTAAATACCATTTGGAGGCATTTAATGTTCGAGCAAAAACGGCTGATTTTCGACAAAAGAGATAACACCCCCCCATTACGTCATGCTTCAGAAATGTGGAAAATGGTCCGTTTTCAAATGTTTTATTTTTGAACGTCAGTTCACATTTGTAGGTGGATCATCAGTGTTAGAGCTAAAATTAGCATGTTTAAAGTGATTTTCATGCTTCCAGGGGCCCAAAACACAAGATTTATGGAATGGTTAAAAGTGCATGAAAATGGCCAATTTACTCACTCTGAGTTCTCAAAAAGGGTTTCTTCACCCCGGGAAGTTAATTAAATACCATTTGGAGGCATTTAATGTTCGAGCAAAAACGGCTGATTTTCGACAAAAGAGATAACACCCCCCCATTACGTCATGCTTCAGAAATGTGGAAAATGGTCCGTTTTCAAATGTTTTATTTTTGAACGTCAGTTCACATTTGTAGGTGGATCATCAGTGTTAGAGCTAAAATTAGCATGTTTAAAGTGATTTTCATGCTTCCAGGGGCTCGGGAAGTGAAATAAATACCATTTGGAGGCATTTAATGTTCGAGCAAAAACGGCTGATTTTCGACAAAAGAGATAACACCCCCCCATTACGTCATGCTTCAGAAATGTGGAAAATGGTCCGTTTTCAAATGTTTTATTTTTGAACGTCAGTTCACATTTGTAGGTGGATCATCAGTGTTAGAGCTAAAATTAGCATGTTTAAAGTGATTTTCATGCTTCCAGGGGCTCGGGAAGTTAATTAAATACCATTTGGAGGCATTTAATGTTCGAGCAAAAACGGCTGATTTTCGACAAAAGAGATAACATCCCCCCATTACGTCATGCTTCAGAAATGTGGAAAATGGTCCGTTTTCAAATGTTTTATTTTTGAACGTCAGTTCACATTTGTAGGTGGATCATCAGTGTTAGAGCTAAAATTAGCATGTTTAAAGTGATTTTCATGCTTCCAGGGGCCCAAAACACAAGATTTATGGAATGGTTAAAAGTGCATGAAAATGGCCAATTTACTCACTCTGAGTTCTCAAAAAGGGTTTCTTCACCCCGGGAAGTTAATTAAATACCATTTGGAGGCATTTAATGTTCCAGCAAAAACGGCTGATTTTCGACAAAAGAGATAACACCCCCCCATTACGTCATGTTTCAGAAATGTGGAAAATGGTCCGTTTTCAAATGTTTTATTTTTGAACGTCAGTTCACATTTGTAGGTGGATCATCAGTGTTAGAGCTAAAATTAGCATGTTTAAAGTGATTTTCATGCTTCCAGGGGCTCGGGAAGTTAATTAAATACCATTTGGAGGCATTTAATATTCGAGCAAAAACGGCTGATTTTCGACAAAAGAGATAACACCCCCCCATTACGTCATGCTTCAGAAATGTGGAAAATGGTCCGTTTTCAAATGTTTTATTTTTGAACGTCAGTTCACATTTGTAGGTGGATCATCAGTGTTAGAGCTAAAATTAGCATGTTTAAAGTGATTTTCATGCTTCCAGGGGCTCGGGAAGTTAATTAAATACCATTTGGAGGCATTTAATGTTCGAGCAAAAACGGCTGATTTTCGACAAAAGAGATAACACCCCCCCATTACGTCATGCTTCAGAAATGTGGAAAATGGTCCGTTTTCAAATGTTTTATTTTTGAACGTCAGTTCACATTTGTAGGTGGATCATCAGTGTTAGAGCTAAAATTAGCATGTTTAAAGTGATTTTCATGCTTCCAGGGGCTCGGGAAGTTAATTAAATACCATTTGGAGGCATTTAATGTTCGAGCAAAAACGGCTGATTTTCGACAAAAGAGATAACACCCCCCCATTACGTCATGCTTCAGAAATGTGGAAAATGGTCCGTTTTCAAATGTTTTATTTTTGAACGTCAGTTCACATTTGTAGGTGGATCATCAGTGTTAGAGCTAAAATTAGCATGTTTAAAGTGATTTTCATGCTTCCAGGGGCCCAAAACACAAGATTTATGGAATGGTTAAAAGTGCATGAAAATGGCCAATTTACTCACTCTGAGTTCTCAAAAAGGGTTTCTTCACCCCGGGAAGTTAATTAAATACCATTTGGAGGCATTTAATGTTCGAGCAAAAACGGTTGATTTTCGACAAAAGAGATAACACCCCCCCATTACGTCATGCTTCAGAAATGTGGAAAATGGTCCGTTTTCAAATGTTTTATTTTTGAACGTCAGTTCACATTTGTAGGTGGATCATCAGTGTTAGAGCTAAAATTAGCATGTTTAAAGTGATTTTCATGCTTCCAGGGGCCCAAAACACAAGATTTATGGAATGGTTAAAAGTGCATGAAAATGGCCAATTTACTCACTCTGAGTTCTCAAAAAGGGTTTCTTCACCCCGGGAAGTGAAATAAATACCATTTGGAGGCATTTAATGTTCGAGCAAAAACGGCTGATTTTCGACAAAAGAGATAACACCCCCCCATTACGTCATGCTTCAGAAATGTGGAAAATGGTCCGTTTTCAAATGTTTTATTTTTGAACGTCAGTTCACATTTGTAGGTGGATCATCAGTGTTAGAGCTAAAATTAGCATGTTTAAAGTGATTTTCATGCTTCCAGGGGCTCGGGAAGTTAATTAAATACCATTTGGAGGCATTTAATGTTCGAGCAAAAACGGCTGATTTTCGCCAAAAGAGATAACACCCCCCCATTACGTCATGCTTCAGAAATGTGGAAAATGGTCCCTTTTCAAATGTTTTATTTTTGAATGTCAGTTCACATTTGTAGGTGGATCATCAGTGTTAGAGCTAAAATTAGCATGTTTAAAGTGATTTTCATGCTTCCAGGGGCCCAAAACACAAGATTTATGGAATGGTTAAAAGTGCATGAAAATGGCCAATTTACTCACTCTGAGTTCTCAAAAAGGGTTTCTTCACCCCGGGAAGTTAATTAAATACCATTTGGAGGCATTTAATGTTCGAGCAAAAACGGCTGATTTTCGACAAAAGAGATAACACCCCCCCATTACGTCATGCTTCAGAAATGTGGAAAATGGTCCGTTTTCAAATGTTTTATTTTTGAACGTCAGTTCACATTTGTAGGTGGATCATCAGTGTTAGAGCTAAAATTAGCATGTTTAAAGTGATTTTCATGCTTCCAGGGGCTCGGGAAGTGAAATAAATACCATTTGGAGGCATTTAATGTTCGAGCAAAAACGGCTGATTTTCGACAAAAGAGATAACACCCCCCCATTACGTCATGCTTCAGAAATGTGGAAAATGGTCCGTTTTCAAATGTTTTATTTTTGAACGTCAGTTCACATTTGTAGGTGGATCATCAGTGTTAGAGCTAAAATTAGCATGTTTAAAGTGATTTTCATGCTTCCAGGGGCTCGGGAAGTTAATTAAATACCATTTGGAGGCATTTAATGTTCGAGCAAAAACGGCAGATTTTCGACAAAAGAGATAACATCCCCCCATTACTTCATGCTTCAGAAATGTGGAAAATGGTCCGTTTTAAAATGTTTTATTTTTGAACGTCAGTTCACATTTGTAGGTGGATCATCAGTGTTAGAGCTAAAATTAGCATGTTTAAAGTGATTTTCATGCTTCCAGGGGCCCAAAACACAAGATTTATGGAATGGTTAAAAGTGCATGAAAATGGCCAATTTACTCACTCTGAGTTCTCAAAAAGGGTTTCTTCACCCCGGGAAGTTAATTAAATACCATTTGGAGGCATTTAATGTTCCAGCAAAAACGGCTGATTTTCGACAAAAGAGATAACACCCCCCCATTACGTCATGTTTCAGAAATGTGGAAAATGGTCCGTTTTCAAATGTTTTATTTTTGAACGTCAGTTCACATTTGTAGGTGGATCATCAGTGTTAGAGCTAAAATTAGCATGTTTAAAGTGATTTTCATGCTTCCAGGGGCTCGGGAAGTTAATTAAATACCATTTGGAGGCATTTAATATTCGAGCAAAAACGGCTGATTTTCGACAAAAGAGATAACACCCCCCCATTACGTCATGCTTCAGAAATGTGGAAAATGGTCCGTTTTCAAATGTTTTATTTTTGAACGTCAGTTCACATTTGTAGGTGGATCATCAGTGTTAGAGCTAAAATTAGCATGTTTAAAGTGATTTTCATGCTTCCAGGGGCTCGGGAAGTTAATTAAATACCATTTGGAGGCATTTAATGTTCGAGCAAAAACGGCTGATTTTCGACAAAAGAGATAACACCCCCCCATTACGTCATGCTTCAGAAATGTGGAAAATGGTCCGTTTTCAAATGTTTTATTTTTGAACGTCAGTTCACATTTGTAGGTGGATCATCAGTGTTAGAGCTAAAATTAGCATGTTTAAAGTGATTTTCATGCTTCCAGGGGCTCGGGAAGTTAATTAAATACCATTTGGAGGCATTTAATGTTCGAGCAAAAACGGCTGATTTTCGACAAAAGCGATAACACCCCCCCATTACGTCATGCTTCAGAAATGTGGAAAATGGTCCGTTTTCAAATGTTTTATTTTTGAACGTCAGTTCACATTTGTAGGTGGATCATCAGTGTTAGAGCTAAAATTAGCATGTTTAAAGTGATTTTCATGCTTCCAGGGGCCCAAAACACAAGATTTATGGAATGGTTAAAAGTGCATGAAAATGGCCAATTTACTCACTCTGAGTTCTCAAAAAGGGTTTCTTCACCCCGGGAAGTTAATTAAATACCATTTGGAGGCATTTAATGTTCGAGCAAAAACGGCTGATTTTCGACAAAAGAGATAACACCCCCCCATTACGTCATGCTTCAGAAATGTGGAAAATGGTCCGTTTTCAAATGTTTTATTTTTGAACGTCAGTTCACATTTGTAGGTGGATCATCAGTGTTAGAGCTAAAATTAGCATGTTTAAAGTGATTTTCATGCTTCCAGGGGCTCGGGAAGTGAAATAAATACCATTTGGAGGCATTTAATGTTCGAGCAAAAACGGCTGATTTTCGACAAAAGAGATAACACCCCCCCATTACGTCATGCTTCAGAAATGTGGAAAATGGTCCGTTTTCAAATGTTTTATTTTTGAACGTCAGTTCACATTTGTAGGTGGATCATCAGTGTTAGAGCTAAAATTAGCATGTTTAAAGTGATTTTCATGCTTCCAGGGGCTCGGGAAGTTAATTAAATACCATTTGGAGGCATTTAATGTTCGAGCAAAAACGGCAGATTTTCGACAAAAGAGATAACATCCCCCCATTACTTCATGCTTCAGAAATGTGGAAAATGGTCCGTTTTCAAATGTTTTATTTTTGAACGTCAGTTCACATTTGTAGGTGGATCATCAGTGTTAGAGCTAAAATTAGCATGTTTAAAGTGATTTTCATGCTTCCAGGGGCCCAAAACACAAGATTTATGGAATGGTTAAAAGTGCATGAAAATGGCCAATTTACTCACTCTGAGTTCTCAAAAAGGGTTTCTTCACCCCGGGAAGTTAATTAAATACCATTTGGAGGCATTTAATGTTCCAGCAAAAACGGCTGATTTTCGACAAAAGAGATAACACCCCCCCATTACGTCATGTTTCAGAAATGTGGAAAATGGTCCGTTTTCAAATGTTTTATTTTTGAACGTCAGTTCACATTTGTAGGTGGATCATCAGTGTTAGAGCTAAAATTAGCATGTTTAAAGTGATTTTCATGCTTCCAGGGGCTCGGGAAGTTAATTAAATACCATTTGGAGGCATTTAATATTCGAGCAAAAACGGCTGATTTTCGACAAAAGAGATAACACCCCCCCATTACGTCATGCTTCAGAAATGTGGAAAATGGTCCGTTTTCAAATGTTTTATTTTTGAACGTCAGTTCACATTTGTAGGTGGATCATCAGTGTTAGAGCTAAAATTAGCATGTTTAAAGTGATTTTCATGCTTCCAGGGGCTCGGGAAGTTAATTAAATACCATTTGGAGGCATTTAATGTTCGAGCAAAAACGGCTGATTTTCGACAAAAGAGATAACACCCCCCCATTACGTCATGCTTCAGAAATGTGGAAAATGGTCCGTTTTCAAATGTTTTATTTTTGAACGTCAGTTCACATTTGTAGGTGGATCATCAGTGTTAGAGCTAAAATTAGCATGTTTAAAGTGATTTTCATGCTTCCAGGGGCCCAAAACACAAGATTTATGGAATGGTTAAAAGTGCATGAAAATGGCCAATTTACTCACTCTGAGTTCTCAAAAAGGGTTTCTTCACCCCGGGAAGTTAATTAAATACCATTTGGAGGCATTTAATGTTCGAGCAAAAACGGTTGATTTTTGACAAAAGAGATAACACCCCCCCATTACGTCATGCTTCAGAAATGTGGAAAATGGTCCGTTTTCAAATGTTTTATTTTTGAACGTCAGTTCACATTTGTAGGTGGATCATCAGTGTTAGAGCTAAAATTAGCATGTTTAAAGTGATTTTCATGCTTCCAGGGGCTCGGGAAGTTAATTAAATACCATTTGGAGGCATTTAATGTTCGAGCAAAAACGGCTGATTTTCGACAAAAGAGATAACACCCCCCCATTACGTCATGCTTCAGAAATGTGGAAAATGGTCCGTTTTCAAATGTTTTATTTTTGAACGTCAGTTCACATTTGTAGGTGGATCATCAGTGTTAGAGCTAAAATTAGCATGTTTAAAGTGATTTTCATGCTTCCAGGGGCTCGGGAAGTTAATTAAATACCATTTGGAGGCATTTAATGTTCGAGCAAAAACGGCTGATTTTCGACAAAAGAGATAACACCCCCCCCATTACGTCATGCTTCAGAAATGTGGAAAATGGTCCGTTTTCAAATGTTTTATTTTTGAACGTCAGTTCACATTTGTAGGTGGATCATCAGTGTTAGAGCTAAAATTAGCATGTTTAAAGTGATTTTCATGCTTCCAGGGGCTCGGGAAGTTAATTAAATACCATTTGGAGGCATTTAATGTTCGAGCAAAAACGGCTGATTTTCGACAAAAGAGATAACACCCCCCCATTACGTCATGCTTCAGAAATGTGGAAAATGGTCCGTTTTCAAATGTTTTATTTTTGAACGTCAGTTCACATTTGTAGGTGGATCATCAGTGTTAGAGCTAAAATTAGCATGTTTAATGTGATTTTCATGCTTCCAGGGGCCCAAAACACAAGATTTATGGAATGGTTAAAAGTGCATGAAAATGGCCAATTTACTCACTCTGAGTTCTCAAAAAGGGTTTCTACACCCCGGGAAGTTAATTAAATACCATTTGGAGGCATTTAATGTTCGAGCAAAAACGGCTGATTTTCGACAAAAGAGATAACACCCCCCATTACGTCATGCTTCAGAAATGTGGAAAATGGTCCGTTTTCAAATGTTTTATTTTTGAACGTCAGTTCACATTTGTAGGTGGATCATCAGTGTTAGAGCTAAAATTAGCATGTTTAAAGTGATTTTCATGCTTCCAGGGGCTCGGGAAGTTAATTAAATACCATTTGGAGGCATTTAATGTTCGAGCAAAAACGGCTGATTTTCGACAAAAGAGATAACACCCCCCCATTACGTCATGCTTCAGAAATGTGGAAAATGGTCCGTTTTCAAATGTTTTATTTTTGAACGTCAGTTCACATTTGTAGGTGGATCATCAGTGTTAGAGCTAAAATTAGCATGTTTAAAGTGATTTTCATGCTTCCAGGGGCCCAAAACACAAGATTTATGGAATGGTTAAAAGTGCATGAAAATGGCCAATTTACTCACTCTGAGTTCTCAAAAAGGGTTTCTTCACCCCAGGAAGTTAATTAAATACCATTTGGAGGCATTTAATGTTCGAGCAAAAACGGCTGATTTTCGACAAAAGAGATAACACCCCCCCATTAGGTCATGCTTCAGAAATGTGGAAAATGGTCCGTTTTCAAATGTTTTATTTTTGAACGTCAGTTCACATTTGTAGGTGGATCATCAGTGTTAGAGCTAAAATTAGCATGTTTAAAGTGATTTTCATGCTTCCAGGGGCTCGGGAAGTGAAATAAATACCATTTGGAGGCATTTAATGTTCGAGCAAAAACGGCTGATTTTCGACAAAAGAGATAACACCCCCCCATTACGTCATGCTTCAGAAATGTGGAAAATGGTCCGTTTTCAAATGTTTTATTTTTGAACGTCAGTTCACATTTGTAGGTGGATCATCAGTGTTAGAGCTAAAATTAGCATGTTTAAAGTGATTTTCATGCTTCCAGGGGCTCGGGAAGTTAATTAAATACCATTTGGAGGCATTTAATGTTCGAGCAAAAACGGCAGATTTTCGACAAAAGAGATAACATCCCCCCATTACTTCATGCTTCAGAAATGTGGAAAATGGTCCGTTTTCAAATGTTTTATTTTTGAACGTCAGTTCACATTTGTAGGTGGATCATCAGTGTTAGAGCTAAAATTAGCATGTTTAAAGTGATTTTCATGCTTCCAGGGGCCCAAAACACAAGATTTATGGAATGGTTAAAAGTGCATGAAAATGGCCAATTTACTCACTCTGAGTTCTCAAAAAGGGTTTCTTCACCCCGGGAAGTTAATTAAATACCATTTGGAGGCATTTAATGTTCCAGCAAAAACGGCTGATTTTCGACAAAAGAGATAACACCCCCCCATTACGTCATGTTTCAGAAATGTGGAAAATGGTCCGTTTTCAAATGTTTTATTTTTGAACGTCAGTTCACATTTGTAGGTGGATCATCAGTGTTAGAGCTAAAATTAGCATGTTTAAAGTGATTTTCATGCTTCCAGGGGCTCGGGAAGTTAATTAAATACCATTTGGAGGCATTTAATATTCGAGCAAAAACGGCTGATTTTCGACAAAAGAGATAACACCCCCCCATTACGTCATGCTTCAGAAATGTGGAAAATGGTCCGTTTTCAAATGTTTTATTTTTGAACGTCAGTTCACATTTGTAGGTGGATCATCAGTGTTAGAGCTAAAATTAGCATGTTTAAAGTGATTTTCATGCTTCCAGGGGCTCGGGAAGTTAATTAAATACCATTTGGAGGCATTTAATGTTCGAGCAAAAACGGCTGATTTTCGACAAAAGAGATAACACCCCCCCATTACGTCATGCTTCAGAAATGTGGAAAATGGTCCGTTTTCAAATGTTTTATTTTTGAACGTCAGTTCACATTTGTAGGTGGATCATCAGTGTTAGAGCTAAAATTAGCATGTTTAAAGTGATTTTCATGCTTCCAGGGGCTCGGGAAGTTAATTAAATACCATTTGGAGGCATTTAATGTTCGAGCAAAAACGGCTGATTTTCGACAAAAGCGATAACACCCCCCCATTACGTCATGCTTCAGAAATGTGGAAAATGGTCCGTTTTCAAATGTTTTATTTTTGAACGTCAGTTCACATTTGTAGGTGGATCATCAGTGTTAGAGCTAAAATTAGCATGTTTAAAGTGATTTTCATGCTTCCAGGGGCCCAAAACACAAGATTTATGGAATGGTTAAAAGTGCATGAAAATGGCCAATTTACTCACTCTGAGTTCTCAAAAAGGGTTTCTTCACCCCGGGAAGTTAATTAAATACCATTTGGAGGCATTTAATGTTCGAGCAAAAACGGTTGATTTTTGACAAAAGAGATAACACCCCCCCATTACGTCATGCTTCAGAAATGTGGAAAATGGTCCGTTTTCAAATGTTTTATTTTTGAACGTCAGTTCACATTTGTAGGTGGATCATCAGTGTTAGAGCTAAAATTAGCATGTTTAAAGTGATTTTCATGCTTCCAGGGGCTCGGGAAGTTAATTAAATACCATTTGGAGGCATTTAATGTTCGAGCAAAAACGGCTGATTTTCGACAAAAGAGATAACACCCCCCCATTACGTCATGCTTCAGAAATGTGGAAAATGGTCCGTTTTCAAATGTTTTATTTTTGAACGTCAGTTCACATTTGTAGGTGGATCATCAGTGTTAGAGCTAAAATTAGCATGTTTAAAGTGATTTTCATGCTTCCAGGGGCTCGGGAAGTTAATTAAATACCATTTGGAGGCATTTAATGTTCGAGCAAAAACGGCTGATTTTCGACAAAAGAGATAACACCCCCCCATTACGTCATGCTTCAGAAATGTGGAAAATGGTCCGTTTTCAAATGTTTTATTTTTGAACGTCAGTTCACATTTGTAGGTGGATCATCAGTGTTAGAGCTAAAATTAGCATGTTTAAAGTGATTTTCATGCTTCCAGGGGCTCGGGAAGTTAATTAAATACCATTTGGAGGCATTTAATGTTCGAGCAAAAACGGCTGATTTTCGACAAAAGAGATAACACCCCCCCATTACGTCATGCTTCAGAAATGTGGAAAATGGTCCGTTTTCAAATGTTTTATTTTTGAACGTCAGTTCACATTTGTAGGTGGATCATCAGTGTTAGAGCTAAAATTAGCATGTTTAATGTGATTTTCATGCTTCCAGGGGCCCAAAACACAAGATTTATGGAATGGTTAAAAGTGCATGAAAATGGCCAATTTACTCACTCTGAGTTCTCAAAAAGGGTTTCTACACCCCGGGAAGTTAATTAAATACCATTTGGAGGCATTTAATGTTCGAGCAAAAACGGCTGATTTTCGACAAAAGAGATAACACCCCCCATTACGTCATGCTTCAGAAATGTGGAAAATGGTCCGTTTTCAAATGTTTTATTTTTGAACGTCAGTTCACATTTGTAGGTGGATCATCAGTGTTAGAGCTAAAATTAGCATGTTTAAAGTGATTTTCATGCTTCCAGGGGCTCGGGAAGTTAATTAAATACCATTTGGAGGCATTTAATGTTCGAGCAAAAACGGCTGATTTTCGACAAAAGAGATAACACCCCCCCATTACGTCATGCTTCAGAAATGTGGAAAATGGTCCGTTTTCAAATGTTTTATTTTTGAACGTCAGTTCACATTTGTAGGTGGATCATCAGTGTTAGAGCTAAAATTAGCATGTTTAAAGTGATTTTCATGCTTCCAGGGGCCCAAAACACAAGATTTATGGAATGGTTAAAAGTGCATGAAAATGGCCAATTTACTCACTCTGAGTTCTCAAAAAGGGTTTCTTCACCCCAGGAAGTTAATTAAATACCATTTGGAGGCATTTAATGTTCGAGCAAAAACGGCTGATTTTCGACAAAAGAGATAACACCCCCCCATTACGTCATGCTTCAGAAATGTGGAAAATGGTCCGTTTTCAAATGTTTTATTTTTGAACGTCAGTTCATATTTGTAGGTGGATCATCAGTGTTAGAGCTAAAATTAGCATGTTTAAAGTGATTTTCATGCTTCCAGGGGCTCGGGAAGTGAAATAAATACCATTTGGAGGCATTTAATGTTCGAGCAAAAACGGCTGATTTTCGACAAAAGAGATAACACCCCCCCATTACGTCATGCTTCAGAAATGTGGAAAATGGTCCGTTTTCAAATGTTTTATTTTTGAACGTCAGTTCACATTTGTAGGTGGATCATCAGTGTTAGAGCTAAAATTAGCATGTTTAAAGTGATTTTCATGCTTCCAGGGGCTCGGGAAGTTAATTAAATACCATTTGGAGGCATTTAATGTTCGAGCAAAAACGGCTGATTTTCGACAAAAGAGATAACACCCCCCCATTACGTCATGCTTCAGAAATGTGGAAAATGGTCCGTTTTCAAATGTTTTATTTTTGAACGTCAGTTCACATTTGTAGGTGGATCATCAGTGTTAGAGCTAAAATTAGCATGTTTAAAGTGATTTTCATGCTTCCAGGGGCCCAAAACACAAGATTTATGGAATGGGTAAAAGTGCATGAAAATGGCCAATTTACTCACTCTGAGTTCTCAAAAAGGGTTTCTTCACCCCGGGAAGTTAATTAAATACCATTCGGAGGCATTTAATGTACCAGCAAAAACGGCTGATTTTCGACAAAAGAGATAACACCCCCCCATTACGTCATGCTTCAGAAATGTGGAAAATGGTCCTTTTTCAAATGTTTTATTTTTGAACGTCAGTTCACATTTGTAGGTGGATCATCAGTGTTAGAGCTAAAATTAGCATGTTTAAAGTGATTTTCATGCTTCCAGGGGCTCGGGAAGTGAAATAAATACCATTTGGAGGCATTTAATGTTCGAGCAAAAACGGCTGATTTTCGACAAAAGAGATAACACCCCCCCATTACGTCATGCTTCAGAAATGTGGAAAATGGTCCGTTTTCAAATGTTTTATTTTTGAACGTCAGTTCACATTTGTAGGTGGATCATCAGTGTTAGAGCTAAAATTAGCATGTTTAAAGTGATTTTCATGCTTCCAGGGGCTCGGGAAGTTAATTAAATACCATTTGGAGGCATTTAATGTTCGAGCAAAAACGGCTGATTTTCGACAAAAGAGATAACACCCCCCCCATTACGTCATGCTTCAGAAATGTGGAAAATGGTCCGTTTTCAAATGTTTTATTTTTGAACGTCAGTTCACATTTGTAGGTGGATCATCAGTGTTAGAGCTAAAATTAGCATGTTTAAAGTGATTTTCATGCTTCCAGGGGCTCGGGAAGTTAATTAAATACCATTTGGAGGCATTTAATGTTCGAGCAAAAACGGCTGATTTTCGACAAAAGAGATAACACCCCCCATTACGTCATGCTTCAGAAATGTGGAAAATGGTCCGTTTTCAAATGTTTTATTTTTGAACGTCAGTTCACATTTGTAGGTGGATCATCAGTGTTAGAGCTAAAATTAGCATGTTTAAAGTGATTTTCATGCTTCCAGGGGCTCGGGAAGTTAATTAAATACCATTTGGAGGCATTTAATGTTCGAGCAAAAACGGCTGATTTTCGACAAAAGAGATAACACCCCCCCATTACGTCATGCTTCAGAAATGTGGAAAATGGTCCTTTTTCAAATGTTTTATTTTTGAACGTCAGTTCACATTTGTAGGTGGATCATCAGTGTTAGAGCTAAAATTAGCATGTTTAAAGTGATTTTCATGCTTCCGGGGGCTCGGGAAGTTAATTAAATACCATTTGGAGGCATTTAATGTTCGAGCAAAAACGGCTGATTTTCGACAAAAGAGATAACACCCCCCCATTACGTCATGCTTCAGAAATGTGGAAAATGGTCCGTTTTCAAATGTTTTATTTTTGAACGTCAGTTCACATTTGTAGGTGGATCATCAGTGTTAGAGCTAAAATTAGCATGTTTAAAGTGATTTTCATGCTTCCAGGGGCTCGGGAAGTTAATTAAATACCATTTGGAGGCATTTAATGTTCGAGCAAAAACGGCTGATTTTCGACAAAAGAGCTAACACCCCCCCATTACGTCATGCTTCAGAAATGTGAAAAATGGTCCGTTTTCAAATGTTTTATTTTTGAAGGTCAGTTCACATTTGTAGGTGGATCATCAGTGTTAGAGCTAAAATTAGCATGTTTAAAGTGATTTTCATGCTTCCAGGGGCTCGGGAAGTTAATTAAATACCATTTGGAGGCATTTAATGTTCGAGCAAAAACGGCTGATTTTCGACAAAAGAGATAACATCCCCCCATTACGTCATGCTTCAGAAATGTGGAAAATGGTCCGTTTTCAAATGTTTTATTTTTGAACGTCAGTTCACATTTGTAGGTGGATCATTAGTGTTAGAGCTAAAATTAGCATGTTTAAAGTGATTTTCATGCTTCCAGGGGCCCAAAACACAAGATTTATGGAATGGTTAAAAGTGCATGAAAATGGCCAATTTACTCACTCTGAGTTCTCAAAAAGGGTTTCTTCACCCCGGGAAGTTAATTAAATACCATTTGGAGGCATTTAATGTTCCAGCAAAAACGGCTGATTTTCGACAAAAGAGATAACACCCCCCCATTACGTCATGTTTCAGAAATGTGGAAAATGGTCCGTTTTCAAATGTTTTATTTTTGAACGTCAGTTCACATTTGTAGGTGGATCATCAGTGTTAGAGCTAAAATTAGCATGTTTAAAGTGATTTTCATGCTTCCAGGGGCTCGGGAAGTTAATTAAATACCATTTGGAGGCATTTAATATTCGAGCAAAAACGGCTGATTTTCGACAAAAGAGATAACACCCCCCCATTACGTCATGCTTCAGAAATGTGGAAAATGGTCCGTTTTCAAATGTTTTATTTTTGAACGTCAGTTCACATTTGTAGGTGGATCATCAGTGTTAGAGCTAAAATTAGCATGTTTAAAGTGATTTTCATGCTTCCAGGGGCTCGGGAAGTTAATTAAATACCATTTGGAGGCATTTAATGTTCGAGCAAAAACGGCTGATTTTCGACAAAAGAGATAACACCCCCCCATTACGTCATGCTTCAGAAATGTGGAAAATGGTCCGTTTTCAAATGTTTTATTTTTGAACGTCAGTTCACATTTGTAGGTGGATCATCAGTGTTAGAGCTAAAATTAGCATGTTTAAAGTGATTTTCATGCTTCCAGGGGCTCAGGAAGTTAATTAAATACCATTTGGAGGCATTTAATGTTCGAGCAAAAACGGCTGATTTTCGACAAAAGAGATAACACCCCCCCATTACGTCATGCTTCAGAAATGTGGAAAATGGTCCGTTTTCAAATGTTTTATTTTTGAACGTCAGTTCACATTTGTAGGTGGATCATCAGTGTTAGAGCTAAAATTAGCATGTTTAAAGTGATTTTCATGCTTCCAGGGGCCCAAAACACAAGATTTATGGAATGGTTAAAAGTGCATGAAAATGGCCAATTTACTCACTCTGAGTTCTCAAAAAGGGTTTCTTCACCCCGGGAAGTGAAATAAATACCATTTGGAGGCATTTAATGTTCGAGCAAAAACGGCTGATTTTCGACAAAAGAGATAACACCCCCCCATTACGTCATGCTTCAGAAATGTGGAAAATGGTCCGTTTTCAAATGTTTTATTTTTGAACGTCAGTTCACATTTGTAGGTGGATCATCAGTGTTAGAGCTAAAATTAGCATGTTTAAAGTGATTTTCATGCTTCCAGGGGCTCGGGAAGTTAATTAAATACCATTTGGAGGCATTTAATGTTCGAGCAAAAACGGCTGATTTTCGACAAAAGAGCTAACACCCCCCCATTACGTCATGCTTCAGAAATGTGAAAAATGGTCCGTTTTCAAATGTTTTATTTTTGAAGGTCAGTTCACATTTGTAGGTGGATCATCAGTGTTAGAGCTAAAATTAGCATGTTTAAAGTGATTTTCATGCTTCCAGGGGCTCGGGAAGTTAATTAAATACCATTTGGAGGCATTTAATGTTCGAGCAAAAACGGCTGATTTTCGACAAAAGAGATAACATCCCCCCATTACGTCATGCTTCAGAAATGTGGAAAATGGTCCGTTTTCAAATGTTTTATTTTTGAACGTCAGTTCACATTTGTAGGTGGATCATTAGTGTTAGAGCTAAAATTAGCATGTTTAAAGTGATTTTCATGCTTCCAGGGGCCCAAAACACAAGATTTATGGAATGGTTAAAAGTGCATGAAAATGGCCAATTTACTCACTCTGAGTTCTCAAAAAGGGTTTCTTCACCCCGGGAAGTTAATTAAATACCATTTGGAGGCATTTAATGTTCCAGCAAAAACGGCTGATTTTCGACAAAAGAGATAACACCCCCCCATTACGTCATGTTTCAGAAATGTGGAAAATGGTCCGTTTTCAAATGTTTTATTTTTGAACGTCAGTTCACATTTGTAGGTGGATCATCAGTGTTAGAGCTAAAATTAGCATGTTTAAAGTGATTTTCATGCTTCCAGGGGCTCGGGAAGTTAATTAAATACCATTTGGAGGCATTTAATATTCGAGCAAAAACGGCTGATTTTCGACAAAAGAGATAACACCCCCCCATTACGTCATGCTTCAGAAATGTGGAAAATGGTCCGTTTTCAAATGTTTTATTTTTGAACGTCAGTTCACATTTGTAGGTGGATCATCAGTGTTAGAGCTAAAATTAGCATGTTTAAAGTGATTTTCATGCTTCCAGGGGCTCGGGAAGTTAATTAAATACCATTTGGAGGCATTTAATGTTCGAGCAAAAACGGCTGATTTTCGACAAAAGAGATAACACCCCCCCATTACGTCATGCTTCAGAAATGTGGAAAATGGTCCGTTTTCAAATGTTTTATTTTTGAACGTCAGTTCACATTTGTAGGTGGATCATCAGTGTTAGAGCTAAAATTAGCATGTTTAAAGTGATTTTCATGCTTCCAGGGGCTCAGGAAGTTAATTAAATACCATTTGGAGGCATTTAATGTTCGAGCAAAAACGGCTGATTTTCGACAAAAGAGATAACACCCCCCCATTACGTCATGCTTCAGAAATGTGGAAAATGGTCCGTTTTCAAATGTTTTATTTTTGAACGTCAGTTCACATTTGTAGGTGGATCATCAGTGTTAGAGCTAAAATTAGCATGTTTAAAGTGATTTTCATGCTTCCAGGGGCCCAAAACACAAGATTTATGGAATGGTTAAAAGTGCATGAAAATGGCCAATTTACTCACTCTGAGTTCTCAAAAAGGGTTTCTTCACCCCGGGAAGTGAAATAAATACCATTTGGAGGCATTTAATGTTCGAGCAAAAACGGCTGATTTTCGACAAAAGAGATAACACCCCCCCATTACGTCATGCTTCAGAAATGTGGAAAATGGTCCGTTTTCAAATGTTTTATTTTTGAACGTCAGTTCACATTTGTAGGTGGATCATCAGTGTTAGAGCTAAAATTGGCATGTTTAAAGTGATTTTCATGCTTCCAGGGGCTCGGGAAGTTAATTAAATACCATTTGGAGGCATTTAATGTTCGAGCAAAAACGGCTGATTTTCGACAAAAGAGATAACACCCCCCCATTACGTCATGCTTCAGAAATGTGGAAAATGGTCCGTTTTCAAATGTTTTATTTTTGAACGTCAGTTCACATTTGTAGGTGGATCATCAGTGTTAGAGCTAAAATTAGCATGTTTAAAGTGATTTTCATGCTTCCAGGGGCCCAAAACACAATATTTATGGAATGGTTAAAAGTGCATGAAAATGGCCAATTTACTCACTCTGAGTTCTCAAAAAGGGTTTCTTCACCCCGGGAAGTTAATTAAATACCATTTGGAGGCATTTAATGTTCGAGCAAAAACGGCTGATTTTCGACAAAAGAGATAACACCCCCACATTACGTCATGCTTCAGAAATGTGGAAAATGGTCCGTTTTCAAATGTTTTATTTTTGAACGTCAGTTCACATTTGTAGGTGGATCATCAGTGTTAGAGCTAAAATTAGCATGTTTAAAGTGATTTTCATGCTTCCAGGGGCTCGGGAAGTGAAATAAATACCATTTGGAGGCATTTAATGTTCGAGCAAAAACGGCTGATTTTCGACAAAAGAGATAACACCCCCCCATTACGTCATGCTTCAGAAATGTGGAAAATGGTCCGTTTTCAAATGTTTTATTTTTGAACGTCAGTTCACATTTGTAGGTGGATCATCAGTGTTAGAGCTAAAATTAGCATGTTTAAAGTGATTTTCATGCTTCCAGGGGCTCGGGAAGTTAATTAAATACCATTTGGAGGCATTTAATGTTCGAGCAAAAACGGCTGATTTTCGACAAAAGAGATAACATCCCCCCATTACGTCATGCTTCAGAAATGTGGAAAATGGTCCGTTTTCAAATGTTTTATTTTTGAACGTCAGTTCACATTTGTAGGTGGATCATCAGTGTTAGAGCTAAAATTAGCATGTTTAAAGTGATTTTCATGCTTCCAGGGGCCCAAAACACAAGATTTATGGAATGGTTAAAAGTGCATGAAAATGGCCAATTTACTCACTCTGAGTTCTCAAAAAGGGTTTCTTCACCCCGGGAAGTTAATTAAATACCATTTGGAGGCATTTAATGTTGGAGCAAAAACGGCTGATTTTCGACAAAAGAGATAACACCCCCCCATTACGTCATGTTTCAGAAATGTGGAAAATGGTCCGTTTTCAAATGTTTTATTTTTGAACGTCAGTTCACATTTGTAGGTGGATCATCAGTGTTAGAGCTAAAATTAGCATGTTTAAAGTGATTTTCATGCTTCCAGGGGCTCGGGAAGTTAATTAAATACCATTTGGAGGCATTTAATATTCGAGCAAAAACGGCTGATTTTCGACAAAAGAGATAACACCCCCCCATTACGTCATGCTTCAGAAATGTGGAAAATGGTCCGTTTTCAAATGTTTTATTTTTGAACGTCAGTTCACATTTGTAGGTGGATCATCAGTGTTAGAGCTAAAATTAGCATGTTTAAAGTGATTTTCATGCTTCCAGGGGCTCGGGAAGTTAATTAAATACCATTTGGAGGCATTTAATGTTCGAGCAAAAACGGCTGATTTTCGACAAAAGAGATAACACCCCCCCATTACGTCATGCTTCAGAAATGTGGAAAATGGTCCGTTTTCAAATGTTTTATTTTTGAACGTCAGTTCACATTTGTAGGTGGATCATCAGTGTTAGAGCTAAAATTAGCATGTTTAAAGTTATTTTCATGCTTCCAGGGGCTCGGGAAGTTAATTAAATACCATTTGGAGGCATTTAATGTTCGAGCAAAAACGGCTGATTTTCGACAAAAGAGATAACACCCCCCCATTACGTCATGCTTCAGAAATGTGGAAAATGGTCCGTTTTCAAATGTTTTATTTTTCAACGTCAGTTCACATTTGTAGGTGGATCATCAGTGATAGAGCTAAAATTAGCATGTTTAAAATGATTTTCATGCTTCCAGGGGCCCAAAACACAAGATTTATGGAATGGTTAAAAGTGCATGAAAATGGCCAATTTACTCACTCTGAGTTCTCAAAAAGGGTTTCTTCACCCCGGGAAGTTAATTAAATACCATTTGGAGGCATTTAATGTTCGAGCAAAAACGGTTGATTTTCGACAAAAGAGATAACACCCCCCCATTACGTCATGCTTCAGAAATGTGGAAAATGGTCCGTTTTCAAATGTTTTATTTTTGAACGTCAGTTCACATTTGTAGGTGGATCATCAGTGTTAGAGCTAAAATTAGCATGTTTAAAGTGATTTTCATGCTTCCAGGGGCTCGGGAAGTTAATTAAATACCATTTGGAGGCATTTAATGTTCGAGCAAAAACGGCTGATTTTCGACAAAAGAGAAAACACCCCCCCATTACGTCATGCTTCAGAAATGTGGAAAATGGTCCGTTTTCAAATGTTTTATTTTTGAACGTCAGTTCACATTTGTAGGTGGATCATCAGTGTTAGAGCTAAAATTAGCATGTTTAAAGTGATTTTCATGCTTCCAGTGGCTCGGGAAGTTAATTAAATACCATTTGGAGGCATTTAATGTTCGAGCAAAAACGGCTGATTTTCGACAAAAGAGATAACACCCCCCCATTACGTCATGCTTCAGAAATGTGGAAAATGGTCCGTTTTCAAATGTTTTATTTTTGAACGTCAGTTCACATTTGTAGGTGGATCATCAGTGTTAGAGCTAAAATTAGCATGTTTAAAGTGATTTTCATGCTTCCAGGGGCTCGGGAAGTTAATTAAATACCATTTGGAGGCATTTAATGTTCGAGCAAAAACGGCTGATTTTCGACAAAAGAGATAACACCCCCCCATTACGTCATGCTTCAGAAATGTGGAAAATGGTCCGTTTTCAAATGTTTTATTTTTGAACGTCAGTTCACATTTGTAGGTGGATCATCAGTGTTAGAGCTAAAATTAGCATGCTTAAAGTGATTTTCATGCTTCCAGGGGCCCAAAACACAAGATTTATGGAATGGTTAAAAGTGCATGAAAATGGCCAATTTACTCACTCTGAGTTCTCAAAAAGGGTTTCTTCACCGCGGGAAGTTAATTAAATACCATTTGGAGGCATTTAATGTTCGAGCAAAAACGGCTGATTTTCGACAAAAGAGATAACACCCCCCATTACGTCATGCTTCAGAAATGTGGAAAATGGTCCGTTTTCAAATGTTTTATTTTTGAACGTCAGTTCACATTTGTAGGTGGATCATCAGTGTTAGAGCTAAAATTAGCATGTTTAAAGTGATTTTCATGCTTCCAGGGGCTCGGGAAGTTAATTAAATACCATTTGGAGGCATTTAATGTTCGAGCAAAAACGGCTGATTTTCGACAAAAGAGATAACACCCCCCCATTACGTCATGCTTCAGAAATGTGGAAAATGGTCCGTTTTCAAATGTTTTATTTTTGAACGTCAGTTCACATTTGTAGGTGGATCATCAGTGTTAGAGCTAAAATTAGCATGTTTAAAGTGATTTTCATGCTTCCAGGGGCTCGGGAAGTGAAATAAATACCATTTGGAGGCATTTAATGTTCGAGCAAAAACGGCTGATTTTCGACAAAAGAGATAACACCCCCCCCATTACGTCATGCTTCAGAAATGTGGAAAATGGTCCGTTTTCAAATGTTTTATTTTTGAACGTCAGTTCACATTTGTAGGTGGATCATCAGTGTTAGAGCTAAAATTAGCATGTTTAAAGTGATTTTCATGCTTCCAGGGGCTCGGGAAGTGAAATAAATACCATTTGGAGGCATTTAATGTTCGAGCAAAAACGGCTGATTTTCGACAAAAGAGATAACACCCCCCCATTACGTCATGCTTCAGAAATGTGGAAAATGGTCCGTTTTCAAATGTTTTATTTTTGAACGTCAGTTCACATTTGTAGGTGGATCATCAGTGTTAGAGCTAAAATTAGCATGTTTAAAGTGATTTTCATGCTTCCAGGGGCTCGGGAAGTGAAATAAATACCATTTGGAGGCATTTAATGTTCGAGCAAAAACGGCTGATTTTTGACAAAAGAGATAACAACCCCCCATTACGTCATGCTTCAGAAATGTGGAAAATGGTCCTTTTTCAAATGTTTTATTTTTGAACGTCAGTTCACATTTGTAGGTGGATCATCAGTGTTAGAGCTAAAATTAGCATGTTTAAAGTGATTTTCATGCTTCCAGGGGCTCGGGAAGTTAATTAAATACCATTTGGAGGCATTTAATGTTCGAGCAAAAACGGCTGATTTTCGACAAAAGAGATAACACCCCCCCATTACGTCATGCTTCAGAAATGTGGAAAATGGTCCGTTTTCAAATGTTTTATTTTTGAACGTCAGTTCACATTTGTAGGTGGATCATCAGTGTTAGAGCTAAAATTAGCATGTTTAAAGTGATTTTCATGCTTCCAGGGGCTCGGGAAGTTAATTAAATACCATTTGGAGGCATTTAATGTTCGAGCAAAAACGGCTGATTTTCGACAAAAGAGCTAACACCCCCCCATTACGTCATGCTTCAGAAATGTGGAAAATGGTCCGTTTTCAAATGTTTTATTTTTGAACGTCAGTTCACATTTGTAGGTGGATCATCAGTGTTAGAGCTAAAATTAGCATGTTTAAAGTGATTTTCATGCTTCCAGGGGCTCGGGAAGTGAAATAAATACCATTTGGAGGCATTTAATGTTCGAGCAAAAACGGCTGATTTTCGACAAAAGAGATAACACCCCCCCATTACGTCATGCTTCAGAAATGTGGAAAATGGTCCGTTTTCAAATGTTTTATTTTTGAACGTCGGTTCACATTTGTAGGTGGATCATCAGTGTTAGAGCTAAAATTAGCATGTTTAAAGTGATTTTCATGCTTCCAGGGGCTCGGGAAGTTAATTAAATACCATTTGGAGGCATTTAATGTTCGAGCAAAAACGGCTGATTTTCGACAAAAGAGATAACACCCCCCCATTACGTCATGCTTCAGAAATGTGGAAAATGGTCCGTTTTCAAATGTTTTATTTTTGAACGTCAGTTCACATTTGTAGGTGGATCATCAGTGTTAGAGCTAAAATTAGCATGTTTAAAGTGATTTTCATGCTTCCAGGGGCTCGGGAAGTTAATTAAATACCATTTGGAGGCATTTAATGTTCGAGCAAAAACGGCTGATTTTCGACAAAAGAGATAACACCCCCCCATTACGTCATGCTTCAGAAATGTGGAAAATGGTCCGTTTTCAAATGTTTTATTTTTGAACGTCAGTTCACATTTGTAGGTGGATCATCAGTGTTAGAGCTAAAATTAGCATGTTTAAAGTGATTTTCATGCTTCCATGGGCTCGGGAAGTTAATTAAATACCATTTGGAGGCATTTAATGTTCGAGCAAAAACGGCTGATTTTCGACAAAAGAGATAACACCCCCCCATTACGTCATGCTTCAGAAATGTGGAAAATGGTCCTTTTTCAAATGTTTTATTTTTGAACGTCAGTTCTCATTTGTAGGTGGATCATCAGTGTTAGAGCTAAAATTAGCATGTTTAAAGTGATTTTCATGCTTCCAGGGGCTCGGGAAGTTAATTAAATACCATTTGGAGGCATTTAATGTTCGAGCAAAAACGGCTGATTTTCGACAAAAGAGATAACACCCCCCCATTACGTCATGCTTCAGAAATGTGGAAAATGGTCCGTTTTCAAATGTTTTATTTTTGAACGTCAGTTCACATTTGTAGGTGGATCATCAGTGTTAGAGCTAAAATTAGCATGTTTAAAGTGATTTTCATGCTTCCAGGGGCTCGGGAAGTTAATTAAATACCATTTGGAGGCATTTAATGTTCGAGCAAAAACGGCTGATTTTCGACAAAAGAGCTAACACCCCCCCATTACGTCATGCTTCAGAAATGTGGAAAATGGTCCGTTTTCAAATGTTTTATTTTTGAACGTCAGTTCACATTTGTAGGTGGATCATCAGTGTTAGAGCTAAAATTAGCATGTTTAAAGTGATTTTCATGCTTCCAGGGGCTCGGGAAGTTAATTAAATACCATTTGGAGGCATTTAATGTTCGAGCAAAAACGGCTGATTTTCGACAAAAGAGCTAACACCCCCCCATTACGTCATGCTTCAGAAATGTGGAAAATGGTCCGTTTTCAAATGTTTTATTTTTGAACGTCAGTTCACATTTGTAGGTGGATCATCAGTGTTAGAGCTAAAATTAGCATGTTTAAAGTGATTTTCATGCTTCCAGGGGCTCGGGAAGTGAAATAAATACCATTTGGAGGCATTTAATGTTCGAGCAAAAACGGTTGATTTTCGACAAAAGAGATAACACCCCCCCATTACGTCATGCTTCAGAAATGTGGAAAATGGTCCGTTTTCAAATGTTTTATTTTTGAACGTCAGTTCACATTTGTAGGTGGATCATCAGTGTTAGAGCTAAAATTAGCATGTTTAAAGTGATTTTCATGCTTCCAGGGGCTCGGGAAGTGAAATAAATACCATTTGGAGGCATTTAATGTTCGAGCAAAAACGGCTGATTTTCGACAAAAGAGATAACACCCCCCCATTACGTCATGCTTCAGAAATGTGGAAAATGGTCCGTTTTCAAATGTTTTATTTTTGAACGTCAGTTCACATTTGTAGGTGGATCATCAGTGTTAGAGCTAAAATTAGCATGTTTAAAGTGATTTTCATGCTTCCAGGGGCTCGGGAAGTGAAATAAATACCATTTGGAGGCATTTAATGTTCGAGCAAAAACGGCTGATTTTTGACAAAAGAGATAACAACCCCCCATTACGTCATGCTTCAGAAATGTGGAAAATGGTCCTTTTTCAAACGTTTTATTTTTGAACGTCAGTTCACATTTGTAGGTGGATCATCAGTGTTAGAGCTAAAATTAGCATGTTTAAAGTGATTTTCATGCTTCCAGGGGCTCGGGAAGTTAATTAAATACCATTTGGAGGCATTTAATGTTCAAGCAAAAAACGGCTGATTTTCGACAAAAGAGATAAAACCCCCCCCATTACGTCATGCTTCAGAAATGTGGAAAATGGTCCGTTTTCAAATGTTTTATTTTTGAACGTCAGTTCACATTTGTAGGTGGATCATCAGTGTTAGAGCTAAAATTAGCATGTTTAAAGTGATTTTCATGCTCCCAGGGGCCCAAAACACAAGATTTATGGAATGGTTAAAAGTGCATGAAAATGGCCAATTTACTCACTCTGAGTTCTCAAAAAGGGTTTCTTCACCCCGGGAAGTGAAATAAATACCATTTGGAGGCATTTAATGTTCGAGCAAAAACGGCTGATTTTCGACAAAAGAGATAACACCCCCTCATTACGTCATGCTTCAGAAATGTGGAAAATGGTCCGTTTTCAAATGTTTTATTTTTGAACGTCGGTTCACATTTGTAGGTGGATCATCAGTGTTAGAGCTAAAATTAGCATGTTTAAAGTGATTTTCATGCTTCCAGGGGCTCGGGAAGTGAAATAAATACCATTTGGAGGCATTTAATGTTCGAGCAAAAACGGTTGATTTTCGACAAAAGAGATAACACCCCCCCATTACGTCATGCTTCAGAAATGTGGAAAATGGTCCGTTTTCAAATGTTTTATTTTTGAACGTCAGTTCACATTTGTAGGTGGATCATCAGTGTTAGAGCTAAAATTAGCATGTTTAAAGTGATTTTCATGCTTCCAGGGGCTCGGGAAGTTAATTAAATACCATTTGGAGGCATTTAATGTTCGAGCAAAAACGGCTGATTTTCGACAAAAGAGATAACACCCCCCCATTACGTCATGCTTCAGAAATGTGGAAAATGGTCCGTTTTCAAATGTTTTATTTTTGAACGTCAGTTCACATTTGTAGGTGGATCATCAGTGTTAGAGCTAAAATTAGCATGTTTAAAGTGATTTTCATGCTTCCAGGGGCCCAAAACACAAGATTTATGGAATGGTTAAAAGTGCATGAAAAATGGCCAATTTACTCACTCTGAGTTCTCAAAAAGGGTTTCTTCACCCCGGGAAGTTAATTAAATACCATTTGGAGGCATTTAATGTTCGAGCAAAAACGGCTGATTTTCGACAAAAGAGCTAACACCCCCCCATTACGTCATGCTTCAGAAATGTGGAAAATGGTCCGTTTTCAAATGTTTTATTTTTGAACGTCAGTTCACATTTGTAGGTGGATCATCAGTGTTAGAGCTAAAATTAGCATGTTTAAAGTGATTTTCATGCTTCCAGGGGCTCGGGAAGTTAATTAAATACCATTTGGAGGCATTTAATGTTCGAGCAAAAACGGCTGATTTTCGACAAAAGAGATAACACCCCCCCATTACGTCATGCTTCAGAAATGTGGAAAATGGTCCGGTTTCAAATGTTTTATTTTTGAACGTCAGTTCACATTTGTAGGTGGATCATCAGTGTTAGAGCTAAAATTTGCATGTTTAAAGTGATTTTCATGCTTCCAGGGGCCCAAAACACAAGATTTATGGAATGGTTAAAAGTGCATGAAAATGGCCAATTTACTCACTCTGAGTTCTCAAAAAGGGTTTCTTCACCCCGGGAAGTGAAATAAATACCATTTGGAGGCATTTAATGTTCGAGCAAATTCGGCTGATTTTCGACAAAAGAGATAACACCCCCCCATTACGTCATGCTTCAGAAATGTGGAAAATGGTCCGTTTTCAAATGTTTTATTTTTGAACGTCAGTTCACATTTGTAGGTGGATCATCAGTGTTAGAGCTAAAATTAGCATGTTTAAAGTGATTTTCATGCTTCCAGGGGCTCGGGAAGTTAATTAAATACCATTTGGAGGCATTTAATATTCGAGCAAAAACGGCTGATTTTCGACAAAAGAGATAACACCCCCCCATTACGTCATGCTTCAGAAATGTGGAAAATGGTCCGTTTTCAAATGTTTTATTTTTGAACGTCAGTTTACATTTGTAGGTGGATCATCAGTGTTAGAGCTAAAATTAGCATGTTTAAAGTGATTTTCATGCTTCCAGGGGCTCGGGAAGTTAATTAAATACCATTTGGAGGCATTTAATGTTCGAGCAAAAACGGCTGATTTTCGACAAAAGAGATAACACCCCCCCCATTACGTCATGCTTCAGAAATGTGGAAAATGGTCCGTTTTCAAATGTTTTATTTTTGAACGTCAGTTCACATTTGTAGGTGGATCATCAGTGTTAGAGCTAAAATTAGCATGTTTAAAGTGATTTTCATGCTTCCAGGGGCTCGGGAAGTGAAATAAATACCATTTGGAGGCATTTAATGTTCGAGCAAAAACGGCTGATTTTCGACAAATGAGATAACACCCCCCCATTACGTCATGCTTCAGAAATGTGGAAAATGGTCCGTTTTCAAATGTTTTATTTTTGAACGTCAGTTCACATTTGTAGGTGGATCATCAGTGTTAGAGCTAAAATTAGCATGTTTAAAGTGATTTTCATGCTTCCAGGGGCCCAAAACACAAGATTTATGGAATGGTTAAAAGTGCATGAAAATGGCCAATTTACTCACTCTGAGTTCTCAAAAAGGGTTTCTTCACCCCGGGAAGTTAATTAAATACCATTTGGAGGCATTTAATGTTCGAGCAAAACCGGCTGATTTTCGACAAAAGAGCTAACACCCCCCCATTATGTCATGCTTCAGAAATGTGGAAAATGGTCCGTTTTCAAATGTTTTATTTTTGAACGTCAGTTCACATTTGTAGGTGGATCATCAGTGTTAGAGCTAAAATTAGCATGTTTAAAGTGATTTTCATGCTTCCAGGGGCCCAAAACACAAGATTTATAATGGTTAAAAGTGCATGAAAATGGCCAATTTACTCACTCTGAGTTCTCAAAAAGGGTTTCTTCACCCCGGGCAGTTAATTAAATACCATTTGGAGGCATTTAATGTTCCAGCAAAAACGGCTGATTTTCGACAAAAGAGATAACACCCCCCCATTACGTCATGCTTCAGAAATGTGGAAAATGGTCCTTTTTCAAATGTTTTATTTTGAACGTCAGTTCACATTTGTAGGTGGATCATCAGTGTTAGAGCTAAAATTAGCATGTTTAAAGTGATTTTCATGCTTCCAGGGGCTCGGGAAGTGAAATAAATACCATTTGGAGGCATTTAATGTTCGAGCAAAAACGGCTGATTTTCGACAAAAGAGATAACACCCCCCCATTACGTCATGCTTCAGAAATGTGGAAAATGGTCCGTTTTCAAATGTTTTATTTTTGAACGTCAGTTCACATTTGTAGGTGGATCATCAGTGTTAGAGCTAAAATTAGCATGTTTAAAGTGATTTTCATGCTTCCAGGGGCTTGGGAAGTGAAATAAATATCATTTGGAGGCATTTAATGTTCGAGCAAAAACGGCTGATTTTTGACAAAAGAGATAACACCCCCCCCATTACCTCATGCTTCAGAAATGTGGAAAATGGTCCTTTTTCAAATGTTTTATTTTTGAACGTCAGTTCACATTTGTAGGTGGATCATCAGTGTTAGAGCTAAAATTAGCATGTTTAAAGTGATTTTCATGCTTCCAGGGGCTCGGGAAGTTAATTAAATACCATTTGGAGGCATTTAATGTTCGAGCAAAAACGGCTGATTTTCGACAAAAGAGATAACACCCCCCCATTACGTCATGCTTCAGAAATGTGGAAAATGGTCCGTTTTCAAATGTTTTATTTTTGAACGTCAGTTCACATTTGTAGGTGGATCATCAGTGTTAGAGCTAAAATTAGCATGTTTAAAGTGATTTTTCATGCTCCCAGGGGCCCAAAACACCAGATTTATGGAATGGTTAAAAGTGCATGAAAATGGCCAATTTCCTCACTCTGAGTTCTCAAAAAGGGTTTCTTCACCCCGGGAAGTGAAATAAATACCATTTGGAGGCATTTAATGTTCGAGCAAATTCGGCTGATTTTCGACAAAAGAGATAAACACCCCCCCATTACGTCATGCTTCAGAAATGTGGAAAATGGTCCGTTTTCAAATGTTTTATTTTTGAACGTCAGTTCACATTTGTAGGTGGATCATCAGTGTTAGAGCTAAAATTAGCATGTTTAAAGTGATTTTCATGCTTCCAGGGGCTCGGGAAGTTAATTAAATACCATTTGGAGGCATTTAATGTTCGAGCAAAAACGGCTGATTTTCGACAAAAGAGATAACACCCCCCCCATTACGTCATGCTTCAGAAATGTGGAAAATGGTCCGTTTTCAAATGTTTTATTTTTGAACGTCAGTTCACATTTGTAGGTGGATCATCAGTGTTAGAGCTAAAATTAGCATGTTTAAAGTGATTTTCATGCTTCCAGGGGCTCGGGAAGTGAAATAAATACCATTTGGAGGCATTTAATGTTCGAGCAAAAACGGCTGATTTTCGACAAAAGAGATAACACCCCCCATTACGTCATGCTTCAGAAATGTGGAAAATGGTCCGTTTTCAAATGTTTTATTTTTGAACGTCAGTTCACATTTGTAGGTGGATCATCAGTGTTAGAGCTAAAATTAGCATGTTTAAAGTGATTTTCATGCTTCCAGGGGCTCGGGAAGTTAATTAAATACCATTTGGAGGCATTTAATGTTCGAGCAAAAACGGCTGATTTTCGACAAAAGAGATAACACCCCCCCATTACGTCATGCTTCAGAAATGTGGAAAATGGTCCGTTTTCAAATGTTTTATTTTTGAACGTCAGTTCACATTTGTAGGTGGATCATCAGTGTTAGAGCTAAAATTAGCATGTTTAAAGTGATTTTCATGCTTCCAGGGGCCCAAAACACAAGATTTATGGAATGGTTAAAAGTGCATGAAAATGGCCAATTTACTCACTCTGAGTTCTCAAAAAGGGTTTCTTCACCCCGGGAAGTTAATTAAATACCATTTGGAGGCATTTAATGTTCGAGCAAAACCGGCTGATTTTCGACAAAAGAGCTAACACCCCCCCATTATGTCATGCTTCAGAAATGTGGAAAATGGTCCGTTTTCAAATGTTTTATTTTTGAACGTCAGTTCACATTTGTAGGTGGATCATCAGTGTTAGAGCTAAAATTAGCATGTTTAAAGTGATTTTCATGCTTCCAGGGGCCCAAAACACAAGATTTATGGAATGGTTAAAAAGTGCATGAAAATGGCCAATTTACTCACTCTGAGTTCTCAAAAAGGGTTTCTTCACCCCGGGCAGTTAATTAAATACCATTTGGAGGCATTTAATGTTCCAGCAAAAACGGCTGATTTTCGACAAAAGAGATAACACCCCCCCATTACGTCATGCTTCAGAAATGTGGAAAATGGTCCTTTTTCAAATGTTTTATTTTTGAACGTCAGTTCACATTTGTAGGTGGATCATCAGTGTTAGAGCTAAAATTAGCATGTTTAAAGTGATTTTCATGCTTCCAGGGGCTCGGGAAGTGAAATAAATACCATTTGGAGGCATTTAATGTTCGAGCAAAAACGGCTGATTTTCGACAAAAGAGATAACACCCCCCCATTACGTCATGCTTCAGAAATGTGGAAAATGGTCCGTTTTCAAATGTTTTATTTTTGAACGTCAGTTCACATTTGTAGGTGGATCATCAGTGTTAGAGCTAAAATTAGCATGTTTAAAGTGATTTTCATGCTTCCAGGGGCTTGGGAAGTGAAATAAATATCATTTGGAGGCATTTAATGTTCGAGCAAAAACGGCTGATTTTTGACAAAAGAGATAACACCCCCCCATTACGTCATGCTTCAGAAATGTGGAAAATGGTCCGTTTTCAAATGTTTTATTTTTGAACGTCAGTTCACATTTGTAGGTGGATCATCAGTGTTAGAGCTAAAATTAGCATGTTTAAAGTGATTTTCATGCTCCCAGGGGCCCAAAACACCAGATTTATGGAATGGTTAAAAGTGCATGAAAATGGCCAATTTCCTCACTCTGAGTTCTCAAAAAGGGTTTCTTCACCCCGGGAAGTGAAATAAATACCATTTGGAGGCATTTAATGTTCGAGCAAATTCGGCTGATTTTCGACAAAAGAGATAACACCCCCCCATTACGTCATGCTTCAGAAATGTGGAAAATGGTCCGTTTTCAAATGTTTTATTTTTGAACGTCAGTTCACATTTGTAGGTGGATCATCAGTGTTAGAGCTAAAATTAGCATGTTTAAAGTGATTTTCATGCTTCCAGGGGCTCGGGAAGTTAATTAAATACCATTTGGAGGCATTTAATGTTCGAGCAAAAACGGCTGATTTTCGACAAAAGAGATAACACCCCCCCATTACGTCATGCTTCAGAAATGTGGAAAATGGTCCGTTTTCAAATGTTTTATTTTTGAATGTCAGTTCACATTTGTAGGTGGATCATCAGTGTTAGAGCTAAAATTAGCATGTTTAAAGTGATTTTCATGCTTCCAGGGGCTCGGGAAGTGAAATAAATACCATTTGGAGGCATTTAATGTTCGAGCAAAAACGGCTGATTTTCGACAAAAGAGATAACACCCCCCATTACGTCATGCTTCAGAAATGTGGAAAATGGTCCGTTTTCAAATGTTTTATTTTTGAACGTCAGTTCACATTTGTAGGTGGATCATCAGTGTTAGAGCTAAAATTAGCATGTTTAAAGTGATTTTCATGCTTCCAGGGGCTCGGGAAGTTAATTAAATACCATTTGGAGGCATTTAATGTTCGAGCAAAAACGGCTGATTTTCGACAAAAGAGATAACACCCCCCCATTACGTCATGCTTCAGAAATGTGGAAAATGGTCCGTTTTCAAATGTTTTATTTTTGAACGTCAGTTCACATTTGTAGGTGGATCATCAGTGTTAGAGCTAAAATTAGCATGTTTAAAGTGATTTTCATGCTTCCAGGGGCCCAAAACACAAGATTTATGGAATGGTTAAAAGTGCATGAAAAATGGCCAATTTACTCACTCTGAGTTCTCAAAAAGGGTTTCTTCACCCCGGGAAGTTAATTAAATACCATTTGGAGGCATTTAATGTTCGAGCAAAAACGGCTGATTTTCGACAAAAGAGCTAACACCCCCCCATTACGTCATGCTTCAGAAATGTGGAAAATGGTCCGTTTTCAAATGTTTTATTTTTGAACGTCAGTTCACATTTGTAGGTGGATCATCAGTGTTAGAGCTAAAATTAGCATGTTTAAAGTGATTTTCATGCTTCCAGGGGCTCGGGAAGTTAATTAAATACCATTTGGAGGCATTTAATGTTCGAGCAAAAACGGCTGATTTTCGACAAAAGAGATAACACCCCCCCATTACGTCATGCTTCAGAAATGTGGAAAATGGTCCGTTTTCAAATGTTTTATTTTTGAACGTCAGTTCACATTTGTAGGTGGATCATCAGTGTTAGAGCTAAAATTTGCATGTTTAAAGTGATTTTCATGCTTCCAGGGGCCCAAAACACAAGATTTATGGAATGGTTAAAAGTGCATGAAAATGGCAAATTTACTCACTCTGAGTTCTCAAAAAGGGTTTCTTCACCCCGGGAAGTGAAATAAATACCATTTGGAGGCATTTAATGTTCGAGCAAATTCGGCTGATTTTCGACAAAAGAGATAACACCCCCCCATTACGTCATGCTTCAGAAATGTGGAAAATGGTCCGTTTTCAAATGTTTTATTTTTGAACGTCAGTTCACATTTGTAGGTGGATCATCAGTGTTAGAGCTAAAATTAGCATGTTTAAAGTGATTTTCATGCTTCCAGGGGCTCGGGAAGTTAATTAAATACCATTTGGAGGCATTTAATATTCGAGCAAAAACGGCTGATTTTCGACAAAAGAGATAACACCCCCCCATTACGTCATGCTTCAGAAATGTGGAAAATGGTCCGTTTTCAAATGTTTTATTTTTGAACGTCAGTTTCACATTTGTAGGTGGATCATCAGTGTTAGAGCTAAAATTAGCATGTTTAAAGTGATTTTCATGCTTCCAGGGGCTCGGGAAGTGAAATAAATACCATTTGGAGGCATTTAATGTTCGAGCAAAAACGGCTGATTTTCGACAAAAGAGATAAATCCCCCCATTACGTCATGCTTCAGAAATGTGGAAAATGGTCCGTTTTCAAATGTTTTATTTTTGAACGTCAGTTCACATTTGTAGGTGGATCATCAGTGTTAGAGCTAAAATTAGCATGTTTAAAGTGATTTTCATGCTTCCAGGGGCTCGGGAAGTTAATTAAATACCATTTGGAGGCATTTAATGTTCGAGCAAAAACGGCTGATTTTCGACAAAAGAGATAACACCCCCCCATTACGTCATGCTTCAGAAATGTGGAAAATGGTCCGTTTTCAAATGTTTTATTTTTGAACGTCAGTTCACATTTGTAGGTGGATCATCAGTGTTAGAGCTAAAATTAGCATGTTTAAAGTGATTTTCATGCTTCCAGGGGCTCGGGAAGTTAATTAAATACCATTTGGAGGCATTTAATGTTCGAGCAAAAACGGCTGATTTTCGACAAAAGAGCTAACACCCCCCCATTACGTCATGCTTCAGAAATGTGGAAAATGGTCCGTTTTCAAATGTTTTATTTTTGAACGTCAGTTCACATTTGTAGGTGGATCATCAGTGTTAGAGCTAAAATTAGCATGTTTAAAGTGATTTTCATGCTTCCAGGGGCTCGGGAAGTTAATTAAATACCATTTGGAGGCATTTAATGTTCGAGCAAAAACGGCTGATTTTCGACAAAAGAGCTAACACCCCCCCATTACGTCATGCTTCAGAAATGTGGAAAATGGTCCGTTTTCAAATGTTTTATTTTTGAACGTCAGTTCACATTTGTAGGTGGATCATCAGTGTTAGAGCTAAAATTAGCATGTTTAAAGTGATTTTCATGCTTCCAGGGGCTCGGGAAGTGAAATAAATACCATTTGGAGGCATTTAATGTTCGAGCAAAAACGGTTGATTTTCGACAAAAGAGATAACACCCCCCCATTACGTCATGCTTCAGAAATGTGGAAAATGGTCCGTTTTCAAATGTTTTATTTTTGAACGTCAGTTCACATTTGTAGGTGGATCATCAGTGTTAGAGCTAAAATTAGCATGTTTAAAGTGATTTTCATGCTTCCAGGGGCTCGGGAAGTTAATTAAATACCATTTGGAGGCATTTAATGTTCGAGCAAAAACGGCTGATTTTCGACAAAAGAGATAACACCCCCCCATTACGTCATGCTTCAGAAATGTGGAAAATGGTCCGTTTTCAAATGTTTTATTTTTGAACGTCAGTTCACATTTGTAGGTGGATCATCAGTGTTAGAGCTAAAATTAGCATGTTTAAAGTGATTTTCATGCTTCCAGGGGCCCAAAACACAAGATTTATGGAATGGTTAAAAGTGCATGAAAAATGGCCAATTTACTCACTCTGAGTTCTCAAAAAGGGTTTCTTCACCCCGGGAAGTTAATTAAATACCATTTGGAGGCATTTAATGTTCGAGCAAAAACGGCTGATTTTCGACAAAAGAGCTAACACCCCCCCATTACGTCATGCTTCAGAAATGTGGAAAATGGTCCGTTTTCAAATGTTTTATTTTTGAACGTCAGTTCACATTTGTAGGTGGATCATCAGTGTTAGAGCTAAAATTAGCATGTTTAAAGTGATTTTCATGCTTCCAGGGGCTCGGGAAGTTAATTAAATACCATTTGGAGGCATTTAATGTTCAAGCAAAAACGGCTGATTTTCGACAAAAGAGATAACACCCCCCCATTACGTCATGCTTCAGAAATGTGGAAAATGGTCCGGTTTCAAATGTTTTATTTTTGAACGTCAGTTCACATTTGTAGGTGGATCATCAGTGTTAGAGCTAAAATTTGCATGTTTAAAGTGATTTTCATGCTTCCAGGGGCCCAAAACACAAGATTTATGGAATGGTTAAAAGTGCATGAAAATGGCCAATTTACTCACTCTGAGTTCTCAAAAAGGGTTTCTTCACCCCGGGAAGTGAAATAAATACCATTTGGAGGCATTTAATGTTCGAGCAAATTCGGCTGATTTTCGACAAAAGAGATAACACCCCCCCATTACGTCATGCTTCAGAAATGTGGAAAATGGTCCGTTTTCAAATGTTTTATTTTTGAACGTCAGTTCACATTTGTAGGTGGATCATCAGTGTTAGAGCTAAAATTAGCATGTTTAAAGTGATTTTCATGCTTCCAGGGGCTCGGGAAGTTAATTAAATACCATTTGGAGGCATTTAATATTCGAGCAAAAACGGCTGATTTTCGACAAAAGAGATAACACCCCCCCATTACGTCATGCTTCAGAAATGTGGAAAATGGTCCGTTTTCAAATGTTTTATTTTTGAATGTCAGTTTACATTTGTAGGTGGATCATCAGTGTTAGAGCTAAAATTAGCATGTTTAAAGTGATTTTCATGCTTCCAGGGGCTCGGGAAGTGAAATAAATACCATTTGGAGGCATTTAATGTTCGAGCAAAAACGGCTGATTTTCGACAAAAGAGATAAATCCCCCCATTACGTCATGCTTCAGAAATGTGGAAAATGGTCCGTTTTCAAATGTTTTATTTTTGAACGTCAGTTCACATTTGTAGGTGGATCATCAGTGTTAGAGCTAAAATTAGCATGTTTAAAGTGATTTTCATGCTTCCAGGGGCTCGGGAAGTTAATTAAATACCATTTGGAGGCATTTAATGTTCGAGCAAAAACGGCTGATTTTCGACAAAAGAGATAACACCCCCCCATTACGTCATGCTTCAGAAATGTGGAAAATGGTCCGTTTTCAAATGTTTTATTTTTGAACGTCAGTTCACATTTGTAGGTGGATCATCAGTGTTAGAGCTAAAATTAGCATGTTTAAAGTGATTTTCATGCTTCCAGGGGCTCGGGAAGTTAATTAAATACCATTTGGAGGCATTTAATGTTCGAGCAAAAACGGCTGATTTTCGACAAAAGAGCTAACACCCCCCCATTACGTCATGCTTCAGAAATGTGGAAAATGGTCCGTTTTCAAATGTTTTATTTTTGAACGTCAGTTCACATTTGTAGGTGGATCATCAGTGTTAGAGCTAAAATTAGCATGTTTAAAGTGATTTTCATGCTTCCAGGGGCTCGGGAAGTTAATTAAATACCATTTGGAGGCATTTAATGTTCGAGCAAAAACGGCTGATTTTCGACAAAAGAGATAACACCCCCCCATTACGTCATGCTTCAGAAATGTGGAAAATGGTCCGTTTTCAAATGTTTTATTTTTGAACGTCAGTTCACATTTGTAGGTGGATCATCAGTGTTAGAGCTAAAATTAGCATGTTTAAAGTGATTTTCATGCTTCCAGGGGCCCAAAACACAAGATTTATGGAATGGTTAAAAGTGCATGAAAAATGGCCAATTTACTCACTCTGAGTTCTCAAAAAGGGTTTCTTCACCCCGGGAAGTTAATTAAATACCATTTGGAGGCATTTAATGTTCGAGCAAAAACGGCTGATTTTCGACAAAAGAGCTAACACCCCCCCATTACGTCATGCTTCAGAAATGTGGAAAATGGTCCGTTTTCAAATGTTTTATTTTTGAACGTCAGTTCACATTTGTAGGTGGATCATCAGTGTTAGAGCTAAAATTAGCATGTTTAAAGTGATTTTCATGCTTCCAGGGGCTCGGGAAGTTAATTAAATACCATTTGGAGGCATTTAATGTTCGAGCAAAAACGGCTGATTTTCGACAAAAGAGATAACACCCCCCCATTACGTCATGCTTCAGAAATGTGGAAAATGGTCCGGTTTCAAATGTTTTATTTTTGAACGTCAGTTCACATTTGTAGGTGGATCATCAGTGTTAGAGCTAAAATTTGCATGTTTAAAGTGATTTTCATGCTTCCAGGGGCCCAAAACACAAGATTTATGGAATGGTTAAAAGTGCATGAAAATGGCCAATTTACTCACTCTGAGTTCTCAAAAAGGGTTTCTTCACCCCGGGAAGTGAAATAAATACCATTTGGAGGCATTTAATGTTCGAGCAAATTCGGCTGATTTTCGACAAAAGAGATAACACCCCCCCATTACGTCATGCTTCAGAAATGTGGAAAATGGTCCGTTTTCAAATGTTTTATTTTTGAACGTCAGTTCACATTTGTAGGTGGATCATCAGTGTTAGAGCTAAAATTAGCATGTTTAAAGTGATTTTCATGCTTCCAGGGGCTCGGGAAGTTAATTAAATACCATTTGGAGGCATTTAATATTCGAGCAAAAACGGCTGATTTTCGACAAAAGAGATAACACCCCCCCATTACGTCATGCTTCAGAAATGTGGAAAATGGTCCGTTTTCAAATGTTTTATTTTTGAATGTCAGTTTACATTTGTAGGTGGATCATCAGTGTTAGAGCTAAAATTAGCATGTTTAAAGTGATTTTCATGCTTCCAGGGGCTCGGGAAGTGAAATAAATACCATTTGGAGGCATTTAATGTTCGAGCAAAAACGGCTGATTTTCGACAAAAGAGATAAATCCCCCCATTACGTCATGCTTCAGAAATGTGGAAAATGGTCCGTTTTCAAATGTTTTATTTTTGAACGTCAGTTCACATTTGTAGGTGGATCATCAGTGTTAGAGCTAAAATTAGCATGTTTAAAGTGATTTTCATGCTTCCAGGGGCTCGGGAAGTTAATTAAATACCATTTGGAGGCATTTAATGTTCGAGCAAAAACGGCTGATTTTCGACAAAAGAGATAACACCCCCCCATTACGTCATGCTTCAGAAATGTGGAAAATGGTCCGTTTTCAAATGTTTTATTTTTGAACGTCAGTTCACATTTGTAGGTGGATCATCAGTGTTAGAGCTAAAATTAGCATGTTTAAAGTGATTTTCATGCTTCCAGGGGCTCGGGAAGTTAATTAAATACCATTTGGAGGCATTTAATGTTCGAGCAAAAACGGCTGATTTTCGACAAAAGAGCTAACACCCCCCCATTACGTCATGCTTCAGAAATGTGGAAAATGGTCCGTTTTCAAATGTTTTATTTTTGAACGTCAGTTCACATTTGTAGGTGGATCATCAGTGTTAGAGCTAAAATTAGCATGTTTAAAGTGATTTTCATGCTTCCAGGGGCTCGGGAAGTTAATTAAATACCATTTGGAGGCATTTAATGTTCGAGCAAAAACGGCTGATTTTCGACAAAAGAGATAACACCCCCCCATTACGTCATGCTTCAGAAATGTGGAAAATGGTCCGTTTTCAAATGTTTTATTTTTGAACGTCAGTTCACATTTGTAGGTGGATCATCAGTGTTAGAGCTAAAATTAGCATGTTTAAAGTGATTTTCATGCTTCCAGGGGCCCAAAACACAAGATTTATGGAATGGTTAAAAGTGCATGAAAAATGGCCAATTTACTCACTCTGAGTTCTCAAAAAGGGTTTCTTCACCCCGGGAAGTTAATTAAATACCATTTGGAGGCATTTAATGTTCGAGCAAAAACGGCTGATTTTCGACAAAAGAGCTAACACCCCCCCATTACGTCATGCTTCAGAAATGTGGAAAATGGTCCGTTTTCAAATGTTTTATTTTTGAACGTCAGTTCACATTTGTAGGTGGATCATCAGTGTTAGAGCTAAAATTAGCATGTTTAAAGTGATTTTCATGCTTCCAGGGGCTCGGGAAGTTAATTAAATACCATTTGGAGGCATTTAATGTTCGAGCAAAAACGGCTGATTTTCGACAAAAGAGATAACACCCCCCCATTACGTCATGCTTCAGAAATGTGGAAAATGGTCCGGTTTCAAATGTTTTATTTTTGAACGTCAGTTCACATTTGTAGGTGGATCATCAGTGTTAGAGCTAAAATTTGCATGTTTAAAGTGATTTTCATGCTTCCAGGGGCCCAAAACACAAGATTTATGGAATGGTTAAAAGTGCATGAAAATGGCCAATTTACTCACTCTGAGTTCTCAAAAAGGGTTTCTTCACCCCGGGAAGTGAAATAAATACCATTTGGAGGCATTTAATGTTCGAGCAAATTCGGCTGATTTTCGACAAAAGAGATAACACCCCCCCATTACGTCATGCTTCAGAAATGTGGAAAATGGTCCGTTTTCAAATGTTTTATTTTTGAACGTCAGTTCACATTTGTAGGTGGATCATCAGTGTTAGAGCTAAAATTAGCATGTTTAAAGTGATTTTCATGCTTCCAGGGGCTCGGGAAGTTAATTAAATACCATTTGGAGGCATTTAATATTCGAGCAAAAACGGCTGATTTTCGACAAAAGAGATAACACCCCCCCATTACGTCATGCTTCAGAAATGTGGAAAATGGTCCGTTTTCAAATGTTTTATTTTTGAACGTCAGTTTACATTTGTAGGTGGATCATCAGTGTTAGAGCTAAAATTAGCATGTTTAAAGTGATTTTCATGCTTCCAGGGGCTCGGGAAGTTAATTAAATACCATTTGGAGGCATTTAATGTTCGAGCAAAAACGGCTGATTTTCGACAAAAGAGATAACACCCCCCCCATTACGTCATGCTTCAGAAATGTGGAAAATGGTCCGTTTTCAAATGTTTTATTTTTGAACGTCAGTTCACATTTGTAGGTGGATCATCAGTGTTAGAGCTAAAATTAGCATGTTTAAAGTGATTTTCATGCTTCCAGGGGCTCGGGAAGTGAAATAAATACCATTTGGAGGCATTTAATGTTCGAGCAAAAACGGCTGATTTTCGACAAATGAGATAACACCCCCCCATTACGTCATGCTTCAGAAATGTGGAAAATGGTCCGTTTTCAAATGTTTTATTTTTGAACGTCAGTTCACATTTGTAGGTGGATCATCAGTGTTAGAGCTAAAATTAGCATGTTTAAAGTGATTTTCATGCTTCCAGGGGCCCAAAACACAAGATTTATGGAATGGTTAAAAGTGCATGAAAATGGCCAATTTACTCACTCTGAGTTCTCAAAAAGGGTTTCTTCACCCCGGGAAGTTAATTAAATACCATTTGGAGGCATTTAATGTTCGAGCAAAACCGGCTGATTTTCGACAAAAGAGCTAACACCCCCCCATTATGTCATGCTTCAGAAATGTGGAAAATGGTCCGTTTTCAAATGTTTTATTTTTGAACGTCAGTTCACATTTGTAGGTGGATCATCAGTGTTAGAGCTAAAATTAGCATGTTTAAAGTGATTTTCATGCTTCCAGGGGCCCAAAACACAAGATTTATGGAATGGTTAAAAGTGCATGAAAAATGGCCAATTTACTCACTCTGAGTTCTCAAAAAGGGTTTCTTCACCCCGGGAAGTTAATTAAATACCATTTGGAGGCATTTAATGTTCGAGCAAAAACGGCTGATTTTCGACAAAAGAGCTAACACCCCCCCATTACGTCATGCTTCAGAAATGTGGAAAATGGTCCGTTTTCAAATGTTTTATTTTTGAACGTCAGTTCACATTTGTAGGTGGATCATCAGTGTTAGAGCTAAAATTAGCATGTTTAAAGTGATTTTCATGCTTCCAGGGGCTCGGGAAGTTAATTAAATACCATTTGGAGGCATTTAATGTTCGAGCAAAAACGGCTGATTTTCGACAAAAGAGATAACACCCCCCCATTACGTCATGCTTCAGAAATGTGGAAAATGGTCCGTTTTCAAATGTTTTATTTTTGAACGTCAGTTCACATTTGTAGGTGGATCATCAGTGTTAGAGCTAAAATTTGCATGTTTAAAGTGATTTTCATGCTTCCAGGGGCCCAAAACACAAGATTTATGGAATGGTTAAAAGTGCATGAAAATGGCAAATTTACTCACTCTGAGTTCTCAAAAAGGGTTTCTTCACCCCGGGAAGTGAAATAAATACCATTTGGAGGCATTTAATGTTCGAGCAAATTCGGCTGATTTTCGACAAAAGAGATAACACCCCCCCATTACGTCATGCTTCAGAAATGTGGAAAATGGTCCGTTTTCAAATGTTTTATTTTTGAACGTCAGTTCACATTTGTAGGTGGATCATCAGTGTTAGAGCTAAAATTAGCATGTTTAAAGTGATTTTCATGCTTCCAGGGGCTCGGGAAGTTAATTAAATACCATTTGGAGGCATTTAATATTCGAGCAAAAACGGCTGATTTTCGACAAAAGAGATAACACCCCCCCATTACGTCATGCTTCAGAAATGTGGAAAATGGTCCGTTTTCAAATGTTTTATTTTTGAACGTCAGTTCACATTTGTAGGTGGATCATCAGTGTTAGAGCTAAAATTAGCATGTTTAAAGTGATTTTCATGCTTCCAGGGGCTCGGGAAGTGAAATAAATACCATTTGGAGGCATTTAATGTTCGAGCAAAAACGGCTGATTTTCGACAAAAGAGATAAATCCCCCCATTACGTCATGCTTCAGAAATGTGGAAAATGGTCCGTTTTCAAATGTTTTATTTTTGAACGTCAGTTCACATTTGTAGGTGGATCATCAGTGTTAGAGCTAAAATTAGCATGTTTAAAGTGATTTTCATGCTTCCAGGGGCTCGGGAAGTTAATTAAATACCATTTGGAGGCATTTAATGTTCGAGCAAAAACGGCTGATTTTCGACAAAAGAGATAACACCCCCCCATTACGTCATGCTTCAGAAATGTGGAAAATGGTCCGTTTTCAAATGTTTTATTTTTGAACGTCAGTTCACATTTGTAGGTGGATCATCAGTGTTAGAGCTAAAATTAGCATGTTTAAAGTGATTTTCATGCTTCCAGGGGCTCGGGAAGTTAATTAAATACCATTTGGAGGCATTTAATGTTCGAGCAAAAACGGCTGATTTTCGACAAAAGAGCTAACACCCCCCCATTACGTCATGCTTCAGAAATGTGGAAAATGGTCCGTTTTCAAATGTTTTATTTTTGAACGTCAGTTCACATTTGTAGGTGGATCATCAGTGTTAGAGCTAAAATTAGCATGTTTAAAGTGATTTTCATGCTTCCAGGGGCTCGGGAAGTTAATTAAATACCATTTGGAGGCATTTAATGTTCGAGCAAAAACGGCTGATTTTCGACAAAAGAGCTAACACCCCCCCATTACGTCATGCTTCAGAAATGTGGAAAATGGTCCGTTTTCAAATGTTTTATTTTTGAACGTCAGTTCACATTTGTAGGTGGATCATCAGTGTTAGAGCTAAAATTAGCATGTTTAAAGTGATTTTCATGCTTCCAGGGGCTCGGGAAGTGAAATAAATACCATTTGGAGGCATTTAATGTTCGAGCAAAAACGGTTGATTTTCGACAAAAGAGATAACACCCCCCCATTACGTCATGCTTCAGAAATGTGGAAAATGGTCCGTTTTCAAATGTTTTATTTTTGAACGTCAGTTCACATTTGTAGGTGGATCATCAGTGTTAGAGCTAAAATTAGCATGTTTAAAGTGATTTTCATGCTTCCAGGGGCTCGGGAAGTTAATTAAATACCATTTGGAGGCATTTAATGTTCGAGCAAAAACGGCTGATTTTCGACAAAAGAGATAACACCCCCCCATTACGTCATGCTTCAGAAATGTGGAAAATGGTCCGTTTTCAAATGTTTTATTTTTGAACGTCAGTTCACATTTGTAGGTGGATCATCAGTGTTAGAGCTAAAATTAGCATGTTTAAAGTGATTTTCATGCTTCCAGGGGCCCAAAACACAAGATTTATGGAATGGTTAAAAGTGCATGAAAAATGGCCAATTTACTCACTCTGAGTTCTCAAAAAGGGTTTCTTCACCCCGGGAAGTTAATTAAATACCATTTGGAGGCATTTAATGTTCGAGCAAAAACGGCTGATTTTCGACAAAAGAGCTAACACCCCCCCATTACGTCATGCTTCAGAAATGTGGAAAATGGTCCGTTTTCAAATGTTTTATTTTTGAACGTCAGTTCACATTTGTAGGTGGATCATCAGTGTTAGAGCTAAAATTAGCATGTTTAAAGTGATTTTCATGCTTCCAGGGGCTCGGGAAGTTAATTAAATACCATTTGGAGGCATTTAATGTTCGAGCAAAAACGGCTGATTTTCGACAAAAGAGATAACACCCCCCCATTACGTCATGCTTCAGAAATGTGGAAAATGGTCCGGTTTCAAATGTTTTATTTTTGAACGTCAGTTCACATTTGTAGGTGGATCATCAGTGTTAGAGCTAAAATTTGCATGTTTAAAGTGATTTTCATGCTTCCAGGGGCCCAAAACACAAGATTTATGGAATGGTTAAAAGTGCATGAAAATGGCCAATTTACTCACTCTGAGTTCTCAAAAAGGGTTTCTTCACCCCGGGAAGTGAAATAAATACCATTTGGAGGCATTTAATGTTCGAGCAAATTCGGCTGATTTTCGACAAAAGAGATAACACCCCCCCATTACGTCATGCTTCAGAAATGTGGAAAATGGTCCGTTTTCAAATGTTTTATTTTTGAACGTCAGTTCACATTTGTAGGTGGATCATCAGTGTTAGAGCTAAAATTAGCATGTTTAAAGTGATTTTCATGCTTCCAGGGGCTCGGGAAGTTAATTAAATACCATTTGGAGGCATTTAATATTCGAGCAAAAACGGCTGATTTTCGACAAAAGAGATAACACCCCCCCATTACGTCATGCTTCAGAAATGTGGAAAATGGTCCGTTTTCAAATGTTTTATTTTTGAATGTCAGTTTACATTTGTAGGTGGATCATCAGTGTTAGAGCTAAAATTAGCATGTTTAAAGTGATTTTCATGCTTCCAGGGGCTCGGGAAGTGAAATAAATACCATTTGGAGGCATTTAATGTTCGAGCAAAAACGGCTGATTTTCGACAAAAGAGATAAATCCCCCCATTACGTCATGCTTCAGAAATGTGGAAAATGGTCCGTTTTCAAATGTTTTATTTTTGAACGTCAGTTCACATTTGTAGGTGGATCATCAGTGTTAGAGCTAAAATTAGCATGTTTAAAGTGATTTTCATGCTTCCAGGGGCTCGGGAAGTTAATTAAATACCATTTGGAGGCATTTAATGTTCGAGCAAAAACGGCTGATTTTCGACAAAAGAGATAACACCCCCCCATTACGTCATGCTTCAGAAATGTGGAAAATGGTCCGTTTTCAAATGTTTTATTTTTGAACGTCAGTTCACATTTGTAGGTGGATCATCAGTGTTAGAGCTAAAATTAGCATGTTTAAAGTGATTTTCATGCTTCCAGGGGCTCGGGAAGTTAATTAAATACCATTTGGAGGCATTTAATGTTCGAGCAAAAACGGCTGATTTTCGACAAAAGAGCTAACACCCCCCCATTACGTCATGCTTCAGAAATGTGGAAAATGGTCCGTTTTCAAATGTTTTATTTTTGAACGTCAGTTCACATTTGTAGGTGGATCATCAGTGTTAGAGCTAAAATTAGCATGTTTAAAGTGATTTTCATGCTTCCAGGGGCTCGGGAAGTTAATTAAATACCATTTGGAGGCATTTAATGTTCGAGCAAAAACGGCTGATTTTCGACAAAAGAGATAACACCCCCCCATTACGTCATGCTTCAGAAATGTGGAAAATGGTCCGTTTTCAAATGTTTTATTTTTGAACGTCAGTTCACATTTGTAGGTGGATCATCAGTGTTAGAGCTAAAATTAGCATGTTTAAAGTGATTTTCATGCTTCCAGGGGCCCAAAACACAAGATTTATGGAATGGTTAAAAGTGCATGAAAAATGGCCAATTTACTCACTCTGAGTTCTCAAAAAGGGTTTCTTCACCCCGGGAAGTTAATTAAATACCATTTGGAGGCATTTAATGTTCGAGCAAAAACGGCTGATTTTCGACAAAAGAGCTAACACCCCCCCATTACGTCATGCTTCAGAAATGTGGAAAATGGTCCGTTTTCAAATGTTTTATTTTTGAACGTCAGTTCACATTTGTAGGTGGATCATCAGTGTTAGAGCTAAAATTAGCATGTTTAAAGTGATTTTCATGCTTCCAGGGGCTCGGGAAGTTAATTAAATACCATTTGGAGGCATTTAATGTTCGAGCAAAAACGGCTGATTTTCGACAAAAGAGATAACACCCCCCCATTACGTCATGCTTCAGAAATGTGGAAAATGGTCCGGTTTCAAATGTTTTATTTTTGAACGTCAGTTCACATTTGTAGGTGGATCATCAGTGTTAGAGCTAAAATTTGCATGTTTAAAGTGATTTTCATGCTTCCAGGGGCCCAAAACACAAGATTTATGGAATGGTTAAAAGTGCATGAAAATGGCCAATTTACTCACTCTGAGTTCTCAAAAAGGGTTTCTTCACCCCGGGAAGTGAAATAAATACCATTTGGAGGCATTTAATGTTCGAGCAAATTCGGCTGATTTTCGACAAAAGAGATAACACCCCCCCATTACGTCATGCTTCAGAAATGTGGAAAATGGTCCGTTTTCAAATGTTTTATTTTTGAACGTCAGTTCACATTTGTAGGTGGATCATCAGTGTTAGAGCTAAAATTAGCATGTTTAAAGTGATTTTCATGCTTCCAGGGGCTCGGGAAGTTAATTAAATACCATTTGGAGGCATTTAATATTCGAGCAAAAACGGCTGATTTTCGACAAAAGAGATAACACCCCCCCATTACGTCATGCTTCAGAAATGTGGAAAATGGTCCGTTTTCAAATGTTTTATTTTTGAATGTCAGTTTACATTTGTAGGTGGATCATCAGTGTTAGAGCTAAAATTAGCATGTTTAAAGTGATTTTCATGCTTCCAGGGGCTCGGGAAGTGAAATAAATACCATTTGGAGGCATTTAATGTTCGAGCAAAAACGGCTGATTTTCGACAAAAGAGATAAATCCCCCCATTACGTCATGCTTCAGAAATGTGGAAAATGGTCCGTTTTCAAATGTTTTATTTTTGAACGTCAGTTCACATTTGTAGGTGGATCATCAGTGTTAGAGCTAAAATTAGCATGTTTAAAGTGATTTTCATGCTTCCAGGGGCTCGGGAAGTTAATTAAATACCATTTGGAGGCATTTAATGTTCGAGCAAAAACGGCTGATTTTCGACAAAAGAGATAACACCCCCCCATTACGTCATGCTTCAGAAATGTGGAAAATGGTCCGTTTTCAAATGTTTTATTTTTGAACGTCAGTTCACATTTGTAGGTGGATCATCAGTGTTAGAGCTAAAATTAGCATGTTTAAAGTGATTTTCATGCTTCCAGGGGCTCGGGAAGTTAATTAAATACCATTTGGAGGCATTTAATGTTCGAGCAAAAACGGCTGATTTTCGACAAAAGAGCTAACACCCCCCCATTACGTCATGCTTCAGAAATGTGGAAAATGGTCCGTTTTCAAATGTTTTATTTTTGAACGTCAGTTCACATTTGTAGGTGGATCATCAGTGTTAGAGCTAAAATTAGCATGTTTAAAGTGATTTTCATGCTTCCAGGGGCTCGGGAAGTTAATTAAATACCATTTGGAGGCATTTAATGTTCGAGCAAAAACGGCTGATTTTCGACAAAAGAGATAACACCCCCCCATTACGTCATGCTTCAGAAATGTGGAAAATGGTCCGTTTTCAAATGTTTTATTTTTGAACGTCAGTTCACATTTGTAGGTGGATCATCAGTGTTAGAGCTAAAATTAGCATGTTTAAAGTGATTTTCATGCTTCCAGGGGCCCAAAACACAAGATTTATGGAATGGTTAAAAGTGCATGAAAAATGGCCAATTTACTCACTCTGAGTTCTCAAAAAGGGTTTCTTCACCCCGGGAAGTTAATTAAATACCATTTGGAGGCATTTAATGTTCGAGCAAAAACGGCTGATTTTCGACAAAAGAGCTAACACCCCCCCATTACGTCATGCTTCAGAAATGTGGAAAATGGTCCGTTTTCAAATGTTTTATTTTTGAACGTCAGTTCACATTTGTAGGTGGATCATCAGTGTTAGAGCTAAAATTAGCATGTTTAAAGTGATTTTCATGCTTCCAGGGGCTCGGGAAGTTAATTAAATACCATTTGGAGGCATTTAATGTTCGAGCAAAAACGGCTGATTTTCGACAAAAGAGATAACACCCCCCCATTACGTCATGCTTCAGAAATGTGGAAAATGGTCCGGTTTCAAATGTTTTATTTTTGAACGTCAGTTCACATTTGTAGGTGGATCATCAGTGTTAGAGCTAAAATTTGCATGTTTAAAGTGATTTTCATGCTTCCAGGGGCCCAAAACACAAGATTTATGGAATGGTTAAAAGTGCATGAAAATGGCCAATTTACTCACTCTGAGTTCTCAAAAAGGGTTTCTTCACCCCGGGAAGTGAAATAAATACCATTTGGAGGCATTTAATGTTCGAGCAAATTCGGCTGATTTTCGACAAAAGAGATAACACCCCCCCATTACGTCATGCTTCAGAAATGTGGAAAATGGTCCGTTTTCAAATGTTTTATTTTTGAACGTCAGTTCACATTTGTAGGTGGATCATCAGTGTTAGAGCTAAAATTAGCATGTTTAAAGTGATTTTCATGCTTCCAGGGGCTCGGGAAGTTAATTAAATACCATTTGGAGGCATTTAATATTCGAGCAAAAACGGCTGATTTTCGACAAAAGAGATAACACCCCCCCATTACGTCATGCTTCAGAAATGTGGAAAATGGTCCGTTTTCAAATGTTTTATTTTTGAACGTCAGTTTACATTTGTAGGTGGATCATCAGTGTTAGAGCTAAAATTAGCATGTTTAAAGTGATTTTCATGCTTCCAGGGGCTCGGGAAGTTAATTAAATACCATTTGGAGGCATTTAATGTTCGAGCAAAAACGGCTGATTTTCGACAAAAGAGATAACACCCCCCCCATTACGTCATGCTTCAGAAATGTGGAAAATGGTCCGTTTTCAAATGTTTTATTTTTGAACGTCAGTTCACATTTGTAGGTGGATCATCAGTGTTAGAGCTAAAATTAGCATGTTTAAAGTGATTTTCATGCTTCCAGGGGCTCGGGAAGTGAAATAAATACCATTTGGAGGCATTTAATGTTCGAGCAAAAACGGCTGATTTTCGACAAATGAGATAACACCCCCCCATTACGTCATGCTTCAGAAATGTGGAAAATGGTCCGTTTTCAAATGTTTTATTTTTGAACGTCAGTTCACATTTGTAGGTGGATCATCAGTGTTAGAGCTAAAATTAGCATGTTTAAAGTGATTTTCATGCTTCCAGGGGCCCAAAACACAAGATTTATGGAATGGTTAAAAGTGCATGAAAATGGCCAATTTACTCACTCTGAGTTCTCAAAAAGGGTTTCTTCACCCCGGGAAGTTAATTAAATACCATTTGGAGGCATTTAATGTTCGAGCAAAACCGGCTGATTTTCGACAAAAGAGCTAACACCCCCCCATTATGTCATGCTTCAGAAATGTGGAAAATGGTCCGTTTTCAAATGTTTTATTTTTGAACGTCAGTTCACATTTGTAGGTGGATCATCAGTGTTAGAGCTAAAATTAGCATGTTTAAAGTGATTTTCATGCTTCCAGGGGCCCAAAACACAAGATTTATGGAATGGTTAAAAGTGCATGAAAATGGCCAATTTACTCACTCTGAGTTCTCAAAAAGGGTTTCTTCACCCCGGGCAGTTAATTAAATACCATTTGGAGGCATTTAATGTTCCAGCAAAAACGGCTGATTTTCGACAAAAGAGATAACACCCCCCCATTACGTCATGCTTCAGAAATGTGGAAAATGGTCCTTTTTCAAATGTTTTATTTTTGAACGTCAGTTCACATTTGTAGGTGGATCATCAGTGTTAGAGCTAAAATTAGCATGTTTAAAGTGATTTTCATGCTTCCAGGGGCTCGGGAAGTGAAATAAATACCATTTGGAGGCATTTAATGTTCGAGCAAAAACGGCTGATTTTCGACAAAAGAGATAACACCCCCCCATTACGTCATGCTTCAGAAATGTGGAAAATGGTCCGTTTTCAAATGTTTTATTTTTGAACGTCAGTTCACATTTGTAGGTGGATCATCAGTGTTAGAGCTAAAATTAGCATGTTTAAAGTGATTTTCATGCTTCCAGGGGCTTGGGAAGTGAAATAAATATCATTTGGAGGCATTTAATGTTCGAGCAAAAACGGCTGATTTTTGACAAAAGAGATAACACCCCCCCCATTACCTCATGCTTCAGAAATGTGGAAAATGGTCCTTTTTCAAATGTTTTATTTTTGAACGTCAGTTCACATTTGTAGGTGGATCATCAGTGTTAGAGCTAAAATTAGCATGTTTAAAGTGATTTTCATGCTTCCAGGGGCTCGGGAAGTTAATTAAATACCATTTGGAGGCATTTAATGTTCGAGCAAAAACGGCTGATTTTCGACAAAAGAGATAACACCCCCCCATTACGTCATGCTTCAGAAATGTGGAAAATGGTCCGTTTTCAAATGTTTTATTTTTGAACGTCAGTTCACATTTGTAGGTGGATCATCAGTGTTAGAGCTAAAATTAGCATGTTTAAAGTGATTTTCATGCTCCCAGGGGCCCAAAACACCAGATTTATGGAATGGTTAAAAGTGCATGAAAATGGCCAATTTCCTCACTCTGAGTTCTCAAAAAGGGTTTCTTCACCCCGGGAAGTGAAATAAATACCATTTGGAGGCATTTAATGTTCGAGCAAATTCGGCTGATTTTCGACAAAAGAGATAACACCCCCCCATTACGTCATGCTTCAGAAATGTGGAAAATGGTCCGTTTTCAAATGTTTTATTTTTGAACGTCAGTTCACATTTGTAGGTGGATCATCAGTGTTAGAGCTAAAATTAGCATGTTTAAAGTGATTTTCATGCTTCCAGGGGCTCGGGAAGTTAATTAAATACCATTTGGAGGCATTTAATGTTCGAGCAAAAACGGCTGATTTTCGACAAAAGAGATAACACCCCCCCCATTACGTCATGCTTCAGAAATGTGGAAAATGGTCCGTTTTCAAATGTTTTATTTTTGAACGTCAGTTCACATTTGTAGGTGGATCATCAGTGTTAGAGCTAAAATTAGCATGTTTAAAGTGATTTTCATGCTTCCAGGGGCTCGGGAAGTGAAATAAATACCATTTGGAGGCATTTAATGTTCGAGCAAAAACGGCTGATTTTCGACAAAAGAGATAACACCCCCCATTACGTCATGCTTCAGAAATGTGGAAAATGGTCCGTTTTCAAATGTTTTATTTTTGAACGTCAGTTCACATTTGTAGGTGGATCATCAGTGTTAGAGCTAAAATTAGCATGTTTAAAGTGATTTTCATGCTTCCAGGGGCTCGGGAAGTTAATTAAATACCATTTGGAGGCATTTAATGTTCGAGCAAAAACGGCTGATTTTCGACAAAAGAGATAACACCCCCCCATTACGTCATGCTTCAGAAATGTGGAAAATGGTCCGTTTTCAAATGTTTTATTTTTGAACGTCAGTTCACATTTGTAGGTGGATCATCAGTGTTAGAGCTAAAATTAGCATGTTTAAAGTGATTTTCATGCTTCCAGGGGCCCAAAACACAAGATTTATGGAATGGTTAAAAGTGCATGAAAATGGCCAATTTACTCACTCTGAGTTCTCAAAAAGGGTTTCTTCACCCCGGGAAGTTAATTAAATACCATTTGGAGGCATTTAATGTTCGAGCAAAACCGGCTGATTTTCGACAAAAGAGCTAACACCCCCCCATTATGTCATGCTTCAGAAATGTGGAAAATGGTCCGTTTTCAAATGTTTTATTTTTGAACGTCAGTTCACATTTGTAGGTGGATCATCAGTGTTAGAGCTAAAATTAGCATGTTTAAAGTGATTTTCATGCTTCCAGGGGCCCAAAACACAAGATTTATGGAATGGTTAAAAGTGCATGAAAATGGCCAATTTACTCACTCTGAGTTCTCAAAAAGGGTTTCTTCACCCCGGGCAGTTAATTAAATACCATTTGGAGGCATTTAATGTTCCAGCAAAAACGGCTGATTTTCGACAAAAGAGATAACACCCCCCCATTACGTCATGCTTCAGAAATGTGGAAAATGGTCCTTTTTCAAATGTTTTATTTTTGAACGTCAGTTCACATTTGTAGGTGGATCATCAGTGTTAGAGCTAAAATTAGCATGTTTAAAGTGATTTTCATGCTTCCAGGGGCTCGGGAAGTGAAATAAATACCATTTGGAGGCATTTAATGTTCGAGCAAAAACGGCTGATTTTCGACAAAAGAGATAACACCCCCCCATTACGTCATGCTTCAGAAATGTGGAAAATGGTCCGTTTTCAAATGTTTTATTTTTGAACGTCAGTTCACATTTGTAGGTGGATCATCAGTGTTAGAGCTAAAATTAGCATGTTTAAAGTGATTTTCATGCTTCCAGGGGCTTGGGAAGTGAAATAAATATCATTTGGAGGCATTTAATGTTCGAGCAAAAACGGCTGATTTTTGACAAAAGAGATAACACCCCCCCATTACGTCATGCTTCAGAAATGTGGAAAATGGTCCGTTTTCAAATGTTTTATTTTTGAACGTCAGTTCACATTTGTAGGTGGATCATCAGTGTTAGAGCTAAAAGTAGCATGTTTAAAGTGATTTTCATGCTCCCAGGGGCCCAAAACACCAGATTTATGGAATGGTTAAAAGTGCATGAAAATGGCCAATTTCCTCACTCTGAGTTCTCAAAAAGGGTTTCTTCACCCCGGGAAGTGAAATAAATACCATTTGGAGGCATTTAATGTTCGAGCAAATTCGGCTGATTTTCGACAAAAGAGATAACACCCCCCCATTACGTCATGCTTCAGAAATGTGGAAAATGGTCCGTTTTCAAATGTTTTATTTTTGAACGTCAGTTCACATTTGTAGGTGGATCATCAGTGTTAGAGCTAAAATTAGCATGTTTAAAGTGATTTTCATGCTTCCAGGGGCTCGGGAAGTTAATTAAATACCATTTGGAGGCATTTAATGTTCGAGCAAAAACGGCTGATTTTCGACAAAAGAGATAACACCCCCCCATTACGTCATGCTTCAGAAATGTGGAAAATGGTCCGTTTTCAAATGTTTTATTTTTGAATGTCAGTTCACATTTGTAGGTGGATCATCAGTGTTAGAGCTAAAATTAGCATGTTTAAAGTGATTTTCATGCTTCCAGGGGCTCGGGAAGTGAAATAAATACCATTTGGAGGCATTTAATGTTCGAGCAAAAACGGTTGATTTTCGACAAAAGAGATAACACCCCCCCATTACGTCATGCTTCAGAAATGTGGAAAATGGTCCGTTTTCAAATGTTTTATTTTTGAACGTCAGTTCACATTTGTAGGTGGATCATCAGTGTTAGAGCTAAAATTAGCATGTTTAAAGTGATTTTCATGCTTCCAGGGGCTCGGGAAGTTAATTAAATACCATTTGGAGGCATTTAATGTTCGAGCAAAAACGGCTGATTTTCGACAAAAGAGATAACACCCCCCCATTACGTCATGCTTCAGAAATGTGGAAAATGGTCCGTTTTCAAATGTTTTATTTTTGAACGTCAGTTCACATTTGTAGGTGGATCATCAGTGTTAGAGCTAAAATTAGCATGTTTAAAGTGATTTTCATGCTTCCAGGGGCCCAAAACACAAGATTTATGGAATGGTTAAAAGTGCATGAAAAATGGCCAATTTACTCACTCTGAGTTCTCAAAAAGGGTTTCTTCACCCCGGGAAGTTAATTAAATACCATTTGGAGGCATTTAATGTTCGAGCAAAAACGGCTGATTTTCGACAAAAGAGCTAACACCCCCCCATTACGTCATGCTTCAGAAATGTGGAAAATGGTCCGTTTTCAAATGTTTTATTTTTGAACGTCAGTTCACATTTGTAGGTGGATCATCAGTGTTAGAGCTAAAATTAGCATGTTTAAAGTGATTTTCATGCTTCCAGGGGCTCGGGAAGTTAATTAAATACCATTTGGAGGCATTTAATGTTCGAGCAAAAACGGCTGATTTTCGACAAAAGAGATAACACCCCCCCATTACGTCATGCTTCAGAAATGTGGAAAATGGTCCGGTTTCAAATGTTTTATTTTTGAACGTCAGTTCACATTTGTAGGTGGATCATCAGTGTTAGAGCTAAAATTTGCATGTTTAAAGTGATTTTCATGCTTCCAGGGGCCCAAAACACAAGATTTATGGAATGGTTAAAAGTGCATGAAAATGGCCAATTTACTCACTCTGAGTTCTCAAAAAGGGTTTCTTCACCCCGGGAAGTGAAATAAATACCATTTGGAGGCATTTAATGTTCGAGCAAATTCGGCTGATTTTCGACAAAAGAGATAACACCCCCCCATTACGTCATGCTTCAGAAATGTGGAAAATGGTCCGTTTTCAAATGTTTTATTTTTGAACGTCAGTTCACATTTGTAGGTGGATCATCAGTGTTAGAGCTAAAATTAGCATGTTTAAAGTGATTTTCATGCTTCCAGGGGCTCGGGAAGTTAATTAAATACCATTTGGAGGCATTTAATATTCGAGCAAAAACGGCTGATTTTCGACAAAAGAGATAACACCCCCCCATTACGTCATGCTTCAGAAATGTGGAAAATGGTCCGTTTTCAAATGTTTTATTTTTGAATGTCAGTTTACATTTGTAGGTGGATCATCAGTGTTAGAGCTAAAATTAGCATGTTTAAAGTGATTTTCATGCTTCCAGGGGCTCGGGAAGTGAAATAAATACCATTTGGAGGCATTTAATGTTCGAGCAAAAACGGCTGATTTTCGACAAAAGAGATAAATCCCCCCATTACGTCATGCTTCAGAAATGTGGAAAATGGTCCGTTTTCAAATGTTTTATTTTTGAACGTCAGTTCACATTTGTAGGTGGATCATCAGTGTTAGAGCTAAAATTAGCATGTTTAAAGTGATTTTCATGCTTCCAGGGGCTCGGGAAGTTAATTAAATACCATTTGGAGGCATTTAATGTTCGAGCAAAAACGGCTGATTTTCGACAAAAGAGATAACACCCCCCCATTACGTCATGCTTCAGAAATGTGGAAAATGGTCCGTTTTCAAATGTTTTATTTTTGAACGTCAGTTCACATTTGTAGGTGGATCATCAGTGTTAGAGCTAAAATTAGCATGTTTAAAGTGATTTTCATGCTTCCAGGGGCTCGGGAAGTTAATTAAATACCATTTGGAGGCATTTAATGTTCGAGCAAAAACGGCTGATTTTCGACAAAAGAGCTAACACCCCCCCATTACGTCATGCTTCAGAAATGTGGAAAATGGTCCGTTTTCAAATGTTTTATTTTTGAACGTCAGTTCACATTTGTAGGTGGATCATCAGTGTTAGAGCTAAAATTAGCATGTTTAAAGTGATTTTCATGCTTCCAGGGGCTCGGGAAGTTAATTAAATACCATTTGGAGGCATTTAATGTTCGAGCAAAAACGGCTGATTTTCGACAAAAGAGATAACACCCCCCCATTACGTCATGCTTCAGAAATGTGGAAAATGGTCCGTTTTCAAATGTTTTATTTTTGAACGTCAGTTCACATTTGTAGGTGGATCATCAGTGTTAGAGCTAAAATTAGCATGTTTAAAGTGATTTTCATGCTTCCAGGGGCCCAAAACACAAGATTTATGGAATGGTTAAAAGTGCATGAAAAATGGCCAATTTACTCACTCTGAGTTCTCAAAAAGGGTTTCTTCACCCCGGGAAGTTAATTAAATACCATTTGGAGGCATTTAATGTTCGAGCAAAAACGGCTGATTTTCGACAAAAGAGCTAACACCCCCCCATTACGTCATGCTTCAGAAATGTGGAAAATGGTCCGTTTTCAAATGTTTTATTTTTGAACGTCAGTTCACATTTGTAGGTGGATCATCAGTGTTAGAGCTAAAATTAGCATGTTTAAAGTGATTTTCATGCTTCCAGGGGCTCGGGAAGTTAATTAAATACCATTTGGAGGCATTTAATGTTCGAGCAAAAACGGCTGATTTTCGACAAAAGAGATAACACCCCCCCATTACGTCATGCTTCAGAAATGTGGAAAATGGTCCGGTTTCAAATGTTTTATTTTTGAACGTCAGTTCACATTTGTAGGTGGATCATCAGTGTTAGAGCTAAAATTTGCATGTTTAAAGTGATTTTCATGCTTCCAGGGGCCCAAAACACAAGATTTATGGAATGGTTAAAAGTGCATGAAAATGGCCAATTTACTCACTCTGAGTTCTCAAAAAGGGTTTCTTCACCCCGGGAAGTGAAATAAATACCATTTGGAGGCATTTAATGTTCGAGCAAATTCGGCTGATTTTCGACAAAAGAGATAACACCCCCCCATTACGTCATGCTTCAGAAATGTGGAAAATGGTCCGTTTTCAAATGTTTTATTTTTGAACGTCAGTTCACATTTGTAGGTGGATCATCAGTGTTAGAGCTAAAATTAGCATGTTTAAAGTGATTTTCATGCTTCCAGGGGCTCGGGAAGTTAATTAAATACCATTTGGAGGCATTTAATATTCGAGCAAAAACGGCTGATTTTCGACAAAAGAGATAACACCCCCCCATTACGTCATGCTTCAGAAATGTGGAAAATGGTCCGTTTTCAAATGTTTTATTTTTGAATGTCAGTTTACATTTGTAGGTGGATCATCAGTGTTAGAGCTAAAATTAGCATGTTTAAAGTGATTTTCATGCTTCCAGGGGCTCGGGAAGTGAAATAAATACCATTTGGAGGCATTTAATGTTCGAGCAAAAACGGCTGATTTTCGACAAAAGAGATAAATCCCCCCATTACGTCATGCTTCAGAAATGTGGAAAATGGTCCGTTTTCAAATGTTTTATTTTTGAACGTCAGTTCACATTTGTAGGTGGATCATCAGTGTTAGAGCTAAAATTAGCATGTTTAAAGTGATTTTCATGCTTCCAGGGGCTCGGGAAGTTAATTAAATACCATTTGGAGGCATTTAATGTTCGAGCAAAAACGGCTGATTTTCGACAAAAGAGATAACACCCCCCCATTACGTCATGCTTCAGAAATGTGGAAAATGGTCCGTTTTCAAATGTTTTATTTTTGAACGTCAGTTCACATTTGTAGGTGGATCATCAGTGTTAGAGCTAAAATTAGCATGTTTAAAGTGATTTTCATGCTTCCAGGGGCTCGGGAAGTTAATTAAATACCATTTGGAGGCATTTAATGTTCGAGCAAAAACGGCTGATTTTCGACAAAAGAGCTAACACCCCCCCATTACGTCATGCTTCAGAAATGTGGAAAATGGTCCGTTTTCAAATGTTTTATTTTTGAACGTCAGTTCACATTTGTAGGTGGATCATCAGTGTTAGAGCTAAAATTAGCATGTTTAAAGTGATTTTCATGCTTCCAGGGGCTCGGGAAGTTAATTAAATACCATTTGGAGGCATTTAATGTTCGAGCAAAAACGGCTGATTTTCGACAAAAGAGATAACACCCCCCCATTACGTCATGCTTCAGAAATGTGGAAAATGGTCCGTTTTCAAATGTTTTATTTTTGAACGTCAGTTCACATTTGTAGGTGGATCATCAGTGTTAGAGCTAAAATTAGCATGTTTAAAGTGATTTTCATGCTTCCAGGGGCCCAAAACACAAGATTTATGGAATGGTTAAAAGTGCATGAAAAATGGCCAATTTACTCACTCTGAGTTCTCAAAAAGGGTTTCTTCACCCCGGGAAGTTAATTAAATACCATTTGGAGGCATTTAATGTTCGAGCAAAAACGGCTGATTTTCGACAAAAGAGCTAACACCCCCCCATTACGTCATGCTTCAGAAATGTGGAAAATGGTCCGTTTTCAAATGTTTTATTTTTGAACGTCAGTTCACATTTGTAGGTGGATCATCAGTGTTAGAGCTAAAATTAGCATGTTTAAAGTGATTTTCATGCTTCCAGGGGCTCGGGAAGTTAATTAAATACCATTTGGAGGCATTTAATGTTCGAGCAAAAACGGCTGATTTTCGACAAAAGAGATAACACCCCCCCATTACGTCATGCTTCAGAAATGTGGAAAATGGTCCGGTTTCAAATGTTTTATTTTTGAACGTCAGTTCACATTTGTAGGTGGATCATCAGTGTTAGAGCTAAAATTTGCATGTTTAAAGTGATTTTCATGCTTCCAGGGGCCCAAAACACAAGATTTATGGAATGGTTAAAAGTGCATGAAAATGGCCAATTTACTCACTCTGAGTTCTCAAAAAGGGTTTCTTCACCCCGGGAAGTGAAATAAATACCATTTGGAGGCATTTAATGTTCGAGCAAATTCGGCTGATTTTCGACAAAAGAGATAACACCCCCCCATTACGTCATGCTTCAGAAATGTGGAAAATGGTCCGTTTTCAAATGTTTTATTTTTGAACGTCAGTTCACATTTGTAGGTGGATCATCAGTGTTAGAGCTAAAATTAGCATGTTTAAAGTGATTTTCATGCTTCCAGGGGCTCGGGAAGTTAATTAAATACCATTTGGAGGCATTTAATATTCGAGCAAAAACGGCTGATTTTCGACAAAAGAGATAACACCCCCCCATTACGTCATGCTTCAGAAATGTGGAAAATGGTCCGTTTTCAAATGTTTTATTTTTGAACGTCAGTTTACATTTGTAGGTGGATCATCAGTGTTAGAGCTAAAATTAGCATGTTTAAAGTGATTTTCATGCTTCCAGGGGCTCGGGAAGTTAATTAAATACCATTTGGAGGCATTTAATGTTCGAGCAAAAACGGCTGATTTTCGACAAAAGAGATAACACCCCCCCCATTACGTCATGCTTCAGAAATGTGGAAAATGGTCCGTTTTCAAATGTTTTATTTTTGAACGTCAGTTCACATTTGTAGGTGGATCATCAGTGTTAGAGCTAAAATTAGCATGTTTAAAGTGATTTTCATGCTTCCAGGGGCTCGGGAAGTGAAATAAATACCATTTGGAGGCATTTAATGTTCGAGCAAAAACGGCTGATTTTCGACAAATGAGATAACACCCCCCCATTACGTCATGCTTCAGAAATGTGGAAAATGGTCCGTTTTCAAATGTTTTATTTTTGAACGTCAGTTCACATTTGTAGGTGGATCATCAGTGTTAGAGCTAAAATTAGCATGTTTAAAGTGATTTTCATGCTTCCAGGGGCCCAAAACACAAGATTTATGGAATGGTTAAAAGTGCATGAAAATGGCCAATTTACTCACTCTGAGTTCTCAAAAAGGGTTTCTTCACCCCGGGAAGTTAATTAAATACCATTTGGAGGCATTTAATGTTCGAGCAAAACCGGCTGATTTTCGACAAAAGAGCTAACACCCCCCCATTATGTCATGCTTCAGAAATGTGGAAAATGGTCCGTTTTCAAATGTTTTATTTTTGAACGTCAGTTCACATTTGTAGGTGGATCATCAGTGTTAGAGCTAAAATTAGCATGTTTAAAGTGATTTTCATGCTTCCAGGGGCCCAAAACACAAGATTTATGGAATGGTTAAAAGTGCATGAAAATGGCCAATTTACTCACTCTGAGTTCTCAAAAAGGGTTTCTTCACCCCGGGCAGTTAATTAAATACCATTTGGAGGCATTTAATGTTCCAGCAAAAACGGCTGATTTTCGACAAAAGAGATAACACCCCCCCATTACGTCATGCTTCAGAAATGTGGAAAATGGTCCTTTTTCAAATGTTTTATTTTTGAACGTCAGTTCACATTTGTAGGTGGATCATCAGTGTTAGAGCTAAAATTAGCATGTTTAAAGTGATTTTCATGCTTCCAGGGGCTCGGGAAGTGAAATAAATACCATTTGGAGGCATTTAATGTTCGAGCAAAAACGGCTGATTTTCGACAAAAGAGATAACACCCCCCCATTACGTCATGCTTCAGAAATGTGGAAAATGGTCCGTTTTCAAATGTTTTATTTTTGAACGTCAGTTCACATTTGTAGGTGGATCATCAGTGTTAGAGCTAAAATTAGCATGTTTAAAGTGATTTTCATGCTTCCAGGGGCTTGGGAAGTGAAATAAATATCATTTGGAGGCATTTAATGTTCGAGCAAAAACGGCTGATTTTTGACAAAAGAGATAACACCCCCCCCATTACCTCATGCTTCAGAAATGTGGAAAATGGTCCTTTTTCAAATGTTTTATTTTTGAACGTCAGTTCACATTTGTAGGTGGATCATCAGTGTTAGAGCTAAAATTAGCATGTTTAAAGTGATTTTCATGCTTCCAGGGGCTCGGGAAGTTAATTAAATACCATTTGGAGGCATTTAATGTTCGAGCAAAAACGGCTGATTTTCGACAAAAGAGATAACACCCCCCCATTACGTCATGCTTCAGAAATGTGGAAAATGGTCCGTTTTCAAATGTTTTATTTTTGAACGTCAGTTCACATTTGTAGGTGGATCATCAGTGTTAGAGCTAAAATTAGCATGTTTAAAGTGATTTTCATGCTCCCAGGGGCCCAAAACACCAGATTTATGGAATGGTTAAAAGTGCATGAAAATGGCCAATTTCCTCACTCTGAGTTCTCAAAAAGGGTTTCTTCACCCCGGGAAGTGAAATAAATACCATTTGGAGGCATTTAATGTTCGAGCAAATTCGGCTGATTTTCGACAAAAGAGATAACACCCCCCCATTACGTCATGCTTCAGAAATGTGGAAAATGGTCCGTTTTCAAATGTTTTATTTTTGAACGTCAGTTCACATTTGTAGGTGGATCATCAGTGTTAGAGCTAAAATTAGCATGTTTAAAGTGATTTTCATGCTTCCAGGGGCTCGGGAAGTTAATTAAATACCATTTGGAGGCATTTAATGTTCGAGCAAAAACGGCTGATTTTCGACAAAAGAGATAACACCCCCCCCATTACGTCATGCTTCAGAAATGTGGAAAATGGTCCGTTTTCAAATGTTTTATTTTTGAACGTCAGTTCACATTTGTAGGTGGATCATCAGTGTTAGAGCTAAAATTAGCATGTTTAAAGTGATTTTCATGCTTCCAGGGGCTCGGGAAGTGAAATAAATACCATTTGGAGGCATTTAATGTTCGAGCAAAAACGGCTGATTTTCGACAAAAGAGATAACACCCCCCATTACGTCATGCTTCAGAAATGTGGAAAATGGTCCGTTTTCAAATGTTTTATTTTTGAACGTCAGTTCACATTTGTAGGTGGATCATCAGTGTTAGAGCTAAAATTAGCATGTTTAAAGTGATTTTCATGCTTCCAGGGGCTCGGGAAGTTAATTAAATACCATTTGGAGGCATTTAATGTTCGAGCAAAAACGGCTGATTTTCGACAAAAGAGATAACACCCCCCCATTACGTCATGCTTCAGAAATGTGGAAAATGGTCCGTTTTCAAATGTTTTATTTTTGAACGTCAGTTCACATTTGTAGGTGGATCATCAGTGTTAGAGCTAAAATTAGCATGTTTAAAGTGATTTTCATGCTTCCAGGGGCCCAAAACACAAGATTTATGGAATGGTTAAAAGTGCATGAAAATGGCCAATTTACTCACTCTGAGTTCTCAAAAAGGGTTTCTTCACCCCGGGAAGTTAATTAAATACCATTTGGAGGCATTTAATGTTCGAGCAAAACCGGCTGATTTTCGACAAAAGAGCTAACACCCCCCCATTATGTCATGCTTCAGAAATGTGGAAAATGGTCCGTTTTCAAATGTTTTATTTTTGAACGTCAGTTCACATTTGTAGGTGGATCATCAGTGTTAGAGCTAAAATTAGCATGTTTAAAGTGATTTTCATGCTTCCAGGGGCCCAAAACACAAGATTTATGGAATGGTTAAAAGTGCATGAAAATGGCCAATTTACTCACTCTGAGTTCTCAAAAAGGGTTTCTTCACCCCGGGCAGTTAATTAAATACCATTTGGAGGCATTTAATGTTCCAGCAAAAACGGCTGATTTTCGACAAAAGAGATAACACCCCCCCATTACGTCATGCTTCAGAAATGTGGAAAATGGTCCTTTTTCAAATGTTTTATTTTTGAACGTCAGTTCACATTTGTAGGTGGATCATCAGTGTTAGAGCTAAAATTAGCATGTTTAAAGTGATTTTCATGCTTCCAGGGGCTCGGGAAGTGAAATAAATACCATTTGGAGGCATTTAATGTTCGAGCAAAAACGGCTGATTTTCGACAAAAGAGATAACACCCCCCCATTACGTCATGCTTCAGAAATGTGGAAAATGGTCCGTTTTCAAATGTTTTATTTTTGAACGTCAGTTCACATTTGTAGGTGGATCATCAGTGTTAGAGCTAAAATTAGCATGTTTAAAGTGATTTTCATGCTTCCAGGGGCTTGGGAAGTGAAATAAATATCATTTGGAGGCATTTAATGTTCGAGCAAAAACGGCTGATTTTTGACAAAAGAGATAACACCCCCCCATTACGTCATGCTTCAGAAATGTGGAAAATGGTCCGTTTTCAAATGTTTTATTTTTGAACGTCAGTTCACATTTGTAGGTGGATCATCAGTGTTAGAGCTAAAAGTAGCATGTTTAAAGTGATTTTCATGCTCCCAGGGGCCCAAAACACCAGATTTATGGAATGGTTAAAAGTGCATGAAAATGGCCAATTTCCTCACTCTGAGTTCTCAAAAAGGGTTTCTTCACCCCGGGAAGTGAAATAAATACCATTTGGAGGCATTTAATGTTCGAGCAAATTCGGCTGATTTTCGACAAAAGAGATAACACCCCCCCATTACGTCATGCTTCAGAAATGTGGAAAATGGTCCGTTTTCAAATGTTTTATTTTTGAACGTCAGTTCACATTTGTAGGTGGATCATCAGTGTTAGAGCTAAAATTAGCATGTTTAAAGTGATTTTCATGCTTCCAGGGGCTCGGGAAGTTAATTAAATACCATTTGGAGGCATTTAATGTTCGAGCAAAAACGGCTGATTTTCGACAAAAGAGATAACACCCCCCCATTACGTCATGCTTCAGAAATGTGGAAAATGGTCCGTTTTCAAATGTTTTATTTTTGAATGTCAGTTCACATTTGTAGGTGGATCATCAGTGTTAGAGCTAAAATTAGCATGTTTAAAGTGATTTTCATGCTTCCAGGGGCTCGGGAAGTGAAATAAATACCATTTGGAGGCATTTAATGTTCGAGCAAAAACGGCTGATTTTCGACAAAAGAGATAACACCCCCCATTACGTCATGCTTCAGAAATGTGGAAAATGGTCCGTTTTCAAATGTTTTATTTTTGAACGTCAGTTCACATTTGTAGGTGGATCATCAGTGTTAGAGCTAAAATTAGCATGTTTAAAGTGATTTTCATGCTTCCAGGGGCTCGGGAAGTTAATTAAAATACCATTTGGAGGCATTTAATGTTCGAGCAAAAACGGCTGATTTTCGACAAAAGAGATAACACCCCCCCATTACGTCATGCTTCAGAAATGTGGAAAATGGTCCGTTTTCAAATGTTTTATTTTTGAACGTCAGTTCACATTTGTAGGTGGATCATCAGTGTTAGAGCTAAAATTAGCATGTTTAAAGTGATTTTCATGCTTCCAGGGGCCCAAAACACAAGATTTATGGAATGGTTAAAAGTGCATGAAAAATGGCCAATTTACTCACTCTGAGTTCTCAAAAAGGGTTTCTTCACCCCGGGAAGTTAATTAAATACCATTTGGAGGCATTTAATGTTCGAGCAAAAACGGCTGATTTTCGACAAAAGAGCTAACACCCCCCCATTACGTCATGCTTCAGAAATGTGGAAAATGGTCCGTTTTCAAATGTTTTATTTTTGAACGTCAGTTCACATTTGTAGGTGGATCATCAGTGTTAGAGCTAAAATTAGCATGTTTAAAGTGATTTTCATGCTTCCAGGGGCTCGGGAAGTTAATTAAATACCATTTGGAGGCATTTAATGTTCGAGCAAAAACGGCTGATTTTCGACAAAAGAGATAACACCCCCCCATTACGTCATGCTTCAGAAATGTGGAAAATGGTCCGTTTTCAAATGTTTTATTTTTGAACGTCAGTTCACATTTGTAGGTGGATCATCAGTGTTAGAGCTAAAATTTGCATGTTTAAAGTGATTTTCATGCTTCCAGGGGCCCAAAACACAAGATTTATGGAATGGTTAAAAGTGCATGAAAATGGCCAATTTACTCACTCTGAGTTCTCAAAAAGGGTTTCTTCACCCCGGGAAGTGAAATAAATACCATTTGGAGGCATTTAATGTTCGAGCAAATTCGGCTGATTTTCGACAAAAGAGATAACACCCCCCCATTACGTCATGCTTCAGAAATGTGGAAAATGGTCCGTTTTCAAATGTTTTATTTTTGAACGTCAGTTCACATTTGTAGGTGGATCATCAGTGTTAGAGCTAAAATTAGCATGTTTAAAGTGATTTTCATGCTTCCAGGGGCTCGGGAAGTTAATTAAATACCATTTGGAGGCATTTAATATTCGAGCAAAAACGGCTGATTTTCGACAAAAGAGATAACACCCCCCCATTACGTCATGCTTCAGAAATGTGGAAAATGGTCCGTTTTCAAATGTTTTATTTTTGAACGTCAGTTCACATTTGTAGGTGGATCATCAGTGTTAGAGCTAAAATTAGCATGTTTAAAGTGATTTTCATGCTTCCAGGGGCTCGGGAAGTGAAATAAATACCATTTGGAGGCATTTAATGTTCGAGCAAAAACGGCTGATTTTCGACAAAAGAGATAAATCCCCCCATTACGTCATGCTTCAGAAATGTGGAAAATGGTCCGTTTTCAAATGTTTTATTTTTGAACGTCAGTTCACATTTGTAGGTGGATCATCAGTGTTAGAGCTAAAATTAGCATGTTTAAAGTGATTTTCATGCTTCCAGGGGCTCGGGAAGTTAATTAAATACCATTTGGAGGCATTTAATGTTCGAGCAAAAACGGCTGATTTTCGACAAAAGAGATAACACCCCCCCATTACGTCATGCTTCAGAAATGTGGTAAATGGTCCGTTTTCAAATGTTTTATTTTTGAACGTCAGTTCACATTTGTAGGTGGATCATCAGTGTTAGAGCTAAAATTAGCATGTTTAAAGTGATTTTCATGCTTCCAGGGGCTCGGGAAGTTAATTAAATACCATTTGGAGGCATTTAATGTTCGAGCAAAAACGGCTGATTTTCGACAAAAGAGCTAACACCCCCCCATTACGTCATGCTTCAGAAATGTGGAAAATGGTCCGTTTTCAAATGTTTTATTTTTGAACGTCAGTTCACATTTGTAGGTGGATCATCAGTGTTAGAGCTAAAATTAGCATGTTTAAAGTGATTTTCATGCTTCCAGGGGCTCGGGAAGTTAATTAAATACCATTTGGAGGCATTTAATGTTCGAGCAAAAACGGCTGATTTTCGACAAAAGAGCTAACACCCCCCCATTACGTCATGCTTCAGAAATGTGGAAAATGGTCCGTTTTCAAATGTTTTATTTTTGAACGTCAGTTCACATTTGTAGGTGGATCATCAGTGTTAGAGCTAAAATTAGCATGTTTAAAGTGATTTTCATGCTTCCAGGGGCTCGGGAAGTGAAATAAATACCATTTGGAGGCATTTAATGTTCGAGCAAAAACGGTTGATTTTCGACAAAAGAGATAACACCCCCCCATTACGTCATGCTTCAGAAATGTGGAAAATGGTCCGTTTTCAAATGTTTTATTTTTGAACGTCAGTTCACATTTGTAGGTGGATCATCAGTGTTAGAGCTAAAATTAGCATGTTTAAAGTGATTTTCATGCTTCCAGGGGCTCGGGAAGTTAATTAAATACCATTTGGAGGCATTTAATGTTCGAGCAAAAACGGCTGATTTTCGACAAAAGAGATAACACCCCCCCATTACGTCATGCTTCAGAAATGTGGAAAATGGTCCGTTTTCAAATGTTTTATTTTTGAACGTCAGTTCACATTTGTAGGTGGATCATCAGTGTTAGAGCTAAAATTAGCATGTTTAAAGTGATTTTCATGCTTCCAGGGGCCCAAAACACAAGATTTATGGAATGGTTAAAAGTGCATGAAAAATGGCCAATTTACTCACTCTGAGTTCTCAAAAAGGGTTTCTTCACCCCGGGAAGTTAATTAAATACCATTTGGAGGCATTTAATGTTCGAGCAAAAACGGCTGATTTTCGACAAAAGAGCTAACACCCCCCCATTACGTCATGCTTCAGAAATGTGGAAAATGGTCCGTTTTCAAATGTTTTATTTTTGAACGTCAGTTCACATTTGTAGGTGGATCATCAGTGTTAGAGCTAAAATTAGCATGTTTAAAGTGATTTTCATGCTTCCAGGGGCTCGGGAAGTTAATTAAATACCATTTGGAGGCATTTAATGTTCGAGCAAAAACGGCTGATTTTCGACAAAAGAGATAACACCCCCCCATTACGTCATGCTTCAGAAATGTGGAAAATGGTCCGGTTTCAAATGTTTTATTTTTGAACGTCAGTTCACATTTGTAGGTGGATCATCAGTGTTAGAGCTAAAATTTGCATGTTTAAAGTGATTTTCATGCTTCCAGGGGCCCAAAACACAAGATTTATGGAATGGTTAAAAGTGCATGAAAATGGCCAATTTACTCACTCTGAGTTCTCAAAAAGGGTTTCTTCACCCCGGGAAGTGAAATAAATACCATTTGGAGGCATTTAATGTTCGAGCAAATTCGGCTGATTTTCGACAAAAGAGATAACACCCCCCCATTACGTCATGCTTCAGAAATGTGGAAAATGGTCCGTTTTCAAATGTTTTATTTTTGAACGTCAGTTCACATTTGTAGGTGGATCATCAGTGTTAGAGCTAAAATTAGCATGTTTAAAGTGATTTTCATGCTTCCAGGGGCTCGGGAAGTTAATTAAATACCATTTGGAGGCATTTAATATTCGAGCAAAAACGGCTGATTTTCGACAAAAGAGATAACACCCCCCCATTACGTCATGCTTCAGAAATGTGGAAAATGGTCCGTTTTCAAATGTTTTATTTTTGAATGTCAGTTTACATTTGTAGGTGGATCATCAGTGTTAGAGCTAAAATTAGCATGTTTAAAGTGATTTTCATGCTTCCAGGGGCTCGGGAAGTGAAATAAATACCATTTGGAGGCATTTAATGTTCGAGCAAAAACGGCTGATTTTCGACAAAAGAGATAAATCCCCCCATTACGTCATGCTTCAGAAATGTGGAAAATGGTCCGTTTTCAAATGTTTTATTTTTGAACGTCAGTTCACATTTGTAGGTGGATCATCAGTGTTAGAGCTAAAATTAGCATGTTTAAAGTGATTTTCATGCTTCCAGGGGCTCGGGAAGTTAATTAAATACCATTTGGAGGCATTTAATGTTCGAGCAAAAACGGCTGATTTTCGACAAAAGAGATAACACCCCCCCATTACGTCATGCTTCAGAAATGTGGAAAATGGTCCGTTTTCAAATGTTTTATTTTTGAACGTCAGTTCACATTTGTAGGTGGATCATCAGTGTTAGAGCTAAAATTAGCATGTTTAAAGTGATTTTCATGCTTCCAGGGGCTCGGGAAGTTAATTAAATACCATTTGGAGGCATTTAATGTTCGAGCAAAAACGGCTGATTTTCGACAAAAGAGCTAACACCCCCCCATTACGTCATGCTTCAGAAATGTGGAAAATGGTCCGTTTTCAAATGTTTTATTTTTGAACGTCAGTTCACATTTGTAGGTGGATCATCAGTGTTAGAGCTAAAATTAGCATGTTTAAAGTGATTTTCATGCTTCCAGGGGCTCGGGAAGTTAATTAAATACCATTTGGAGGCATTTAATGTTCGAGCAAAAACGGCTGATTTTCGACAAAAGAGCTAACACCCCCCCATTACGTCATGCTTCAGAAATGTGGAAAATGGTCCGTTTTCAAATGTTTTATTTTTGAACGTCAGTTCACATTTGTAGGTGGATCATCAGTGTTAGAGCTAAAATTAGCATGTTTAAAGTGATTTTCATGCTTCCAGGGGCTCGGGAAGTGAAATAAATACCATTTGGAGGCATTTAATGTTCGAGCAAAAACGGTTGATTTTCGACAAAAGAGATAACACCCCCCCATTACGTCATGCTTCAGAAATGTGGAAAATGGTCCGTTTTCAAATGTTTTATTTTTGAACGTCAGTTCACATTTGTAGGTGGATCATCAGTGTTAGAGCTAAAATTAGCATGTTTAAAGTGATTTTCATGCTTCCAGGGGCTCGGGAAGTGAAATAAATACCATTTGGAGGCATTTAATGTTCGAGCAAAAACGGCTGATTTTCGACAAAAGAGATAACACCCCCCCATTACGTCATGCTTCAGAAATGTTGAAAATGGTCCGTTTTCAAATGTTTTATTTTTGAACGTCACTTCACATTTGTAGGTGGATCATCAGTGTTAGAGCTAAAATTAGCATGTTTAAAGTGATTTTCATGCTTCCAGGGGCTCGGGAAGTGAAATAAATACCATTTGGAGGCATTTAATGTTCGAGCAAAAACGGCTGATTTTTGACAAAAGAGATAACAACCCCCCATTACGTCATGCTTCAGAAATGTGGAAAATGGTCCTTTTTCAAATGTTTTATTTTTGAACGTCAGTTCACATTTGTAGGTGGATCATCAGTGTTAGAGCTAAAATTAGCATGTTTAAAGTGATTTTCATGCTTCCAGGGGCTCGGGAAGTGAAATAAATACCATTTGGAGGCATTTAATGTTCGAGCAAAAACGGCTGATTTTCGACAAAAGAGATAAATCCCCCCATTACGTCATGCTTCAGAAATGTGGAAAATGGTCCGTTTTCAAATGTTTTATTTTTGAACGTCAGTTCACATTTGTAGGTGGATCATCAGTGTTAGAGCTAAAATTAGCATGTTTAAAGTGATTTTCATGCTTCCAGGGGCTCGGGAAGTTAATTAAATACCATTTGGAGGCATTTAATGTTCGAGCAAAAACGGCTGATTTTCGACAAAAGAGATAACACCCCCCCATTACGTCATGCTTCAGAAATGTGGAAAATGGTCCGTTTTCAAATGTTTTATTTTTGAACGTCAGTTCACATTTGTAGGTGGATCATCAGTGTTAGAGCTAAAATTTGCATGTTTAAAGTGATTTTCATGCTTCCAGGGGCTCGGGAAGTTAATTAAATACCATTTGGAGGCATTTAATGTTCGAGCAAAAACGGCTGATTTTCGACAAAAGAGCTAACACCCCCCCATTACGTCATGCTTCAGAAATGTGGAAAATGGTCCGTTTTCAAATGTTTTATTTTTGAACGTCAGTTCACATTTGTAGGTGGATCATCAGTGTTAGAGCTAAAATTAGCATGTTTAAAGTGATTTTCATGCTTCCAGGGGCTCGGTAAGTTAATTAAATACCATTTGGAGGCATTTAATGTTCGAGCAAAAACGGCTGATTTTCGACAAAAGAGCTAACACCCCCCCATTACGTCATGCTTCAGAAATGTGGAAAATGGTCCGTTTTCAAATGTTTTATTTTTGAACGTCAGTTCACATTTGTAGGTGGATCATCAGTGTTAGAGCTAAAATTAGCATGTTTAAAGTGATTTTCATGCTTCCAGGGGCTCGGGAAGTGAAATATATACCATTTGGAGGCATTTAATGTTCGAGCAAAAACGGTTGATTTTCGACAAAAGAGATAACACCCCCCCATTACGTCATGCTTCAGAAATGTGGAAAATGGTCCGTTTTCAAATGTTTTATTTTTGAACGTCAGTTCACATTTGTAGGTGGATCATCAGTGTTAGAGCTAAAATTAGCATGTTTAAAGTGATTTTCATGCTTCCAGGGGCTTGGGAAGTGAAATAAATATCATTTGGAGGCATTTAATGTTCGAGCAAAAACGGCTGATTTTTGACAAAAGAGATAACACCCCCCCCATTACCTCATGCTTCAGAAATGTGGAAAATGGTCCTTTTTCAAATGTTTTATTTTTGAACGTCAGTTCACATTTGTAGGTGGATCATCAGTGTTAGAGCTAAAATTAGCATGTTTAAAGTGATTTTCATGCTTCCAGGGGCTCGGGAAGTTAATTAAATACCATTTGGAGGCATTTAATGTTCGAGCAAAAACGGCTGATTTTCGACAAAAGAGATAACACCCCCCCATTACGTCATGCTTCAGAAATGTGGAAAATGGTCCGTTTTCAAATGTTTTATTTTTGAACGTCAGTTCACATTTGTAGGTGGATCATCAGTGTTAGAGCTAAAATTAGCATGTTTAAAGTGATTTTCATGCTTCCAGGGGCCCAAAACACAAGATTTATGGAATGGTTAAAAGTGCATGAAAATGGCCAATTTACTCACTCTGAGTTCTCAAAAAGGGTTTCTTCACCCCGGGAAGTGAAATAAATACCATTTGGAGGCATTTAATGTTCGAGCAAATTCGGCTGATTTTCGACAAAAGAGATAAAACCCCCCCATTACGTCATGCTTCAGAAATGTAGAAAATGGTCCGTTTTCAAATGTTTTATTTTTGAACGTCAGTTCACATTTGTAGGTGGATCATCAGTGTTAGAGCTAAAATTAGCATGTTTAAAGTGATTTTCATGCTTCCAGTGGCTCGGGAAGTTAATTAAATACCATTTGGAGGCATTTAATGTTCGAGCAAAAACGGCTGATTTTCGACAAAAGAGATAACACCCCCCCATTACGTCATGCTTCAGAAATGTGGAAAATGGTCCGTTTTCAAATGTTTTATTTTTGAACGTCAGTTCACATTTGTAGGTGGATCATCAGTGTTAGAGCTAAAATTAGCATGTTTAAAGTGATTTTCATGCTTCCAGGGGCTCGGGAAGTTAATTAAATACCATTTGGAGGCATTTAATGTTCGAGCAAAAACGGCTGATTTTCGACAAAAGAGCTAACACCCCCCCATTATGTCATGCTTCAGAAATGTGGAAAATGGTCCGTTTTCAAATGTTTTATTTTTGAACGTCAGTTCACATTTGTAGGTGGATCATCAGTGTTAGAGCTAAAATTAGCATGTTTAAAGTGATTTTCATGCTTCCTGGGGCTCGGGAAGTTAATTAAATACCATTTGGAGGCATTTAATGTTCGAGCAAAAACGGCTGATTTTCGACAAAAGAGCTAACACCCCCCCATTACGTCATGCTTCAGAAATGTGGAAAATGGTCCGTTTTCAAATGTTTTATTTTTGAACGTCAGTTCACATTTGTAGGTGGATCATCAGTGTTAGAGCTAAAATTAGCATGTTTAAAGTGATTTTCATGCTTCCAGGGGCTCCGGAAGTGAAATAAATACCATTTGGAGGCATTTAATGTTCGAGCAAAAACGGTTGATTTTCGACAAAAGAGATAACACCCCCCCCATTACGTCATGCTTCAGAAATGTGGAAAATGGTCCGTTTTCAAATGTTTTATTTTTGAACGTCAGTTCACATTTGTAGGTGGATCATCAGTGTTAGAGCTAAAATTAGCATGTTTAAAGTGATTTTCATGCTTCCAGGGGCTCGGGAAGTGAAATAAATACCATTTGGAGGCATTTAATGTTCGAGCAAAAACGGCTGATTTTCGACAAAAGAGATAACACCCCCCCATTACGTCATGCTTCAGAAATGTGGAAAATGGTCCGTTTTCAAATGTTTTATTTTTGAACGTCAGTTCACATTTGTAGGTGGATCATCAGTGTTAGAGCTAAAATTAGCATGTTTAAAGTGATTTTCATGCTTCCAGGGGCTCGGGAAGTGAAATAAATACCATTTGGAGGCATTTAATGTTCGAGCAAAAACGGCTGATTTTTGACAAAAGAGATAACAACCCCCCATTACGTCATGCTTCAGAAATGTGGAAAATGGTCCTTTTTCAAATGTTTTATTTTTGAACGTCAGTTCACATTTGTAGGTGGATCATCAGTGTTAGAGCTAAAATTAGCATGTTTAAAGTGATTTTCATGCTTCCAGGGGCTCAGGAAGTGAAATAAATACCATTTGGAGGCATTTAATGTTCGAGCAAAAACGGCTGATTTTCGACAAAAGAGATAAATCCCCCCATTACGTCATGCTTCAGAAATGTGGAAAATGGTCCGTTTTCAAATGTTTTATTTTTGAACGTCAGTTCACATTTGTAGGTGGATCATCAGTGTTAGAGCTAAAATTAGCATGTTTAAAGTGATTTTCATGCTTCCAGGGGCTCGGGAAGTTAATTAAATACCATTTGGAGGCATTTAATGTTCGAGCAAAAACGGCTGATTTTCGACAAAAGAGATAAAACCCCCCCATTACGTCATGCTTCAGAAATGTGGAAAATGGTCCGTTTTCAAATGTTTTATTTTTGAACGTCAGTTCACATTTGTAGGTGGATCATCAGTGTTAGAGCTAAAATTAGCATGTTTAAAGTGATTTTCATGCTTCCAGGGGCTCGGGAAGTTAATTAAATACCATTTGGAGGCATTTAATGTTCGAGCAAAAACGGCTGATTTTCGACAAAAGAGCTAACACCCCCCCATTACGTCATGCTTCAGAAATGTGGAAAATGGTCCGTTTTCAAATGTTTTATTTTTGAACGTCAGTTCACATTTGTAGGTGGATCATCAGTGTTAGAGCTAAAATTAGCATGTTTAAAGTGATTTTCATGCTTCCAGGGGCTCGGGAAGTTAATTAAATACCATTTGGAGGCATTTAATGTTCGAGCAAAAACGGCTGATTTTCGACAAAAGAGCTAACACCCCCCCATTACGTCATGCTTCAGAAATGTGGAAAATGGTCCGTTTTCAAATGTTTTATTTTTGAACGTCAGTTCACATTTGTAGGTGGATCATCAGTGTTAGAGCTAAAATTAGCATGTTTAAAGTGATTTTCATGCTTCCAGGGGCCCAAAACACAAGATTTATGGAATGGTTAAAAGTGCATGAAAATGGCCAATTTACTCACTCTGAGTTCTCAAAAAGGGTTTCTTCACCCCGGGAAGTTAATTAAATACCATTTGGAGGCATTTAATGTTCGAGCAAAACCGGCTGATTTTCGACAAAAGAGCTAACACCCCCCCATTATGTCATGCTTCAGAAATGTGGAAAATGGTCCGTTTTCAAATGTTTTATTTTTGAACGTCAGTTCACATTTGTAGGTGGATCATCAGTGTTAGAGCTAAAATTAGCATGTTTAAAGTGATTTTCATGCTTCCAGGGGCCCAAAACACAAGATTTATGGAATGGTTAAAAGTGCATGAAAATGGCCAATTTACTCACTCTGAGTTCTCAAAAAGGGTTTCTTCACCCCGGGCAGTTAATTAAATACCATTTGGAGGCATTTAATGTTCCAGCAAAAACGGCTGATTTTCGACAAAAGAGATAACACCCCCCCATTACGTCATGCTTCAGAAATGTGGAAAATGGTCCTTTTTCAAATGTTTTATTTTTGAACGTCAGTTCACATTTGTAGGTGGATCATCAGTGTTAGAGCTAAAATTAGCATGTTTAAAGTGATTTTCATGCTTCCAGGGGCTCGGGAAGTGAAATAAATACCATTTGGAGGCATTTAATGTTCGAGCAAAAACGGCTGATTTTCGACAAAAGAGATAACACCCCCCCATTACGTCATGCTTCAGAAATGTGGAAAATGGTCCGTTTTCAAATGTTTTATTTTTGAACGTCAGTTCACATTTGTAGGTGGATCATCAGTGTTAGAGCTAAAATTAGCATGTTTAAAGTGATTTTCATGCTTCCAGGGGCTTGGGAAGTGAAATAAATATCATTTGGAGGCATTTAATGTTCGAGCAAAAACGGCTGATTTTTGACAAAAGAGATAACACCCCCCCATTACCTCATGCTTCAGAAATGTGGAAAATGGTCCTTTTTCAAATGTTTTATTTTTGAACGTCAGTTCACATTTGTAGGTGGATCATCAGTGTTAGAGCTAAAATTAGCATGTTTAAAGTGATTTTCATGCTTCCAGGGGCTCGGGAAGTTAATTAAATACCATTTGGAGGCATTTAATGTTCGAGCAAAAACGGCTGATTTTCGACAAAAGAGATAACACCCCCCCATTACGTCATGCTTCAGAAATGTGGAAA